>NC_138839.1:8597682-9197682 GCF_965183815.1 Platalea leucorodia
TGAAAAAATACCAGTGTCCAGAGATACCCAGTCCCACGCTGAAACAACTACGGTGATGTATTAAGGTCAAGTTTACTGGTGCCTGCACAGAGACCATCAACAACCAGGAAGCTGAACTCCCTCCAAATGCAAGGAAGTTTGGAAAAGAAAACAAAAACCTACTGACACCAGCCCAGAGCCCAAGATGGCTCTAATTTGGCTCCAAGATACAGGGCTAAATTAACCCTGAACAGCCAGCAGACGTGCAACCTTACCCCAGCTCAAGATAAATCAATCTGTTTGTCCATTACGGTGCAATGTTTGCCCATGTCTGGGCTGGGGCTGTGAAGAAACTGGCGACCTGATTATATTGATCCACAAAATTTATTCACGGCCTGGGGACTTTTTAAAGAGCAGCTTAATATAACAGGCACAAAAAATAACTTTACTCTTAAGTGGGAGCGTGAGGGAGAGTAAAGAAACACGGTGTAGTTTAACACGTGTCAGAAGTACCATCAAGTTAAAAACACAAAGGTCTACAGAAAGCTTGCAGCCTGGAGCATACCTTCATTATTTTACATTTTTATGGAAGAAGTCTCGCTACAGAACAATCGACTTCATCTGGAACTTCTTCCTCAGAGGCAGCCTGAAAGCCAAAGCAAAGGTGGGCAGATCGGGACTTATTTTTGGTAAAATCCCTCTGTCTGTCACTTCACAGTGACACAGTTACACCCTCCCTGGTCCATCCCTCCCAAACAAGGGTCAGGATCGAACTGGAGGATTTGTCCATACTGACAACTTTTGAGCACAACCTCTGCCTGAAATCAGGTTTGATTGAATACTCACCACTACTGCAGCCACAAAAGTATCCCAACTGACTTTTACACAGAAAATTTAACTTGTTGAAGACACTACGTTAAGGAAATCTCTCAAAGCTCTGTCTTGTTTTACAGCTGTTCCAGTAACTTCCTATTCAGCACGTAACAGAATGAAGCTCCCATCAAAACATTTCTGTTCTTCATGTCCATCACTCTCCAGCTTCGCTTTCCTTCAAAAAATAATTTAAAAAAAAAAAAAAATCCCTTCTTCCCCCTGTATTTGTCTTTTCTCTGGCTAACGCCTTTCCACAAATGCATGTGAAGTAAGCGGTCCTTTTTCCTGTACCATTCCCTCTCACCCAATTCTTCTTTTTTCAGTTATACAGATAACCATTTAATTTCATGATGTATTAAGTACTAAAACCACACCTATTTCCAAAGACAGAAAGTTCACCACGCGGAAGCTGTTCTAGTTTAAAAAGCCCAAGTCAGAGCCTCAATCTGCCTATTAACATATAACAATCCTTCACATCAACAAATAAACCCTTGCACTGCTGTGGGAAGACCTTGCAGTGCTCTGCTCACTCCGAGTTGCCAGAAGAAACCTGCAACTATACTTTATCTACTGTAGGGTGACGCTGTCTCAACAGTGGTATCAAAACAGAAAAAAAAAAAGAGAAACCAAACAGAGCTAAAAATAAGGCTGAACTCAGATGACCCTCTGCACTCCAGTAAATCACCGGTGAACTATGCTCCCCAAGCCTCACTTTTGCAGCAGCGCTTAGAAAAGGTAACAGCTTTTGTTTGCTACCTGGACGCACACACAAGGTTCGGCGAAGGAAAAAAAACAGCCAGGACACCTGAATACAGTTCACCAAAAAGGTATTGAGAACACCGTGTTTGTATACGTTACAAGGACAGACTATTAGTTTAAAAGTTAAGGAGCGGTATCAGTCAAACACAAAATGTTTTCAAAATAGGCATGGCTATAAATAAAAATTAGTACTCCCCACCTTTATAACATCAACTTGTTATATCTACCTAACGCTTCTCCGTTCCTCTGTACCTCTTGCTCTGGCACCCAGTTGGGTCCCCGCGATGGGACGCGCTGCCACACCATCTCCGGCTCCTTTAGGGTCTTGCCCATTCCTTCCGAGCCTTTTTATTTTTCGGCTGCACTCGGAGGTAAGCCCAAGCGTCACCCCTCGCACGTGCAAGGCGTTCCATGACAACACTCACCAAAAGCAAGGGTGTCCTCTTGTCTTAGCTACGACGGCACAGCCGCTCCCGCAAACCACCACCAAGCTCGCCCGCAACAACGTCGGAGAAGTATTCCAGCCCCTCCACCGTACTTTTAATGATTACTTTATTTTAAAGTCCTTTAGAAAAAAAACCCAGCACACTCCCGATCCCAGACCCAGGCAAACTTCAGCCCTTCAACTGTCAAGGCACCTAAGCATCACGTTCCCCGTTAAAAAAAGACCCTTTCCAGACAAACCAGCACCTTGCTGGAAAGACGAGCTGAGCACGGACTCCGTACGTGCACACTGGCCGGCGTTCCCACTCCAACACTTGGCACATCACTCAAAAGTGAGCAAAATCTCCCCTGAGCAACAGTTTTACTTACCACCACCCCAGAGACTTTGTTATGACAGCACCTTCGCACTTTTTTTTTCCTAAATAAAGCACACGCTGGCATTACAGAATAGCACAAGCCAGCCAAAAACACCCAACGGACAGTACGTCCCTCCGCTGCACTCTCTGAAATCTTCAGAGGTTTTTCACTTGACCCAAACAAATCTGTAACGTCAACAGTCTCATGATTTAAGCAACGTATTTGTGGTCATGGCGAGAATGATTCTTGCCGGAAGCTCAAGAAAACAATGGACCTAAACTGATTATAAAAGGGCTCGGTTTTCCCACCTCAAAAATGAAAGTGAGAGCAATAAAATGATTATACACAGGGAATACATTTCTTGAAGAACACGGGCATCATCACACAGCTGAAACAGCCCTCAGAAAAAAAAAAAAACACAACACCAAAAAACACCAACACCCTACACTTCCACATTAAAACCTAAGTCACCGCCACCGATAAATAGCAAAACACGCTCCTGACTGTCCCCTGCACAGCACGCCACACCGTTCCCGGATAACACGGCAAGGCAATATTTCACTATGCTTTTCACTTTATGCTCCCCCCTAAAACTTCAGTGGAGGGGAGAGAAAAGCCAGTTTGCCAGGGGATGCTGTCCGACGCTGGAAACAAAACCTCATCCAGGCAGGCAGGCTGGCCACCCCACTTTCCTGCTGATCCCTGCAGTATTTACCTCCTGACTTGGGGCCTAGTCGCGGCAGAGAACCGAAGACCTTTAAAAAACATTCGCAGCAACCGCCGGCCTCTCTTTGTAGCCGTGGCCGTTTTGGCGGTGGGATTTTTTTGAGTGGGAGCCTTCTGCTCCCCATCGCGCGTGGCCTCGCGGAGAGAAAGCTGCTCGGCGCGACATTCCACCTGAGATTTATTTCCACCAGCCAAGTAAGGGAAAAAAAAACAAAAACCAAAAAAACCCCAAAATAAATAAAATAAATCAATCACATGAAAATCAGCCCCGGCTGGAAAAACCTGGGTTTAAATTCGCCTGGAAAAACAAGAAAACCAAAGCACTTACCTGGGCAGGACCGGAGGCAAAACTGAGGAGCGATTTATAATTAAAAGTTTACCCTTGGGGGTCACCGCTGCTCGGGGGGGGGGGGGGGGGGGGTGTAGGGGGCTGGGGGACCCTCTGCCTTCCCCGGGGGAAGGGGGTGAACCCCCAAACCACCCCATGGGGGGGGTGAGGCACCCCCTTTCCCCGCACCACCCCGGCAGGTGCAGCCCCTCCTTTGCACGGGGGGGGGGGGCACAACCACACTCACACACACAAACACACACACAAAAAGCAGCGGGGAGCCCCCAACCGCCCCCCCCCCCCGCGGGCCGCCCCCCTCCCCACACGCCCCCCGGACCGAGGGGGTCCCCCCGGCCCCTCACCCCCCCCCCCGGGCCCCGCTCGCTGTGGGGAAGGGGGTGCCCCCCCCTCACCTCCCCCGGGGCAAAGGATACTGCTGGGGCGGCTGGGGCGGCAAGGCCCTGATGTTGGGGTGAGGCGCCGGAGCCGCCGCCGGGTGAGGGGGAGCCGGGGGAGGAGGCGGCCCCGCCGCCGCTGCCGCCGCCGCCCCGCTCCCGGGGCCGGTCCCCGCCGCCGCCGCCGCCGCCGCGCCGGGTTTCAAAGCCGCCTTCTGCGGTAAACTCATCGCCAAGCGGAGCCACCACCCCCCGGCGGGGAGCGGGGCCGGGGCCGGGGGGGAGCCGGGGAGCGGGCCGGGGGCCGGTGCGGCGGCCGGGGCAGCGCGGCGGGCCGGCACCGGCGCCGGTCTCCGTGACAACGCGCCTCCCGGAGGGCTCGGCGCGGGGAGGGGACGGGAGAGGGGCCGGCGGGGAGGGGAGGGGGGGAGGCGGCTCAGGCCGCGCTGCTCATGAGCCGCCGGCGGCGGGGGGTCTCGGTCCCCCTCCCCGGGGGCAGCGGAGCCCTTCGCGGTGGCGGCTCTCGGGCGATGCCGGCGGATTTTCCTCACTGAAGTAGCGGAGCATCAAACATGGCGCTGCGGCCGCCTCCAGCAGTCCGGCAGGACGGACGCTCGGGCGCCTTCGGGCCGCTCCGGAGCCGCTCGGCCCACCGGCGCTCGGCAACCTTCGGGTCTTTCCGGAGCCGCTCGTTGGCGAGCGGCGTTCGGGAAACCTCGGCTTCTTCCGGAGGCCTTCGCGGGCGCACGCGTCCTCCTCCCCGAGTTCCCCCCCCGCTCCCTCCGCGCTCGGCCCGGCACCTCCCGTGACCCCCGCGCTCGGGAAACTTCGGCTCTTTCCGGAGACCGAGGGCGTGAGGGAGTTCGGGAAGCTTCGGACGGGCTCGGAGGAGGCGGGAGGCGCTCGGGGCTCTTCGGAGCCTCTCGGGAGCGGCGAGGCCGCAGCTTCGGGCGCTTTCGGCTTGGCCCGGAGAGACTTCGGCAACGCTCGGCTGTGAGGCAGCGGCCCTCGGCTGTGAGGGGGCGCCGGGCCCTGGGGCTTCCCCCCTGCCCAAAAACTCACCCCCCAGCCCCGTTGCCAGCCCTACGGTCCCCCAGCCACATCCCAGGCTCCTGGGGCGGCTGGCAGGGGCAGCCCTGCAGCCCGTCGTGAGGGCTGGCAGCCTTAGGGTAACATGGCGGCTGAGGGAGGCATAGCAGCCCCTGAGGGAGCCCACCCCTGGCAACGGGGACCGGCGCGGGGAGGGCCCTCTGGGCCTGCCCTGGGGGCAGCAGGCATCTTCCTCGCACCCCTGCACCGCTGCCTTTGCCCCCCAAGGGTTGCTGCGCCGCCGCCATCGTCAGCATTTCACAGCCAGGCTGCAGCACCCTCCTTACGACCACCGCCGGGCTGAGCTTGGCAGGGGCAAAGGCGGTTTGTGCTGTCTTGGGTAGATAAAAAGGACCTCAGAGCAGATTCAAGCAGACGCTGGATTGTCCTGACTTGTCCTGTCCCGCCGCTGGCTCCCGAGGGCTCATTCCAGCCGGCTGGCACCTACCGACGTTCCTGCCCTGCCACACGGCCCAGGGAAACGCTCCCGGCGCCTTCGCTGCGCCGGCAGGTATTGCCACCCCGTGTCACCCAGCCTGGGGGACACGAGCTGCTTTAGGAAAGTTTTCCATACTTTATTTGCATCCTGTCTGCTGCATCCTCTAGGCAGCTGTGAGTGTAAGAGAAAGATAATACTTTAAAGCAATCACAAATAAACTCTTAAAAGCTTCTTTTATTAAAGTAAACAGCTCTCCAATGGTATATTCAGGCACTTGGCGAGTACCTGGTGCTGCAACTGGAAGTTGACGGAAGAAAAATAGGGGTCTTGCGCACTAAAGAAAACCTACCCGATGAGTCACATCTATCCCCGTCGCCACAACAGCCCGGTTTGTGAGCAGAAAAGTAATTTTGAGTTTTAAAATACAAATCTGAAGGGGCAGAATTTGGCCTTGGTGTCATTCACCAGAGCAAAACAGCACAGCACCCAGTGGCCAAAAAATAGAAGAAAGGTCTTGAGCGAGCTTTCCCTTTTGAGCCAGAATCTGAATTATTAAACAATTTGGTTCGTGCAGGTCGGGTTTAGGACATGACGCCCGCCTGTGCCGACACACGAGGACTGCAGCGTACCCCGAGGCCCGCCGTCCTCCGAGGCGTGATCTCAGGAGAAAAGCTCCTGCGAGCTGCCACGCCGCTTAAGCCACCGCGCTGGCCTCCAGTAAAAGTAGCTCTGCGACTGGAATAGTTTCTTACTTACTAAGACGCTATCTGTGGGGTACAGCCACACCGAACAGGCGCACTGCGTAGCGCCAGAAGTTATGAGCGGGCCGATGGCTAGGGAAGATGACTAGCATGCTATTTAGTTTCCCTTTCTGTGCTTTTCGTTCTGCACCGGGGTAAGGGAAATGCCTGGGATGAGGTGAGCTCGCATCTGCCACAAACTGCTTGTGGGAAATGGGGTGAAATGGAAAACTGTGAGATTTTTGGAGGAAAAAAGCCCGACCAAGCCTTGCCAGCCCGTAAAGAAGTCCTGAATGGGGACTATTTCCATCAGCAGCCAGGAATAAATGTTCAGAGGGGGCTCCGGGTATTTTTTTCTGAGGCAGTTTTCCTCTGCAGCCTACCGCCTGCCAGATGGACTGCCCATTCCCCACCAGGAAAACTAAAGACTGAAGAGAGAAATGAGAATGACCTCAAAGAAAAGCCAAGTACTCCCCCGCTTCCCAAAAATGGGAGAACAAAGGAGGAACTTCTATCATGGGGTTTGCCCAAGGACTGGTAGATCTCCAGCATCGCGGAGAGCTGCTGCACTCCCAGCACACCTCTCCTGCCTGCAGCCTGCTGGGAAGCCGGATCCCCCTCCACAGCTCGTAAAGACTTTGCTGTAATAATTTTGAGGGTGCAAGTAAAACTGTGTGGTCCGGGGGGGATCGGTGCTCGGCGCCGTTCCATCGCCCGCCTCCCAAGCGTGGCGCTTCTCCTGGTACACCCCTTCATGCGGAAGGAAATTGGTACCAAAAGCAAATTGACATCTATGGCTCCCTCTGTTCTACAGAAATAGCTGCCTGTAAACACAGCTGTGAAAGAGCCTCCTAGCTCGAGTATCTTTAGATATATCGCTTCTTTTTACCATTTAGAAAGGAAAAAACCCAGCATTTTCACCATATTGTCTGCTGAAGCTCCCGAAGCGTGCTAGCCATGCGAAGGAGCCAGGCTCTTAAAGCTCCTCCAGAGTCTGCGCCTCCCCCCAGCCATCTTTTTACCTTTTATTTTTTTCCCTAAGAGGAAAAAGCAGACAGGTCTCTCTTCCATACTACCCCACATAGGACAATTTGGCCGACGAAACCTGCAGATTTGGCGAGCCTGAGCAAGTGCCAGCTGGATTCGCGCCCTTCCTACTGCCTCTGGTTCCCCTCCGTTTCATTTTTCCTCCTATTTTTCCTGCTAGCTTTGTTAGCACCTGGGAACCGATGTCTCACCGTGGGCAGCTTGAGTTTACAGTGCTGAGCTCTTGTTTCGGAGCATCACCAACCCTTTTTCCAGTCCCACCAGTCTCTCACATACCTGGCACAGCAGAGAGGCTCACAGCCACGTGGCAAAGAGCGTAGCAGGAGCGCCAGAGCTGTCGGCGAACTTAGGAAAGGAGAGTAAAGGATTGGGGTATCACTGGAAAAGGGCCATTTTCCCCCAGGAATTGTTTGAGGAAGCTTTGGGCCTGTTCACTGACCCCAGCACTGGGAAAACTGGGAAGAAGAGCTGCAGTTCAGATGGTCAGGTTCAGCCTCTCGCACCTGGAAGGCTGGCGTGGCCCCACCAAACCTGTGAACAACCGCCATTTCCAGCTCGTTTTGGAGGCTCCAGCGTGCTCCAGGCGCCCACTTTCACCCAGCACGGCACGGCAGCGCCTCCCTCTTCGAGCTTCTCCTGCTTTTCCCCCCACTCATCCCCTTCCAACACCCCCCAGGCAAAAAAAAATTAAATTAAATTAAAAAAAAAAAACAGCCCTGCTTGGCAGTTTCCCGCTTTCCCCGTTCCTCCTCCTGCCCAGGCTTGGCCCTCAGCAACGTCTCTGCCCTCCAGGGCACGGCTGAACACAAAATAAAGCAAATACCACCCAGGATCAGGCAAGCCCACGCCAGGCGCTAGCACACGAGCGGGATGAGTCACCTCCTGCCTGCTCTGCCTACACCCGGCAGCTTCCCAGAGCGGCAAACATCCACCGCCGGCTCCTGGCCCAGCGCGGGGAGCCTTGACCGTCCCCCTGCTGCGACGCAAGCCGATGCTCGCCCTTGAAATCCTTCCTGCGCTGGGGCTGTCCCCTCCGCAGCGGCCGAGACACCACCTGCCCGGTCCCTCACTGCGAGTAAACCCCAGAGAACCAAAACATTTCCCCTTTTCGGGTGGTTGAACCGCCTCTAACGGCATCCACGCGACAGGCTGCGCTCCCTTCCCTGCTTCGTGCAGCTAGGAAAACACCCTTTCACCCCAGCCTTGCTCTCCCGGCTTCATTCCTCTTTGCCTTACACCCACGCCGCTCCTGTCTTTTCCTAGGAATGTAGGCATTTCGCTGCATTTTAAACACGCGGGGCCAAATCCAGGCCAAAATACCATGCCGGTAGCGTCGCTAACTCCTGCCGGCCCAGGAGCGGGGATTTCTCGGCTCCACCGCCCTCTGCGGGTTTGCACCACCATTTCCAGCTGGATCCCGGGGAAAACAACGGCCGCAGCCGGTCTCCCAGCTCTGCAGGAAACCGAGGGCCTCGCCGTGCGAGCAGAAAGCGTTTCGGTTCAATCTGGCAGAGAAAACACAGTAAAAACAGCATAGAGGGAAAATTTTACCGTCTTATTTATGCAACGCTCACATCCCTTGCACGCCAATGCCTCAGTCCTGCCCATCTCAGCAATGAAAACGCTCTGTGTTTCCCAGAGCTCACTAGCGATGGGGCAAAACTGGGGGGCTGCAGCCCAAATCCAGCCCCTGATAACGAGCTGGGGCTAAATAGCAACCGAGCACCCAGCACCTTGCTTGTTTTGTGGCCGTCAGCCCTCCCAGGTGCGGGGGTGAGGCTCAGCGGGGAGCCTGCGATCCAGGTCCTCGCGGGGTTTTTTTTTGGGCAAGCCTGGCGAAGCCACGGAGCATCCGCTGGGGAGCGAAGGTTGGCCTGCGTTACTGAGCTGGCAGCATCCAGCCGGCACGGCGGAGCTATAAATAAGGCCGTTTGGAGAGCAACCTGTGCGGGGCCTGTGCCGCTGGATCCCAGCGCAGCCCGGCTGGCCAAAAACTCACCCGGGAGGAAGGAAAAGCATCCGGGAAAGACCTCCCTGCTGGGGAGATGTGTGGGGCCGTGCCATGGAGGTGGAAAGCAAACAACCACCTGCAGCGAGAGTGAGGTTTTTGGGCACAAAAGCCTGGCTTTAGCCTCCGAGAGAGGCGGCAGACGCCAAGCACAGGCTGGGAAAAGCCTCCTCGGCTCAATTTTGTCAGCACAGGATGGCCTTATCAGTGGGGATGGGGAGAAAAATGCAGATAAAGGGATGCAAGGCTCTCCTGCTATCAGAAAAAAAAGTCATGAGCAGCTCCAGACCCAGTAAAAATTATTTATTTCAATTACAAGAAGCTCTCATGTAAGATGAAAAAATAGTTACAAAAGAAATTCCCCCCCTCCCTCCTTTTACGTATAAATATTAAAAATCCCTCTACATCTTTGCTTTCTGTCTAGAGCAAAAAGGCGCCCCACGAGACAACACGCAGCACCTGAGCTACCGTCAGTGGTTTCCTCTCAAAACCGCAAAAAGAATATTAAAAAAAAAAACCTTTAAGAAAGCCCCTCACCCCCATCCGGGCCAGACCTCGCACCGGTGCCAAACTGGCCACGGAGGGATGGAGGTTTGGGGCCAGGCCGTGATTTTGGGGCTTGCAGTTTCCCGGGCGTAGAGGCCGGGCACGGCGGCGAGCGAAGCAGCGGCAGGAACCGCCTGCGCTTGTCTGGGGAAGCTTTTGGGCCGGGAAATCACGGCTGACCTCGCGTCAGAGGGGACAGGAGGGAGAACCGGCTGCTTCATCCACACCGTCACCACCTTGGTTACATCTTTGGCACGTCAACTTTTCCCTTCACACTCCGAAATTAAAGCTAATCCCAGGAGTCGCAGCACCCCGGCAGAGCCTTTCTGCGACCCGCAGTGTCCTCCAGCCCTGTCCCCAGTTTCCCCATGGGCATTCTCCAAGGATGGTCCCTCCCAGAGAAACCCAGGATCCGGGGCCGGCTAGTTGCATCCGCAGCCCGGGCAGCCCAATCCAGCTTCCCCAGCCTGTCACCACAGGGTGCTGCACCTACAGCTGCACCGAGTAAAAAAAATTAATAAATATACTAATCTTTGACTAAAAAAAAAAAAAAAAAAAAGCTTTTAAATGCATTTTCCCTGAAATTTTCCAGTGTATTCTACAACGCATGAAAAAAATATATATATTTCCCCTCCAAAAAAATATATCTTAAAATATTTTCCATCCTCATGTGCGCATCTTTGGAGAGAGGAAGGTACGTCGGTGTATTTAGACACGCAGCCAAGCCCGCCGGCGCCGCAGCGTTCCCTTTATCACCTCTGAAGAAGCTTTTGCCGGGGCGGAGGGTCAGGCTGGAGCGCTGCGTGTGTAAATACGGGGTAGTGCCCAAGGACACGCGTGCCTCCACACGTGGCCTGGTCATGGTGGGAAAGAAAAGACCCCCAAATCGAAGTCATTTCACAAATGAGCGAGGGGATGAGGAGTTTTCACAGTGGATCGAACCTCGGACGATACCAGGGATGCAGGACACCGCTCCGGTTGAGAGCCGGGCAGTTCGTTGCACGGCGAAGTGGTTTGAGCCTCTCAAAAAAGACCGGGGAAATTCAGCCGTCGGCAGAGGACGAAGCAACCGGCAGCTGGTTCCCTCGGGCGCTCGCCCATCACCAGACTTCGCACTTCTTGGGAGGATTCATGGGAGAGCCGAGGGGGCAGCCGAAATGCTCCGCAAACTCCCGGGAGTTGGAGACTGTGCCGATGACGCGGAAACGCGAGGGGCTGTGGGGGTCGGTGATGAGTCCCTCGTGCGAGCTCTCCGGCGTGCGAACCGAACACCACACCTGCAAGGGGAGGGCAAGAGGCGCGAGCGCCAGCGTCCGCAACCATAGGGCCCCACTCGGTGCCAAATCGCACCTCCCCACTTGCGTGATAGGCACCAACACAGCTCGAGCTCCAGCTTTGTCTCGCTTTTTAACCAGCACCACCCCGATCTGGTTCTCCATCCACCACGTAGCATCTCTGGAGACCTCAGTTGTGCCGTCACACCCTCCCAACACCACCTGGGGATGCCTCCACCCCACAAAAACCTGTGCATCCATCCTCGCTGCCCACCACTAAGTGACCTACCTGGGCGAAGCCAACAAAGAAGAGCTGGTGGTTGGTGAGGCCAAGGGTTGGGAGGGTTTCCTCATCCCCATTCTTCTTCAGCCAGTTTTGATATGCCTGGAGACCAGGGACCACAGCAGGCTCAGGGGACACCACCGATCCCACCATGCCATGCTGCCCGCCACATGTCCCCAGCCCCGCAGCCCTACCCGGTAGGCGGCCTTGAGGCCCCCGTTGTCGGCGATGTTCTCCCCGAGGGTGTGCTTGCCATTGACAGCCTCGCCGTTGACAGTGTAGTTGCCATACTGCTCCACCATGCATGCTGTCTGATGCTTGAAGGCCTCCACTGAGGAGTTCTTCCACCAGGGACGCAGGTTGCCATCCTTGTCGTATTCCCGGCCTGCCAAAAACACAGCGGGTCCTTCGTCACCTCAACATCCACCCCACCAGGAGCCCCCCCTCCTGGCCCTGGCCATACCTTGGTCATCGAAGGCATGCGTCAACTCATGGCCCACCACCACGCCAATCCCACCAAAATTCAGCGACCTGCAGGAGGGTGATACTGAGATTTAGAGAGCAGCCGCTGCTCCCCACAGCCATGAAAATTTTGGGACGGGAGGAAATTTGGGAATCCTGCCCTCCCAGTTTTCCCTAGGCTCTTACTTGGGAGACGCACGGGTGTAAAAAGGGGCCTGGAGAATGCCGGCAGGGAAGACGATCTCGTTCTTGGTGGGAGAGTAGTACGCGTTGACTGTCGGAGGCGTCATGCTCCACCTGCGGGGACACGGACACGGCCAACGTGGCAGCACAAACCCATTGCTGATGTTCGCTCCGACACCACCCGCTTATCACGGTGCAAAGTCGTCAGCCCAAATTTAACTCCCCAAACCCAGCGTGATCTCGTGGACACCAAATCCCAGCGCTCCAGGTATTGTGATATTCCCTGCTGAGTGCAACGGGCAAGCGGAGCGGAGGACTTACTGGTCCCGGTTTGGCGGTTTCCGGAGCTGGTCGGCAGTGACCCTGGCCGAGAAGTTGTAAAACTGCATGACGTTCTCGAAGTAGAGATCGGACACCGCCTCATACTGCAAAAGAGCAAGGAGCGAGTGGCGCGCGGTGATCGCCTGGCCCTGCTCCTCCCTCCATGGTCACGTTCGAGCCTCCGGAGCCGGCTGAGTTACAGCTGCTCTTATTTCTCCTCCTCCCCAACATCTGTGGAGTCTCAGGAGGGCAGTGAATCGCTGTTACAGAAACCGGCTCCTCCTTTTCCTGGACAGGGATCCTGAGAGCCCCAGCCACCCCAGGACTGGGCCACAGTCCTCTCTGGGAAGTCCCCGGAGAAGGGCCAAGGACACCAGTGAGACCCTTCTGGAGAAAACCTGGGCTTCAAGGCTACCTCAAGGCCGTGGTGATGGGCACACGTCCTCCACGTGCTACTGGAGGGGGGGAATAGGAGACCCAGGGGACATATCTGACCAACTCACATCATTAAAGACTTTATCCAGCTCCTTGGGGTCCATGATGAACTTGGGGTAGCCGATCATGTTGTAGATGGCATCTGCCTGGGGGGGTGACAAGGACCAAAGTGCTTTTGGTGCCGGGGATGGAAGGACGGGCTCACCCAGCTCCACCCCCCCCACCATCACCCTCTCCTCCCCGGCGCTGCTGCCAGCACCTCACCTTCTCTTTGGCCGATTTCCTCGTCTCTTCGTCCATCCACTGCAGGGTCTCCAGGCTTTCCTTGAAGGCTGTTTTAATCTCTGCGATCATTTCCTCTGCCTAGACAAAAACAAGGTGGCGCAACGTCGGTCCGGAGAGCCGGCTTTGCACCCCGGAGAGTTCAAGGACCCTTCACGCCGGTGGGAAGGAAGAGACCGGGAGGCCGAGCCGGCATGCGGACCGGTGAAAGACCCAGTGAACGGAGATGCACGGCGGACAAAAGTTGGGCAGAGATGGCTGCCCCAGCCATCCACCATCGTGGTGGTTCACACGCTGCTCGCTTGGGGACGTACCACCTGCTTGCTGTCCTCGGCGAAGGTGGCCTTGACGAACATGGCCCCCAGGGCGAAGCCCAGGTTGTTGTCCGTGTCGCTGATGCAAAATTTCCAGCGCGGGAGGCAGGTCTGCACGGGACGAGAGGTGGTCGTCAGCAGTGGCACAGCCAAAGCCTTCCCACCCCATTGCTCTGCCAGGAGACGAGGTCCTGTCGTGGTTTAACCCCAGCCAGCAACTAAGCACCACGCAGAAAATTAACTCTCTCCCAGCCAAAACCAGCACAGATCCGCATCCATCCCCCTGCACCGGAGCTGCAACCCCAAAACCTGCCCCACATCTCTATTTTTTGGATGCAAAGCGATGGGGACTTTGCTTAAAAAGCTGTCACCATTTTAATGGCGATTTGGGGGTGTCAGGGGCTCCCTCCTCACCTTCTTCGTCCCGTACATCACTTCCATGAATTTTTCCTCGGCATCCTGGAAGCGTTGGTCGAGGAAGGGGCTGGTTTTCCGCACCAGGTTCCAGATCATGTAGTTGTTGAGGAGACTGCGGCGAGAGGCAGTGAGCGGGCAGCAGGACACGCCTGCCCGCCCTGGGCACCCCTCTGCGCGGGCTGGGGGCTCTCACCATTTATCGGTGGCCAGGATGAGGTCGGAGACCTGCTCCAGGTACTCCTTGGCGTAGACTACGACAGGCTCCGACTCGTTGAGCTCCACGGGGTAGAAGACGGTGGAGAGGAAGGGCATCCAGTCCACAGCCGGTGCCAGCTCCTGCAAAAGCCATGCCACTGCTACAGACCCAAAAACCATCGGAGGGAGGTGGCAGCCGCTTCCCGAGCTGGAAGCCACTGCATCAGCCCCCGTTTGAGGGATTCAGCCAATTTTGCAGAGACCGGTTCCCATAACAGCAGCATCCTCCAAAGGTCAGAGGGGAGTAAACAATTTCCTCCCGCAAAGGAAAAGAAAGTGGGACGGGTGTCAAAAATGTTGACACAACCCATTAGGGCCCCTCTGGGGACACAGGGAGGTGACCGGGCTGACGTCCGCAGCTGGACTGCGGGCAGCAGCGCTGGGAGGGCGTTAGTGCCATGGCGGGACAGCTGCCGGCCCCTGGGGTGGTCCAGAGGCTGGGAGGAACGGGTCAGGGTGGGATTTCCCCAAAGAGGACACAAGCCAAGCTATTGCACAAGAGCTTCCCAGGCAGCGTTGGCTGGTGTCGAGCTTCCTCAGAAGAGCTGCGTCACCTCTATCTATCCGCCCCGCTTCCCAAGCCATGGCGGAGCAGGGAGGCTCCCCAACCCCATCCCTACCTTCAGGTCTCCAGCCGTCATTTTATGGTAGATGACCTCCTCGTCCCGGTGCTTCTCCTGCGGGATGGTGATGTTGGCCAACGCCGTCTCAAAGTCCAAGATCTGCTGCATCTGCTGCCGCGTCGACTCCTCGTCGGTGCCTCCCAGGAACATCCCCAGCTGCACCATGTAGTTCAGGTACCCGGCGAGCACCTACATGGTGGGATGAGGGGGATCAGCACGGTGGGTGCCACCCACCTACATCACCTCCCCAGCAAAGCCAGGTTTCCCCCAATGACCTCACCTTCTCATTCTCTGTCTTGTTCAGGTAGTAATCCCGCGACGGCAGGCCTAAGCCTGACTGATCCACCTGGATGACATTGCTGTTGGAGTTCTTGGAGTCGGCGCTGACGTAGACGGAAAAGAAGGGCGAGGTACGGTAATGCGCCGTCACCTCCCGCAGCGTCGCGTTGAAGTTGTCCCCTGCCCAGGGACCCGTGATGTTCCAGCCGCCCAGCTGGGGACAGACAGCAACCGGCTTCCAGTTAAGGAACGACCACCTGAAGTTGCTTAAATATCCCCTCAATACCCATCCTGGGGGGAAACATCTTGCAATGGGGCTAAAAAGCCCAGGAGAGGCGAGATCTGCCTATAAATCCCTGCCTCTCTCTGCCCGCCTGCCCTGGGGGATGCTCTGCCCCGGGAAGCACCAGAAACGGGGTCTGGAGGGTGCTGGGACTGCCCATAAGTGCGCTTTTTCCCCCCCCCATTTTGCAGAGGGAAGATGGCTTTTCCACAAGGAAGAGGACGAACCTTTTGGATGAGCTCCACGAGCGGGGTGGCGCGCAGCTCCTCGATCTTGCTCTCGTTCATGCAGGCTTGGTAATAACGCTGCGCCTTGCGCTCTGCCTCGCTCGACACGTTGGCCGTGGTGTTTTCTGCAGGAGATACCCAGGTGGGCTCTCGGGGGTCC
Organism: Platalea leucorodia; assembly: GCF_965183815.1. Classification (NCBI taxonomy): domain Eukaryota; kingdom Metazoa; phylum Chordata; class Aves; order Pelecaniformes; family Threskiornithidae; genus Platalea; species Platalea leucorodia. The sequence continues at coordinate 8,613,211 of NC_138839.1, forward strand.
CCGGGGATGGGCACCCGTCCCCCCACAGGGGCTGCTGATGCCCGCCGGAGCCCCATTTTGGGCAAAGCCAGGCTCCAAAAAGGCATCAAGGATTGCCCCGCCGGTCCCCTCCGTGCCCCCAAGAGCGTCCCAGAGTCCCCAGCCCTTCCTGGCCTCCTGCCCCCATCTCCTCTCCCACCCGCAGCGACTGCTCCGGCTCTTTGGAGCAGAAAGATAAAGAAAGAAAAAACAAAAAGCATTTTTCCAGCAGCTCTGATGTTCCCAGCATCATCCAGCCCCCTGCGCTGCTCTTGCCCCCGTGCTGGCGCTCCCCAGCCCTATATTATTTGTTCCTGCAAGAAGGAACAATAAACTCATTTTTCTCCTCTGGCTCCCAAACCATCCTTTTATTTCCCCCTCACCCCTAAAATTCTGCTTCCCCAGAGGTTTTGGGTTTTGTTTAGGGCTTTTTTTTTGGTTTGTTTTTTTATTATTTTCCTCATGACACAGCTTGCACCTTTGGCTTCCCAGCTGCGTGGGTTTATTAACTAAAGGTCCCTCGGCTCCGAGGAATTCAAGGAAATGCCGAGCACGACCACTTGGCTGGAGGCCCGCTCCCTTCTCCCAGTAAAACCAGCACCAGATTTCTGCGGGAAGAGCCAGGGACGAAGCCATTCCCGCGCTACCCCCTTTCTCCTGAAAGACACTCTTCCCAAACCTTCTCTTTTCAGATATCAGCCCCAGCACAGTGGAAAGTGCTGATAAAGAGCCTGTTGTTTGCTCAAAGCTTGAGCAAACCGTCCCCGCTGGTCGCTCGGATAAGCCACCCTGCTTCGGTGTTTGCACATAGAGGCTGAGCCCGGGATCCTCCCTCCGCTGGAGGAGTTTTGGCCCCCAAAATGGCCAGATCAACAGCCAGCCCCCCAAAAGGTTGCTCGCAAAGGCTGGAAGCTACAGCAGGAGGAAAAAAAAAAAACCATCCTTGGGGTGCTATTGGGGTGCTATGGCCTCTGGGTGCAGTCTGGGGTGCAAATCCTGAATTTCAGAGCTGCTGGGAACAGCGCCACGGGGTCTGCGGAGCCAAGGCCGGGACCCTTCCCCTACTCGGCGCCAAAAAGCTGCAACACCACGGTCAAAAAATCCCCGGGGCATCCAGGAGAGCAAACACAGCCAGGATCTGTTTCCCAACGTCCTTGCGGCGCTGTGCGTCACAGATTGGTTTGATGGTTTAAGTCCAGCCTTCCATCCCTGCGGCCATGTTTTCAGCATCCCTCGGACCTAACGGGGCTCCTTGGCACCGCGGGGGTCCCACGGCTCCCACGTACTCACCCAGCAGATGCTTCATGATGGCCTGGTTGTGCTCCCAGAGGTTGTTGAAAGTGCCCCAGCGCGAGTGGCCGTCGGGGAGGGGGTTGGCCTTGATCCAGCCCCCACAAGCGTAGCCAAAAAAGTCCTCGCAGGGATTTACTGCCCGGTCTAGCGAGCTGAGGATGGAGCTGGTGACGGAGATGCAGGCTTCCGACAGGCACACAGCGGGTGACCCTGGGGATGGGCACAACGGGTTCAGCTCCTCCGCTGCGGAGCAATAAACCGCACCGGGGAGCATCCTGCTCCGTGCCCGAGCATCCTGCCCCAGCGCGAGGGATGTGGGCAAATATCCCATCTGCTGCCCGAGCATCCTGCCCCGTACCTGAGCATCCCACTCCAGGGCAAACGATGTGGGTGAGCATCCCGTCCCCTGCCCAAGCATCCCACCCTGGAGCGAGGGATGCAGGCAAGCATCCCACCCCACACCTGAGCATCCCACCGGCTACCCAAGAATCCCGCCCTGGGGCGAGGGATGCGGGTGAGCATCCCATCCCATCCCATCCCGCACCCAAGCACCCCGTCCCAGGGAACCCCCCAGCAACCCTCCCCTCTCAAGGGAGCAGGATCCCCGTGCGGTGCCAGGACTTACGGGCTCTGTACTGGAAGACGAGCCCCAGCAGACACGCCGCCAGCACGGCCGCCAGCACCCCCACCAGCACCATGAGCTGCTTCTCGACGCGCGTCCGCTCGGCCCAGCACCCCGGGCTGCTCCTCGAGCCACGGAAGTTCACCTGAGGGAAAAGCAGCGATGTTTCCCCACCGGCGGAAAAACCCACCGACGCATCCCCCATTTTGCTTCCTACAGCCCACGGCACAAATTTGGCCCCCGCTGAGGGATCCGGCGCGGTTCAGGCTGGGAAAGACGGCAGCTGCCTTCCAGAAACCGGCCAGGAAGGGCGGCACAATGGCAGGAAAGGGAGCGGGACGAGGGTTTCGGCAGGCTCACCTGCTACCCTGTGCCACCCCGAACCCCTCCTTGAGCACGGCTATGACCCCCCAGGTGGTCCCCGTCCCCACCGCCGGCGCTGGGACAGGGTGGGGGCCACGGCGGCGGCGGGAAGTGCCGTAACAGGATACTCCCACTCAGCCGAAAAACATCCCCAGGAAACATCCCGATGCGCCGGCGAGCGGAGATGGCCCCGCTAGGGAAAGCAAAACCACAGCGGAGCTCTGATTTTTGGGGCAGAAAACACCATTCTAGGCAAAGACCAACAGGGCCGGCAGCGGGGCCAGCACCGAGAGCATCGCTCCAGCCCCAAATCTTTCCCGGCGAGGCTGGATGCTGGCAGCCGTGGGGTTTTTTCTCGCCACCCTTGGTCCTTTTTAAGCCGCTTTCCCGCTGCTCGGGGAGGAATTAACCTAATCCCCTTTTGTGCAGGGACAAAGCTCCCACCGCCACGATAATTGCTCGCCCCAGCCACGCCAGGAAAGGGTTCGGCCAGCAAAAACCTGGGTGCTGGGGTGTTGCAAGTAGCCGAGCCAGGATTTGGCCCCGCAGGCTCCCCTGTCGCTGGCTCCGGGTGCCGGGAGCCGAGCAAAGGGCAGCGGGAGCCAATACGGCTCTGCCCATGCCGTACTTTGCCCCACGGAAAGGCTGGTCCCAGGCAGAAAACCCTCCTGCAATCCCCCCCCCCGCTGCTTGCCAGGACCTAAACCCCCCTTTTTTCCCCCCCTAACACACACATGAAGCCTTACCTGGAAGCCGTTGGGGTACCCATCGCCTTCGCCGATGGAGTCCAGGGGGTCTTCATCGTCCAACGTCGCCCGCTTGTACGTCGACATCTGCACGGGGAGATCGGCAAAGGAAGGTGCTCAGTGGCTCCGGGTTGAGGAAGAGGAGGAGGAAGGAGGGTGAGGAAGGAATACGCACCCTCTAAAGCCGCCTCCTCCTCCGGGGAGCTAAATCCCGAATGGCTCCGGGGTAGCAAAGCGCTAAACAAACGCCGGAGGAAGGTTATGGAAAGCAAGGAGAGCAGGAGCCAAAAGCTGAGCGAAGCCCGAACCCGCCTCGCTTTCCCCCGGGGCCGGGTTGTGCAACCTCCCCTTCAGCCTGGAATAAAGCCGGTTCCTCCTCCGCCAGCTCCCGGCCCCGAAACGGGAACGGGGACCCCCCTATGCCGGGGACCCCCGGAGCACCGGAGACCTAAGAAAGGCTGGTAGCGGAGAAAATAGCTTTTCACCCCAAAACTACCAGCTTGCTCGTGCTCCACCCCCCATCTGCGAAACGTGCGCACCCCAAAACACCCCATGGGTCCCTCTGAGCACCCAAAGGTGACGGCACCTTGAATTTAGGCTGCCGACGGGCTCCCTCCCCGCTCGCCGGTCCCCTGGGTGTTATTGTGTGCCGGTGCCCGGCTCTTATCTCGTCCTCCCAGCAGAAAAACAAGGGGAAACCTCGTGGGTTGGCAGCCGGTCCTTATCGTGCCGCCGCCGCTGTTTCCTTCCCCCCTGGCACGGCCCTGCCACCCAGCCAGATTGTCTCCCGCCGGGGAAAACAACCCTCTGCCCGCCGCCGAGGGGGTGAGCACCCCGAAACCCAGCCTGGCCCCCGCCACCGATGGGCCGAGCGGCACGGGTCACGTCCCTTCACCCCCGACGCAGCGCAGGGCAGGGGTTTGCACCCATCCAAATGTCCCCGTCCCGCTGCCATCGTCCCCAAAGGGACACTGAGGTGATCCGAACCCGGCACGGCCGTGCCTCAGTTTCCCCTGGCAGGAAGGTGCATGCAATGAAAGCGCCAGTTCTCGGCCCCGGCTCCGGTAACAGCCTTCCCAAACCTCCCCTTGCACAATTAATAACGAATCCCATCCTCTCCCCGGATCCCGAATCGCAGCCTGGGTTTAATTAACCACAAAACCCACCTGGGGAGGAAAAAGGGTTAAAAGAAAAAGGCAGTTTCCCTCCTCAGTTGTGCAAAAAGCTCCATTTCCAGCCCCAAATCACCCCCGGGTGCCTGCCTCCAGCCTGCAAACCGCCGAGGGAAAAAGCTTTAACTGCAAGATTTTTATCGCTGCTGAAATCCAATTTTATATTATTTTTTTCCGCACCTCCTTTCACTTCCCCCCCCTATTTTTGCACTCTGCACATGGCTGAAATTTGCAGCTCCGGGCACAAATCCCCGCTCGCACCGTGGGGGGATCCGCCAAGCCCCCATGGCTCCAAAGCACCAAATTCCTGGAGTCCCAGCTCTCAGCCAAGGCTTTCACTCTGTTTCCTGAGGAAATGAGGGGGTTTTTTTTGCCATCCCTCCCCCCCGCCTGCCTGCCCCAGCCTGAAAACAGCAGGAAAAAGGGAAAAAGAAAAAAAAAATTCCCACTTTTTTTCCTTTCGCTAAGGACGTGCTGGCTCAACCCTGTATTAGACAGCAGAGAATCCAAGCTGAGCTTGAAACCACCTCCCCCCCCCCAGACACCCCTGGGGGGCACCGGGATCAACCCCCAGCATCCTTAATTTGGGGGAAATTGGGTCTGGGAAGTATTTTTAGCACCCGTGCCCCCCCCTTTCCCCCCACGTTGGGGGCATCAGGGCAAAGCAGCACCCATGGGTGCTCCCCACCCCTTGCTGCTCCCCAGCTTGCGAAGCAGGAACACCCCCTTTTTGGGTCAAAACGGGGTGGTTTTTGTCTCTCCTCTCCCCCCCCCCCCCCCCCCCCAAGCTCTGTTGTTTGCTTAAATCACAATAAAAAGGCATTTCCCCAGCTCCGACAGGGTGGGGGGCACCCAAGGGTGCGGGAGGGGCACCCACACCTTAACCCCCCAGCCAAGGGATTTTCACCCTCTTTATAACTTACAAAAGTCTTCGCAGGGCCTTAAATTGCTTGTTTTCCCCCCAAATCACCCCCTTCGCCTTAACAAACAATAAACCCCGCGTGCTTCGAGCCCGCAGGCCCCGAGGAGGGTCCCGGGTGGGCACCCACCACCCCGCTCCCCCGCCACCCTCCTGGGGAGCCCCTCACCCCGGCATCGGGGCGCCCCGAGCCGCCGCCGGCTGCTTTCAATTCCCGCCCGGGCGCCATTTCGGAGCAACCACGGCCGCTATCGTGGGCGATGGCGTTTCTTTCGCTTCCCCCCGACCCATCCATATCCCCCCACCCCCGGTTTCACCCTCAGCACCCCCAAACCTCCGCTTGGCCAAGCGGCACCCACCCAGGGCCCCCCCCAGCACCCATGGGTGCCCCCTGCACCTCCACAGCCTGGAGTCAGCCCCCAAGGGAGCTCAGGCTTTTAATTAGGATGCTGGGGGGGGGGGGGGGGGTAATTAGCAGCGCCTGGTGGTAATTAGGGGCCCTGGTGGTAATTAGGGGTGCTGGGAAGGGTTTGGGTGGGCACCCAGTTTTGCAGGGAGCCCTGGCTGCAGGTAAATAAAAAAAAAAGCTTAAAAAGGAGCAAAAAAGGGTTAAAGTTTACAAAAATAAGGGGGGGGGGGGAGAGCCCAGTTTGGGGTTGTTTGCAAACAGCCCCCCCCCCCCCCCCAAAGTGGGTGCTGTTGGGTGGGGGGCACCCCTGCACCCCTCTGCTTGCAGAGGGAAGCCCGGTGCAAATCCCCCCAAAGGGTCAAGGGCTGGGTGCTGGGGGGGGATTTAGGGGGGCCACCCACTTTGGGGTCCCCCCCCCACCCTGGGGACCTGCTGGCTGCAAAGCAAACCCGGCTGGGGGGGGATGCGGGGGGGCGGGGGGCACCCAGGGGTGCAAGGAGGGGTCCCTTGCCTGGGGGTCCCTTGGGGGTGCAATGGGGGATCCGGTGGGGGTGCAGGGGGGGTCCCTGGGGGCGCACAGGGGTCCCTTGGGGGTGAAAAGGGGGATCCCATGGGGGTGCAATGGGGGTCCCTTGGGGGTGCCTGGGGGTCCCATGGGGGTGCAACGGGGGGATCCCATGAGGTTGCAACGGGCATCCCACGGGAGACGCGGCGCCCCACGCCCCGGTCTGGCCAAGCGACCCCGACCCCACCACCTCCGGATTTGGGGTGTCGGGTGGGCCCCCCACTCACCATGGCTGCCACCCCGCTCCCGCCGGCCTCGGCCCCCGCTGGGGCGAGCGCCCGCCTGAGCCCCGGCACAGCTCGTTACGCCGCTGCGGCCTACGGAGGGTGACGAAGGGTGACGAGCAAAGGATGTACCTGGGATGGGAAAACCAATGGGGCCGACGGGAGGGACGGGCTTCCTCGCTCGCCTCCTTTAACTCTTTCGGGGGGTCCCAAACCCCGTTTTGGGGGTCCCCATGTCCCCCCCAGCTGCTGAAAGCATCCCCCCGATAAATCGCGGCGGCTCGCTCGCTGGCAAAGGGATGCAGCGTTTCTCCTCGGAGCGTGCAAGCGTGCAATCCTGCAAGCGTGTGATTGTGCAAGCGTGCAGGTTGCAAGCGTGCAAGCAGACAATGGTACAAGCGCCCAATTCTGCAAGCACGTGGTTGTGCAAGCACGTGGTCGTGCACGCATGCAAGCATGCAACCGTGCAAGCACGTGCTAGTGCGAGCAAGCGGTTTTGCAAACAGCCAAGCACGCAGTTGTGCAAGGGGGCACACGTGCAATTTTGCAAGCGTGCGCACGGGAGACAGTGCAAGCATGCAAGCGCACGCTTGTGTGCAAGCTCGCAAGCCTCCGATTGTATGCAAGCATACAAGCACACGATCGTGCGAGTGTGCACACCCAGTTGTGCAAGCCTGTAATTTTGCAAGCATGCAATTGTGCAAACTTATAAGCGTGCAAGTGTGCAAGCGTGCTCCTCGGGCCGCAGCCTTGCCCCCCCCCGTGTGTTTAGCAGCCCCTCGAAGGGTTCTGGGGTTCGAGCCTGGCCGGGTTTGTGCACGCGGCCTCGCGGCGAGGAGTTCCCCAGATTGCGGCTTTCCGTGTGCCGGGCTAACGAACTTTTTAATTAGCTTGCCATCACCGGCAGGCACCCCCACTACGTTGCACGTGGGGTGACAGGGACGGGGAGGGGGACACACAGGGTGCCACCGCCTCGGTCCCCCGCGCCACGCCGGCGGGCTGAGCACTGCCGCGCTCATCTCACGCATGGGGCTGCAAACCCGGGCTGGGAAAGCGCTGGGGGGGGCGGGGGGGGATGCAAAGGGCCGGGGGGGGGGGGGGGCGGCCGGGGGGTGCCGGAGGGATCTGGGGGCCTGCAGGAGCCGTGCCCATCCCCGGGGCGTCGGGGCGGCGTCGGGGCGCCCTTGGTGGCACCCCGAAGCTTTCGGGGTGCGGATTTTTGGGCTGAGACCGCCACCTTCTGGGAAGCCGCCCGCGGCTCCACGGGCCGCGGAGCTCCGCGGTTCCCCCCGATGGGGAAACTGAGGCAGGGGAGGGCATCACCCCCCGCCCTTGCGACGGAGCCGTGTTTATTGTAGGACCTACAGTAAAGCCGGTTCAGGCAGGGCCCACTCGTGGGCTGCAGCAGGAGCCCGGGTGGGGAAACTGAGGCGGGGGGGGACCCCCCGCTTCTCCATCGCCCCCCCCCCCCAACCCCACGCTCACGTCGCTGGCGCCTTTTGGGGTGAAAATAATGCAAAATCCGGCAAAACGCACATCTACCCCCCCCGGGGGTGCACCCCACTTCCCCCCTGCGTGGGGAGGGGTGCTCAGCACCCACAGCCAGGCTCGGGTGCACCCCAGTCCTCCCAGTCCTCCCAGTCCAACCCGGCAGAGGGCACCAGTAAGCCCAGTTTGTTGCCTTTCCCCCCCCCCCCCCCCGCCCCGTGCTGGCGGCGGGGGGAGGGTGGAGGAAGGGGAGGAGGAGGAGGAGGAGGCGAAGGCCGGGTGCGGGGGGATTTAAGGGCTCGCTGCCCCCCCGGCCCGGCCTCCTCCCGCCGCCCAGGAGGGACGTGGGTGTCGGGACCCAAGTTTGTGCGGGTACGTGGGTGCCCCCCCCCCGCGGTAAGGCCCCCCCGGGGCCGCCGCTGCCACCCCCGGGGAGCGGGGGGGTCCCCGGGAGCGGGGGGTGCGGTGGGGACACGGGGGTGCGGTGGGGACACGGGGGTGCAAGAGGGACACAAGCGTGCGATGGGGACGCAGGTGAGCGATGGGGACACGGGTGGGCACGGGGACACGGGGGTGCGATGGGGACACAAGTGTGCAACAGGGACACGGGTGTGCAACAGGGACCTGGGCGTGTGACAGGGACCTGGGCGTGCGATGGGGACCTGGGCAGGTGATGGGGACACGGGTGTGCAACAGGGACACCACGGGCGTGCGATGGGGACACGGGTGGGTCACAGGGAAGTGGGCGTGTGGTGGGGACACAAGTGTGCAACGGGGACACAGATGTGCAATGGGGACATGGGTGTGCGATGGGGACGTGGGCTTGTGGTGGGGACACAGATGTGCGATGGGGACATGGGCATGCGATGGGGACACGGGCGTGCAACGGGGACAGATGTGCAACAGGGGTGTGGGCACGCGATGGGGACACGGGTGTCTGATGGGGACACGGGTGTGCGATGGAGATGCAGCCACGCAACGGGGACATGGGCACGAGATGGGGACACATGATGGGGACACGGGCACAGGGTAGGGACACAGCCATGGGATGGGGACACACATGTGATGGGACCCGGGTGTGCAGCGGGGACAGGGACACGTGATGGGGACAGGGACAGGCTATAGGGACACGGCCATGCAATGGGGACCCCGACGTGCAATGGGGACCCAGCCATGATGGGGACATGGCCGTGCAATGGGGACAGGGACACGCGACGGGGACCCAGCCACGTGACGGGGACCCTGCTGTGCCACGTGCACGAGGGCCGTGCCACCGTCCCCCAGCCCCGGGTTGGTGCCAGTGAGGTGACGCCCGCGGGACCAGTGCGGGGCGGGGGAGCTGGCCACGTCCCCAGGGGGTCACATCGGTGACCACGCGGGGAAGGGACATTTCGCTCCCGTCCTCGCGTGGCTGAGCCCCGGGCCGAAGGTCCCAGTGGGGAAACTGAGGCACGAAGCGGGTGCCCCCCCCCCGCAGCTCTCTCCTCTCCAGCACCCTCTCAGTGCCGCAGGATGAAGGCTCTCCTCTTCATCCTCCTCGCCCCGCTCTGCTCCGCATCGCTGGTCCCCGGTAGGTGAGGTTTGGGGAGGGGCTGCACCCCAAAAAAGGGTGCTGTTGGGTGCTATGGAGCCCGGTTTCCCCCCCGCAGAGAGGGAGAAGGACCCCGAGTACTGGCGGGGGCAGGCGCAGGAGACCCTGCGGGCCGCCCTGCGGCTCCAGCGCCTCAACCAGAACGTGGCCAAGAACCTCATCCTCTTCCTGGGCGACGGTGAGAGGGGCACCCGCCCGGGGCGGGGGAGCGGGGGCCGCCGTAAAGCGGGTGCTGTGGTAAACTGGGCGTGCAAATAAAATGGGGTGTCACGATAAGGCGGGTGCTGCGATAAAGTGGGTTTGCAATAAGTTGGGTGCTGGGATAAACTGGGTTTGCGGTAAACTGGGTGCTGCAATGAATTGGATTGGCAAAAAACTGGGTGCTGGGATAAACTGGGTTTGCAAAACACTGGGTGCTGCGATGAATTGGATTTGCAAAACACTGGGTGCTGCGATAAATTGGGTTTGCAATAAATCGGGTGCTGCGATAAATTGGGTTTGCAATAAGTTGGGCGCTGGGATAAACTGGGTTTGGGATAAACTGCGTGCTGCGATGAACTGGATTTGCAAAAAATTGGGTGCTGCAATGAATTGGGTGCTGTGATAAACTGGGTTTGCAATAAACTGGGTTCTGGGATAAATTGGGTGCTGCGATAAACTGGGCTTGCGATAAATGGGGTGCTGCGAAAATTCGGTTTGCAGTAAGATGGGTGCTGGGATAAACTGGGTTTGCAATGAACTGGGTGCTGCGATGAATCCATTTGCAATAAAGTGGGTGCTGCGATAAAGTGGGTTTGCAATAGATTGGGTTCGTGATAAACTGGGTGCTGGGATAAACCGGGTGCTGCAACAAACTCAGTTTGCAATAAACCGGCTGCTGGGATAAACTGGGTTTGCAACACATTGGGCGCTGGGATAAATGGAGCGCCCACCAGCGTTGCGCGGCACCCGTGCGGCGAGCTGGCCCGTCCTCGGCGGCGAGCTGACGGGTGGCCTGGCAGGCATGGGCGTCTCCACCGTCACGGCCGCCCGCATCCTCAAAGGGCAGCTGCAGAACCGCAAGGGCGAGGAGAGCCTGCTGGAGATGGACAAGTTCCCCTACGTCGCCCTGGCCAAGGTGAGCCCCCCGGGACGCCGCCGGGCGCCGCGACACCCACCGCGAGGTCACGGGCGGGCGGCCGGCATCGACCGGGAACCGAAATTAGGTCAGGGGCGGGCGAAGGGAGCTGGCTGCGGTGCCCGCTCGCCGTGCCAGGGTCCGGCCCGTGGGAACGGGGAGGGGGGGCGGGATGAGGCCGCCCGGCCGTGGGAAGCCGCGGGACCCCCCCTGCTTCTCCCGGGGTCATTTTGCTGAACAAAAGGCTTTTTTTTTTTTTTTTATTATTAAATTGGAAATCCCGGCTGCTCCCCGCTGCCTCCCGAGCGAGGGATGCTTGCGGCAGCGGCTGCTCTCTCCCTGCCTAAAAATGGGCTGGAAAAAGGCTAAAAGCATCAAAATGCAGCGAGGGGGTGATGTGCACCCACGTCATGGGGGCAAGGGGCAAAATGGGGGGGCAAAAGAGGGGGTGCACAGGCGGGATGGGGGTCTGGTGCAGCCAAACAGCACGGGGAGGGGAGCTCCAGGGTGAGGACGATGGTGGTGATGATGATGGTGGTGGTGGTGACGATGATGACAATGACGGTGACGATAGCAGTGGCAACAGCGATGACGATGAGGATGGCGGTGATTTATTTATCTGCCCCCCCCCAGACCTACAACACCAACGCGCAGGTGCCCGACAGCGCGGGCACGGCCACCGCCTACCTCTGCGGCGTCAAAGCCAACGAGGGGACGGTGGGCGTCAGCGCCGGCGTCACCCGCGACCGCTGCAACACCACCAAGGGCCAGGAGGTGACCTCCATCCTCCGCTGGGCCAAGGATGGAGGTGAGGGGCTGGTGGGTGCCGGGCTGGGGGTAAAGCAGTGGCTTTTGGGGGTGTTCCCACCATTGCCCCCTGAATTCGTGGTGCAGGCAAGGCGGTGGGCATCGTCACCACCACGCGGGTGACCCACGCGACGCCCAGCGCCGCCTACGCCCACTCCGCCAACCGCGACTGGTACTCGGATGGAGAGATGCCCCCGGATGCGCTGGAGGGCGGCTGCAAGGACATCGCCCGGCAGCTGGTGGAGAACATCCCCGACATCGAGGTAGGGATGGGGACGGGGCCACCGGGGACATGGGCTGGAGCCACCCAGGGACGGGAACAGGGCCACCCAGGGATGAGGACGGGGCCACGGGTAGAGGTGGGACCAGGAGCACCCATGGGTGCAGGGCTGGGACCCCCAGCAGATGTGGGACCAGGACCACCCATGGGTGCAGGGCTGGGACCCCCAGCAGATATGGGACCAGGACCACCCATGGGTGCAGGGCTGGGACCCCCAGCAGATATGGGACCAGGACCACCCATGGGTGCAGGGCTGGGACCCCCAGCAGATGTGGGACCAGGACCACCCATGGGTGCAGGGCTGGGACCCCCAGCAGATATGGGACCAGGACCACCCATGGGTGCACAGCCAGAACCCCCAGCAGATGTGGGACCAGGACCACCCATGGGTGGGCTACCAGGACTGTCGGGTGGCTGTGGGACCAGGACCCCCACCAGACGTAGGGCTGGGACCACGAGCACGTACAGGAGCAGCCCCCCAAAGCCCGCTGAGCCCCCTCCTCCCGCATACCTCCCATACCCAAACCCCTCCGTTTTCCCCCCGATTCTGCCCCTCGCTGCGGATTTACGCAGAAATTCAGCCCTGTAAATAAATACTCTTCTGTCCTTCAAAATAGCCCCAAAGCAAAACATTTCAGCCTGTTATTTAGCTCTTTAATAGCCTCTTCTTCTGTTTTTTTTCCCTTTAATATAATTTTAACTCTGTCCCAGGCTGGAAATAATTATATAGCGGGGAAAAGACATTTTTTTTTCCCTTTTTTTCGCTTAATAATTTTGGCGGCGGTGTTATGCAGCTTTATAATTCACCTCTCTGCGCAGAGAAAGGGGGGGAATAAAAAAAAAGAAAAAAATCTCTGCCTGGTTATAAATAACGGAGGGCAAATAAATCAGGCTCCAAAGCAAACAGCGAGAGCTGCGGGATGGGGCTCCGTCCCGACGGGTTCACACGGGGACCCCGATGTGGAGCATCCCTCCCACAGACGCGAAAAAAAAAATGAAGAAAAAGGCCAGATTTGCTGCTGGAAATGGTTATTTTTGTCCTGGGTTTGAATTCATAGGATGAGATTCAGGGTTATTTCGAGCGAGGTGAAATTCCTCGGGTGTTTTCGCCTGCATTTTTGCGCAACGCCAGGGTTTTCCTGGACATCCCGCTCCGCCTCGTCGGGGTTTTCCCCCCCGTTAAACCCAAACTGGGGGGAAAAAATTAAAAACTAATGAAAAATCATTTTTAAAATGCATTTTCCCCCCCTTTCGCAGGTGATCTTGGGTGGCGGGCGGAAATATATGTTCCCCAAAAACGCCAGCGACGTGGAGTATCCCCATGAGGACAAGCATCGGGGGACCCGCCTGGACCGCAGGGACCTCGTCCAGGCGTGGCACGACGCCAAGCCCCCCGGCAAGGTGACAAGGACTTTTTTTGGGGGGGACACACACACATCACCCCACAGTCACCTTACAAAGCCATTCCCGGGGTGGGGTGGGGGGGAATATTTTGGGGAGCGGGGTATAAAGCAGCCCTGGGGGTGGCAGAGGCGATGGGGAGGTGACAACCTGCCTGTCCCCAGGTCGCCAAGTACGTGTGGCACCGGCGGGACCTGCTGGCGCTCAACCTCAGCCGCGTCGACTTCCTCCTGGGTGAGTCCCGGCACCCAAGGGTGCCCTGGCCTCAACCGGGTGCTTTGGGGGACCCCTGGCCCGTGTCCCGGGGTGCTGGGGCAGCTGGAGTGGCCAGTTACCCCCCGGGGATGCTGGTACCCGCCCCCCAGGGATGCTGGTACCCCCCAGGGATGCTGGTACCCTGAAGGGATGGTGGTGTCCCCCCAAGGGATGCTGCTACCCCAAAGGGATGCTGGTACCTCCAAGGGCACCCCCAAGGGATGCTGATACCCCCCCCCAGGGATGCTGCGACTCCTCTGGGGATGCTGGTACCCCCAAGGGAGGCTGCCACTCCCCCCCAGGGATATAATTTTCACCCCCTGGGGATGCAATTTTGTTTGGCTGCAATTCGCCAGCCCAGCTGGGCTGCAGGATTCGGCCGGGCCGGAGGAAGGAAGGGCTGGGAGCATCCCCGCGGCTCCTATCTAATCGCCCTGGATCCGGTGGCGGGTGAAACGCTTGAACCAGCACAAGAAGCAGGCGGCGGGGCTGGACTGGGCCCCTCTGGTTTGTTGGGGTTTTTGGTGGGGGAAGGACGTCCCCAGCAGTGTCACTGTCCCCAGGCCTCTTCGAGCCGGGTGACATGGTGTACGAGCTGGACAGGAATAACGAGACGGATCCGTCCCTCACCGAGATGGTGGCTGTGGCCATCAGGATGCTCCAGAAAAATCCCCGGGGGTTTTTCCTCCTGGTTGAAGGTGGGGGAGAAAAGGGGGAGGGGTATGGGGGGTGCAAAGGAGGAGAGAGGAGGGTGATGGGGGATGCAAAAAGGGGGGTAAGGGGGGTCATGGGGGATAAGGGGGGGATAAAGAGGGGGATGAGGGGATAAAGGGGGGCTGCAAAGGGCGAAAGAGTTGGGGGATGCAAAAAGGGGGAGATAAAGGGGGGGATGGGGGATGCACGGGGGGAGAAGGGCGATTGGGGTGCAAGGGGGGGTGATGGGGATGCATGGGGAGAAGCAAAGCGGGGTGGGGGGGAACGGAGGGTGCTGGGGGGCGGCGGAGGGCGATGCCGAGCGGTGCCGGGGACCGCAGGGGGCCGGATCGACCACGGGCACCACGAGGGGAAGGCGAAGCAGGCGCTGCACGAGGCGGTGGAGCTGGACCGGGCCATCGGGCTGGCCACTCGCCTCACCTCGCCCCAGGACACCCTCAGCGTCGTCACCGCCGACCACTCGCACGTCTTCACCTTCGGCGGCTACACCCCTCGCGGGAACCCCATTTTCGGTGAGTCCCGGCCATGCCATGGGGGGGGACACACCTTGGGGACGTCCCCGTCCTGCTGACGGCGTCACCACCGCCAGGTCTGGCCCCGATGCAGAGCGACGTGGACCGCAAACCCTTCACCTCCATCCTCTACGGCAACGGCCCCGGCTATAAAATCGTGGCAGGCGAGCGAGAAAACGTCTCCGCCGTGGATTTTGGTGAGGACATTTTGGGGCAAAACCCCATGAAATTATTATTGCACGGTTAAAATCAGTGCTTTTTACAAAATTATTCTTATTTTTGGCTTTTTTTTTGCCCCAGCGCACGCCAACTACCAGGCGCAATCGGCCGTGCCGCTGCGCCAGGAGACCCACGGCGGCGAGGACGTGGCCGTTTTCGCCCGCGGCCCCATGGCCCACCTCCTCCACGGGGTCCACGAGCAAAATTACATCCCCCACGCCATGGCTTACGCCGCCTGCATCGGCTCCAACCGAGCCCACTGCAACGCCGCCGGCCGCCCTGCTGCCGCCGCCTCCGTCCTCCTGCCCCTCCTCGCCCTCCTCTTCCTCCTCTGCTAAAGCGCCTCTTGCAAACCACGGAGGGGGATTTATTTTTAATTCCTCCCCCCCTCTTTTTTTTTTGGATAGCAGCGCCCGGGAAAGAGGGAGAAAAAAAGAAAGACTCAGCGGAGCAAAAGCAGCCACCGGCGGTTTCGTGCTGGGAGCTGCCTCTGTAAATACACGGTTCCTTCCCCTGTAATTTGCATCGTTGCCTGCCCCATCCCGAACCCGCTGCGGGATTTGGGATGGGAGCCGGAGCCTCGGCGGATAAAACCCCCTTCTTTCAGCAAAACGCGATGGGGCTGGGTCCCAAAATGCCTCCCGGGCCCCTTGGCTGAGGACTGACCCGGGCACCCAACTCATCACGTGTGTGGGTACCCTGAAACCACACGAAGACGGGGAAAAAAAAATTAACTCACCGGGTTAATTTGTCCCTAAAACCTGGTCTTTTGCCTCCTGGGTGATTTATTTTGCTTTAAAATCCTTCGGTTCAGGGCAATTTGCTGCCTGGGGGGGGGCGTGGGGTGGTTGCAGGGCTCAGCATTGCAGGGAGGGGGGATTTAAGGGTGGCACCCGCCGGGGCACGGCGCCTTCGTTAGGGTTTGGTAATTAGGGAGGGTAATTAGGGTGTGAGGTAATTAGGGGAGGGGCTTTTGCAGCTTGCGGAGGGGGGGGGATTGAGGCCTGCGGTAGCACCGGCGAGGGGCCCTGGGTGTGCAAAAGGTGCTCTGAGCATGCAAATGCCACCGTGCACATGCAAATGCTGCCTGGGCTGAGCACAAGGTGCCTTGCATGTGCAAATGTCACCGTGCGTGTGCAAACAGTGCCTTGCACGTGCAAATGTCACCGTGCGTGTGCAAAAGTGACTGTGCATGTGCAAACAGTGCCTTGCACGTGCAAATGTCACCATGCGTGTGCAAAAGTGACCGTGCATATGCAAACAGTGCCTCGCATGTGCAAATACCACCGTGCACGTGCAAACACGGCCCTGACTCAGCAAATGCCACCGTGCACGTGCAAATATCACTGTGCACGTGCAAGTCACCGTGCACGTGCATACGGTACCTTGCACGTGCAAAATGCCCACCGTGCACGTGCAAACACTGCCCTGTCTCTGCAAATTCTGTGCACGAGCAGCCCCCTGACACCCCCCCCCCCCGCTGCAGCGTGCATTTGCAACACCCGAGCAACCCCTGAGCACCCCCAAAATCCCACCGGGCCCCTCCGATCCTGCCCCCCCCCCCCTTTTATTTATTTACCAGCTTTATAAATAAATCTCTGCTCCGGTTTCTTATTAACCAGCAAACTTTGGAGCGGGCGAAGGCGGTGACCCGAGCGGCGCCAGATTTAGGGGGGCTGCAACACCCCCACTTTGCTCAGCGCCCTTTGCACCCACGCCGGCACCCCCAGCATCGCCGGCACCCCCCACCCGCGCCCCAGCCCCTGGCGCTGGGGCTTCCCAGAAACCAGGCGGTACCGAGCTATGTTTAACCGGTCCCGGGGTGCTTCGTGGTTTTGGGGGGTTCGGGGAGGGGGGGAACCGCGTTTTCTTGGCCGGGGAGCTGGCGCGAAGCCGGTGGCCGCCGGGGCTGGCGGCCAAATGCCGCTCCCGACGCCGGGTTGGCCGCCAGAGCCGAAAAAAAGGGGTTTTTCTTTTGGGGGGGGTGAAGGCATCGCCCGCCACAATTTGGGGTACCCACAGCACCCCAAAACTAGCGAAAAAATCAAAGCAAGGCTTTGCTCAGCCTGGCTGCCGCAAAAGCCCCAGAATCTGGGTAAATGGCCCCAAAATTCGGGTAAATGACCCCCAAAATGGGCAGATTTGGGGTGTTTTTAAGACCACGTGGAGCATCAGCCCCTTGGGGTTTTGGGGCCCCCCCCCAGATATCGGGGACCCCCCAGCCATAGCGATAAATAAACCTTTATTTTATACAGGACTCACGGGAAACACAAACACGATTTTGGGGGGGGCTTGAAAAAAATAATCCCCCCACCCCCAAAAATTCCAGCATCCGACCCGTTCCGGAGCTTTTTTCCCTTAAAATAAAAGGGGGGGGGGGACAGGGGGAGCCCCCCTTTGGGTTTGAGCCCCCCCTTTTTTTGGGGGGGGGTGCTCAGGTTGGACCCGCTCTTCATTTTGGGGGAGCCCCCCTGTGTGGCCTGGGGTCACGGCGGAGGGGGGGCCCTTCGTGGTGTCTCCCCCCCCCGGGGGTATTTGGGGTGACAGAGATTGTCTGGGGGGGGACACCCCCATTTTTTGGGGGGGTCCCCCCAAATCCTGCATCGGGGACGATGGCTTTGGCTCCTGGCACGGGGGGGTGGCACATGGAGGGGGGAGCGAAGCGGTGACCCCCCCCCCGGCTGGGGGGGTGACTATGAGCCCTGTGCGGAGGGACGTCAGTGGGGGCACCCCAGTATGGGTGCCCCCATATCGGGGTGCACTGGGGGGGGGCACAGCCTCACCGGGTTATGGGGGGGCCGCTCCAGCTGGATTTTGATCTCGGGGCAGGGGGGGTCGGGGGGCCGGCAGCCTGGGGGAAAGGGGGGGCCATGAGCACCCCGGGGGGTCCCCCAGCCCCGCGGCGGCCTGACGCCCCGGTGATGGGCTACCTGGCGGGCTACCGGGGGGGTCATCCGGCCAGGGGGCGTCGGTGAAGGCGTCGCGGTGGGTCCCCGAGGGCGAGCGGTTCTCCTAAGGGTGCAGGGGGGGGGTCAAAGGGGTGCTGCCCCCCCCCCCCCGGCACCCAGCACCCCCCTTGGCGCCCCGTACCCTGCCCGGCTCGCTGGGCTCCTCGGCGGCGCTGCCGAAGCTGCTGGCGCTGGAGGAGGAGCGGGAGAAATCTGGCGGCTCCGGCTTCTCGGCCCTGCCGAGGGACAGGCCCCAAAGGCAGGGACGGGCTGGCACCGCGCCACGTGGCCACCGCCATGGCCCGCCGCGACGCCGCGCCGTCCCCGCGACACCCCGTCCCCACGCCGCGCCGTCTCCGGGACGTCCCACCCTTGTGCCACCCCGTCCCCACCCCATCCCTGTCCCCACGCCATCCCATCCCCGGGATGTCCCACCCTTGTGCCACCCCGTCCCCATGCCATCCCATCCCCGGGATGTCCCACCCTTGTGCCACCCCGTCCCCACGCTGTGCCGTCCCCGGGACGTCCCACCCTTGTGCCACCCTGTCCCCACCCCATCCCTGTCCCCACGCCATCCCATCCCTGGGATGTCCCACCCTTGTGCCACCCCGTCCCCACGCCGTGCCGTCCCCGGGACGTCCCACCCTTGTGCCACCCCGTCCCCACGCCATCCCATCCCCGGGATGTCCCACCATTGTGCCACCCCGTCCCCACGCCGTGCCGTCCCCGGGACGTCCCACCCTTGTGCCACCCTGTCCCCACCCCATCCCTGTCCCCACACCATCCCATCCCTGGGATGTCCCATCCCTGTGCCACCCTGTCCCCACCCCATCCCTGTCCCCACCCCACCCCATCCCTGGGATGTCCCACCCTTGTGCCACTCTGTCCCCAGGCCATTCCACCCCGTGATGTCCCAGCCCCGTGCCACCCCATCCCCACGTCCCTCGTCACCACACCAACCTGTCCCCATGCCACCCACCCCAGTGCCCTCCAGTCCACGTCACCCTGTCCCAGTGTCACCCTGTCCCAGTGCCCCCCAGTCCCCGTGTCACCCTGTCCCGGTGTCACCCCATCCCAGTGCCCTCCAGTCCCCGTGTCACCCCAATGTCACCCTGTCCCAGTGCCACCCCATCCTTGCACTGCCCCATCCCAGTGCCCTCCAGTCCCCATGTCACCCTGTCCCAGTGCCCCCCAGTCCCAGTGCCCCCCAATCCCAGTGCCCCCCTGTCCCAGTGTCACCCTGTCCCCGTGTCACCCTGTCCCAGTGCCCCCCAGCCCCCCATTCCCCGTGTCACCCTGTCCCAGTGCCCCCCTGTCCCAGTGCCCCCCTGTCCCAGTGTCACCCAGTCCCCGTGTCACTCTGTCCCCGTGTCACCCTGTCCCAGCGCCCCCCTATCCCAGTGTCCCCCAGTCCCAGTGCCCCCCTGTCCCAGTGTCACCCAGTCCCCGTGTCACCCTGTCCCAGTGCCCCCCAGTCCCAGTGCCCCCAGTCCCAGCGCCCCCCTGTCCCAGTGTCACCCAGTCCCCGTGTCACCCTGTCCCAGTGCCCCCCAGTCCCAGTGCCCCCCAGTCCCAGCGCCCCCCGTCGCGGTGCCGGTGCGGGACCTGTCGGGGTGCCGGCGGCTCTCGGGGGAGCTGTGTGCGGAGCAGGCGCCCTCGGGGGCGGCGGCGGGGCCGTCCCTGGGGCGGGGGGAGGCGGCGGGCGGTGAGGTGACACCGGGAGGGGACAGGGGCCGGTGCCAGCCCCCCCCGGTCCCGGCGCTCACCTGCCGCCCGGCGCCTCCTGGATGCTCTCGATGCCGATAGCGCTGGAGCGGCGGGAGCCGAGCGGGCCCGGCCGCCGCCTCGACGGGCTCTTCCCGGGCACCAGCAGCGCCTGCGGGCCGCCGTTAACCGGGGACCGGGGGGGGGGGGGGGCACCGGGGGGCGCGTGTCCGAGCCGGGGGTACCCACCTCTTCCACCGAGCCCAGCCCGATGGCGCTGCCGCGGCGTCCCCGCCGGCTCCCGGGCACCAGCAGCGACTGCGGGCGGCACCGCGTCACCGCCCCGGGGGCACCGGGGCTCCGGGGGGGCCGGGGGGAACCGGGGGGGACCGCGGGGGACCGGAGGGGACAGCGGGGACCCGGGGGCACCGGTGGGGACCGGGGGGGGACCGGGGGGCACCGGTGGGGACCGGGGGGGACAGCGGGGGACCGGAGGGGGCGAGGGGGGACCGGGGGGGACCGGGAGGGGCGGGGCCGCGCCGGTGAACGGGAGCTGCGGAGGCGGGAGGGGCTTGCGCGAAGGGGGCGGGGCTTGAGAGGGGGCGGGGTTTCCGCGCCGAGTGGGGGTGTGGCTTAGAGGAGGGGGCGGGGTTAGAGAGCTTGGGGGGCGGGGTTTCCCCGGGTGGGCCGGCGGGCTGGCTGGGTGGTGGGCGTGTCCTGGCGGGCGGTGGGCGTGTCCCGGGGCGGGGCAGTCCCGCCGGCAGCGCCCGGTTCCCGCCGGGGGCGGGGGGGGGGGGCGGCCCCCGGGCCCCACCTTGAAGGACTCGAAGAAGCCCGGGGCGGCGGCGCCGTTGTCGGGGCGCTCCTCGTCCGGGCCCAGCCCCAGCATGGCCTGGCTGCGCGCCTGCAGCTCCTCGTGCAGCGTCTCCAGCAGCGCCGCGCGCGTCCGCTCCTGCGCACCCGCGACCGCTGCCACCCCCCCCCCCACGCACCCCCCACCCCACGCTGCCGGACCCCCCCCGCCCACCCACGGACAGCCCACGCGGCGCGCGTGGCACCCGCATCCCGCACAGCACCCGGCGTACGCAGCACCCACGCGCGCAGCACCCACGGCACCCGTGTGCGCGGCACCCACAGCAGGCGTGGCCCCCCCCCCCCCCCCCCAGCCCATGCACAGCACCCACCCACGCAGCAGCTACACGGCGTGCAGCACCCACGTGCATGCCACTGCTGCAGGCGTGTCCCCCCCCCCCCCCCCCCCCCCCGGCATGCACAGCACCCACATCACGCACAGCACCCCGCGTACGTGGCACCCACGTGCACAGCACCCACCCACGCAGCACCCACATCACGCACAGCAACATGGCACCCACGTGCACAGCACCCAGCATGCACAGCACCCACACACACAGCACCCACACACACAGCACTCACGGCAGGCACAGCACCCACATCACGCACAGCACCCAGTGTACGTGGCACCCACGTGCACAGCACCCACAGCCACAGCACCCACATGCACAGCAACCAGATGGCACGCAGCACCCACGTGCATGCCACTGCTGCACACACGCCTTCCCCTGCACGCACAGCACCCAGTGTACGTGGCACCCACGTGCACAGCACCCACAGCAGGCGTGGGTCCACCCCCCCACCATGCACAGCACCCAGCGTGCACAGCACCCACCCACACAGCACGCCTGCAGGCGCAGCACCCACGTGAGCAGCACCCACGTGAGCAGCACCCACATGCGCAGCACCCAGACAGCGTGCAGCACCCATGTGCATGCCGCTGCTGCTCACACACCTTCCCCCTCCACGTACAGCACCCAGATGGTGCACAGCACCCAGTGTACGTGGCACCCACACACACACAGCACCCAGTGTGCACAGCACCCACCCATGCAGCACATCCACAGCCACAGCACCCACATGCACAGCACCCAGACAACGTGCAGCACCCACATGCATGCTGCACGCCTTCCCTCCCACCCATGCACAGCACCCAGATGGTGCACAGAGCACCCGCAGCAGGCACGGCACCCACACACCCACACACAGGCACTGCTGCAGGCACGGCCCCCCCCGTGCACAGCAGCACCCAGCGTCCATAGCACCCACACACAGAGCACCCAGCGTACACGGCACCCACGGCATGCATAGCTCCCAGTGTACACGGCACCCACGTGCACAGCCCCTACGTTGTGCACAGCACCCACACGCACAGCCCCACTGCATGTGCAGCACCCATGGCACTCACGGCACCCACAGCACTGCTGCAGGAACAGCACCCATGGCATGCACAGCACGTACAGCACCCACAGCATTGCCGCAGGCATAGCACCCACAGCACCCACAGCGCCATTGCACGCACTGCACCCACGGCATGCACCACCCCACATCCATGGCACCCACACCCACAGCACCCACAGCCCTATTGCACCCACATCACCCACGTTGTGCTCAGCACCCATGGGCCCCACAGCAGGCACAGCACCCACACCCACAGCACCCACAGCACCCACGGCACGCACAGCCCCGTTGCACGCACAGCACCCATGGCACGCACCACCCCACGTACACGGCACCCACAGCACTGCTGCAGGCACAGCACCCACAGCACGCACAGCCCCATTGCAGGCACAGCACCCACATCCACAGCACCCACAGCCCCACTGTGTGCCCAGCACCCACGTTGTGCCCAGCACCCACAGCCCCACGCCATGCCCAGCCCCCTTGCAGGCGCCCCCGCCCCCCCCCCGAATCCCAGCACCCCCAGCACCCCGTGCTCAGCACCCAGCACCCACGTTTGCACCCACCTCCAGCTTGGCGAACTTCTCGGCCTTGTAGCAGGCGTACTCGGCGTTGATGAGCTTCGTCAGCAGGAACTCCTGGAACTCGGGGCCCTGCGGGGGCGAGGGGCGGCCCTGGGTGGGTGCCACCCGGGGACACCCCCCAGCAGCACCCATGGGCGCTCACCTTCCTGAAGACGGCGGGGTCGGGCAGTGGCGGGCCGAAGAAGGGCACATCGTCGCGGGCGGTGACGGAGACCTGCGGCGGGCGGGCAGGGTGGGTGACGGGGCGCCCCGCTGCCCCCAGCACCCCCTGGGGATGGGGAAACTGAGGCACGGGGGTACCTTGTAGAGGGTGCCCTGGGAGGCGCCCCGCTCCAGCTGCACCACCACGAAGGCGTGGAGGAAGTTGGAGGCGATCATGTCGGGGACGAAGGGGGTGTTCTCGTCCTGGAAGACGACGGCCACGATGTCGTTGCCGATGTGACGCTTCCGCTGCAGCTGCGGGGACCGGGGGGACAGGGGGGGACAGGGGGAACACGGGGGGGACAGGGGGAACGGGGGACGAGGGGGACGGGGGGGACAAGGGGGACACAAGGGACGAGGGGGACACGGGGGATGGGGGGGACAGGGGGAACAGGGGGGACACGGGGGACGGGGGGACACAGGGGACAAGGGGGACATGGGGGACACGGGGGATGGGGGGACAGGGGGGACACGGGGGATGAGGGGGACACGGGGGATGGGGGACAGAGGGGACACGGGGGACAGGAGGGACACAGGGGATGAGGGGGACACGGGGGATGGGGGGACACAGGGGACACGGAGGACAGAGGGGACATGGGGGACACGGGGGATGGGGGGACGGGGGGGACGTGGGGGACACAGAGGACAGGGGGGACATGGGGGACAGGGGGACATGGGGGACACGGGGGACAGGGGGACAGGGGGGCGGTCACATCAGGGGGGCAAAGGGAGTGGCAAACGCTGTACTCCATAGGTGTTCCCCAGCACCCATGGGTGCCCCTGGAGGTTTTGCATCCCATAGGCACCCTCCCAGCACCCCGGGGTGCTCTGCTAGCCCCTGCCTCCCATAGATGCCCCCCAGCACCCATGGGTGCCCCTGGAGCTTTTGCACCCCATAGATGCCCCCCAGCACCCATGGGTGCCTCAGGATCCCCTGTGCCCCACAGACACCTCCCCAGCACCCATGGGTGCCCCAGGAGCCCCTGCACCCCATGGACACCCCCCAGCACCCCAGGGTGCTCTGCTAACCCTTGCACCCCATAGAGGCCCTCCAGCACCCACAGGTGCCCCGCCAGCCTTCCCACCCCACGGGCGCACCCCAGGACGCCCTACGCTCCCCATTCCCCGAGCACCCACGCGTTGCCCCCAGCACCCATGGGTGCCCCACCTGCTGGGCGTCCCCCTCGGTGTAGGGCAGCTTGGTGGAGACGTGGAACATGATCTCCTTGTCGCGGAAGTGGCAGTAGATCGACTCGCTGCCCGTCTGCCCGTGGGTCACGTCCAGCCCCCCCCGAAACCTGGGGGGAGGGGAGACAGGCACCCTGAACCTGGGGCCCATGGGTGCCCCCCCCCCCCCCCAGCACCCCATCACGCACCCCTTGAAGTCCCGCAGCTGCACCCGTTGACCCAAGACGTCGAGGAATTCGGTGAACGCCGGGCTCTCCTCCGTGGTGCCGAAAAGCTCCTCCTCGGAGGTCTGCGGTGGGGTGGGGATGGGTGCCAGCACCCACCCGGGACCCCCCCCCACCCCAGCCCCCCCACCCCACCCCATACCTGCCCCAGTTTTTGGTAGATGACCCCAAATTTGAAGTGGTTGCTGAGCACGTGCTCGTCGAAGGCGAGGATGAGGCGGGACGCCTGCGGGGGTCGGGAGGGGGCGGAGGTTGGGTGGGGGCACCCCGGGGTGCCCCCCACCCATGGGTGCCCATGCCCTCCCCCCCCCGTTCACCTTGGGGTAGAGCACGGGGTAGAAGCGATCCACGTTGACGTCCTCGCACACCAGCTGCGGGAAGGATGGGTGATGCCATGGGTGGCCCAGGGCGGGGGGCACCCATGGGTGCTGCCGGAGGTGTTGCACCCACCTTGGCCATCTGCACCACGTTGGGGAACTCGGCCAGGCAGGAGATGGGCACCACGTCGTGCAGGGTGCGGGCGCGGGTGCTGCGGGGCGAGGCGGGGGTCAGGGTGGCTCCCTGCCCCCAGCCAGCACCCATGGGTGCCCCCGGCACCCCGCTCACCGCAGCAGCAGGTGGAGGTGCTCCTGCTCGTCGTACTTGAGGGAGAAGACGAGGTGGCCCAGCGCCGGGTCCAGGGAGTAGTAGTTGAAGTGCTCCTGCGGGGAGGGGGCCAAGCACCCATGACCGCGCCAATGGGTGCTCTCGCTGGCAGGCACCCATGCCATGGGGCACCCATGCCCATGAGCACCAATACCCATGAGCATCCGTGCCTATGGGGCACCCATGGGCCACCCATCCTACAGACACTGGTAGGGTCCCCATGCCCATGGACACCCATGTCCACAAGCACCCGTGCCACGGGGCACCCATGTCCATGAGCACCCATATGCATCAGCACCCAGGCCATGGAGCACCCAGGTCCATGAGCACCCATGCCCATGCATGTCCACACCCATGTATCACCCATGTCATGAGGCACCCAGGTCCACGAGCACCCATACCCATGGGTCTCCCATGCCCATGAGTCTCCCATGCCCATAGATGCCCACACCCATGTCCATGAGCACCCATATGCATCAGCACCCAGGCCATGGAGCACCCAGGTCCATGAGCACCCATGCCCATACATGTCCACACCCATGTATCACCCATGTCATGAGGCACCCAGGTCCATGAGCACCCATACACATGAGCACCCATGTTTATGGGGTCTCCGTGCCCATGCCCACCCCTCCCCATGGGGCACCCATGCCCATGAGCACCCATGCCATGGGTCACCCAGGTCCCTGAGCACCCATCCCATGGGCACCCATACTTAAGGAGCCCCCATGCCCATGCACACCCACACCCACGGGGCACCCATGTCCATGAGCACCCATATGCATCAGCACCCAGGCCATGGAGCACCCATGTCCATACATGTCCACACCCATGTATCACCCATGTCATGGAGCACCCAGGTCCATGAGCACCCGTACCCATGGGTCTCCCATGCCCATAGATACCCACACCCATGTCCATGAGCACCCACATGCATGAGCACCCATGTTTATGGGGTCTCCATGCCCACCCACACCCCTGGGGAACCCACCCACCCCAAGCACCCACGCCTGGAGCACCCACGGGGCCTCACCTTGCCCAAGAAGTGCTTGCGGTAGATCTTGGCCGTGTGGTTGCCCTCAAGCCTCGCCCGGGTGCTGGGTGCTGGGGTGGGGGGGGACTCGGGTGCCCCGCTCAGCTGGTGGTTGGTGCCCTCGATCCAGTAACCCCCAAACTGCGGCAGGAGGATGAGGGGGAACGGCCCCTCCCGGCCCAGCACCTGCACCCACAGCCGAGGTGGGTGCTCCGGCCACCCACCCACCAACCCACCCACCCAGCTGCTCGCCTGCCCTTGCACCCATCTCTGGAGGGGAGCGGGCGCTCTACCTCGTGCACGCTGGGGTAGGGGATGTAGTCCTCCTCCGTCTGCAAGACAACGGGGTGGGTGAAGGCCACGCTGGCACCCGTGGGTGCTGGGGTGGGTGAAGGCCACGCTAGCACCCGTGGGTGCTGGGTGCGTGCCCCCACCCCAGCGGCGCCTACCTTGAGTGGTGGGGGGACGGCGTGGCGCTGCTGGGCCATCCTGCTGCCCTGCGGGAGAGGGGGGCTGTGGGTGCCCGTCACCCCGCCTCGGGATGGGCACCCTTGGGTGGGGAGCACCCGGGGGGCCTTACCTCGGGGTGGGGTGGCCGAGGGGGTGGCGGTGCCGGCTGGAGACACGTCTAGGTGGCGCGGGGGGGTCCGGGGGGGGCCATGGCGCTTCCTGGGGGAGAGGAGAGCTCCCCCACAGCCCCTCGCCATGACGCCTGCCCGCTCAGGCAGCGCCGTTACCCCTGAAGCCTACTGATGGCAGCAAGCCAAGCGCCACCTTGCCGGCTGCCAGCAGCCAGCGGGCCAGGAGCGGCGGGTGTCGGGTCACAACCTGGGGGTGCTGAGCCCCCCCCAACTCATCGCACCCACCCCCCACCCCGAAGGGCGCCCCCTGCAGGCCGGAGGTGGCGCCGCGCGGGGCAGCACCACGGACAGCGGCGGGCACCGGCAGCGCCGAGCACCGCCCGCGGCGGGGACACGGCGACACCGGCCCCGGTGCAAACCCGGCCTGGTGCAAATGGGTCGTCCCCCCCCCCCCCCCCACGCCGTGCAAACACACCCCGGCCGCGTGCGAGCCTCGTGCAAGCACGAACGCTTGTGCAAACGCGCCCCGGCCCTGCGCAAACACGTCAGCGTGCAAGCGTGTCCCCGGTGCAAAAGGGGCCCTCGTGCAAATGTGACCCATCCCTCTGCAAAGGCGATGCTGGTGCAAACACCGCTCTGGTGCAGACACGAGCCTGGTGCAAACGAGCCCTGTCCCTGTGCAAACACAACCGTGGTGCAAACACGTCCCTGGTGCAAATGTGACCTGTCCCTGTGCAAAAGCGACCGCGTGCAAGCGCACCCCTGGTGCAAAAGTGACCCTCGTGCAAATGCACCCCATCCCTGTGCAAACGCAACCCTGGTGCAAACACCGCCCTGGTGCAAGCACGACTGCGTGCAAGTACGGCCCTGGTGCGAGTGTGACCCATCCCTGTGCAAGCACGACCCTGGTGCAAGCACGACCCTGGTGCAAAGGCGACCCTGGTGCAAAGGCGACCCACCCCTGTGCAAGCACGACCCTGGTGCAAACCTGTCCCCGTGCAAACACGACTGGCGTGCGAAGGCGGCCCTGGTGCAAATGCGACAATGTCACCCGTCCCCGTGCAAACACGACCCTCGTGCAAACGTGACCCGTCCCCGTGCAAGCGCGGGCCGCAGCGTGACCCCGCCGGGCAGTGGGGATGTGCGGGGTCCGGGGGGGCTCCCCCATCGCCCCCCCCAGCACCCAAGGGTGGGGGGGAGTCCCGGGGACGGGGGAGCACCGGGGAGGGGGGGTGACCCAAATGTGGGGCGGGGGGGGGGGGGGCAGATTGCGGGGACTGGGCCGGGGGGGGGCAGATGATGGGGCCGGGGGGGGCAGGTTTGGGGGGGCAATTGATGGGGGAGGTATTTGGGGAGGGGGGGGGTGGGGTACGGGGGGGGCTGATCCCCCCCCCCCCCCGCGCTGCCGGTACCGGCAGCGGCTGAAGGTCACCGGGGGGGGGGACACCGGCGGGGGGGGGGGTGTCTCTCCGGGGGGACCCCGGTTCCCGGTCCCCGCGGCGCGGCACTTACCGGAGGGGCGGCGGGGCCGGGGCCGGGGCCGGGGCCGGAGCGGAGCCGGTACCGGAGGAGCGGAGCGGAGCGGGGGCCCCGCCGCTCGCAGCCACCGCGCCGCGTCACGTGCGGGAGGGGCGGGGCGGGCCCCGCCGGGGGCGGCCGGCACCGGGAACCGGCACCGGAACCGGCGACCGGGAACCGGCACCGGGAAAGCGGCACCAGAACCGGGAAGCGGCACCGGGAGCTGAGCCTGGCGCTGGGAGCGGTGCCACCCCCGGCCCGGGACCCCCCCGGCCCCGGTCCCCTCCTCCGGGCCACCTGGGCATCCCCGCCCCCCCCCCCCCCCATCCCGGATTTGGGACCCCCCCAAATCCCCCCCGCTCCCCGGGGAACCGTCCGCACCCACCCACCCATCGCTGGCACCCGCGTACCCCCCGTCCCTCCTCCCCATGGCGCTTGCGGGGCTCCCCTGCACCCCAGGGGCACCCAGGGTGCCCCCATCCCTCCCTGGTACCCCTCTGTCCATCCTCCTCATCCTCCCCATCCTGCTACTGGGGTCCCTCCTGCACCCCAGGGGCACCCAGGGTGCCCCCATCCCTCCCTGGCGCCCGGGGTACCCCCCATCCATCGCCTGTATCCCCTCATCCAGCTCTTGGGGTTCCCCCTGCATCCCTCCCTGGTACCCAGGGTGCCCCCATCCCTCCCTGGTACCCCTCTGTCCATCCTCCTCACCCTCCCCATCCAGCTCGTGGGGTCCCCCCTGCACCCCAGGGGTACCCAGGGTGCTCCCCATCCCTCCCTGGCACTTGGGGTACCCCCCATCCATCGCCTGTATCCCCTCATCCAGCTATTGGGGTCCTCCCTGCACCCCAGGGGTACCCAGGGTGCCCCCATCCCTCCCCAGCACCCAGCTACCCCTCTGTCCATCCTCCTCATCCTCCCCATCCGGCTCGTGGGGTTCCCCTGCACCCCAGGGTGCCCCCATCCCTCCCTGGTACCCAGGTACCCCCCTCTGTCCACCCACCCACCCCTGAGCACCCAGGGTACCCCCCCCCCCCCAACAGCACCCAGGACATGGTCAACCCCCCCCCGCCCCAGCACCCATCTCCCCCCCAGGGGCCATTTTGGCCACCCCGGCTGCGGGTCCCTCGAGGAACGGGGCTGGCACAGGCTCCCCGCTGCCGGGTGCCAGCGCGGAAGGAGCCGGGGGCTGGCAGGGAGCCGCGGCCACGCAGCCCCCGGGGAGCGGCCGCCCGGGCCAGGCGCCAGCGCGGGGACGGCAACGCGAGGCGCCGGGACACCGAAATGGCCCCGGGGCCGCCTCGGCCCATCGCGCCCCGGCGCTGCCAGCGGGGAGCGGCTGCCAAGCACCGCACGGCCCGGCCAAGGCTCCGGCGCCCATCGAGGCTTCGATAAAACCCCCGCCGTGCGCCAAGGCTGGCAGGATTCCCGCTCCGGAGAGATCCCGCTCGCTCCCACCCCGACCCCGCGGCCCCCGCAGCCCTTTTTTGGGATGCGCAGGACGCTAAACCCCAAACGAGGCGTTAAACTCCAAGCCAGACCACGTGTATGCGCTTTAATAAGGCTTCCACAGCTCCAATGACAATTTTAATCCAATAATGTTTGCAAAGAACAGACAAAACGGTAACTGGGCCTTTGATCACATCTTGTACCTGCGGCCTCCGGGAGATACGGCGATGCCGCGGCGCGGCCGTCCATCGCTCCGCGGAAACGCCGCCACGGCCCCGGCTCCTTCCTCCCCGCTGAGTTTCGAGACTTTTAATTTTGCAACGGTATAAGCTCAAGGAAGAGATTTTTGTAACATTAGAAAAACAAAAATGAACAGCAAATTGAGAAAAAAAAAAAATAAGGAATTTCCAGGAAATATGTACACAAGCGAGTGCTTCAGTCAGGGAAGAAGAAAACCTCCTGCCCGTTCCCGAAGGATGGAGGGGCTGTGGCGCGCCGAAGTCCTGCCGACACCTTTACCTTGGGAAAGAATACGCGGGTCCAAATTGCCCCCAAACCCCACTTTTTAAGAGTTCCACGGCCCCAAACGCCGGCTGCTTCGCCCCACAACCGGCGGGGCCGGGGAGGAGGACGCGGAGCCCCCGCGCTCGGCCAAGGGCAGCTCTAATTCCTCGGATAAAAGAGAACGTTTAAAATAAAGGCCGCCGGGGGTGTCGGGATGGGATACGTGCCCTCCCCGCCTCTCCTCGCAGCCCCAGACTCCTGCAAATCCTTTAAAATTAAAGCTGATGCGGCAGCAACCCGACTCTCCGCATCGCATTTTGCCACGGAAAGAAGTTAAAAGGCTGAAAAGGAAGAGGGAACGTCTCACTTTATTACGGAGATACCTCGACAGCGCCCTTTAAGTCTGGAAGCGGTACGCTATTCCTTGCTACCCACAGGCAACGGGGAGAGATCCTTTCTGGGAGCTACAGATGTAAAAAAAAACCAAATAATTATTAGTGCATTCCTGAAAAACGAGGAGAAGAGAGGACCAAAAAAAAACCTCTTCCCATGGGAAACGCCACCCACCCGTGCCCCCTTCGCCGTCCGCCCAAGCCACGGGCACGAGCGCTCCTGGCAGGCCCGGACTGGAGGAAAAAGATGTTATCAAAAGTCGTTAAAATACCCCACGTTTCTAAAAAATACAGTTGACAGAGAGAGACCCAGCGGTTATCGAAAGATCATCCAACGTTTGGAGGCGAAGGCGAGCGGCTGAGGAGGCGGCGAGGGAGGCGGCTCCCCGTCCCCTCGGCGACGGGAGGCTTTCGGAGGCAGACCACAGCTTACGTTTGGGGTTAAAGAGATGAAGGCTTTTGTATCTTTTTTTGTTGAAAGAGCTAGACATTCCTCACAAGTAACGATTTCTTTACTTCCATGCTGTACTGAAAGAGTAATAGTGGATCAAAGACAGGATTATCTGTAAGCAGGTTACGCCTAAAGAGTTACTGGAGAACAGATCAAGATGTTTTTGATCTACTGGATTACAACCCCTTTTCGGAGAGACGAGCGCGGCGCGGGATTCGAGTCGGGGAACACACGAGAACGCCTCCGTCTCCCTCGCCTGTAAACACGATACGCTCTTACCGCCGCTAAACTTTCCAACCTTCCTGTTGCTTTATTAAATATAAAATCGGGAACGTTCTCTCGAAGGCAGGGTGTCCTTCAGTGCAATCTGCTTTGACATAAGGCATTTTTTTGGAGGGGGGCAGTCATTTCAGAATGGGTTTCTGCCTTCTGGAAGAGTCAAAGAGTTCAGTCCTGTGTCCACCTTTATTTCTTTTAATGCCCTACCATGTCAAAATCCTCTTCCCTTCTGGTCGCTCCTCTGTTGTCAACGCTTAGAAAACCATCAGTGTCCAAGTAAACCAGTCCCTGAGGAGAAAAGACAACCACCGAAAGATGACGACGCTTAGGGGATGAAGTTAGGCTTAAATAAAGGGGGGAGGAAAAAAAAAAAAAACCCAGACTCACCTTTAAATCCTTCTTCAGGCATACAAACTGGGGATGGAAAGAAAAAGGCACAGCGTTAGGACTCTCCTGACAGTCGTTTCTAAAAGGATCTTTTGTCTGAGCGGCGGCGTACCGCTGAATCTCCCGGTGACGGGAAAGCTTCAACGTCTCCATTTTCTACCTTTACAACCCCAATCCACCACGGTCCGTGGCCACCAATACTTCTCGGAACCCCAAACCTTTCAGGGATCCCCTCCTCACCTTGCATAACGTCGTCCATCGCCGCGTAATCTGCAATTGGCTCATCAGCCTGGAAAATAAAGCGGAGCAGGGGATTAACGAGCGAGCAACCTCGTTTGGAAGTTCACGGCCTGATTAGGTCACGCTCCTGCTCCGGAGGGGAGCGGGGAAGAGGGCTCTTGCTCAAACACCGTCTGGGAACAAGCGGGGAGGAGTCGCTCCCTCATTTAGCCGTATTTTGGGCTGGTACGCACACAGCTCAGCCGCAAAGGCCAGCTAATAAATGCTCTTTAAAAAAATAAAGAGTTTTCCTCCTCCAAGCTCCAGGAGGAACTCGTTAAATCAGGCTACCGAGCAGCCACGGGTGGGCACGTCTAGCGCAGGCAGTTTTCACACCCACCGCAACGTGTTTCTCTTCGGTTTGGATAAAAATCGGTTCAATTCTCTGCTTTATTCGACTTTATTTTGGCAGCCACGCTCTCACCTTTAATAAAATGACGGACTCGGGGATGACTCCCAGGCTGCCGAGCGTTGCGGTGTCGTCGCTCAGTATCTTCCCGTCGATCGACAAATTCTGGTCGAAGGGAGCAACTGAAAATGCATGCATGATCTGTGCCAACACAATGAGACACGCTGATTTTGTGCGGAGGGAAAAACATACTGCCGAGCGACACAAAAATAACCGCGTTCAGAAGAGCAACGCGCACCTTTCGACGCCGCGTGGGATTTTATACTCTTCCCCCCCCCATCCCCTCCAGCCGCGCGCTCCCGGATTTTATTTTCTTACTCGAGACGACTCATTCCTTGGAGGAAAACCACCTTACCTGTATTTTCAGCTCTTTCAGTGTCTGATTAGCAGAAACGAGCAGCGCTTTCTCCCCTCTGACTTTCCGGTGCCGGGTGCTTCGCCTGATGCCTTGCTTTTGGTAAGCGATGTAGCTCTGGTGCGAGATCTTCTGGCGCTTGGCACCACCGTTGGTCTAGAAACAAGAGGCAATAATCAAGAGCCCAAGTTTGGGATTGGTAGAAAATACAACCTCCCTGAACTCCGGGCTGCGTTTCGGGTGAGTCGGTCATGCGAGGGAAGGCGCGAAGCGTTGAAAAACCCCTTGGAAAGCGAACGGCCGCATGCAAGCATCGAGAGGACCGAAGGACTTGCCTCGAAACCTCCGTTCCTGCTTCTAACGCGAGCGCGGGGCGGGTTACCAGCCAAGCGTACGAGTCACCATCGGTATTTGATCTCTCCAAAACCAAAGCGATGGTGCGGTACGACCGTTAAAATGACAATTTAAGACACTTGTTTTTGCCTGCTAGCGGTAAACAGAGGAGGAGGGCTATCCCATCATGCTGACTCAAGAGGATGACGCAAAAACCAAGGAACCTGGCGGTATTTTTGATCTCTACCTGGTTAAAATCTGGGTCTTGCTCCCCCTCTGGCTTGTTTTCCTCCCTTTCCTCTTCAGCTTCTGAGCTGCTCACGTTCAGCTCTGGAGCAGCGTCCTTCATTACCTGAAGTCATAAAAATCATTCTCCGTAACTAACCCGACAGCACCAACCCACACCGGCACGGCACAGCAAACGGCTTGCGGAGACCTCCGGGATGCCATCTCGAGCCGACAAACCGAGGCAAAGAGCGGGAATAACCCCGGGATCCGGCTCCACAGGCTCTGCAAAATCTTCTCCACCCCTCCCCAGCTGCGGCGAACCATGGGGGGATTCGACGCAGGAGAAGCAGCTCCTCTGTTGAATTGCAGGTGCTTCCTGCGGCTCAGGACCTACGCTCCTCTCTAGGCAAAGGGAAAGTCTCCAGGGGCCTGGACTGATTTCTTTCCCATTAGCTGGCTGCTTCTCTGGTTCATCTAAGCGTATTATGAAAGCCCTAACACGCAGCAAGGAATATTATTTGTAAATTAGACACTTATCCATCCCTGCAGCAGACCGACAGAGGCACTCAGCACCATTATTTACGGGTCTGGAGGTTGTAAGTAAATGAAATCTAAATAATTTACACAAACATCTGAATAAAAAGGACGTTCAGTTCCGTGTAAGTCAGTGCAGGAGGCATGGATCTGCCGGACGTGAATTCACGTCCACGCTTTGGCTGGAGATGGGGTTTGCAGGAGCCCAGGAGACTGGCGCGCTCTCCATCCTGGATGTCTGAGACCTCGCTTCTCCGTCAATCTATTTGCAATTAACGAGGCAATCCCAGCTCCCAAACATCCAGCACCAACCGCAGCCTCCCCAGAGCCCTCCGGATTCCAGCAGTGCCGCCCTACGCTGATTTTTATACGGCCGTGGCTTTCCTCTTGCAGCGTCAGCCGAAGGAGGTACCCGGAGGGCTGCGGAGGGGGGAAGAGAAGGGGCGAGGGGATGGGAAACGCTCCCCGACTTTGCAAATCAAAACCGGCAGGGAAGGAAGCCGCGGCTCCGAGCGCTGCCATCCGCAACCCTCGCGGGCAGCGCTGCCGCGCTGCTGGCGGGCATTATTGCTGCTTCGCATCTCGCCGAGGCTGCCCTGTTAATGAGGGATCTCGCAGGCAAGCTCTCGCCCCCTCTCTCCAACTCCAGCTGCTCGGCAAAGAATAGCTGCCTGTTTTTTGCCAGCCCCACGTGTGAGCACGGTCCTGTCCAGCACCAGAAAAAAAAAAAAACAAACCAACAACCAACCCTCCTCTGCACCAGAGCCCAGCTACAGCCTCAGGATTCAGCCTCGAGTCAGGCTGAAAACCATGGCTCAAGACCGTGCTGCGTGCTCTACATCTCACAACCAAGGCAGAAACCCATCCAGCCTCCGGCGCCCCGCAGCTCTCCGGGCTCCAGCTCCGCCCTTAGATTGGCAGGGAGGTGGAAATCAATGAGAAGCCACAAAAAAAAAAAAAAAGAAATAAAGCCCCACGCTGCAAAGGTGCAGGGAAAATCTTTATCTGAGCTTGCCCACGAGCCTTGGTTTCCCCCTTTAAAGCGTAAAACAAGCCCTAAGGAGAAAGACTTACTGTTACCAGTTTTCAGCTACCTGTAAAGCCAATTCTAGACCTGATACTGGTCCCCTAAACCAGAGAGATAAAGCAGAGACAGAATTCACAGCTTCGTAGGGGATCTTGAAAACCATCTCTAAGTTCACTGCTATTTCATCAGCATGGAGGTTGAAAAGCTTATTTCTATCTAGGAATAAATGCTCAAGTGAGCAACCAAGAAAAGAAATGACAAATATTGGAGGGGGAGGAGAACAGGTAGAGCCTGATAACACAATTCTGAAGACAGAAACGGTTACAACATTGCCTAAAATAATCAAAGCTGGGAACAGCCGTGAAGATACCTGATAACGCAAAGGATTTGGTTTGGCAAAAGGAAGCCTCAAGGAGACCAAATTTTCAGAGCCGCTACAGCCAGAATTTTCCCATTTGCTTTTTTTGCCAAAGCGATAGCTTCCACGAGCCGCAGCCCTGGGTGCTTTTTGCCCGCAGAGAGCAGCCCTGCCCACCACCACCATCACAGGCCACCAGCATCCCCACCGGCAGGTCCCACCCCTGCGGGGACGCGGCAGGCTGCGACAGCCCCCTCGCCGCCGCGTTCGGATCGGTATTTGGGTACTCGGCGCCGTTTCCGTTACGTGAAACGGAGCCAGGATGAGCAAGGACCGAGGGAGGGAGCCCGTACCTTTTTATTATCCACCACTTTATGGATGTAGATGGTTGCTTGGGTGTACTCACGCAAGTCCCGCTGCTGTTGGCATAACAGCCCTTCTCTGCACTCCGGACAGAGTTCTGGGGAGGCACGAAGGAAAAATGCATTTAATTGCTTCAGCTCCTCGGAGACACCTGCCCAGTGCCTCTCCCTGCTAACCCCAGCGGCTCCTGTAACCAGGGGCATCTGCCAAGCTCCTTGTTTACCACCGATCCCCTTAGATCTGCCCCTTTATCTGAAAAAGAGCCGTTTCCCAGGGAGCCGGCACCAATTAGCAGAAGAAGAGAGCACGGAGAGCGGCAAAAGATTCACTCACGGGGCTCTGAGGTGTAAAGTGCGCTCTCGGGGTCCGCCCCGGCAGCTTGCGTTCGGGTGATTTTGATGACGTGATCCACGACGAAGAGTTTTTGAATCCTCTCCCACTCGCTGGGCCATATTAGAGCTATACTGTGCAAAGGAACAAGAACGTGCTTTATGACATGGAAAAGCCAAGCCCCGAGCTCCTGAACAGCCTCCCCTTTTCTTTTTTAGTCTGTTAATGAAAGAAAAGCTGCAAAATCAACCCATAACTCCAGCTACGCGGGAGGGCCTGTACGCCCAAGAGAACAGGGAAACAGTAGTGTGTTATTAGTGACGCTGTTATGCTCCAGTCATGCCGGAGGGAGGATGGAGGAGGAGAGGAGTGGAAGAGCTGCTACTTTTAGTTGCAGAAGCAACGCCATGGAGCATGAACTCCAGCCCGGCGTCCAGCGCTCCGGGGGCAAGTCTCACGGAAAGCAAATCGTAAGGAAGCCGGATGTTTCTACGCCCCGGTCAAATTCAGGGTAGTTTATTGTTAGGAACTAGCCAAGCTGAAGTAAGCTCTCTTTTTTCCTGACCCAGCATCCTTCGACAATTTAGGTCTTGCCTTGCACGAAGGCTAAGGTGGGCCTGAAAAAGCGACCCTTCATTTTCTTCAAGGGAAAGCATTTGCTCCTCGTGTTGCCGCAGCTCAGCGAGCCGCCGGGAACATTCCCCGAGGCTCGTGGGAGCCGAAGGCAGCCGCGTGAAGAGAAGAAACTCACAGTTTGGAGTCTTCTTTGGTCATGGAAGCGTAGGTGAACATGAGGCCCCCGTGGGGGCAGAGAAGGGCACTGTTTCCTACCGAGGACACGGGGCTGCATCGCATCGGCCTCCTGCACGGGCAAAGGAAAGCGGTTTGCAAAGCTTGGTCAGGTTATTTCCCAAAAACCACAACTCTGCAGGCAGCCAAGAATATTTACAGAAGGCATTCCAACAGGGAATATTAAACTACTACCGACGAGGAAATCAGATCTGCGTTCCCGCGCCTTGCAAAATTACTCTCCTATCTGCGGAGATTTCCATCTCCTACCACCAGCAGCCCGTGGAAACAGGATTGACGGTGACCTTTGCCTATAGGATACAGCTCCAGACAGATGAAAAAACTAATCAGGTTACTATCTAATCCGACCATCTGGTTAAGACACGATAAACAAGGAAATTCAGTTTCTTACAACGTATTACAACTGATACAAGTCCTGCAAAAATCAGTTTTCTTGTTTCCACAAAGGCAAACTGCGGGTAACTACACACCGCGCTGGGGTTCAAAAGCAAAATTGTTATCTACAGCCCCCCTAAAAAAGGCATAAAAAGCACCAAAAACCGCAAGCCAAGTTACCTGACAAATTTCCTCCATTCTTCTACAAAGAACTGCGAAACAATATACAGCTCATCTGTCTCCTGGAGGTGAAAAGAGGGAAAAAAAAAAAGGATCTTTTTTAATTAATCCAACAATAGAGAAGCGATGACTGTTCAGCTTTTTGTGCAGCACTCATTCTCTTCGAGACCTCAGCGTTTTTACCATGACAACTCCATCCAAGCGCGCTGGGAAAGCCAAGTAAAATAATTTGGGATCAAGTACTAAGCACTTACATTACTAATCTCCTGTTTATTACAAAGTTAATTTAGCTTTAGATGCAATTACCTTTAATTGGCAGCAGGAAACGGTCATTTCCCCTGGAGCAGCTAAGACTCCCCAGCACCGTGCTTTCTCTCGCCGGGTACTGGGGGTCTAAAGCCGATGCATCCCGGTGGGTGTGGGGTGAGACCACCCCAACCTGCCTCGTTTGCTTCACCCATCAAAATCCAGAAGTTTCTCCTTTTGGCGGCAGCACGGGTTCAAAACTGTGCACGCTCATGAGGCAGAGTTTTTAGGATAAACGGTTGTTTTCCTGTCCCAACTGATTTGCCATTAGAAAGTCTGCTCCTGGACGAGAAACCACCTAGACCCTAAGAGCTGGGTGACAAAGTCATTTCCCTGCTCATCTATCCTCACTGCTTTCCCTAGCGCAGATTTCAAGGCTCACTCCATCTTTCTGCAGCAAAATTCGGCACACCTGAGGAACATACCTTTTTTTTTTTTCCATCTCCCTTTATTTTCTCTAGATTAAACCGCTCCGCTTATTTTCTTCCCCAACCCTCAACTGTTTTGGATCAGGAAAACTCGCAAAGCTCGAGGGAGAGATCCCCAGCTCCTTTTTATCATGCTCCCTTGGGAAATTCAAAGAGAGCAGAGGATGTAGCCTCGCTGCCTGGAGAGACCCTGATATTTCGAGCTGACCCATGGTGATGGGCTCCAGCTTTCCATCGCCCGCTCCAGCTACAAAAGCAGACCCAACCAGATACTACCCTTAAATACCGCCGCGGTAGGGCCCGGCAGCTCTCCGGCTCAGCGTTTCCCATTGAAACCCTTTTGGGGCTCCCCGGTTCTGAGACACGGATCCGTGTCGACCTCAATATTAATTCACGGCCGGAGAAGGCACCCGAGAGCAGCAGGCTGCCCTCACACGTAGCAGCGAGCGAGGCAGACACCTGCCAAAGCAGCTTGGCAGGATCTAAGAGTCAATCATTAATCAGCGCCGCAAGGCGTCCAGGAGCCAAGGCGTGGAGCCAACAGCTTGTGCCATTTCTTTTCAGCCGCCTCGAAGCCCCAAGAAAGTCCTGGAGAGCTGCACGCTTGTACCAGGGAGAAGCCGGTACGAGAGGTCTTGCACGACCGTCGCTCCTGTTTGCGGGTTTTCAGCATTTAGGGAAGCTCCCCCCGAGCTCTCGGGATGCAGGAGGATGCCGGAGCACATGTGAATTTTGTCCGACCAGCAGGAAAAGCCTGGCCTGCGTGGGAAGGCAGAGGGAGGGCAGCGGAAAGCCGCCTCCACCGGCACAGCCGCACCGTTTCGGTCCTTCTAGGGCCAGATGTAACCACAGCAGCAATACTGTCGCTGCTTATCTAGCTGACTCCAGGCCAGTGACAGCTATGTTGGCACACGAGCCATCCTCGCGTATCTTTAGCAGGGCTTTGCGCCAGCACAGCTAATCGGGGGAAATCACACCTCGGCACAACACACACGTAAGCTCCGCTGGCACGGGCTTCCCAGCGCAGGCACGGTCTCGCTCGGACAGAGTGAATGATTACCAGGCAAGTCTCTCTCTTGCAGGTGAAATAAAATTTCTTAGGAGGGATAAAAGCTAATAAAAACCTCCCCCAAGGCCCGCTACGTTCCCCTCGTCACACTCCTTCCCATACCTGCGGCCAGCTGCCCAGGCAAGGTCTGCATTTATCATGAAACAGGTTCTGGAGAGAAGTCTTTTGCTCGCTGGCCATCATCTTATGCAGAGCTTCGTTTTCCTCCCCTTCACGCTCCAAAATCTGCATGAAACAGTTAATTAGACCACGGCTTCAGTTCCTAGCTGCTATTAAAAGGCGACGTTACTCTCCTCCACTGCATTGGGTCGTATTAAAAAGAAAACCAGAAATATGACTATGTATTTACAGTCAACAAAAGGGTGATGTATTTGGCAAATACCTTGCACTGGGAACAGCACTCTTTGTTATTTGGGAATTCAGG
This sequence comes from Platalea leucorodia, assembly GCF_965183815.1. NCBI lineage: Eukaryota > Metazoa > Chordata > Aves > Pelecaniformes > Threskiornithidae > Platalea > Platalea leucorodia. The sequence goes on from NC_138839.1 coordinate 8,652,075, forward strand.
GGCCTTTGGAAAATATTGCTTGAGTTTCTCCCAGGCTTCCTTGGAAACCACTCTCCGTTCGTTTTCGGATATGCACAGGTCACCTGCAGGGAGAGAGCCAAGAGAAGGGCTTTGCTCTTGACGCGCTCAGCGACGTTTTGCAGCCCTAACTAGATTTAAGAGATTACAGGGTATAAACGTGGGGGAAGATATTCACGCACTTATCAGCCAACACCATGTCAGCAAAAAAGAGCGCAACCAATGCACAAAGTCACCTTCAACTTCTTTATCATTTCCTTGTTTAGACAGGGACAAAAAAAATAAGATTTTAATTCATAATAATGTCCTTTAGATTTCAAAGCTCATGAACCCAAGCAGCTGATCAAACACAAGCGGCGGTAAAGAGATGCTCGGAAAAGCAAGGACAAGCCAACGGGGCACAGGGCTACTGTCTTCTGATCTTGGCTATCCATAGCTACATTTTTATGGTGACTCCACTCACCAAGCTGCAGGCTAACCCCGTGCCCATCAAACAGGAGCCAGGTGCTTTCCGCACCCCTGAAAAACAAAATTAACCGCTGTATAATCGCAGACGGCTTCACGTGCCCTATCCAAGCACATCAAAAGCTGGAAAGGATAGATTTTGCACCCTAGATCTGCTCTAGGGAATAACTGGGGTGCAAAGATACGAAGCAAGGTTTACCAGCTATCCCCCAGACGATTTGCCTGCTGTATTATTTATCCTGATGCTGAAGCAGCTCAAAAAAACCCAAGAACGGTTTAGCACGAGGCATTTGTGCTTGCCGTTTTCACGACAGAAGTGTCAGAACGGTCACGCTCACGCATCTGGACACCATGTCCGCACGACGGACAAACAAGGCTTGGAAAAAACTGGAGAAGGCGAGGGCTCGGGAATCCAACCAGCCACCCGCCTGCAGGATCGCCAAGGGGAAAACAAAACCGCAGCTCCCTACGAGACAGCAGCTGGGAAGACAAGGCACGGCTGTGCTACACGCAGTCGCAGCGAGAACGAAGAGGAACGGTCACTGCAAAACCGAGATGCAAACTCGGATCTGGATGCAGCACGGGAACGTTCACGCCTCGACGTGGATTTCGCCAGCAAGAGGGAAGCAAAGCAACCGCGAAGTCGCGGTGCTGAGCGGTGTCCAGCAAAGGGTGCGATACCTTATTATCTGCTTTTCTACAGCCTGAAGAGCTACAGAAAGAAGACAGGGAGAAAAGGCTCCCTCCTCCCCACCCTCCGGTAGCTCTTTAACATTACAAGCAGCTCCTCAGTCCCACGGACCCGTCGGCTTTCCTCGCTCCAGCCAAGCCTGGATTTCTGCCAGCCCCAAAGGGAAAAAATAGCAACGCTCCCCTCCTGCTTTTCCTCTAATAAACAAAGGTCGGGCTGGACTGCTTCGACGCAGCACTTGGCCACTTGTTCTTCATCAAACATGACCAAGTGGCCCAGCTTTACCATACGAGGAGGCAGGACCAGGCTGCTTTCCAGAGCCAGCAAGAATGGGGAAAAACTGAGCTTGTACAAACAAGTGCCTTGACACCGCATGATTAATGAAAACAGATTAATAAGCTGTTGAGCAAAAGAGGTGGAAAAATCAGCTCTGGGTGTGCGGGGAACAAGTGCTTTGCCATCTGGAAGAAGATGATCCGAACCGCTGCTGACCCTGCTTCCCCCTCCCACCGTCCAGGGACACGTTTTGGGCACAGACATCAAAAGAAGCCTTAACTTGGTATCTGGAAAAAATTATTCGCTGAGGTCGGGCAGCTACCGGAGAGCGAGAAATTGCAGCAAAGATGCAAAGGGAGCTCTTAAGGGAACGCCCGGATGGCATTTCTGGAGGCCAGCCAGACCTCACAGATAAAGCGCTGGCTTTTCCAGAGCCTACCGCGAAGGCAGGAACTTCCTCCACGGCGAAATGAAGGCTGTAGGACCGAGACTACAGATTTGCTGATACACTCCAGAGTGACATTTTAAAAGTGAAAAGGCTGTTTTCCATGAGCAATCGGAGGTTAGCTCAAAACGATGAAATCCGACCCGCCGGCGGCCCCCATATTTAGTATTATTTAGTCTGATATGACCCAAAGTCACAGATCAACTAGCGATTTACCAGCATAATATTTTCAAGAGCCTGTTGGTCTATTTTTATCATGTCTGGCTACATTAAATGTTTCCTCGCCACGCTGCATGCTTTTACTTAACAGCAGCAGCCTCGCGGCAATGGGAAACACGGTGTTAAAGGCTCTGAAAAACACAAAGTGCTTAAACACTCTGCTTTAAAATGAGGTTTTATCAAGCCATTACTCTACATCCCTGATTAGCCTTGACGACAGGAGGTGTGCTGCTAATTTATGACACGTTTCTTTCTTACGAGGAACAAGACCGAGCATCCCTGGCTCCAAACTGATGCCTCCAAACAGGAGCTTACTAGAAGAGTTCTGTCTGGGAGCCACATACAAGCTAAAAAAGTGAGATTTAAACAACAGGGTAGCCAAGGATGTAGCTAATGAACCGTCACTTAGCAAAACAACTAACATCGGGGCAAAACCTTATGTAAGTGGACAGGAAAGCACAGCAGGTTGGTAAATCGATATCCTGAGCGGTCCCAGCCGCTCCCAGATAAGCCCATGTTTCGACAGTTGTTAGCTAAGTGCTCCTGTTTTCATGTAAACCGAGAGAATAAACGGATACTCCCAGCTCCCACCTCGACTGATTTACACCACTTGTTTTGCTCCTAACACTTTCAGAGCTTCCAAGTGGCCGCAGATCCTTGGTGCTGCCCTCACTCCATCACGGCGCTTCGTTAGCGAGAGGAAGAGATGCTGGCTTCCGCAGCCCAGCGTTACCCGCAGCATCCAAGCATCGATGCGTTCACGCTCGTTTCACTGCTTTACAAAACCTGGACTGCGATGGGATAGCGCTCGCAAATAAAAGCTTGAAGTTTGAGTATCAAGAAACACCAGGCAAATGAGAATTAAGCGCATTTCCTCAGTAACTACTCGTGCTGGCCTTCGACAGAGCAAAGGCTACAAGGTTAATGTCTTCAGCAGTGGGCAACAACAGATATATTCAGCTCCATCCCCCGTAGGGACTTACCATGTGGGCAAACGATGTCTTCATTAAAATTTAACTCCTCTTCCTCCTCTCTCTTCTCTTCATTTGATTCATCTAATTAAAAAAAAACAAAAAAACAAGAAGAAGATTGCACAGAGTTCCTCTCCCAAGGAAAGGAAAAATCTTTGGGGGAAAGGAGCACGGTTGCCTTTCAAATTGCGGCAAACCCCTTAACCCAAGGGAAACTTTGGAAGGAAATTTGTTATTCTCAAATGTCTTGGCCTCCGGGCAGGCGGGATTACAGCCTACAGGCCGCGTAGGAGTGCTTTGTAGGAGTGCTTTGAAGTGCGTGGAGCACAAGCCAGTCCTTTGTGAGATTACAAAGGACGCATTTGTTATGGCTAAAACACCACAGGGGTTCACTGCTCCCAAAGATCTCGGAGTTTAACCTAAACACGAGCCTAGGTACGAGCGCAGGGAGCCGAAACCTTCCTGGCAAAATATTAGTCCGCTCTTCGCCTTGAGGATACTGATCTAAACCAGATGCTGCCTGACAAACTAAGGGGGAGCCTGCCAGGGGCTTGACAAGCCCCACATTAATGGATAAATTACAGTTAAGAACCAGAGCTCCATAGACAGAAGCGCTGGCCACCGAACTGGAGCATGATAAACACAATAATGCGTTCGTAAGAGTCTCTAACGATCTGCCTAACGAGCAAGTTGGCTTGCGAGCCATTCAAGTGCGCTACTGGGAGTGGCAACCTGTTGTGAAACCACGGTCACCACCGAGGCACGAGGAACGGGCGGTAACTCGGCGGACCGCCCTTCTGGATGGATGCTCCACCAGAGCACGCAGATATTATCAGGAGGGCTGCGGTATCTGGTGCCTTCAAGGCCAAGATCAATGCCATTAGCTGATCGTCTCCGCTTCCATTCAAACAAGCTTCTTGCCCTCAGTGCCGAAACAAAAAGCTCAACGACATCTCCAGTTTCCAAAGGTTTAAAGAGCAGAAGGCAAATAATCCCCACCTATTGTCACAGACTCGGATACGGGCATGGAAGAGTCTAATTCATGATTTTTTTTTCCCTAGGCTGTTTTGCCAGAGCTGCTTTTCCAGCTGCGCTGTTTCATCCATAGACCTTCGCAATAAACATCTTCATCCCTTCCCCTAGGTAATTTTCATGTTTCTTTCTCCCCTGTGCTCTTTCATTCAGACAAAAGCGGATGAAAAGATCATGTGTCTGGGGCAGTAATTTTACACAGCTTTGTAAAACTACTTATTACCTCATCTTCTTCTCTGGGTACGAAGATCACCCAGCAGTTTTGAAGCTTATCACATAAAAAGCTCCTTAAATGACGAAGCTTTTTATTTGATTTATTATCCTTCCCTCCCTACTCATACAAGGGAAGCAAAACAGCTACAGGAACATCTGACGTGTCTTTTGTTAGGAGCTATCAGTCAGAGCTGGGGGGTCTCTACAGCAGCAGAACTACCTTTGTTTTGTGCATTCCCATTCATTTTTCCATTACTGTGCTCCGCGTCTTCGTCTTGCTCATTTAATTGCTCCAGAGCCAACTGACGCCAGCTCCGCAAGGACGCCTTTCCAACCCAAAACCCATCGTTCCTGCGGAGAGAGAACAGCGTCGGCAAGGCAAATCACAAGCCCCTTCTCCTTCGGAGCCCAAACAGTTAAAAACTTTAGGAAAAAGCTATTTAAGCACTTCCAAAAAATCTCTGACGACGTTTGACAGAGACGTTTGAAAGCGTTGGGACTTACGTACCCCTTGACTGTTATCTTCAGCAAGTTCGTAACGGTTTTGTAGTCTTCGTTTAACTGGTTTTTCAGTCGCAGGATTCGACACCTCTCTACCACGCAGTCCTTGCAAAGTGCTTTGACTGGGGCGGGGGGAAGAAGAAACACGATTTATTGCACACATGGCTGAGCTTCTCGCTGGTTTGAACACGCTCAGACAGGTATGTACCAACTATCCTGCCTCGTGACCGGAGATTTCACATGTAAATGAGGAGATCCCTGGGGTTACCGCCGGATCAGGCCACATTTGAAGCTTAAATAAGCGTAAAGCGCTTCAGACGAGGCGCGATCTGTTCCGCTAGCTTCGCAGCTCTTCGCTGCTGGTATCAACAGTTTGCAATTACAGCTGCGAGCCAGGTCACGCCAACGCACAGACACGGGAGTCAAGAGGCAGGACAGTTTAGGCATATGCAAAAAAAAAACCCAAAAAAAACCTGCATCATGGCATTTTCAAGCTAAACCCAGAAAAAAAAACCCTCCTGCAAAGCTACACCGGACCAACAGGAGCAGAAAGCCTAGAGCTGGGCATATATTTCCATCTGGGAGCAAGCGGGTCGCACCCAGGAAAGCACGTTGGAGAAGGCAGCGCATCCGATCCGTCCCTCCCAGCCGTACTCAACGAAAAAACCTGCAGGCGATCTTCCAGTTGATTAATAAACGTTGGCCTGTTTTTTTCACAAAGGCTGCCTGCGTCACAGCAGTTTCTGCTGGTTGCGTTTCTTCCCTATAAGCTCCTAGCGGGAGCCGAGCTAATTTGGTCTCAGTGGGAGTTATTGAGCTCCTTTATAAAAGAAACTAAGCCTGGGGCTTGATTAAGGGTTGCCCAAAGACCGCAGGGGCTGGGCTGACCCCAAAAATCAAAATGCACGACAGATGTGTGCGACACAAGCACATAAGCTAACAGGTACGTGCTTCCCTCGGAGGAGGCGGCTCGGGACAGGCGAGAGGTGGAAGACAGTAAATGATTTTCTGGGCCCGCACACATCCGTGCTGCTCCAGAGCGCGTGCTGCTGGCAAGAGGCAGCGCAGACCCGCGCGCTCCACGCAACGCTGCCTACGCAGGATCTGTAGGTGCTGCAGGCATGGAAAATCATTTTCAAGAGTCTGGGGGGTTGCATGTGCAAGTTTTGTTATTTTCTAGCATCAGCTTCACACAACCACCCAAGTATTACGTTCTTCTAACCTAAATGCACCATTGCTTTCTCAGCAATTCCTCTGCACGCAGCTCTTCCCAGACAGAGCAGAACTCGGGTCTGAAACAGACCCTGCAATCAGACTAACTGTATCTCTTTGAATGATAATGTAATTAAGCGATATTAAAAAAAACCACCCGGAAATAACAGCACAGCACAAAAACTATGGGCAGAAATAAAGTTATGATGCTAAAAGGATGGCTCAAAACGGGGCTGGGATCAGAACAAGGCTCTGAAGCACGTTCAGCGCAGGAGAACGTGACTCGGAGAGGGCATTTTCCAGCCTGACACCTTACCGTTCAGCCGGGGCCCTCCTCCGTATCTCCTGTAGAAGAAGTCAGCCACGTACTCCGATATCCTCTTCATAATGGATATTTTATCCGGATGGAGTTTGCCGTGTGAGCACAGGCAGGCTGTGTTATCTATAGGTTTTGGAGGGGTAGACTCATCTAGCCATTTCTGCAGCCATTCGAGAGAGATGAAGTCATACGGAGAACCTGGGAGGGGAAAAAACACAAAGAGAAACAAGCCCGTACGTGTCAGCTAATACACAAGGCAGCAGATGGTATTTTATAATTACTCTGATATTCAACGGTACTTTTAAAAATTAACAGGCTACCGCTGTTGAGTAAATCTCTGCGGTACAAGTTTTCAAACATCTGATACAGCTTCCCTCACCCAATTCTCAGCTCCGTGTCGCAGATTTAGAAGACAGGAGCTACGTGAAATTAAGATACGCAAGAACAAGCGGTCATTTTGAATTCAAGCAATCAATAGGAAACAGCGGAGCACTCCGAGTAGGAAAGGGAGTGCTTTCAGACTGCCAAATCTTTTGGGGCTGATTGGTGAGTAGTCGAGGAAAGAGGAAGGTTTTCCTATCGTCCATCGAGGGACAGATATAATATTTAAATTGTGATCGTACATTAAAGGCTCTTTCTATAACAGAGTGAGCTCATCGGAGTAAACTGAAAAATAAAAGGCAACAACAGCAAAGAGACGAGGTCAGCGTTCGCCCCGTCCCTTCAGCACCCAAAATTTCAGTGTTCGTCTGGGCTGCTCTTACAACTCTGGGCGAGAAACGCTCACGCATTTTAAGATTTGCAGCGCAAATGGTCAAATTTTTTCGTGTGAGCGTGATTTTTTTGGAAACAAAGCAGCAGGCTCGCCCTTGTTTGCTAAAGGAGAAACACCTTGCACAAAGCCAAGGTTCAGGAGCAGGTCAGCATCCGTATGAGCCGTGAAATAGCTTTGGGTGAAACGCCTGTATCTCGATACCGAGACCCAGTATTGATGTGGAAACCCTTTTGCGAGGTGATTGGGAAATTAGGAGGAAATTAAACCCATTCTGTGCTGAGAGGAGGAGGGCAGCTCTGAAACTGAGGGGAAATGTAACCGTTAGTTACATTTATCAAACGAACACAAATCCTTCATGTTTCATACAAAGGAGCAACAGAGAAGCCACAGGAAAATACTTTGTCTTCCAGCTTGCACTGGACCTTTGTGAATCCGGGCTTCAAACCCTCTCTCCTCTACGAGAGAAATCAGCAGTGTTTTCGTCTTACACAACGCCATCAGAGATACACAGCCATGACCTCCAGAGAATTGCAACGCTGTCAGAAATGGTTTGCTAGTTTGGGATGAAAGCCGCCTCCCCCGGAAAGTACGTTTTTCTGGGGCAGGCTACACAAAGCTGGCAGCAAATGTGTCTGCACAGCTGCAGAGAGAGTCCTGAGCTCCTGCGGGATCGGACCCCGAGCAGCTCTGGGATAACGCTGCCGCCAGCTGTGCTAGCAAGCTGCTGTGCCCAGGCCGTGCCCAGCAGCAGGCAGTGGGTGCCCTCAGGGCACTGCTTTGGGTCCTGCCATCTTCAAACTGGGGCAGAGGAGCTTCACCCGCACTTGTAAAAAGCATCTTTTTGAGATTTATTCCTCTGCCGTGTCAGAAATGCCAAGAGCAAACTATTCTGCTTCTGCTAAGAGGGAGAGAAAACACACCGCAGCAGTGCTTGCTGCTCCTTTTTAATGGTGACTCACGGCAGATTCATACCTCCACCACAACTTTGATTTAACGGTGACATTTTAACACCGCTCAGGCTTGCGGGGACTCGGCAAGATGAGCTGCGACACCCTCCTGTTTGTGAGTTAAGCGCCCGTTGTCTGCAAACCTCGGTTCATAAATTGAAGAGGCAGACATTTACGGGAGCCGAGGAGTCTGCTGTTCGGCTATTCGAGCCTCGCTGCTGGTTCCGAGCGTTGGGCAATGAATATTAAAAGCTAAAAATCAAATTGGCTAACAGGCTACACAATTAAGCGCATTTTGAAGTCTTTAATTACAAATATCCTGGAGTTTTTAGGAGTTGCGCATAGTGGAGAGAAATTCCCTGCGCTGGATGGGTAGAGCAAGTGCCCCTAAGCTTGTTTTGAGGGAGACGGGAGAGAAAAACAAGGAGGGGAATAAAAATCCTTGGGCTCAGTCATGCTAAGGCGACAAGGCACAAGGAGCAGCAGGGAAGGATTAACCCCAGTCACTCATCGGATGGACCACAAAGCTTAGACGTGGGGCTTCGAAGCGCCGGTGGGGATGAATCAAATCATTTTCTGCTGGAGGCCAGGCATTCTCGTACCCTGTTACCTGCTGATTAATTCGGATCAACAGCTCCCGAACATGACTGAGCTGGCACTTTGAGACCGGCCAGTTATTCTGCCTCGATGCTACTAACCGCTAACGACACAAGCTGCTCAGCCGGCAGAAGAAAACAGTCATGATGCATGGAAGCACACAGGAGACTGACTGATGGGGAAGGAGCAAGAGGGAATTAGCGACGCCAGAGGCCATTAGAATGAGCAAAAAAAGGAGAAAAATAGGTTAAGGCAGAAAAACAAGAGAGAGAAAGCAAATCTTAAGCATGCACACAGCAACAACAGACAGCGATCGCTCTCCTCTTCCAAGCGGGCTGCAGCTAATGCCTTCCAGCGAAGCGTTCGGGCCACAGAAGCGAGTTGTGGGTTAGTTACAAAACATTACTAATCTTAACAATGGTCTACTACAAAATACTACCACAATATCTTACAGACCAGCTTCAGCGGGTAACCTTTTGTAGAGCTCCTTCACCTCTTCGTGTTTGATTTTGCCTCTGGCCACGCTCTGTTTGCGCATCTCGGCCATTTCGTTGCACCACTCCTCAAACTTGCAGTTATCGCGCTCTACCAGCTCCTGCAGAAAAGCTGTTGGGAAAGAAGAAAAAGCAGTCATTTCAAGGAAAAATGCCAATTATGTTAATTATCCCTGCGATCGGTTATCTGGGGATAACAAGCAAGCCTAAAAATTCCCCCACGCAGCTACCGACATACGAGGTCTTTCCGAAAGCCAAGCGCACGGACGTTGCTCTCTCCGATATTTACGGTTGTAGATGATTAAATGCAACTATCTTGCGCGACACAACAGCGCCCAAGAAAATAATTGACTCGGGGTCGGTTGCTGTGCTAAGAGAAATCCTTTGCTTGCTAACAAGCCTACGCCGAGCGCTGGCAGTCGCGCGAAGTGCAGCGGGGTTTGGGGAGAGGCTGCAGAGCCGGAGCTCGGCAGGACGCTTTGCTGCCTGCTTCAATCCCTCCCTGCTATTCCTCTCGCCCCGGCCATTTCTCTGCCTCCCACGGAGAGCAGCTCCTCCGTGCTGCCAAGGTCCCGTCCTTCCCAGGGCGGAGGCGAGAGCTTCTCACCCTACTGATGCACCTGAAGCTTGTCCCGACGTGCAGCCCCGCGGGTACGCGGGCTCTCAGCGAGAGGGGTCGAGCACGTTGCAAACCCAAGAGCAAAAAGCCCTCAGGAGATGGGAGATAAACCGGGGCAGCTCCTGGTGTCGATGGAAAGGTGAGGGAAATGGGAATTTTTGCTGTCGCTGATGGAAAAAAACCAAACAAACCAAACCTCAGCAGGGGAAAAACGAAGATAAAACACTTCCCTCGCAGGGCTGGTGTAAGGGAGCATTATCTGCTTATCTGAAGCCTTTTCCTATTTGGCAATATTTTGAGGAGCTAAAATATTTCCAGAAAGGTTAACACTTGTGCGGCCAGAGAGCACAATATCCACCTTAGGAGAATACACAGTATTAAAAAACAACCAGCTTGACCCCCTTGAGGTCAGAGCCAAGTTACGTCTCTCCACCGTCCCGGAAAAGCCGCTTTTAACAGCATCAAAGCAAAATGCCTCAAATTTACAGTTGCATGAAACCTCCCCGCAACCGCACGCCTCGACTGCTGCCCTTCGCTCCCTGTTCCCTGGCAGGCTTCCACGTGAAACAAAGGCAACCGCGGGGCTGCGCAGGAATTTGGAGCTGGGTGGAGAGGCTTTTGCCGAGTTATTGTTTTGGGCAGAGGGGTAGGAGGAAAGGGAGCGCAAGAGAGCTCAGGAAACAGGCTGAAAACGCAGAGCTGAGGCAGGAATTAGCACTAATTCCCAAAGCTGTGTGGCCCGGAGGGTGGCTTTTAGTGGTGGTGGGGCTGGAAACAGCTTGGTGCTGTCATTAGGGGGGAAAAAAGCTGTACGATTTACCCCCTCCGCATCCAGATAACCTGAACAAGCAGCAGAGGTCCAAAGGGGACGTGCCACCTCCGCTGTCCCCGCTTTGCAGAAGAGGGAAGAAGGTGGAACACACCTCCATCCCCATCAGCACCAGGGGCCTAATTAATATTTCTAATTGAGTAGCAGGCAAACGCGAAGCATCATTAAATCGCAGGCCAAACCTACAGGGATTTCTGCCACCCCCAGTAATTCTAAAGCAAGACACGAACACGCTCGTACAAAACTCCTGTTAAGGGCTTGCATCCTCTTATTTTCACACCGTTTATTCTCAATATGGCAAAGCTGAAGCACTCGCAGAAGAAACCTGACATCTGTCAGGATTATTCACCTCCAGCACAGTACGTGCACTGCCAATGACATTCAACCACGCTCTTCTCCTTCGCCTTCAGGAACCTGAGCGGTTCCTGCGGGATCCCGGCTGCGAATCCCAACGCTCCCGCCGCCGCACGCGGCTCCCAGCGGGATGATCTCCTCCTAACCCCTTCCCCTCTCGTCTCGCTGGTTAAGATGGCGAGGTCTGAGCGTGCCCAGGGGCGGGATCATCAGGCTAATGTTATTTAAGTGCTAGGAAAGCCCAGGGGTTTTGACACCGAGTTGCCACACGGCACCTTTGGGGGCTCACGGACAGCGGTCACAAAAGGGGCTTCGAGCAAAACCCCGACTCCTGGCCCGCCTGGAGCATCACGAGACGAGATGGAGGGGCCAGGAGAGTCAGAACTCACTCACCTGGTACTTCGACCGTCAGAGATTTCTCCCGGGTTTGCAGCCTGTACACCAGCATGTAAGCGTTGCGCGAGCAGTGAGTCCCTTTCCCACACTTAGGTTTACGAGTCTGGGATTTAGAAGGTTCTGCTGTGGTACAAAAGGCAAAAATATAATAAACCCACGAGCTCGCTTACTGATTCTCCGTTAACGGGACGAGTTTGCCACCTAGCCGGCTTCCCTCTCCCCGCTGCGCTCTGCCAGGCCTCTTTTTGCCAAGCGCTGGGCTTGGCATGAGCCAAAATTGTATCCCAAAGCCAGACCCAAATACCCTCCAGCATTTCTGGAGGCAGGGTAATTCAAAGGGACTAAAATTAGGAGCCTGCTCTGAACCGCCCTCTACAAGAGCCTTTCTTCTCTCCCCAATTAAACCTCACCGAGCCAAAAGCAGCTCTTGCAAAAACATCGTTTCTCCCCTCTGCCTCTTGTTCTGGTGTCCCGACACCAAAGGAGAGAGTCAAATCCTCAGGGAAGAAAAGCTTATTTACAGGTGATCGCGTACGTGAGAAAACGCGCGCCCTTCTCTTGGGCAACAAAGCTTTTAGGGAGCGAACGGCCACGGAAATGGTTATTTCAGAGCAGCTGGTGGTGCGATGTAAACTCGTGTTGCAAGAGTTGCCGTTTCCAGACGGACTGCCAGGCAAGGAAAAAACACTTATCTACAGCTGCAGCTTCAAAAATCAACCAGTTGTTTTAATTTAAAAAAAAAAAAAAAAAAAAAAAGAAAAAAAAAGGAACAACCTTCCATAGGTCAAACTCTAAATGGAACATTGAAATATTGAGAAAAGCGTCTGTCTTTCCCAAATTCTGGAAAAGTTCACATCACTCTCCCAGCACACCATCCAGGGGACTTCCTAGGCGCTCTTTATTTGTATTTTCTCTAAATATTTTCTAAATCGAAATTGTTCCCATCTGCGCGGCCAGGCCGCTGGACTCTCCCCACAGCAGACCTCTGCTTTACGTTACGGACCTCCTCCTGCTGTTGCATCCATTTGTAACAAAGAGGAGTCTCGGTTTTGCTTGGAGCAGGCAAAGAACATCAGCACTTGACAAAAATATTAAGGCTCCCAGCTTACAGAGGCTTCTAAACACACTTCACTTATATTCTTCAAGCAGCCTTGTATTTCAGCAAGAATACTTACTTGCGGTTAAGCATAAACCTTTACAAGATCGAGGCCACAGCGGTTTATTTGCATCTTATTCTGCTGCGCTGGGTAACTCAGGAGGTTAAAGAGAAAAGCTGAGAAGCTCTTATTTCCTTTTGGGGCTTATTTTTCTGTCTTACACCACTAGATGTCTAGCCAGCTTCACAATTTGGTTGCAAGCAAGCGGTAGTCAAACATTAACAGGATGACAAAGCTGCTCCGGTGGCAGCCAGCGTTTATGTACGTCGTGATGAAATGCAAGAAGGTGTTTACTAGCAAGAGAGCTGAAAATAAAGCGGCATCATGCAGATGCGTGCACGGAAGGAAACGGGAGAGGGAGGCGAATGCCCCATGCCTGCTCAAGGGCGCGCTCAGGTTGATGTGGCTTTACAACAAACTAAGGGAGCAAATAGGTCTGAGGGTGTCTTTTCATTAAGCTGTTATTTAAGGATGCTTTAAAGAAAGGAAACGTTTCGTAAAGTCCAATTGCAGCGAAGCACGAGCGTCCTGGCGGGCCAGTGTTTCTGGGAATGGATTGTTTGCATCATAAGTGAAATTTCTGGCATTAACTTCCCCGTTTCCCAATACTGCAAAGCATCCTGCGCTCAGGAACACCGAGCGACTGCAAATCTGAGCACTCAAAATGCCAGCTGAATGCTGAACCACTCCTATCTATCGACTGCAGGCCGAGAAACCCGCAGCCTCAGCCCAAGCTCTCCAAGAAATCAAGACCCTGTCCTGTCCGGGGAGTGTGGTTACCCGGGCACGAGATGAGCCGACAGCGGCAGAACAGAAGAGCGCAAAGGAGAAGGAAAAAGCGCAAAGTAAAAAGGCAGTTTTGGCTTCCGAGCCATTATTTGCCTCAAGATTTTTTTACGAAGACTCTTTACTGCTTCCAAGTAAAACACCTCAGTGGAAATAAAAACATAATGTGTTAAGGAAACTGAAAGTCATCTCGTTATCTGTTCCTAAGCCTCCTTTTGCACAGCGGCCAAGGAAGCGGCAGCTTGCCTGTTCCATCCCGATAGGCAACTGTTGCCCAAGCTATCAGCGTCTTATCTGCCACGCGGCAGGCAAGGGAAATACTAGAGTAGAGGAACTGATCACGAGGTGTGCGTAAACACTCACACGGGGCTGAAGCGAAGAAAATCTGTCTGCAATTAACAGAACTGCCGCTTCACACATTACTCCTAAGACGTGACAGCACGCGTAGGAGCATTTTTGTTTTAAGAGTATCAGGGCCTCCACGTATTCAGCCTCCGTGTTTTTGGTGAAAAGAGTTATTTTAAAAGGGCACTCACAACTTAAAGGTTTTACCTAGATCTTCCTCAATCCCCAACTGCAGTTTCTTCCCCTCCATCTTTTCTATGTCTTCGTCGTTAAACTTGTACCACTCGCCCGTCTGCGGATCCTTCACGTGGGCGATGTAGTGCCCGGAGTAGGCGCTCACGCCGCGGTGTATGAGGACGGCACTAAGTTCGTACACGTAGACGCCGTCTGGAAGGAAAGCGGCAGTTACGTAGCGCTCTGGATGAAACAGCACAGATCTTTTCTTTCCCAGAGCTTAAAGATTTCGCAAGGCAGCGGATAAAGACTGCACTTGAACTCGCATCTCTCCAAGACCTCGCTAAGTAGGTTGTGGCTTCCGCAACGCACTTAGCGAGGCAGTTATTTGAAATGTGGGCTTCCGACAACTCTTGACATAATTTTCCATCAAAAAGAGGATTCAGAGGAGATCTCCTCTCGTCTGCCGAGGGGCAGCGGGTAAAACTAACAAAACACAGCACGCAAAACTCACTTTTTTGTTCCATAAAAGGCTCCATGTCAAGCAGCTCGGAGAAGCCGATGTAGGTGTTGAGCTTCTTCTTGTGGCCAGTTTGTCTGCGCGGAGGCAAAGCTTCAGTTCAGGGGACAGCAATAACAGTTCACATCTCAAACTAACTCCCCTCGAAACCCACCGAGCATCCCCAGAGAAGCTCACGCGCGCGCTCAGTCCTCAAGCTCTCAAATCAACGCGGAGAGCGCCGAGCGGACGACTTCCCAAAGAGCTTCCACGCAACCCGGGGCGCTCCCGCTTTTACAGCGCAGGCTCCAGCGAGAGGCTTACCTGTCAAACACGAAACGCATCAGCTGCAGGTTGAGCGTGCAGGGCAGACTTAGCAGCCTGATCTTCCTCGTGGCGTTCTGCTTACTCTGACAAGTTTCACAAAAATAACGATTGTCCCCTTCTAATTTTTCTTCCTGAGCGGGGAGGGGAGGCAGAAAGAAAGGTCTTGAGAACAGATTACCACTGAAAAGTCGACCAGCCCAAGCTCCTCAACAGCTGGAGACTGAAAAGCACGGGAGTTATTTTAACCATTTAAGTCTCTACTCAGCTGCTTTCCAGAATAATCTCTTGGTTAAAAACGCACGCTAATAAACGCGCTTCACAGCAAGGCCATAGTAGGCTGCTCTCACTTTAAGGAAAATTTTAGACCGAATCAAGGCCTGTTCTCAGGCCACTTACAAGACCGTCAGGTTTGCTCTCCACTTGACTGAGTTGGTTTATACTGAGGGCTATGGGAAAAAAAAGTAATTAAATCACCCTTTTATGAGCTCACATGGACCAAGTTAATGTAAAGCTACAATTTAGCCTGGAAACTACAATCCCCTCGTGCTCGGCCACACAAACATCACCGTGTAAGAGTCATCGTCTACGCCTAAGTAGATCCAATGGCAGGATTAGGGCAGAGGAGGACTCCCGCTGCCCTAAACAAGGTCACCGGGTTGTTTCATTTGAAGGAGGAGCAGACAAACTTGAAGTTCACCATTTCGGGATTTCAATGCGCGTACGCAAACCAGTCTTTTTTCATAGCAGACCTTCCGCAAGCAGAGCAACCGGTTTGCTGAGCGCATCGGCGAAGCCGCTGCCCAACAGCCAGACAGCTCAGGTACAGAGTCACGCTTCAGGTTAGCTCTGTCCTAAATATCTGTAGTTGAATCCACACCTCGAACCTTTAACACGCAGGATCTTAACTTAAGATCTAGGCAAATTTTCAAGTCGAATTAAGAGCACTTGCAGCTGTTCCCGCAGCTATTCCCAGCCCTCCCTAGTATTTTTGAGAGCACATTTTAGAGCGGGGAATGCCTCCTGTTGCTATGCAGATGAGCACCAATATAGAAGACACAAAAAGCAGCCATTCTCCCGGCGCCATCTCTGACAAAGCACGTGGGGACTTTTTGTCAGACTTTGGGGACTTTTTCCCAACTTTGCTGGGAAAGTATTTTAACTAAACGTGCGACTTTCAAGTGCTTTTTAAAGCCATAACAGGCACGTGTGCTACGCTCTGGTCCGGAGCCACTCCTTGCTCGCATGGCTCAATCCTCATTTTCTGGGTCTGCAGAAAAACACGTTTCCTTTTGGATGCGTCTCACTGCGACAACTCAGTCGCTTCGCTCCGATACCGACCTCAAAGGCCGTTAACTGAAGGAAGGAATTAAAACACCTTGCTAAGAATAGCAGGAGTCAAAAAACAATGAGCTCGTACCTTAAGAAATTCCGTTATACAGTCTGTCAACTGCTTGTGCCCTTGGATGTTTAACTCCAGCTCGTAAAATTTAGACACGAGTTTGGACTCCCTGCCACACTGGTTGCAGCTAGGATTAAAAAAAAAAAAAAGACAAAAACACATGAGGACAGTTCACTGGTTCACGCGTCTGAACTCCACGGCCACTAATAAACTACTCCTTGAGCTACAAAACCAGGAGAAAAAGTTGTTTAAGTCAGAATTAACGCGGTTCACACCTCCACACCACGAACACTCTGCAAAAAGGTGGTAATGGGATAATAGCATCTACCAGGAAAACCAGGAGCACCTGCTGACAACTCGCGTACACCATTTTATATCATTTTTGAGGCGAAATCCACAGCTCAGAATGCAGGAATGAAAATACGATACCCGAGGACTCTAGTTGCAGCTGGAGAACTGCAACACCACCACGCACACAGAATCGGGAAACCTAAAAGCTAAAAACCTCTTACAAAGTGTTTCGGCAGAAGCTTACCTGCCTGCTCCGGCTGTTAGGAGGGATCTTTCCCCCCCTTAACTTCATCTAAAATGTTTAAATATTTACAGAAAAGTTCTTTCCAAAGACCAAATACTTACACCGTGACATAGGCGTACTCTCCACAGAATTGCTTTTGCACGATGTTTCGAACATCTGGGTTTTTTTGTTTGGATAAAGTATCTTCCAGCAGTGACATGAACAGCTTTGAAAACTCCTGGGCATCCTAGAAGAGAAAGCCAAGTCCGTTAACAAGACGCCACAGCACAAAGCCCAATCACAACCTTGTCGCTAATTTACTGCAAATTACCCGGAGCCCTACACACAGGCTGCACGGACGCTCTGGCGTGCACTGAATAGAAAAAAAGACCAGTCGGGAGAAGTAAAGAAAAAGAGGAATTTGCCTAAAAGGAGCGCGAGGCCCCCAGCGTGAGAGCACGGCATGAGTTAACCTGGCTCCCGGCCAGCCGCGCCGGGTGGTTTGACTTCTGCCCCGCTCCTCACAGGGCTCTGGAAGACAAAAAAAAAAACCTCCTGCAGAGCTTTCTATCCCGTTAATGCTCGTTTTTCAAAGCTCAGCACGCAAGTCAAGCCGGCCTTGCTTCCATTATAGGTAAGAAAAAAACCAAAAACACCCAAAAATGAGAAGTTGCCCTGTGGATTCGTCCCCCTCCTGCAAGGCTTGTGAGCTTCCCCGCACTTATCTCAGGGTCTTCCTCTCCCATCCTCGCTCTCCTTTGCTCTCCTCTTCCGAAAACGAACGGGCTTTGGCCTCTCCCAGCTGTCCTTTATCACGGGTCGGTAGTGACCGCTTCCTTCCCCTCCCGCATCCTCCCCGGGAAACGCACGCCGGCGCTCGGGCTCTTCCTCCAACCATCTCCCTCTCACTTCTCAAAGTGTATTTTCAAGCTGTGCCCTTCCCCTGAGCCCTCTTCAGCAACAGGACTCACCTGCGGCGCTCGCCCCTCTCTAACCATGCTTTCTCTGCCCCACGCGCTCGCGTTGGACCTCGGCTGGCTCTCGGTGACCCAACCAAATGTCTTCTCGCCCTGCGAGGGCCCTTCGAGCCCCACTGAACCACCCACCGCCGAGTATTTCCCTGCCCTGGGAGGAGCAGGAGCGTAAAGCACCTGCGAAAGGACCCTCGTGGCAGCTTTGGCTCCCACCCCACGCGGTGCCAGGGTCGACCGGGCGCTCACAACGCTCCCCATCCCCATCCCGTCGCTCTCCGGGCTCCCCCAATCTCCCACACCAACGGGAATGGCCCTGAGCACCGCTTCTCCCTTTGCGTTTGTACCGAGCAGCAGATCCCAGCTCAGAGATGCTAAAATAACAGAAAAGGGTGGTTTTATGCTGCTTTAGAGAAGGTACGCCTCAAACCTACCTGCTGCTGTCCTGTGTCCAAGCCCAGCGCTTTGACGAACCCAGAGGGATCAATGTATCGCCTTTTGCTGTTCTGCAGCAAGGCAAACAAGTACTGGAGGTGTTCACAAATGGTTTGAGGCTCATAGTCTATTAAAAACAAGAAGTTGCACAAGTTACAGAAAGTAATTCAAGGCAAGAGACAATTGTTCCAAGTAATTCACTTGGTCTTTCTTTGTACAGGTAAATTTAATGATTAGAAATGACATGTTTTTTTAAAAGCTGGTTTAAATTATCGTGAGAACTGAAGCGGTTCATGTCAGTGATGACAGCGAAGTCCCAGCGCAGGCCAAATATCGTAGAATCATAGAATCATTTAGGTTGGAAAAGACCCTTAGGATCCTTGAGTCCAACCCTAAGTATCCCGCAGTGCCTAGCATGAGCTGCGAGTGATGAGTTTAAGCAACGTGCGCTGATTACCCCACAGCAACGGCTTCTTATTTACCCTAAATGGCAAGATATCATTTAAAAATACCATAAAAACAGGATCAGAAGAAATCAGGCGGCTGCCCCGACCCAGAGTGCACCTATAGCGCCATACCATACATACATACGTCCGCTGCACGGGCAATTGGGAGCCTCATTCGTACTGGAGACCTAAATTTTCACCATCCCATGGGATGAGTGTGGCTCCACAGTAGCGTAGATCAACCCCAACCCATGCGCTTCCACCCCCAGCACCATCATTAAGCTGGGAACCAGTTTGGGAAGCAGCCCGGCAAGAAACAAACCCAAATCAGATTTTTCAACCAGATCAGATCACTCCGATTTAAGAAATAGCTCCGGTAAAGGAGGGGTTGTTCCTAAAAGCCGGGTGATGGACTCAAAAGGAGCTGAGCGGAGATCGGACAAGCGGTTGTAGCTTCACCCATCCATTCTCCTGATAAACATTATCCCAAAGCTGACGCCAGCGTCTAAAATTTTAGGAGAAAACGAGCAAAACCACCCACCTTTGTCTTTTGGGATGCCCTCTCCGGCTGCATACTCACTGCAGGTGCTGGGACACAAGTAGAGGGCTTGCCGGAGCTCCAAGTTAAGAAACCACATCTGCAAGAAAGTGTTGACGTAGCACGTGGCGCCGAGGTTCGTTAAGCCCACGAACGCGTTCTGGCGTAAGAGAGAAAGCAACAGTCGTCACTCGTCGCTGTGCAGGAGCAAGCAGAAATCCAGCAGTTGGGGCGGCCGCTTTATGGCTGTTTGTCGGGAAAATGCCACTCCGGCGTCGTACAAACAGCCGCATCCCAAACTCCCCGGCTACAGGGGGACACGAGGTGTCACCTCCCCTCCTCCCCATCTTCCCCCAGGGACCGGGAAGGGCAGGGGATGCTTTTTTGGGGGGGAGGGTACCTTCTTGCGGCGCTCGCAGTTGGGATCGTCGATGTTGTGGAAGCTGTTCTCGTCTATCTCGCCCAGCCAGACGTGCTCCCCGATGCCCACCAGGCAGTTGGGGTTCCCCCGGCAGTTCCTCCTGTAGGACCAGCACCCACCCCGACTGTCACCCCTGCGGCAGGGACGCTGTTGTCCCTTGGGAGGGGGGGTGACTGTGGACAAAGGGGACCCCGTAAGGCTAAACAGAGTGAACGGGGTGGGACAGGGATCCCCCACATCTCCTAAAAACGGTGGTTAGAGACGAACAAGGAGATCTCAAGGGATGGGGAACTAGAGGGGGGGAAAAAAGGGGAGACCGCAGGGAAGAATACAGGACCCGCAGAGGTCCCTTACATCTGGGGAGACAGGCAGGGAGAGAGGCCTCCCACAACCCTGGGGGGGTCCCCTACATCTGAGGGGCCAGGCAGGGAGGGGGGGATCCCCCACAACCCTGGGGGGGGTCCCCTACATCTGAGGGGCCAGGCAGGGAGGAGGGGATCCCCCACAACCCTGGGGGGATCCCCCACATCTGAGGGGCCAGGCAGGGAGGGGGGGATCCCCTACATCTGAGGGGCCAGGCAGGGAGGGGGGGATCCCCCACAACCCTGGGGGGGCCCTTATGTCTGGGGGAGCCAGGCAGGGAGAGGGGCCCCCCACAACCCCGGGGAATGGGGGTCCCAAAGAAGGGAATATGGGGGTCCCCTGAGGGACCCAGAAAGGGCGGGGTGCTTCCCCAAACTCGGGGGAGGGAGGAGGAACGTGGGGTGCCCCCCAGCCCCGGGGGGTGAGGGCCCCGGAGGAGGGAACGGGGGAGCCCCCAGACCCCAAATACGGCGCGGGGGGGGGGGGAGGAGGTCTGGGGTCCCCTGCGGCCCTGAGGGACCGGGCGCGGGGCGGGGGCAGAGGGCGGCCGGGGAGGGGAGAGGGCCCGGGGGGAGGGGGGCCCGGCGGTACCGGCAGGCGCCGCGCTGGCAGGGCTCCAGCCCGACGCGGTAGGCCGCCTCGATGTGCTCCTGCGCCACCGCCTCGGGCGGCACCGTCTCGGTCCAGCGCCAGGCCGCCTTCTCCAGCTGCAACCGCGGCGCCATCGCCGCCACCGCCGCCGCCGCTGCCCCGCTCCGCCCCGGGCCTGCGCCTGCCCCGGCCCCGGCCCCGGCCCGGTCCCGCCCGGCCCCTCCCGCCGCCGCCGCCGCCGTCAGGGTCGGTGACGCCACGAGCGCGACGCGTTGACGGGCGCGAGGCGCTGACGGTAACGGGCCGCGACGCGCGACGCGCCTGGGGGCGGGGCCTGGGCGGCTCGCGGGGGCGGGGCTACGGGCCGGGCTCCGCCCCCACCGGCCACACCGCGCCCCCCTTCCACAGCCCCTCTATGCCATAACCCTCTATACCATAACCCTCTATAGCACAGCCCCTCTATACCATAACCCTCTATAGCACAGCCCCTCTATAGCACAGCCCCTCTATACCATAACCCTCTATAGCACAGCCCCTCTGTAGCACAGCCCCTCTATACCATAACCCTCTATAGCACAGCCCCTCTATACCATAACCCTCTATAGCACAGCCCCTCTGTAGCACAGCCCCTCTATGCCATAACCCTCTATACCATAACCCTCTATAGCACAGCCCCTCTGTAGCACAGCCCCTCTATACCATAACCCTCTATAGCACAGCCCCTCTATAGCACAGCCCCTCTATACCATAACCCTCTATACCATAACCCTCTATAGCACAGCCCCTCTATACCATAACCCTCTATAGCACAGCCCCTCTATAGCACAGCCCCTCTATACCATAACCCTCTATAGCACAGCCCCTCTATAGCACAGCCCCTCTATACCATAACCCTCTATAGCACAGCCCCTCTATAGCACAGCCCCTCTATACCATAACCCTCTATAGCACAGCCCCTCTGTAGCACAGCCCCTCTATGCCATAACCCTCTATACCATAACCCTCTATAGCACAGCCCCTCTATAGCACAGCCCCTCTATACCATAACCCTCTATAGCACAGCCCCTCTATAGCACAGCCCCTCTATGCCATAACCCCTCTATACCATAACCCTCTATAGCACAGCCCCTCTATAGCACAGCCCCTCTATGCCATAACCCTCTATACCATAACCCTCTATAGCACAGCCCCTCTATAGCACAGCCCCTCTATGCCATAACCCTCTATACCATAGCCCTCTATAGCACAGCCCCTCTGTAGCACAGCCCCTCTATACCATAACCCTCTATAGCACAGCCCCTCTGTAGCACAGCCCCTCTATACCATAACCCCTCTATACCATAGCCTGTCTATACCATAGCCCCATACCATGGCCCCTCTATGCCATAGCCCCTCTGTGCCATCACCTCTCTATACCATAGCCCCACACCCCCATACCATAACCCCATTCCGCACCCCCACACCCCCACACCGCCCCCCATTGCCCTCCCAGCACCCCTATGCCCTCCCATACCATACCCCCCCGAATCCTCACACTGGACCCCCATACCATACCCCCCACCCCAATATCATAACCCTTCCATACCATACCCCCCTGTACCCCCATACCATACCCCCCCATACTGTACCCCCATGGCCCATACCATACCCCCATACCATACCCCCCTGTACCCCCATAGTGTACCCCCCATACCATACCCCCCTGTACCCCCATACCGTACCCCCCATACTGTAGCCCTCATACCGTGCCCCCCATACCATACCCCCCATACCGTACACCCATACCGTACCCCCTGTACCCCATACTGTACCCCCCACACCCCCATACCACACCCCCATACCATACCCCCTGTACCCCCATACCGTGCCCCCCATACCGTACTCCCTGTACCCCCATACCGTACCCCCCATACCGCCCCCCCATACTGTACCCCCATACCGTCCCCCCATACCATACCCCCCATACTGTACCCCCATACCGCCCCCCCATACCGTACCCCCTGTACCCCCCCCGCACCCCCCAAACACGGCAGCCGCGCTGGTTCTCTCTCTTTAATGGCCGCCCCGCGGGGTCCCCGCCAGCACCCCGATTGTCCTCGCGCCCCCGCCCCGCCGCCGCCCCGGGGGCTCCCGGGCGGCCCGGCCGCCCCGCCACATTTCGGGGGGCCGGGGGGGGGGGGGTTGTGTGTGTGTGTAAACATTTTTGGGGGTCCCGGCCCCCCCCCCGGCGTCACCCCGGGGCAGCGAAGCACCGTTTCCTCCTGGCTTATTTTTTTGGAAAAGAATAAAATTGACCAAATCCCCCCCAAAATCTGGGTTTGGGGGGGGGTTAGGAGGGGCAGGGGGGGGCGGGGGAGCCCCCCACCGCGCCGTGCCGCAGGTCGATGGGGTGTCGGGGGGCCCCGGCGGGCGCCAGCGCCAGCCCCCGCAGGCACCCGGTGAGGCCGGAGGTGAACTTGCCGGCCGTCAGGGTGCGGGGGTCCGGGGCGCCGCCTGCGGGGGACACGGGGTGTGGGGGCACCCGCGGGGCTCGCCCCGTCTCCCGGCACCCGCCCACGGCCACCCCGCGTCCCACCAGCTGTCCCCACCCCGCGTCCCATCCCACGTCCCACCCTGCGTCCCACCAGCTGTCCCCACCCCGCATCCCATCCCACGTCCCACCCCGCGTCCCACCAGCTATCCCGACCCTGTGTCCCATCCCACGTCCCACCAGCTGTCCCCACCCCGCGTCCCATCCCTCGTCCCACCAGCTGTCCTCATCCCACGTCCCACCCTGCGTCCCACCAGCTGTCCCCACCCCGCGTCCCATCCCACATCCCATCCCACGTCCCACCAGCTGTCCTGACCCCGTGTCCCATCCCATGTCCCATCAGGTGTCCTCATCCCGTGTCCCACCCCATGTCCCATCCCGCGTCCCACCAGCTCTCCCCACCCCGCATCCCATCCCATGTCCCATCAGGTGTCCTCATCCCATGTCCCACCCCATGTCCCATCCCGCGTCCCACCAGCTCTCCCCACCCCGCGTCCCATCCCATGTCCCACCAGCTGTCCCCATCCCGTGTCCCACCCCATGTCCCACCCCGCGTCCCACCAGCTGTCCCTACCCCATGTCCCATCCCACGGCCATCCGGTGCCCCATCCCATGTCCCACCAGGTGTCCCCTTCCCGTGACCATCCCGTGTCCATCCCATGTCAATCCTCTGCCCCACCCTGTGTCCCATCCCGCGTCCCACCAGCTGTCCCCACCCCGTGTCCCATCCCATGTCCCATCAGGTGTCCCCACCCCGTGTCCCATCCCATGGCCATCCCATGCCCCGTCCCATGTCCCACCAGGTGTCCCCTTCCCGTGTCCATCCCATGTCAATCCTCTGCCCCACCCCATGTCCCATCCCACATCCACCCTGTGTCCATCCCACGTCCACCCCGTGTCCATCCCATGTCCCGTCCCACGTCCCGTGCCATGTCCCACCCCACGTCCCATCCCACGTCCACCCCGTGCCCATCCCATGTCCCACCCCATGTCCCACCCCGTGTCCCATCCCATGTCCCGTCCCACGTCCCGTCCCACGTCCCGTCCCACGTCCACCCCGTGCCCATCCCATGTCCCACCCCGTGTCCCACCCCACGTCCCATCCCACATCCCACCCCGTGCCCATCCCACGTCCACCCCGTGCCCATCCCATGTCCCACCCAGTGTCCCACCCCACGTCCCATCCCACATCCCACCCCGTGCCCATCCCACGTCCACCCCGTGTCCCACCCCGTGCCCACCCCACGTCCCACCCCGTGCCCCGCCGCGTCCCCCGGGTGCCACCGTACCCACGTAGACGCTGCCCTGGGTGTTGGCCATGACGTTGGCTCCCGGCGACTCCCCGCTCACCGGCTCCTCCCCGTCCACCTGCAGCCGCCCGCGCCGGCCCTCCCTGCGCGGCACCCGTCAGCACCCGCACCCGGCCCCACCCCGACCCCCGCCCCGACCCCCGCCCCGACCCCCACCCACCTCGTCACCGTCACCCGGTGCCACTCGCCGTCGTTGATGGGGTCTTCGGAGATGATGGTGGCCTCGCCGCTGCCCAGCTGGTAGCTGCAGGGGTGACGTGGGCTCAGCACGGGGGGCACCCTTGGGTGGCACGGGGCACCCTGGGGTGGCACCGGGTCCCCCCCCTCACCTGAACACCAGGTGCCCGTCCTTCAAGCCGAGGCCAATGAAGTCTTTGGCTTTCCCACCCTCGCCGGGCTCCTGCGGGCGCAGCGGGGCGGTGAGCGGGGTGGGGGCACCCGGACCCCCACCCTAAGGGGGCTCAGCACCCCGGCCCCCTCCCCGGCGGGGCCCCCCCCACCCCGCTCACCGCCCCGTGCCACAGCAGCAGCCCGTCGGCACTGCCCGTCCGCAGCTCCAGCTCGATGGTCTCGGGCGCCTCGGGTGGGCTGCAAGGAGAGGGGGACGGTTCGGTGGGTGCAGCACCCCGGGAAGGGTGCAGCACCCCGGGAAGGGTGCAGTGCTGCAATGGGTGCAGTGCTGTGGGAAGGGGTGCAACACCCTAGGAGGGTGGGACGGCATGGGAGGGGGTGCAATGCTGCAGTCAGGGTGCAACGCTGCAATGGGTGCAACGCTGCAGTGGGTGCAACACCACGGGAAGGGTGCAATGCTACAATGGGTGCAACGCTGCAATGGGTGCAACGCTGCAGTCAGGGCACAACGCTGCAGTGGGTGCAACACCACGGGAAGGGTGCAATGCTGCAATGGGTGCAATGCTGCAATGGGTGCAACGCTGCAATGGGTGCAACGCTGCAGCGGGTGCAACACCATGGGAAGGGTGCTGCAATGGGTGCAATGTTGCAGTCAGGGTGCAACGGTGCAATGGGTGCAATACTGCAGGAAGGGTGCAATGCTGCAATGGGTGCAACACTGCAATGGGTGCAACACTGCGATGGGTGCAATGCTGTGGGAAGTGGTGCAATTCCGTAGGAAAGGGTGCAACTCCCCGGGGAGGCTGCAGCACCCCAGGAAGGGTGCAGCACCCCAGGCAGGGTGCAATGCCACGGGTGGGGGTGCCGCACCCTGCTCAGGGGTGCCCCGTCCCCGCTGTCACTCACCCACGGGGAAAGAGGTGACCGGGCAGGGCCAGGTAGGAGCCGTCGCGGAAAGCGGCACTGAACTGTCCGGGGGCATCTGCGGGGAGACGGGGGCTGAGGGGGGGCCACGCCCAGCCACCACGCCCGCGGCACGGCCTTTGGGTGCCAAAGCGGGGCAAATGGGTGCAGGGACCTACCGCCGCCCCCGCTGCCTTCCTGCCAGTCCTGCTCCAGCTCCGCCAGCGCCAAGCCTGCGGGCGAGAGGGGGTTGGGGACGAGGTGGCCCGTGTCCCCCCCCCATGTCCCCAGGTGTCCCCAGGTGTCCCCCGACTCACTGTGCTGGCAGTAGGGGCCAGCGTAGCCCGGCGGGCAGAGGCAGGCGTTGCCCTTGCAGGTGCCGCCGTGCAGGCAGGGGTTGCGGTGCAGGCAGCGGTCCTCCTCCCGCTCGCAGCGCGGCCCTGGGGACACGGAGGGGGACAGCGGGTGACGCGGGCGGGCGCCAGGGTGGGCACCAACCCTCGGCTCGCCTGCTGCCCTGGGGTTTGCCCTTGTATGCACACGCGTGTGCAAGGCGAGCATGCACACGGGGAGCGTGGGTGCACACACGTGCACGCACAGCGCCCACAGTACGTGCTCGTGCACGCCTTGCATGTGCGCTAACAGCACAGGTGTGCACACACAGCGTACGCATGCACATAACTGCATGCACGGCAGATGCGCACACGTGCAAACTGCACCCAGCACACAGCACGCATGCATGCATGCCAATTGCACACGTCACATGCGTGCACAGCACGTGCACAGCAGATGCATGCAGTGCACACTGCGCACACATGGATGTGCAGCAGATGCATCCACTTGCAAATTGCACCCACAGTGTGCCCACACGTGCACAGCACCCTTGCATGCACACCAAATGCATGCACACACGCATGCACAGCATATGCACAGCAGATGCACCCGTTTGCAAATGGCACGCATGCACACACAGCGCATGGCACGCACACGTACATGCACAACACATGTCCATCTACAGCACAGATCCATGCACAGTGCACACGCACGCAGAGCACATTCACGCACGCACAGTGCACGTGCATGCACAGCAGACGCGCCTCTGCAGCACGCATCCATCCACAGTGCACATGCCTGCACTGCACACGTGCACACATGCACAGCACGCATGCATGCATGGTGCATGTGCATGCACAGCACACATCCGTATGCAGCACACATGCGTGCATGGTGCACGTGCTCACACACAGTGCACACGCATGCACCGCACACACGCATATGCAGCACGCATACATGCACGGTGCACACACTTGCATGCACAGCCCATGTGCATGCACAGCACACATGCATGCACCGCACACGTGCATATGCAGCACACAGGCATGCGCAGCACACGTGCACGGCGCACACACAGCAGACGTGCAAACTGCACACGCGTGCAGAGGCGTGTGAGCACCCCGATCCCCTCGCTGGACTCACCGCTGAAGCCGGGCGGGCAGAGGCAGCGGTAGGCCGGGGTGCCGGCAGGCAGGGGCAGGCAGCGGCCCCCGTGCAGGCAGGCAGCCTGCAGGCAGGGCGAGCTCTGCCTGCACTGCCCCACGCCCCGGCTCCGCAGGAAGCTGTAGGACAAATCCACCTTCTTCCCATTGATGGAGACCTGGGGGGACACCAAGTTGGGGGGGGGTCAACCCCTGGTCCCCCCTCCGCCGCCGAGGGGACCCAGGCGTCCGGGATGGGGTGGGGGGGTCTCACCTCTCCGATGCAGCCCCGGAAGGAGGCGTTGGTTGGGGGGCGCAGGGGGGGTTCGGTGCCCCCCAAA
Source organism: Platalea leucorodia (assembly GCF_965183815.1). Classification (NCBI taxonomy): domain Eukaryota; kingdom Metazoa; phylum Chordata; class Aves; order Pelecaniformes; family Threskiornithidae; genus Platalea; species Platalea leucorodia. The sequence goes on from NC_138839.1 coordinate 8,679,324, forward strand.
TAAAGGGGGGTGCGGAGGTTGAGGCCTTGGCTCTTGCCGGGCGAGGAGCGTTTCACCGGAGCGGCGTCATCCACCACCAGCGTCCCGTCCTTGTTCACCCGCTCGGCCGTCACCCGGTGCCAGCGGCCGAGTGTCACCGGCTCGGTGCTCCGGAGCACCGCCGGGCCTGCGGGGACGGGATGGTGGCACTGGGGGGGGCGGGGGACACCGGGGGACACCAGGGGACACTGGGGATGCATGGGGACCTGGGTGATGCTGGGGGACCCTGGTGATGTTTGGGGACCCCAGTGGTGACAGAAGACCCCAGTGACACCAGGGGACCCCACTGATGCCTGGGGACCCTGGCAGCATCCGGGGACCGAAGTAATGCCAGGGGACCCCAGTGGTGTGACAGTGACGCCTGGGGACACTGGCAGTGCCTGGGGACCCCGGTGATGGCAGGGGACCCCAGTGACACCAAGACACCCTGGTGACATCTGGGGACCCCACTGGTGCCAGGGGACCCAGGTGATGCCCAGGGACCCTGGCGCTGCCTGGGGATGCCAGTGCCACCAAGGGACCCCAGTGATGTGATGCCAGGGGACCCAAGTGACACCAGGTGACTCCAGTGATGCCAGGGGGACCCCACTGATGCCCAGGGACCCCCAGTGACACCAGGGGACCCCACTGATGCCCGGGGACCCTGGCAGCACCTGGGGACCAAAGAGAAGTCAGGGGACCCTGGTGGTGTGACAGGAATGCCTGGGGACTCAGGTGATGGCAGGGGACCATGGTGACACCCAGGGAACCCCAAGGGTGCGATGCCAGGGGACCCCAGTGACACCAAGGGACCCCACTGATGCCCAGGGACCCTGGCAGCGCCTGGGGACCTCAATGAGGCCAAGGGATCTTGGTGACACTTGGGGACGCCAATGGTGCCAAGGGACCCCACTAATGCCACCTATACCCAGGGTCCCCAGTGCCACCAGCCCCGCGGTGCCACCAGGACCCCCGTCACCGTGCCAGCCTACCTGAGCCCAGCTCGTAGCTGAACTCGAGGTGGCCGCCAGCCATGGCCAAGGCGACGAAGTCCTCGACGGGGGCGGCTTTGCCAGCGCTGAAGACCAGGAGCCCGTCGGGTGCCAGCGGCAGGAACTCGGCCTCCACCCGCAGCTCGTGGTGGATGTTGGTGAGGGGCGGGTAGGAGACGAAGGCGCCCGCCTCGCCGAAGGACGGCACGCTCACCGCCTCGCCTACGGCACCCCCAGGTCAGTGCCCGGCTGGTGGGACCCCATCCTCTGTCCCCAGGGTGCCCATCTCCCCAGGGTGGGACCTAATGCCCCCACCCCATGGTGCTCATCTCCCCAGGGGGGTCCCCAGCCCCCTGCCCATGTTCCTGGTGTGGTCCCCAGCCCTGTGCCCATGTCCCCAAGGTGGTACCCAGCTCCATGCCCATCTCCCCAGGGTGGTCCCCAATCCCCCATCACACCCATCTCCCTGGGGTGGCACCCAATATCCCACCTCCATTACGTCCGTGACGCCCATCTCCCCAGATGGTACCTAGTCCCCTGTCCCCATCATGCCCATGTCCCCAGGGTGGTCCCAGTCCTGTACCCGTCTCCCTGGGATGGTCCCCACCCCATGCCCGTGTCCCCAGGGTGGTCCCAGCCCCGCGCCCATGTCCCCAGGGTGGTCCCCAGTCCTCTGCTTGTGTCCCCAGGGTGGTCCCCAGCCCTGTGCCCACCTCCCCAAGGTGGTCCCAGCCCTGTGCCCATGTCCCCAGGGTGGTCCCCAGTCCTCTGCTTGTGTCCCCAGGGTGGTCCCCAGCCCTGTGCCCATCTCCCCAAGGTGGTCCCAGCCCTGTCCCCATGTCCCCAGGGTGGTCCCAGTCCCCCAGTCCTGTACCCATCTCCATGGGATGGTCCCCACCCCATGCCTGTGTCCCCAGGATGGCCCCCAGCCCTGTGCCCATCTCCCCAGGGTGGTCCCCAGCCCCGCGCCCATGTCCCCAGGGCAGTGCCAGCCCTGTCCCCGTGTCCCCGGCCGCGCTCACCCTCGGTGCACCTCTCCCCGGCCTTGCCCAGGTGACAGCGGCAGGTATAGCCCTGCCCGTCCGGCCGGTTGACGCAGGTGGCATCAGCCCCGCACGCCTCTGTCAGGTGACAAGCCGTGAGCACCCATCTGGGGAGGCACATCGGGGTGACGTCCCCACGGGGTGGGCACCTTACCTGGGTGACAATGCAAAGCCTGCGAGTACTCGCAGTTGCTGCCGGTGAAGCCGTGGGGACAGCGGCAGATGTAGGTGCCACTCTCGGCGTCCTGGCACACGCCGCCGTTCTGGGGGGGGGGTGACATGGGTGTCAGCGATGGGTGGGGATGGGTGACGATGGGTGGGCATCGCCCACAGCCTCACCTGGCACGGCCGGTCCTGGCAGGTGGGACAACTGGTGACACCGTGCGCCTGCAGGTCCATGTCCCCAAAGGCCACCTCCTCCCCTTGGATGCGGAGCTGGCGCACGCAGCCTGCGGAGGGATGGAGATTGGGGGGGGGGGAATGACACGATGCTCAGCCCCCCCTGCCCTGGTGCCCCCCAAAATCCCATCACTCACCCACGAAACCACGGCTGAGCCCCGTCTTAGCCACGGCGCCGAAATCGGGGTACCCCCCCAGGTACAGCTCCTCGTTCAGATCCAGCCCTTGAAACTTCCCCTGCGGGCACAAGCAGGTGGGCACCACCTCCAGCACCCTGACCCCCACCCAACACACACCGACCCCCCCCCCCAAACATACCTGGGAGGTGCCGTTAACCGGGGGGTGCCCGTCCAGCGTCAGCGAACCCCGGGTGAGGTTGCGGAGGAGACGGACGGTGTGGTACTCACCCAACCGCAGCGGCGTCGGGTGCCGGATGGTGGCCATGCCCGAACCGGCGTCAAACCTTATTTTTTGGGGGTACAATGGGTGTGGGAGGGTGCCGGCACCCATCTTCCCCCCTCCTCCCGTAGCACCCGCTCATGGGTCTCACCTAAATTCGGGGCGGCCGCCCACCAAACCGAAGGAGATGAAGTCGGCGCCGCTGGTTTTCCGCTGCCCGTTGTAGAGGAGGAGCCCTGCGGGGCGGCAGGGGGTCAGGCAGGGTGGTGCCCACCCCAGGGTGGGGGTCACCTCCCGGGGGACCCCAAAATATCCCCAGGATGGAGGAGAAACCCCCCTAAGGTGGGGGGGCAGGTGAATAGAGGAGAGCTAAAGGAGGGAGAGGGGAGGAGGGATGGAGAGGGAGGGGAGGAGGAAAGGATGGAGGGGACGCGGGGGGACATGGCGGGGGACACGGGGGTCCCGTCGGCGCTCACCGTCGGCAGCGTCGGGTCGGAAGGTGATGAGGATCTCGAACCTCTTGTAGGCATCCTTGATGGTGGGCAGGGGCAGGAAGGAGCGGGGCGTCTGCCCGAAATAGGGGACCAGGCGCTCTGCGGGGATGGGGGGGTCAGGAGGGGTGGGGGTACATCACCCCCCACCTCCCCCCATCTGTCTGTCCGTCTGTCCGTCCTCACCTCGGACCTTAAGGACGTAGTAAGCCGTCTCCTGGCCGCGGTGGTTGGCGGCGGCGCAGGCGTAGACGCCGGCGTCCTCGTGGCGCACGGCCGGCAGCGTCAGGACGTTGCCCTCCACCCTGGCACCCGCCGGCAGCTCCCCCTCCAGCTGCGGCAGAGCGGCATGGGGGGGTCAGCACCCATAGGGTGCCCCCCCCGACCCTGCACCCCCATCCCTGCATCCCTCCGTCTCACCTTGCTCCAGGTGATCTCCGGCACCGGGAAGCCAGATGCCAAGCAGGGCAAGACAGCCGCCGAACCCACCGAGACCTCCTTCACCTCCGGCTGCCCGGCGATTTGGGGAGAGGCTGGGGACGCACGGAGGTGTCACCACCCCCCGGTGCCACCGCGTGCGCGTGTCCCCAGCTCCGCATCCCCATCCTCACCTTGCACGTGGAGGATGACGTGGGACTGGACGGTGCCCACGGCATTGGTGGCGGTGCAGCGGTACTGCCCGGCGTCTGCCCGTTCTACCCGTTCGATGGTGAGGGTGCCGGCGCGGACCAGCACCCCGGGTCGGATACGGCCCCCCACTTTACTCCAGGTGACATGGGGACGGGGTTCGCCCAAGCCCAGGCACTCCAGCTCCACCGCCGTGCCCGCCAGCACCGTCTGCACCGCCGTCCGGATGTTGATCAGGGCCCTGGGGAGAGCTTGAGGGGGACAGTGGGGTTTTGGGGTACCCCCCCGGCATGGGGGAGGCATCATGGTTCGGGGTGCCAACCGGAGGAGTGAGAGATGGGGAGAAACGGGGTGCTCGTGGGCATGGGGAGGGATTGGGGCTGTTGGGGTGCCTGTGGGTATGGGGAGAGATTGGGGGTACCAGGGTGCTCATGGGTGTGGGGAGAGATTTGGGGTATTGGGGTGCCCATGGGCGTGGGGAGAGATTGGGGGTACCAGGGTGGCCATGGGCATAGGGAAATGGGGCGTACCAGGGTGCCCATGGGTATGGGGGGACAGGTCAGTGGGTGCCCCGGGTTTGGGGAGATGGGGGTCCCGGGGTGCCAGTGTTCGTGGGGAGCAGGTTGGGGGGGTGCCCGCATCCCTCGGGGCACGGGTAGCGCTCCTACCCTGGACGGCGAGGGTGGCTCTGTCCTCCGCCTGCCCGCCCGGGGCGCTGGCCCGGCACACGTACACCCCCTGCGCCCCCCACGCCAGCTCCGGTATCCTGCGGGGACACAGCCGGGTGTGGGACCCCGCAGGGGACAGGCTGGGGGCGTCCCCGCCGCCCCGTCCCCCCGCTCCTTACCGCAGCACCCCGTCCCGCACGCTGTGGGTGGGGGGCAGCTCCCCGCCATCCTTCAGCCACTCCAGACGTGCCCGCGGGTCCCCCGAGACGGTGCAGGCGAATTCGGCGGTGCTGCCCACCCCCTTGACGAGGCTCCCCGGCGTCACCCGTACGGTCAAGGGACCGCCAGCGGGGTCCCCACCATCACCGGCATCACCTGGGCGGGATGCAAAGCCTTGATGGCACCCAGCGGTGTGGGCATCCCCGGTGCGCGGCATCGCCGGTGCGGAAAGGGCCTCACCGTGGACGGCCACGTGGGCGAAGGTCTCGGCGGTGCCGACGCGGTTGGTGACGAGGCAGCGGTAGGTGCCGGCGTCAGCGGGCAATGCCGGGCTGATGCGGAGGAGGCCAGCGCGGTGGATGACACGTGCCGATAGGCTACCGTTGACCTTGTCCCAGGCGTAGAGCAGTGGCGGGGTGCCGTGGGCCAGGCACTGCACTTGCAGCGCGTCACCGGCACGCACCGTGGTCTCCTCCGGCAGGCTGGTGGCGTATGGCGGCGCTGCGGGGACGGCCGGTACCGTCAGCGCCCGGCCACAGCCGGGATGGGGCAATGAATGGGTCAACGGGGCAATGAATGGGGCAAAGAAGGCGTCAGTGGGAGGGTGTGGGTGGAGATGGAGGTGGGCGTGCGTTGGAATGGACCAGAGATGGATGGATCCACGAGGAAGAGATGGATGGAGAAGCTTGAGAGAAGATGGAGAGCTGGGCATGTGCTGGGATGGACCAGAGATGGATGGCTGCACAAGGGAAGGGATGGATGGAGGGTGTGAGTAGAGATGGAGAGGTGGACGTGAGCTGGGATGGTTGAGTGATGGATGAATCCACCAGGAAGAGATGGATGGAGAACTTTGAGAGAAGATGGAGAGATGGATGTGAGGTGGGATGGACCAGAGATGGATGGATCCACGAGGAAGGGATGGATGGAGGGTGTGAGAGGAGACGGAGAGGTGGATGTGAGTTGGGATGATTGAGTGATGGATGAATCCACAAGGAAGAGGTAGGGGGATGGATGGATGGATGAGTTTGAGAGGAGATGGAGAGATGGGTGTGTGCTGGGATGAATGAGATGGACGGATGTACAAGGAAGGGGTGGATGGAGGGTGTGAGAGGAGATGGAGAGGTGGATGTGAGCTGGGATGGATGAGTGATGGATGAATCCACCAGGAAGGGGTAGATGGAGGGTGAGAGAGGAGATGGAGAGATGGGATTGTGCTGGGATGGATGAGAGATGGATGAATCCACAAGGAAAAGGTGGATGGAGGGGTGTGAGCAGAGATGGAGAGATGGATATGAGCTGGCATGGTTGAGTGATGGATGAATCCACCAGGAAGGGATGGATGGAGAAGTTTGAGAGAAGATGGAGAGATGGGTGTGTGCTGGGATGGACGAGACGGATGAAACCATCAGGAAGGGATGGATGGAGAAGTGTGAGAGGAGATGGAGAGGTGGACGTGAGCTGGGCTGGATGAGCGATGGATGAATCCACCAGGAAGGGGTGGATGAAGGAGTTTGAGAGGAGATGGAGAGATGGGCGTGTGCTGGGATGGATGAGAGGGACAAATCCACAAGGAAAAGATGGACAGAGGGGTGTGAGAGGAGATGGCGAGATGGATGTTAGCTGGCATGGTTGAATGATGGATGAATCCACCAGGAAGGGATGGATGGAGGGGTGTGAGAGGAGATGGAGAGATGGGTGTGAGCTGGGATGGATGAGATGGACGGATCCATGAACAGGGGATGGATGGAGGAGAGAGCAGTAGAGATGGATGTGCACAGGGGTGGGACAAGCGGACGGATGCATCCGTGAGGAAGGGCTGGATGAAGAAGCTTAAGAGGAGATGGAGGATGAGTGCCGGGATGGAGCAAGGATGGATCCATGAGGAAGGGTTAGATGGGAGGGTGGGAATGGCAACGGAGATGGCCCCGTGCAGAGGAAGGACGGAGAGGAGCCAAGGATGGGCGATGGCAACAGTGGGGGTGAAGGAGATGGTAGAGATGGCGTGCGGGACCCGGGGCACCCCGATCCCCCGCCACCCCCTTACTCTCCACGTCGAGGGTGATGAAGACCTCGGCGGAGCCGGCGGTGTTGCTGGCGTTGCAGATGTACTGGCCTGAGTCCTGCTGCGCGGCGCGGGGGATGACCAAGCTGCCGTTCACCACCCGGTGCTGCCAGGGCAGGGGCGCCCGCAGCTTCGACCACTCGATCCGGGGTGCCGGCTCACCTATGGGCAATGCCGGTGCCCATCACCGTGGCGTCAGGGTACCGCAGCAGGATACCCCTCCTCCACCACCGTCCTCCACCCTCCCCGTACCTCTGGCCGTGCAGTGCAGCATGGCAGTGTCCCCGGCCACCACAGTGACAGCGGGAGGCGCGGTGACCTCGGGGGCACCGGGGTGCCGCTGTGCCGACTCCACATTGACGTCCACCCGGGCTTGCGCCGAACCCAAGGCGCTGTGTGCCATGCAGACGTAGGTCCCGGCGTGCTCCGGCTTGGCCGGCGAGAGCTGGCGGAGGGGGAACAGGGTGGGTGGTGAGCACCGGGCACGCACCAGCACCCCGCAGCACCCCGGGGTGCCCCGCTCACCTGCAGGATGGCCTGGCTGTCCATGTGCAGCAGCGTTTGGTGCTCCACCTTCTGCCGGGAGCCCAGCCGGCTCCAGCGCACCAGCGGCCGCGGTTCGCCCCGGCCAAGGCACTCCAGGCTGAGGGATTTGCCTTCCTTCACCGTCACGGGGCCCGGTGGCATCACCGACACCGTGGGGGCACCTGGAGAAGGGGGAGGACATCAGTGTGGGGATGGAGACACCACCACTAAGGACGTTGGTATGGCGATGGGGACACCATCAGCCTGCGGGCATCTGGAGCATGAGGAGGACATCAGCATGGGGATGGGGACACCACCACCCCAGGAACATCTGGAGCACATGGAGGACATGGGGGTGGGGACACCACCACCCCAGGAACATCTGGAGCACATGGAGGACATCGTCATGGGGATGGGGACATCACAACCCCTGGGGCACCTGGAGAACATCAGCATGGGGACATGGGCACCACCACTCCAGGAGCACCTGAGGCATGGAGAGGACATGGGGACGGGGACACCACTACCCTGGGAGCACCTGGAGCACATGGGGGATGCCAACATGGGGATGGCCGTGGGGACAACACCACCCCGAGGGCATCTGGAGCCCACGGAGATGGGGACAGGGACCCCGGCCACCTCGCACCTTGCACCAGGAGGTTGACGACGCTGCTGGCGACGCCAAAGCGGTTGGAGGCCACGCAGTGGTAGGCGCCCTGGTTGCCCACATGGGCACCGGTGATGGAGATGACCGAGCCGTTGGTGCTGATCTTCACATTGTCTGGACAAGGAGGAGCCGTCAACACCAGGGCCACCCTGGGGACCACGCCGGGGCCACCCTGGGGACCACCATACCTTGGAGATGTTGGCCAGGTCCCATCCGCCAAGTGATGTTGATGGGCCGGGCGCCATCATGGATGCGGCACTTGAAGGTGGCATCCTCACCCGGTGCCACCGCCATGCTGTGTGGGTCGATGGAGATGATGGGGCTCTGCAGACCTGCGGGGGCAAAGGGACAGGGAAGCCACTGAGGTCACCCATGTCCCCCATCTCCCCCCCCCGCGTCCTCCCTCGCCCCATGGCCACACTCACGATAGCTGGAGCTGTCACGGGAGGTGACAGTGATGGTGATGGTGGCCTCGCGGGAGACACTGCCTGTGTCCGCCCGACACACGTACTCCCCCGAATCGGCCACTGAGAGCTGTGACAGCCGCAGACGGGACCCCGAAACCTGGGGACACAATGGCAGGAGGTGGTGGCATCAACCGGCCACCCACGGCCACCGTCCCCCACCCTGCTGGCATGCCCACCTACCTGGTGCTTGGCCGGGAGGGACCCCCCACGCTTGTACCAGGTGATGGTGGCCTGTCCCTGGCCAGCCACCACGCAGTCGAGGTCCAGGGTCTGTCCCTCGGTGACAGAGGACGCCGAGGACTCGATGCGGATGGGCGGCATGACGCCGGTGGCTGCGTGGGCAGAGTTAAGGGTAAATGTCTCCACCAGTCCCCGGCACCGGTGGGGAACCGTCCCCTGAGGGGTGGCACTCACGGTGGGATGGGTTGGCTCCGTCATCGATGGTGACGACGAGGGACGTCTCCTGCGTGATGCCCCCCGATGTCACCCGGCACACGTACTCCCCTGAATCGGCCGCCGTCACCTGGGGGATGCGCAGGCGGGTGCCTGACACCTGGTGGGGACAATTTGGGGACACATCAGTGCTGGAAAGCAGGGGACGGGGCAGGATTTGGGGTGACACCCCCCTCCGCGCCCTACCTGGTGGCCAGCGGGCAGGGAGCCACCACGCTTGTACCACGTCACGGTGGCGGGGCCGGATCCTGCCACCAGGCAGTTGAGGTCCAGGGTCTGTCCCTCGGCGATGGCTGAGGACGAGGACTCGATGCGCAGGGGCTGGGAGACGCCGGAGGCTGGGGGACAGGGAAAGGGGACATTTGTCACCGAGGTGGCACCCATCTGTCCCCAAGCGCTGCCCTCTTGCTCACACTCACGGTAATAAGTGCCGGCACCGCCAGGCACGGTGACGATGACAGATGCCTCCTGTGTGACGGTCCCCAAGGTCACCCGGCACACGTACTCCCCCGAATCGGCCACTGTCACCTGGACAAGGCGCAGGCGGGTGCCCAACACCTGGAGAGGTGACAAGTTGGGGACACATCAGTGTGTGGGCACGTGGGGCTGTGCCCTGCGGGGTGATGCCACCTCCCCAGCGTCCCACCTGGCTGTTGGAGGGCAGAGCCCCGCCGCGCCGGTACCAGGTGACATGGGGGTGACCCTGTCCTGCCACCATGCAGTTGAGGTCCAGGGTCTGTCCCTCGGTGACGGTGGCGGACGAGGTCTCGATCCTCACCGGCGGTGTGACACCAACGGCTGGGGGTGGTGGCAGGGTCAGCGGGGGCAGCCACTGCGTCCCCGTCGTGTCCCCACGTCACCTCCCACCCGTCCACGGTACCGTAAGAGGAGCCGGCGCCAGTCTGGATGGTGACAATGAGGGACGTCTCATGTGTGACACCGCCTGATGTCACCCGGCACACGTACTCCCCCGAATCGGCCGCTGTCACCTGGGGGATGCGCAGGCGGGTGCCCGACACCTGGGAGGGGGGTGACACACGTGAGAAGGGGGACACAAACCCCTCAAAACCCCCCAAAAACCCTTTTTCCACCCCAAATCACCCCTCTGGTGTCCCCTACCTGGTGCTTGGCCGGGAGGGAGCCCCCGCGCTTGTACCAGGTGACGGTGGCCTGTCCCTGCCCGGCCACGATGCAGTTGAGGTCCAGGGTCTGTCCTTCGGCCACAGAGGAGGATGAGGACTCGATGCGCACCGGGGGGGTGACACCGATGGCTGGGGACAGAGATGGGAGGGTCACCTCAAGGAGACCGTGGCACAGTCCAGCGGTCCCCTCCCGGTCCCCACTCACGGTAGGCGCTGGGCCTGCTGGGCTGGATTGTCACCATGATGGAGATCTCCTTGGTGGTGGCCCCGCTGGTCACCCGGCACACGTACTCGCCCGAGTCGGCCGCTGTCACCTGCAGCAGCCGCAGCCGGGAGCCGGACACCTGTGGGGAGGGGACACGGGGGTCACCGGGGCCATTTGAGCTTGCATGTGGCCATCAGTGCTTACACGGGGCCATCTGGGATTGTACAAGGCCACTTGAGCTTGTACGGGGCCACTTGGTCTTGCACGAGCCACCTGGGCTTCCATGGGGTCACTTGGGCTTGCATGGGCCACAGGGGCTGGCATCTGGGATTGCATAGGGTCACTTTGGCTTGCATGGGCCACCTGGACTTGCATAGGGTCACTTGGGCTTGCATGGGGTCACTTGGGCTTGCATTGGGCCACCTGGGCTTGCATTGGGCCGCCTGGGCTTGCAGGGGGTCACTTAGGTTTCCATGGGCCACCTGGACTTGCATGGCCACCTGGACTTCCATGGGATCATCTGGGCTTGCATTGGGCCACCTGGGCTTATATGGGGTCACTTAGGTTTCCATGAGCCACCCGGACTTGCATGGGACACCTGGGCTTCCATGGGGTCAGCTGGGCTTGCACAGGGCCAGCTGGGCTTGCATGGGCCACCTGGACTTGCATGGGGCCACCTGGGCTTGCACAGGGCCATGGGTCAATCCCAGCCACCCCCCTGGGGACATCCCCCTCCACGTCCCCTACCTGGTGCTTGGCCGGGAGGGACCCCCCGCGCTTGTACCAGGTGACGGTGGCCTGCGCGGGGCTGGCGATGACGCAGTTGAGGTCCAAGGTCTGGCCCTCGGCCACGGGCGATGACAAGGACGAGGACTCGATGCGCAGGGGGGTCGTGCTGCCCGCGGCTGGGGACCGAGACGGGTTAGAGACCGTGGCCACCACCACGTGTGACCCTCCAAGGGACACCAGGAGCCCGGGAAGCCGGGATGAGCACACACATGGGTGGCTCCCCCAGGGAACAATTCATTCCAGACCCGGGGACACCGCAGGGCAGTGTCACCCGCCCATGGGTAACGTCCCCCGTCCCCTCTGGTCCCCACTCACGGTAGGTGCTGGCCGCGCTGGGCTGGATTGTCACCATGACGGAGCTTTCCTTGGTGGTGGCCCCGCTGGTCACCCGGCACACGTACTCGCCCGAGTCGGCCGCTGTCACCTGCAGCAGCCGCAGCCGGGAGCCGGACACCTGCGGGGAGGGGACATGGAGGACACAGGGACCATTTAGGCTTCCATGGGGCTGCTGGGGCTTGCACAGAGCCATTTGGGTTTGCATGGGCCACCAGAGCTTGCATGGGCTACATGGGCTTGCACGGTGCCACCTGACCTTGCATAGGCCACCAGGGCTTGCATGAGGCCACCTGGGCTTGCACAGGGCCATGGGTCAATCCCAGCCACCCCCATTGGGGACATCCCCCTCCGCGTCCCCTACCTGGTGCTTGGCCGGGAGGGACCCCCCGCGCTTGTACCAGGTGACGGTGGCCTGCGCGGGGCTGGCGATGACGCAGTTGAGGTCCAAGGTCTGGCCCTCGGCCACGGCGGAGGATGGGGACTCGATGCGCAGCGGGGTTGTGCTGCCCGGGGCTGGGGACCGAGACAAGTGGGTGACACTGGTGACCCGCCGGCACGGGCACGCGAGACATGGCTCAGTGCCATGGCACACGGGGACCCCCCGCTGGCACTGTCACCCCTCTGGTCCCCACTCACGGTAGGCACTGGCTGCGCTGGGCTGGATTGTCACCATGACAGCGGTTTCCTTGGTGGTGGCCCCGCTGGTCACCCGGCACACGTACTCGCCCGAGTCGGCCGCTGTCACCTGCAGCAGCCGCAGCCGGGAGCCGGACACCTGCGGGGAGGGGACACGGGGGTCACCGGGGCCATTTGGGCTTCCATGGGGCTGCTTGGGCTTGCAAAAGCACCAGTTGGGTTTGCATGGGCCACCTGGGCTTGTATGGGGCCACCTGGGCTTGCACAGGGCCACCTCGGCTTGCACAGGGCCATGGGCCAACCCCAGCCACCCCCCTTGGTGACATCCCCCTCCGGTGTCCCCTACCTGGTGCTTGGCCGGGAGGGCCCCCCCGCGCTTGTACCAGGTGACGGTGGCCTGTCCCTGCCCGGCCACCGCGCAGTTGAGGTCCAGGCTCTGTCCCTCAGCCACGGTGGACGAGGACGCCTCGATCCGGACGGGGACACCTGAAGTCGGTGGCCCTGGTCAGGGGAGGACGGTGCTGTGACCACCTGTCTGGGACCAGCACGTCCCCCCTGGTGCCACCGAGCCCAGTCTCACCGTAGGATGAGCCAGATGCGGCCACGACGGTGACGATGACGGACGCCTCCCGGACGGTGGTCCCCAAGCTCGCCCGGCACACGTACTCCCCCGAGTCAGCCGCCGTGACGTGGGGGACACGGAGCCGGGACCCCGAAACCTGGAGTTGGGGACACACATCGGTGTCACACAGTGGGGGACAGGGCAGGATTTGGGGTGCTGCCTGCACTGCCCACGCTCTACCTGGTGGCCGGCAGGCAGGGAGCCGCCGCGCTTGTACCACGTCACGGTGGCGGGGCCGGATCCTGCCACCAGGCAGTCGAGGTCCAGGGTCTGTCCCTCGGCGACGGATGGGGACGAGGACTCAATGCGGACGGGCGGCGCTGCCCCTGCACAGCAGAAAAGGGGGGACACGGGTGGGTTGCGGAGCCCTGAAACCGTCCCCAAACCCCGCTGGCGTCCCCCACCCGCCTCACCTGGCACCACCACCACCTCGATGGCAGCGCGGCCTGTGCCGGCGGCACTGGTGCCCACGCAGAAGTAGACACCGGCGTCGGCCACCGTCATGGCGGGGATGACCAGCGTTGCGATGTCGGCGTGCTCGGTGCGGGACTGCGGCACGAGGGCGGGTGTGAGCGGCACCCGCGGTGCCGCTCACACCCCCCGGGAGCACCCAAGGGTGCCGGCACCTGGCTCACCTGCGGCGGCAGGGTGCCCCCCTGCTTCTCCCAGGTGATGGTGGCGGTGGGTGACCCTGAGACCCGGCAGTAGAGCCGCGCCGTGGAGCCCTCCTGCACCTCCGTCCGCTCCGGGCTCACCTGCACCCGGGGTGCGCCAGCGGCTGTGGGAAGCCGGGGGTCAGGGTGGCACCAAGGAGGGTGGGGGCGATGGGGAGGGTGTGAGTGATGGGGACAATGGGGGTGACATGGGTGATGGGGACAATGAGGATGATGGGGATGAGGGGATGATGGGGGTGATGGGGGTGACAGGGATGATGGGGACAATTGGGGATGATGGGGACAATGGGGGATGATGGGGATGATGGTGACGGTGAGGATGATGGGGGTGATGGGGGTGACAGGGATGATGGGGACAATTGGGGATGATGGGGATGATGGTGACGGTGAGGATGATGGGGGTGATGGGGGTGACAGGGATGATGGGGACAATTGGGGATGATGGGGACAATGGGGGATGATGGGGGATGATGGGGACAATGAGGATGATGGGGACAATGGGATGATGGGGGATGAAGAGGATGATGGAGGTGATGGGGGGTGACAGAGACGGTGGTGACAGGGATGATGGGGACAGTGGGGGTGATGGGAATGATGGGGGTGACAGGGATGATGGGGACAATGGGGATGGTGGGGACAATGGGATGACGGAGATGGGCGATGGGGATGACGGGGGGTGATGGGGACAACAGGGGTGACAGGGACGATGTAGATGATAGCGGTGAGGAGGATGGGGATGATGGGTACAAGGGGGGTGACAGGGATGATGGGGGATGATGGAGATGATGGGACAATGGGGACAGGGCAATGGGAACAATGGGGGTGACAGGGATGACGGAGATGATGGGGAGGGGGACAATGGGGATGGACAATGGGGACAACAGGGATGACCGGGATGATGGGGACGACGCTCACCTTGCACGTGGAGGAAGGCCCGTGCCGTGTGCTGCCCGGCGCTGCTGCGCGCCCGACACGCGTAGTGCCCCTCATCGGCGGGCTCGACGGCGCCGAAACGCAGCGTCCCGCCCTGGACCACTGCCCGCGGCGGCAGCGTGCCTGCGGGGACGCAGCCCAGTGTCACTCCCGGTCACCGTGTCCCCGAGCCCGGTGCCGGTGTCCCCCCCCATCCCCGGCGGGCACCTACCGAGCCACTCAAGGGTGGGCGGGGGGCTGCCGGTGACCACGCAGCGAAACTCTGCCGGCTGCCCCGGTGCCACGCTCAGCTGCGGCGGCTCCACGGCGGCGGTGGGGGCGGCGGCGGTGCCAGCTGCGGTGAGACCCAGCGGCGGGGGGGGCTCAGGGCTCGCTGGGGCCCCCCGCCATGGTGCTGGCCGCAGGTGGTGGGGGTGGTGGGAAGCTGGGGGATGGCGTGGTGCGGCCGGCGGTGGGGTGCACGGTGGAGCCCCGGCATGCAGCGGGTGGGAGGGGGAGCGCGTGGACCCCCCCGGACTCCCCCCGCGGTGACTTACCCGGCCTGTGCCCCTCCATGAACTCAACGGGGCCGTAAAACATCTGGGTCTTCGAGGGGGCTGCAAGAGGGCGCGGGTCTCAGAAGAGTGTGCCCGTCACCCTGGCGTCTGGGCACTGAGCGTGCCCATCACCCTGGCGTTTGGGCTTCAAGCATGCCCATCACCCCGGTGTCTGGGCACTGAGCGTGCCCATCATCCCGGTGTCTGGGCTTCAAGCGCACCCATCACCCTGGCGTCTGGGCACTGAGCGTGCCCATCACCCCGGCGTCTGGGCACTGAGCGTGCCCGTCACCCTGGCGTTTGGGCTTCAAGCGTGCCCATCACCCCGGTGTCTGGGCACCGAGCGTGCCTGTCATCCCGGCGTCTGGGCTTCAAGCACGCCCATCACCCTGGCGTCCGGGCACCGAGCGTGCCCGTCATCCTGGCGTCTGGGCACGCCGCGGGCTCACCCTGGACGTAGAGCGTGGCGGTGCCCTCGTCCATGTCCAGCATGTTGGAGCCGGTGCAGACGTAGACGCCGGCGTCCTCCGGCCGCACGCTGCGCAGGGTGAGGATGCCGTTGAAGTCCACGGCGCCGGGCGGCAGCGTGCCGTGGTTCTGCCGCGTCCACACCAGGGTGTAGGCGGGCGACTGGCGGGGAGAGAGAGAGAGGCCTGAGGCCCCGGGGATGGGCACGCGGCAGGGCAGGGGGTCCGCTGGGGAGGGAGGGGACGGGGCGGCTGCATGGCCGGATGGGCACCCATGGGGGAGAGGTGGGCACCCATGGGTGTCCGTGTGTCCTGTAGAGGCACATGGGCACCCAAGGGTGCTTGGGGGGGGGTCCATGTGGCTGGATGTGATGCCCACGTGCCCTGCGTGACCCGGTGGGCACCCACGTGCCCTGGATGCCCCCACGAGCACCTGGGGTGTCCCTGTGCCCTGCACGTCCCCGTGGGCACCCAAGGGTGCCCGCGTCCCCCCGCGCCCCTCACCTTGCTCTTGGCGGTGCAGACGAAGGTAACATCAGCCCCAGGCTTCACCCGCTGCACCCGCTTCTCCTCCACGGTGACGGTGATGGGTTTGCCGGGGGTCTCTGCGCCGAGACGGGAGAGCTGAGCCCCACTTCTCCCCTCCGTCCCCGTGTGTCCCCCCCTCGCCCCGGTGACAGTGACCCACCGGTGACGATGACCTCGGCGCGGCTGGCGTTGCTGTACCGTAGGTTGCGGCAGGAGCAGACGTAGACGCCGGCTTCAGAGGGCTGGATGCTGGCGAAGTGCAGCTCCTCGCCTGGGCGGGGGGACACGCAGGTGACACCCCATGTCCCCCACCTTGGGGACACCCCGCTCCCCCCCCCCGAGCCACCCAATACCTTGTCGCCGGCTCTGGGCGCCCTCGGGGAGGGGTCGCCCATCTTCTCGCGCCCAGTGGTAATAGAAGGGGGGGTCGCCGCTGGCCTGGCACCGCAGGGTGACGGCGCTGCCCTGTGCCACCGTGGTGCGCGGCGGGTGGACGCGGACGGCCAGCGGGAGCGGGGAGCCCGCCGGGACGCAGGCCTGCCCGCGCACCGTGGGGTCACCCGCGTAGCCGGGCGCGCAGCTGCGGGGGACAACGGGGGGGAGCGGGTGGAAGAGCAGGGTCAGCTTCTTGGGGTGCATGTACGGGGGTGAGCCCGTCGGGGGGGTGCGCTGGGGTGGGTGTACTGGGGTGAGCGTATTGGGGTCCATACATCGGGGTGAGCCCACTGGGGCGGGTATACTGGGGTGCGTATATTGGGGTGGGTATATCAGGGTGGGTGCACTGGGGTGGGTATATTGGGGTGGGTATATCAGGGTGGGTGCACTGGGGTGGGTATATTGGGGTGAGCATATTTGGGTGCATATAGGGGTGAGCCCACTGGGGTGGGTATATCAGGGTGGGTATACTGGGGTGAGCATATTGGGATGAGCCCACTGGGATGGGTACACTGGGGTGAGCATATTGGGGTGGGTATATCAGGGTGGGTATACTGGGGTGAGCATATCGGGGTGCATATATGGGGGTAAGCCCATCAGGGTGGGGTATACTGGGGTGGATATATTGGGGCGAGCATATTGGGGTGAGCCCACTGGGGTGGGTATACTGGGGTGAGCATATTGGGGTGCATATAGGGGTGAGCCCGTTGGGGTGGGGATACTGGGGTGAGCATATTGGGGTGCATATAGGGGTGAGCCCGTTGGGGTGGGGATACTGGGGTGAGCATATTGGGGTGCATATAGGGGTGAGCCCGTTGGGGTGGGGATACTGGGGTGAGCATATTGGGGTGCATATAGGGGTGAGCCCGTTGGGGTGGGGATACTGGGGTGGGTATACTGGGACGAGCGTAGCGGGGGGGGGTATATCCAAGTAAGCATATTGGGGTGCATATATCAGGGTGAGCCCATTGGGGTGTACACATCGAGGTGAGCTCATTGGGGGGGGATATGGGGGTGCATATATTGGGGTGAGGACATTGGGGTGGGTACGCTGGGGTGGGTATAGCAGGAGAACAGCAGGGTGAGCGCGTCGGGGTGGGTATAGCGGGGTGAGCATTTCGGGGTGAGCACATCGGGGTGAGCATTCCGGGGGTGGGTATAGCGGGGTGAGCATTTCGGGGTGAGCACATCGGGGTGAGCACATCGGGGGTGGGTACAGCGGGGTGAGCATTTCGGGGTGAGCACATCGGGGTGAGCATTCCGGGGGTGGGTATAGCGGGGTGAGCATTTCGGGGTGAGCACATCGGGGTGAGCACATCGGGGGTGGGTACAGCGGGGTGAGCATTTCGGGGTGAGCGCGTCGGGGTGGGTAGATTAGGGTGGGTATAAGGGTGAGTGCGTTGGGGTGAGTGCATTGGGGTGAGCATTTCGGGGTGAGCACATCAGGGTGAGCACATGGGGGTGGGTATATTGGGGTGAGCACATCAGGGTGAGCACATGGGGGTGGGTATATTGGGGTGAGCACGTCGGGGTGGGTATAGCGGGGTGAGCATTTCGGGGTGGGTATAAGGATGAGTGCCTTGGGGTGGGTATATTGGGGTGGGTATAGTGGGGTGAGCATGTGGGGGTGGGTATGGTGGGGTGAACATTTCGGGGTGGGTATAACGGGGTGAGCATTTCAGGGTGAGCACGTCGGGGTGAGCACGTCGGGGTGGGTATATTAGGGTGGGTATAAGGGTGAGTGCATTGGGGTGGGTATATTGGGGTGAGCGTGTCGGGGTGGGTATAGCGGGGTGAGCATTTCGGGGTGGGTATATTAGGGTGGGTATAAGGGCAAGTGCCTTGGGGTGGGTATAATGGGGTGAGCACATCGGGGTGAGCATTTCGGGGTGAGCACATCGGGGTGAGCGCGTTGGGGTGGGTATATTAGGGTGGGTATATTGGGGTGAGCGCGTTGTGGTGAGCACATGGGGGTGGGTATAGTGGGGTGAACATTTCGGGGTGGGTATAACAGGGTGAGCATTTCGGGGTGGGTATATTAGGGTGGGTATAAGGGTGAGTGCCTTGGGGTGGGTATATTGGGGTGAGCATTTCGGGGTGACTGTATCAGGGTGGGTACAAGGGCGAGCACGTCGGGGTGGGGATAGCGGGGGAGCCCGTCGGGGGGGATATCGAGGTGGGTGCAGCAGGGTGAGGATATCGGGGTGAGCACTTTGGGATGGGTATATTGGGGTGAGCACATCGCGGTGGGTGTGTGGGGTGGGTGTAACGACGAGCACATTGGGGTGAGTATATCGGGGTGGGTATACTGGGGTGAGCATATTGGGGTGCATATAGGGGTGAGCCCACTGGGGTGGGTATACTGGGGTGAGCATATTGGGGTGCATATAGGGGTGAGCCCACTGGGGTGGGTATACTGGGGTGAGCATATTGGGGTGCATATAGGGGTGAGCCCACTGGGGTGGGTATACTGGGGTGAGCATATTGGGGTGAGCCCACTGGGATGGGTATACTGGGGTGAGCATACTGGGGTGCATATAGGGGTGAGCCCGTTGGGGTGGGTATACTGGGGTGAGCATATTGGGGTGCATATATCAGGGTGACCCCACCGGGGTGAGTATATCAGGGTGGGTGTATGGGATGGGTGTACGGGGGTGCCGGCCGCCGCGCCGCAGGCCTCACCGCTCGCAGTACTGCCCGGCGTAGCCCGGCTCGCAGGCGGTGCAGCGGTACCCGCCGCCTCCCAAACTCTCGCAGGTCCTGGAGAACCTGCGGGGACAGGGCAAGGTGGGGACGTGTCCCTTCCCCGGCACCCCCCTCCCCGGCACCCCCCGCCCCGGTGCCGGCGCTCACTGGTTTTCGGGGTACGGGAGGGGACAGGCGCAGGGCTGGCAGTCCTCGGGGGTACCGGCGGTGGCATCCCCGTAGAAACCGGGAGCACATTGGTCACAGAAATCCCCCGCCGTGTTGTGCAAGCATCCCTGGGGGGGGACACACACAAATATTTGGGGGTGCGCAGCTGGGATGAGACCCCAGCCCCCCAAAAAAACTGCTTAACGTAAAGACGTACGGAGCAGATGCCGCTCTCGGGGTGGCAGCTCTCCGAATGGCCGTTGCACTCGCAGAGCTCACAGTGCCCCAGGTACAGCCCCCCGCCGGTGCGGGTGTAACCGGGGGCACAGTCCTGGCAAGGGGAGCAAAACGAAAAGGGGGGTTCAGTGTTGGGACATCCCCCCCCCCCAAACATCGCTGGGAAGCGGGGGGGACGATGGGGGGATGCTGGGGATGCTGGTGGGGGCTCACCTGGCAGGAGAGCCCGTGGTAGCCGGGGGGGCAGCGGCATTCCTCCACTTCGGGGGCCGGGGGGAGGCCGGGTTGGGGGGGCACGGCCGTATCCATGGCGACATCGGCGATGCTGGATGCGGCCGTGCCGGTGGAGTAGGTGGCTCGGATGAGGATCTCATCCAGGTCGGCCAAAGCCATCAGGAGATGCTCCCGCGTCGCCGGTTGCCCGTCGGGCCGCTGCCAGTATTGCTGTGGGTGGAAGGGGGTGTCAAGCGGGGGGACGCCGGCTTGGCGCATCGTGGGGACGGGGGACATCGGGGACAAAAGCCACGCGCCCCCTCCTACCTCCCGAAAAACGATCTCGAAGGCCTGGGGGGTCCGCAGGGACAGGTCGGGCTGGTACGCCACCAGCGTGATGTCGTTGCCCTGTGGATAGCGGGGGGTTAGGGGGGTCCTGGTGTCACCCTGTGTCCCCGTCCCCCCCCCAGACACCCCCATACCGTGATCTGGATGTCGGCATCGGGCAGGGGGGCTCCCTGCCCCCCCGGGGTGTAGGTCAGGGTGTAGCGGAGGCGCCCGCCGTAGGAGCCCACCTGCACGGGGAGATGGGGTGGGATGGGATGGGGAGGGAACGGGATGGGGACGGGATTGGGACAGGGATGGGGAGGGAATGGGATGGTGATGGGGACAGGGAAAGGGAAGAGGAAGAGGACGGGATAGGGATGGGATGGGGATGGGATGGGACACAGGAACGGGGAATGGGGAAGGGAAGGGGATGGGGATGGGATGGGGAAAGTGAAAGGGAAGAGGAAGAGGATGGGATAGGGATTGGGACAGGGAAGGGGTGGGATGGGGAAGGGAGAAGGAAGGGGATGGGGATGGGGAAAGTGGAAGGGAAGAGGAAGATGAAGGGGATGAGCATGGGGATGGGAATAGGACAGGAATGGGGAAGGGGAAAAGGGGGAGAAAGGGGGAGAGGAAAGGGAAAAAAAGGGGGGAAGGAAGAAGGAAGAAGGCAGGAGGCAGGGGAGGCTGCGCCCACTTCCCCCTCCGGCAGAGCTGCGGGTGAGGCCCCGGGCGACTCCCGGGGCGCCCACGGGAGCGGGCGCAGCCGCCGGCAGGCCGGGTGCTGCCACGGGCACCCCTGTCCCCCGCGGCGGGGGCACCCCCGTACCTTGTCCCCCTGGTAGGGGGGTGGCAGCTGCCAGTAGTAGGAGTCGGGGGGCAGCTCCCCGAAACGGCTGTAGGTCAAGCGGGGTTGGGGGGTGCCCGGCTCCACCCTGAAGCCGGTGTCCACCCGGGTGCTGCGTTGCCGGTTCACCAAGGCGAAGCCCTGGGGATTACCGGGAGCGAAGGGCGTCCGGACCTATGGGATGGGGATGTGAGTGAGCAGGGTCGGGGACATACGGGGACACCCTGGGGACACGGGGGGGGACACTCACAGTGCCGCGGGCGTAGGCGGTGCTGGCGCAGTGCTGGACGATGCCCATGCAGAAGCAGGGCAGGCAGCCGGCCGGCTCGCTGGCACTCAGGTGGAAATGGTGGAGACGGCAGGTGGCACAGCGGGGACCCTCCACGTTGGCCTGGGTGGGGGGACACGGGGTGGGTGACATCGCCCTGTCACCCCCTCCCAGGGCTTGGGGACACGCTGAGGCGGCAGGGGGGACAGGGCTGACCTTGCAGCGGCACTGCCCGTCGGTGTCGCAGCCCTCGCCGACGCTGCCGCGCGGGTCGCACTGGCACTGCCCGCCGGGGACGCCCGGCTCTGCGGGGCGGGGGGACAGCAGTTAGGCGCGACCCCCCCTCAGCGCCACCGCGGGGGACACCGCCTTGTCCCCTCCCCGTGACACTCACCTCGGCACGGCTCTCCCCGCAGCGGGTCCCCCACGTAGCCGGGCGAGCACCTAATGGGGGGGGTACCAAAAAAAGTCAATGAGGGGGGTTTGCACCCCAAAAAACCACCCCCACCCCCCCGGATTCCCCTGGCACCTCTCGCAGAGGCGCCCGCTGTGTCCCGGGGCGCAGGCGCTGCAGGTGGGCTGCCCGTCCGTGTCCTCGAAGCAGCTCTTGGTCACCCTACGGAGGGGACAAGGGGATGGGAGAGACCCTGCCGGTGGCCCCAGGGATGGAGGGGACCGGGGGGTGGCACCTACTGGGTGTCACCGTGGGGTCCGTGGCAGGGACAGGGCTGGCAGTCGCCTGGGGTGCCGCGGGTGGCATCGCCGTAGTAGCCGGTTTGACACTTGTCACATTGGGCACCCTCTGTGTGGTCCCGGCAGCCCTGCAAAGGACGAGGTGGTGACGGCGTCGGTGGCACCGCCATGGAGGTCCCTGGGGTGTCCCCTTGCTGTCCCCAGCTCACCTGGCAGACGCCGGTCTCGGGGTGGCACTCGCTGGCGTGGCCGTGGCACTGGCACGGCTCGCAAGTGCCCAGGTAGAGCCCGGAGGTGCTGCGGGTGTAGCCGGTGTCACAGTCCTACAGAGGGGACACGGGGACAAGCAGGGTGGGCCACAGCTCAGTGTCCCCAGCGCCGGGGTGAAGGGACATCGAGGGTCTCACCTGGCAGGAGGCACCGCGGTAACCGGCTGGGCAGGCGCAATCCTCCACCTCCAGCGCCGGCGGGCGGCCGGTGGCGTGTGGCACCGCCACGTCCAGGCTGACATCGGCCAGTCTGCGGGGCGAGAGGGGATGTCACCGCTGCCCTGTCTGCCCACGTCCCCGTGTCCCCAATGTCCCCTCCCCTGTCGCCGGTACCTGCTCTCCTCTGGTTGATCCGAGTAGGATGCCCGGATCATGAAGAGGTCGATGTCGGCCAAAGCCATCAGGAGATGCTCACGGGTGGCATCGCGCCCGTCCGCCCGGCGCCAGGCACGCTGCAGGCACAACCCGGGGGTGACCACCGTGTTCCCAACCCCATCCCGGGGTGGGGGGGACACCCGCCGGTCCTCACCTCGCGGAAGGGCACGGTGACAGCGGTGGGGACGCCAGAGGCGGGGTTGGCATCGGAGAAGTGCTCCAGGAGGATGCCATTGCCCTGCAGCAGGACGTCGGGCTGGCGCGACAAAGGTTGGGCGCCCGCCGGTGCCCGGTGCGTCACCGTGTACCGCAGCTCACCGCCGTACGATGTCACCTGTGGGGCGGGACACGGTGAGGCTCAGCCGGGCTTGGGGACATCCACCTTGTCCCCCAGCTGGCCCCGGCGCTGGCACCTTGTCCCCGGTGAAGGGCGCGGGCAGCACCCAGTAGTAGACGTCGCGGGGCAGCGCCTGGAAGGCGGCGAAGAGCAGCTCCCGCGGCGAGGAGAAGCGGGCGCCGTCGCCCACCGTCTGCGTGCCGGCCAGGTTGGCCAGGCTCAGCGGCGGCGTCTCCTCGGCGGTGAGAAGGACCTGGAAGGGGAACGGGAAGGGGCTTGGTGGTGGGCACGGCACGGCACAGCACGGCATGGCATGGGACAACACGACATGGCACAATTTGGCATGGCATGACATGGCACGGCACAGCACAGCATGGCATATAATGGCACAGCATGGCACAACATGGCATGTCCCGGCATGGCAAAACATGGCATGGCACGGCACTGCATGGCACAACATTGCATAGCATGGCACGTAATGGCATGGCAAGGCACACCATGGCACGGCACGGCATGGCAAGGCATGGCACAACATTGCACAGCACGGCACAACATGGCACAGTATGCCACAGCGTGGCATAACACGGCATATAATGGCACAGCATGGCACAGCATGGCATTACACAGCATGACATAGCACAACTTGGCACTGCATGACATGGCACGGCACGGCACAGCATATAATGAATGGCACAGCATGGCAAGACATGGCACAGCACAGCACGGCGTGGCACTGCATGGCAAAACATGGCATGACACGGCACAATACGGCACAGTATGACACTACATGGCATGGCAAGACGTGCCAAGGCGCAGCATGGCGTGACATGGCACGGCACAGCATGGCACAACACGGCATGGCATATAATGGCACAGCACGGCACAACTTGGCATGGCATGACATGACTTTGCATGGCACAGCATGGCAAGACATGGCACAGCACAACACGGCATGGCAAAACACAGCATGACATGGCACGACATGGCATAGCGCGGCACAACGTGCCATGGCATGGCACAGCATGGCATAGAATAGCACGGCCAGGCGCAACATGGCATGGCACAGCACAACGTGGCACGACATGGCATAGCTCAACACGGCATAGCGCGGCGCGGCGCGGCACCACGGCGCGGGTACCTGGTGGCGGTTCCACGCGGAGCTGGCGCACTGCCGCGAGACGCCCATGCAGAAGCACTGCAGGCAGCCCTCGGGGTTGGCCGCGCTCAGGTGGAAGGTGCCGGCGGCGCAGGCGTTGCAGAGCCGCCCCCGCACGTTGGGCTGCGGGGGGGGAGCACGGGGTGGGTGCCATGGGTGGGGAGGTGGGTGCTGGGAGGGGGTGGGGGCTGCTGGGGAGTGGAAATGGGGGGGTAGGGAGTGGGACTGGGTGCTGGTGGGGGCGGGTTGGGTGCCGTGGGGGTCAGACTGGGTGCTGGCGGGGGGTGGACTGGGTGCCATGGGAAGGGGTTGGCATGGGTGCCATGGGGGGGTCGGACTGAGTGCTGGCGGGGTCAAACTGGGTGCAACGGAGGGGCTGGACTGGGCATGGGGGGGTCAGAATAGCTGCTATGGGGGATTGGACTGGGTGCCACAGGGAATAGACTGGGTGCTATATGGGATAAGAGTGGGTGCTGTATGGCATGAGACTGGGTGCGTTGGGATCGGGCTGGGTGCCCCAGGGATCAGACTGGGTGCCATGGGGGGGTCAGACTGGGTGCCCAAGGAATTCCACTGGGTGCCATGGGGGGGTCAGACTGGGTGCCCGAGGGATCAGACTGGGTGCTGTGGGGGATGGGAGCACCCAGCCGCCCTCCCCCTCCCCTGGCCCGCACCTTGCAGCGGCACGTGCCGCCGGCCTCGTCCTTGCCGCCGCGGGTGTCGCACTTGACGAGCTCCTGGCCTGTGGGCAGCGAGGGTGAGGGTGGGGGGCACCCATGGGTGTGTGTGGGGGGGCACCCCACACCCAGCACCCACCACTCACCGATTGGGGTGCATTTGCCGCCCGGCTGGATGGGGTCTCCCTCGTAGCCCGGGGCGCACCTATGGAGATGGGGGGGGGTGATGGGTGGGGGGTCACGGGGGGGGGGGTGAGTATATAGGGACCCCCCCACCCACCTCTCGCA
Source organism: Platalea leucorodia (assembly GCF_965183815.1). Classification (NCBI taxonomy): domain Eukaryota; kingdom Metazoa; phylum Chordata; class Aves; order Pelecaniformes; family Threskiornithidae; genus Platalea; species Platalea leucorodia. The sequence goes on from NC_138839.1 coordinate 8,704,197, forward strand.
GCGGCGGCCGGCGTAACCGGGTGCGCAGGCGTCACAGGTGGCTTGGCCGTCCGTGTCCAAAAAGCACGACTCCGAAAACCTGCGGGTGACGGTGACGGTGACACCAGGGTGGTGACATCTTGGGGGGAGGGGGGGTATCCCCTGAGGTTGGCACCCACCTGCGAGTCGGCTCGGTGTAGGGACAGGGACAAGGGTGGCAGGCGGTGGCCGTGCCCTTGGTGGCATCGCCAAAGAAGCCGGGTTTGCACTTCTCGCATTGGGGACCCTCCGTGTTGTGCTGGCAGTTCTGGGGGGGACACACACGTGGCACGGAGGGGCGGTGACACCGCGCCACGTCCCCATCCCCTTGTCACCCCCCCTCCTTACCAGGCAGTGCCCAAAAACGGGGTCGCAGGTGCTGGAGTGGCCGTGGCAGCCGCAACCGGAGCAGGTCCCCAAGTAGGGTCCCCTTGTCACGCGCTCGAAGCGGGCGGCGCATCGCTGGCACGACAGCCCCGCGTAGCCCACGGGGCACCTGGGGACACAGCGGCGTGACGGTGGCATCGCGGCAGCGGCGGCACCGAACCCGCCGCCTTGCTGCGGGCGGTCACCTGCACTCCTCGACGTCCCCGGCCAGCCCCAGGCCGGTGTCACTGGGGCTGGTGACGTCCATGGCCACGTCGCTGAGCCCCACGCTGGCCATGCGCCCGTCGTAGACCGCCCGGATGAAGATGCCCTCCAGCCCCTGCAGCACCAGCAGCAGCAGCTCCCGGCTCACCGGGGCGCCCTCCTCATCCTCCCAGTGGTCCTGCCGGGACGGTTGCACCGGTGTCACCCCAGGGTGATGCCAACGCTGGCATCGCCCACCCGCCACCACCGCCATCTCCTGCCTGCCACCACCGGCATCACCCACGCATCCCCAGCATCATGCACCCACCACCCCCGGCACCACCATCACCACCACCACCATCACCCTCCCACCACCGCCACCACCCACCTCGGTGAAGGGCACGTGCCGCCGGTTGAGGACATCGGGCCGGGTGGCTCCGGCGCGGGCCCGCAGCTGCCGCCCGTGGCCCCGCAGCACCACGTCGGGGTGGGCGGTGGGCTCAGGGGGTCCCCGCCCCAGCCGGTACCGCACCCCGTAACTCAGCGCTCCCCCGTAGGCATCCACCTGGTAGCATCAACGGGCTGTCAGTGACTGTGCCGCCAGCGTCCCCAGCCCTGTCCCCACCCTGGTGTCACCTTGTCCCCAAGGAAGGTGTCAGGCAGCGCCCAGAAGGCATCGAGGGCTAAGAAGCGGCGGGACAGATCCAGGAGCTGGAATTCCTCGGCGCCCACGTCCACGTGGAGCTGGGTGGCCGAGAGCGCCGGCGGGGATGGTGCCGCCGGCACCGTCACGTTGACCCCTGTGAGGAGATGCTCAGCCCCTGCCGTGTCCCTTGCGCCCCGTCCCTCGTCCCTGGGACTCACCCTTGAAGTCGTCGGGGCGGTCAAAGCGGAGGTGGAGGCGGTGGCGGTGCCGGGCGGTGGCGCGGCAGGCGGTGGTGACGCCGAAGCAGAAGCAAGGCAGGCAGCGGGATGTCCCCGTCACCTGGAAGTGGCCCTCGGGGCACGGCCCTGCGGGAGACGGCGGGTGACGGTGACGCTGCCGCGGTGGGGGTGGGCGGGATGGGGAGGGGAGGGCGGGGGGACGCTCACCGGGGCGGGCAACGGTGAGGATGCTGTCGGGGATGCCGAAGACCATGCCGAGGTTGTTGATGGCCTCGCAGGTGTAGGCGCCTTGGTCGGTTTCTTTCACGTCCCGGATGGTCAGCGTGCCCTGCCCGGCCTCGCTCACGATCGACACCCTGCGCGGCACGCTCGGCACGCTCGGCACACTTGGCACCCGGCGCCTCCGGCACCCAGCGAGGAGCACAGCCCCACCGCATGCCCTGCTTATGCCCAGGCCCCGCCCCTCGTGCAAGCCCCGCCCCTCGTGCAAGCCCCGCCCTGCTGCACCACTCCCCCATGGGTGCAGCCCCTGCTGGCTCCGTCCCCTTGCTGGGAGCCCCGCCCCAAAATCCCTGCCCACAGCAGCAGGCCACGCCCCCTGTGCAAGCACCGCCCCCCAGTGCAAGCCCCTCCCACCACAGGGCTCTCCCCAGTGCAAGCCCCTCCCACCACCACAGACCCCTCCCCAAACTACAAGCCCCTCCCCCAGGTGCAGGCCCCTCTCACCATTACAGGCCCCGCCCCAAGCACAAGCCCCGCCCTCCAGACCCCTCCCCCAAGCGCAAGCCCCTCCCACCGCAGGACACACCCAAGACAAGCCCCTCCTCCAAAGCTAAGCCCCTCCCCCAGCCAGCTCCCCTTGCCCCTGTGGGTCACCCCGTTAGGCCCCACCCCGTTAGGCCCCGCCCCTTTGCCCCCGCCCATCGGGCCCCGCCCCCCGAGGCCCCGCCCCCACCTGTGGCTGCTGGGGGTGTGGCCCCAGTTGAGGCGCCAGGTGATGATGGGGGTGGGGACGCCGGTGGCCACGCAGGTGAAGGTCACGGTCTGCCCCGGCACCGCCCGCACCGACTCCCGCGGGAGCGTCACCACCTGCGGGGGCACTGCCCGCCGCCCCCCGTCACCACCCGCCGCCGGCCCCCAGCACCGCACCGCTTGGGGACGGGGACACCAGCACCGCGCCGCGGCACCGGGACCCAGCACCGCACCGCTTGGGGACAGGGACCCCAGCACCGCACCGCTTGGGGACGGGGACACCAGCACCGCACCGCAGCACCATCACCCCAGCACCGCACCGCTTGGGGACAGGGACCCCAGTACCGCACCGCTTGGGGACGGGGACACCAGCACCGCGCCGCGGCATCGGGACCCCAGCACCGCACTGCTTGGGGACAGGGACCCCAGCACCGCGCCGTGGCATAGGGACCCCAGCACCGCACCGCTTGGGGACAGGGACACCAGCACCGCGCCGCGGCATCGGGACCCCAGCACCGCACCGCTTGGGGACGGGGACACCAGCACTGCGCCGCGGCACCGGGACCCCAGCACCGCACCGCTTGGGGACAGGGACCCCAGCACCGCACCGCTTGGGGATGGGGACACCAGCACCGCGCCGCGGCACCGGGACCCAGCACCGCACCGCTTGGGGACAGGGACCCCAGCACCGCACCGCTTGGGGACGGGGACACCAGCACCGCACCGCAGCACCATCACCCCAGCACCGCACCGCTTGGGGACAGGGACCCCAGTACCGCACCGCTTGGGGACGGGGACACCAGCACCGCGCCGCGGCATCGGGACCCCAGCACCGCACCGCTTGGGGACAGGGACCCCAGCACCGCGCCGTGGCATAGGGACCCCAGCACCGCACCGCTTGGGGACAGGGACACCAGCACCGCGCCGCGGCATCGGGACCCCAGCACCGCACCGCTTGGGGACGGGGACACCAGCACCGCACCACAGCACCATCACCCCAGCACCGCACCGCTTGGGGACAGGGACACCAGCACCGCGCCGCGGCATCGGGACCCCAGCACCGCACCGCTTGGGGACGGGGACACCAGCACCGCACCACAGCACCATCACCCCAGCACCGCACCGCTTCGGGACAGGGACACCAGCACCGCGCCGCGGCACCATCACCCCAGCACCGCACCGCTTGGGGATGGGGACACCAGCACCGCGCCACGGCACCATCACCCCAGCACCACACCGCTTGGGGATGGGGACACCAGCACCGCGCCGCGGCATAGGGACCCCAGCACCGCACCGCTTGGGGACGGGGACACCAGCACCGCGCCGTGGCACCGGGACCTCAGCATGGCACCACCTGGGGACGGGGACACCAGCACCGCGCCGCGGCACCGGGACCTCAGCATGGCACCACCTGGGGACGGGGACACCAGCACAGGGTCCCCAGCCCAGCTTGGTGACAGGGTCCCCAGAACCATGCCATGGCACCGGAACCCCAGCATGGCATCACTTGGGGATGGGGTCACCACCACAGGGTCCCCAGTCTGGCTTGGGGACAGGGTCACCAGCACTGCATCGTGGCACCAGGACCCCAGGACGGCACTGCCTGGGGACAGGGACACCAGCATCGGGTCCCCGGCCCAGCTTGGGGACAGGGTCCCCAGAACCACGCTGTGGCATCGGGACCCCAGTGTGGCACCACTTGGGGACAGGGTCACCAGCACCGGGTCCCCAGCCTGCCTTGAGGACAGGGTCACCAGTGTGGCACCCAGCACCGTGCCACGGCACAGGGTCCCCAGCGTGGCACTGCTTGGGGACAGGGTCCCCAGCATGGGGTCCCCAGGATGGCATCCCTTGGGGACAGGGTGACCAGCACAGCACTCAGCACCACACCACGGCACAGGGTCCCCAGCATGGTGTGGCTTGGGGACAGGGTCCCCAGCAAGGAGTCCCCGGCCCAGCTTGGGCACCGGGTCCCCAGCGCAGCACCCAGGCCACGCCATGGCACTGGGTCCCCAGCGTGGCGCCACTTGGGTGCAGGGTCCCCAGCGCTGTGCCATGACACAGGGTCCCCGGCACGGCACAGACTGGGCACAGTGTCCCCAGCACAGGGTCCCCAGCCCAGTGCCAGGGCACAGGGTCCCCAGGCAGTGTCCCCAACCTGGTGCCATGGCACAGCGTCTCCAGCCCGGTGCCATGGCACAGGGTCCCCAGCACGGCACAGATTGGGCACAGTGTCCCCAGCACAGGGTCCCCAGCCCGGTGTCATGGCACAGGGTCCCCAGGCAGTGTCCCCATCCTGGTGCCATGGCACAGGGTCCCCAGGCAGTGTCCCCAGCCCGGTGTCATGGCACAGGGTCCCCAGGCAGTGTCCCCAGTCTGGTGCCATGGCAGTGTCCTCAGCCCGGTGCCATGGCACAGGGTGCCTGGCACAGCTCGGACACAGGGTCCCCAGCCCGGTGCCATGGCAGTGTCCCCAGCCCGGTGCCATGACACAGGGTCCCCAGCACGGCACAGACTGGGCACAGTGTCCCCAGCACAGGGTCCCCAGGGTCCCCAGCCCGGTGTCATGGCACAGGGTCCCCAGGCAGTGTCCCCAACCTGGTGCCATGGCAGCATCCCCAGCCCGGTGCCATGGCACAGGGTCCCCAGCACAGCACGGATTGGGCACAGCGTCCCCAGCACAGGGTCCCCAACCTGGTGCCATGGCACAGCGTCCCCAGGCAGTGTCCCCAGCCTGGTGCCACGCCACCGCATCCCCAGCACCGCGTGGGCGCAGCGTCCCTGGCACGCAGCCACGCCACAGGGTCCCCAACCCAGCCCTGGGCACCACGTCCCCACGCCTGGCAGAGATGTCCCCTCCCCTGGCCGACGTGTCCCCTCCCGGTGTCACTCACCGCAGCCGACCTCATCGGAGCGGTCGGGACAGTCGGGCTCCCGGTCGCATTGGTAGCTGGCACGGATGCAGCTCCCACTCGCCACGCACCGAAACTCCGCCGGCCCGCACGCCGCGCCGGGTGCTTTGGTAGCTGCAGCGGTGACGGTGACACGTGTCAACCGGGGCCGTGTCACCGCCCGTGTCCCCAACCCGGCCATACTCACGGCAACCGGTCTCATCGGAGCCGTCCCCGCAGTCGTTCTCGCCGTCGCAACGCCAAAGCTTGAGGGCGCAGTGCCCGTTGCGGCACTTGAATTCGTTGGGTTCACAGGGCGAGGGGGTGCCTGGGTGATGGGGGGGGGGCGGTCAGCACCCATAGGGTGCCCCCCCCCACCCTCGCCGCGTCACCGCAAACTCACCGCAAGCTTCCTCGTCGCTGCCGTCGGCGCAGTCGGGCTCGCCGTCGCAGAAGTAATCGCGGGGGATGCAGCGCCCGTCGGCGCAGGCGGCTTCGCCCGTTTGGCACGCGCCCGCCGCCGGTTTGGGGGGGCGCGGGGTGAAGGGGCGGCGCGGGGGGACGGTGGTGGCGGCGGTGACGGTGCTCACCGGGCGGGTGGTGGCGGGGCGGGCGGTGGTGGGGGGCAGCCGCGTCGGGGGGTCTGTGGGGGTTGGGGGGGTTATAGGGGGGAAATGGGGGCCCGGGGGGGGCTATAGGGGGAAATAGGGGTGCGGGGGGGGGGGGGGGTTGGGGGGGGTTATGGGGGGATATGGGGGTGCAGGGGGGTTTATGGGGGTATAGAGGGGTAAATGGGGGTGCGGGGGGGTTTATGGAGGTATAGGGGGGGAATGGGGGTGCGGGGGGGTTCATGGGGGGAAATGGGGGTGCAGTGGGGGGGTTCATGGGGGGTATAGGGGGAAATGGGGGTGCAGGGGTGGTTATGGGGGATTATGGGGGGAAATGGGGGTGTGGGGGGGGTTATGGGGGGAAATGGGGGCCTGGGGGGGGGCTATAGGGGGAAATAGGGGTGTGGGGGGGGTTGGGGGGGTTATGGGGGGATATGGGGTTGCAGGGGGGTTTATGGGGGGTTGTAGCGGGTAAATGGGGGTGCAGGGGGGTTATGCAAGTAAATGGGGGTGCAGGGGGGTTCATGGGGGGTTGTAGGGGGTAAATGGGGGTGCAGGGGGGGTTATGCAAGTAAATGGGGGTGCAGGGGGGTTCATGGGGGGTTGTAGGGGGTAAATGGGGGTGCAGGGGGGGTTATGGTGGATTATGGGGGAAACGGGGGTGCAGGGGGGGTTTATGGGGGGGTTATGGGGTAAATGGGGGTGCAGGGGGGTTATGCAAGTAAATGGGGGTGCAGGGGGGGTTATGGGGGTATAGGGGGAAATGGGGGTGTGGGGGGGTTATACGGGTAAATGGGGGTGCAGGTGGGGGTTACGGGGGTATAGCGGGGGAAATGGGAGGGTAGCGGGTTTATGGGGGGGTTGTAGGGGGGTATGGGGGTGCAGTGGGCGGGTTCATGGGGGGTTATGGGGGGAAATGGGGGTGCAGTGGGGGGGTTTATGGGGGTATAGGGGGAAATGGGGGTACAGGGGTGGTTATGGAGGATTATGGGGGTGCCAGGGGTTTTATGGGGGGGTTATGGGGGAAATGGGGGTGCAGGGGGGGTTTATGGGGGGGTTATGGGGTAAATGGGGGTGCCAGGGGTTTTATGGGGGGGTTATGGGGGAAATGGGGGTGCAGGGGGGGTTTATGGGGGTTTATGGGGTAAATGGGGGTGCCAGGGGTTTTATGGGGGGGTTATGGGGGAAATGGGGGTGCAGTGGAGGGGAGGTTTTGGGGGGGCTCTCACCGCAGCCGTCCTCGTCGGAGGCGTCGCGGCAGTCGGGCCGGCGGTCGCAGCGGTATTCACCGGCGACGCATTCGCCGCTGCCGCAGGCAAACTCCAGCGGGGTGCAGGCGCGTGGGCGGGGGGTCACTGGTTTTGGGGGACACACAATCAGGGTGACCCCCCCCCCCCCAATATCCACCCACCAGAAATGTGGGGGGGGGTCGAGACGCACCGGTACGTGCGACCAGGTGATGCGATGGGTGAATATAGGGCGGTCTGAGCCCCCCAACCAAATATCCCCCCCCCCAAAACCCCTCAGAGCCCCCCAGAGCCCCCCGGGGTCCCCCCAAACCCCCTCCCCGGCGCTCACCGGCCCCCAGCCGCCGGAACTGGAAGCCGTGGGGGGAGGTGAGGTAGGAGGCGATGGAGCCGGCGGCCAGCAGGTCCCGCAGGACCCCCCCCAGCTGCGCCTCGTCCCCGTTCCCCTCCGAGCCCACGTCCAGCTCCACGAAGACGTCGCCTTCCAGCTCTCTGGGGGGGTGGGAAGGGGGGGGTCAGCACCCCAAAATGTTCCTACTGCACCCCGCAAACCTCGCCATCACCCCCAAATGGCACCGTGGCCCCCCCCCAAAGCTCCCTGTTCCCCCAAACCCCTCCTGCACCCCCAAACCTCCTTGTCACCCCAAAAGTTATCACCCTCAAACCTCCCCACTGCCCCCCCAAAACCTGCCCATATCCCCAAACTTCCCCTGCACCCACAAAACCTCCCCGTCACCCCCAAACTCCCCACTGTCCCCCCAAACTTCCCCATCCCCCCTAAACCCCCCACAACCCCCCCAAAACCTCTCCATCACCCCTAAACCTCCCCTGAACCCCCAAAACCTTCCTATCACCCCTAAAGCCCCCCACAGTCCCCCCATACCTCCCCTGCACCCCCAAACCTCCCCATCACCCCCCAACACCCCCCACACCCCTAAACCAGCCCCTCCAAAACCACTCTGCACCCCAAAACCTCCCCATCACCCCCACCTCCCCATAGCCCCCCTCAACCCTCCCCTGCACCCCCAAACCTCCCCATCCTCTCCTTGTCCCCCCAATCCCCTCACCCCTCAAACCCCCCCCCCACCCCCCAAAAAACCCCCCCTGCCCCCCAAAACCCCCCGAGCCCCCCAAACCCCCCCCCACTCACTTGATGAAGACCACGCTGACCACCTGCTCCCCGGGCACCTTGTAATACTCTGACTCCAACTGGGGGGGACACAGAAAAAATGGGGGGGTCAGGGTGCTCCCTTGGGTGCCCCCCACCCCAGCCCCCCCCCCCATGCCCCCCCTCTCACCGTATCCACCACGGCCTCGGAAACCTCCCGAAATTCCTCGGATTCGGGGTCCTCCAGCCGCTGGCTGTAGTCGATGCTGTGGGTGAAGTTCACCAGCGCCCGGAAATAAACTGGGGGGGGGTGTGTCAAAAATTGGGGAGGGGGGTGTTAAAAAGGGGGGGAGGGCACCTGCACCCCCAAAAAATACCCCCATCCAGCTGTGACCCCCCCATCCAGCTGTGCCCCCCATCCAGCTGTGCCCCCCCGCCATCCAGCTGCCCCCCCCCCAATATTTGGGGTCCCCCCCCCCATTATAAAGGCACCGGGGGGAAAAAAGTGGGGGGTGGAGCAAGGGGGGGTCCCCCAAAATGTGTCACTTACTCAGCGGGGGGTCGTCCTCGGGCTCGGCCACCACCATGCCCGCCGGCGCGGGGGGGGGCCTGGGCGCTGCCCGCCGAGGAGGAGGAAGAGGAGGAGGAGGAGGAAGAGGAGGAAGAAGAGGATGGAGAGACAGAGCTTGAGAGCGGTGACAGGCAGGTGACACCCAGGGGACAGATGCCACCCCACGGCGTCCCCTTACCGGTGGGTGCCAGCCCGATGCCGGGTACGGGGGTAGTGCTCGCCGGCAGCCAGGTGACGCCGCTGCCGTCCTCGCCGCTGCCATCTGCAATGGGGACAGCGCGGGTGGCACCCAAGGTGGCACCCACCCGTGGTGACACCCACCCACGGTGACACCTACCCACGGTGACACCCACCCATGGTGACACCCAACCACCCAGTGCCACCTTACCACCAGATGCCACCAGGTCATGGTGCCATCTGCAATGGGGACAGTGCAAGTGACATCCAGGGTGACACCTACCCATGGTGACACCTACCCACGGTGACACTCACCCATGGTGGCACCCACCCACCCAGTGCCACCTTACCATCAGATGCCACCAGGTCCTGGTGCCATCTGCTATGGGGACAGTGTGAGTGGCACCCAGGGTGGCACCCACCCATGGTGGCACGCACCCCTGGTGGCGCCCAGTGCCACCTTACCACCAGATGCCACCAGGTGCCAGTGCCATCTGCAATGGGGACAGCATGAGTGGCATCCAGGGTGGCACCCACCCATGGTGACACCCACCCACGGTGGCTCCCACCCACCCAGTGCCACCTTACTGTGGATGCCACCAGGTCCTGCTGCCATCTGCAATGGGGGCAGCAGGAGTGGCCCCCATGGTGGCACCCGCCCGGGTGGCACCCAGTGCCACCGTACCACCAGATGCCACCGGGTCCTGGTGCCATCTGCAATGGGGACAGCGCGAGTGGCACCCATGGCGACACCCACCCATGGTGACAACCCACCCACAGTGACACCTACCCACGGTGACACCCACCCGTGGTGGCTCCCACCTGGGTGGCACCCAGTGCCACCTTACACCGGGTCCTGGTGCCATCTGCAATGGGGACGGCACGAGTGGCAGCCAGGGTGGCACCCACCCATGGTGGCACCCACCCACGGTGACAACCCACCCCTGGTGGCACCCAGTGCCACCTTACCACCAGATGCCACCGGGTCCCGCTGCCATCTGCAACAGGGACAGCGCCAGTGGCACCCGGGGCGGCCCCCACCCATGGTGACACCCACCCACGGTGACACCCACCCCTGGTGGCACCCACCCACCCAGTGCCCCCTCACCGCCGGATGCCACCAGGTCCTCGTCATCGGAGAGGTGCGCGTAGTACCGGCGTCCCCGCGTCCCCCCGACGTGGTCGGCCACCGTGTCCTCGGGGAAGGAGGTCTCGGCCAAGCCCCGGGTGCCGCGGGTGACCTGGGGGGACACCCGTCACCCCCCCGCTGGGTGCCAGGCCACGTCACCGGCACCGGGGGGGGGGACACGGGTGGGTGCTGGCAGGGCCGGGGCCGCATAGCTGCGCGGTGGAGTCACGGCCAGCGCGGCGCGGGGGGAGGATGAGCTCATCGCCCACCCACCGCATTCCTGCGCCGCCACGGCACCGCCACGGCAGCGGGCACACGCGTGTGCAGCCGTGTGCGAGGGGAGCGCGGGCTGCGCGCACGCGGTTGCACTGCTGCGTGCGTGCACCGGCACGGGGACGCGTGTGCAAGTTGACACGTGGCTGTGCACACCCGTTTGCACCGCTGCGTGCATGCACCGGCACGGGGACACATGTGCATGCCGAGACATGGCTATGCACACGCGTTTGCACTGCTGCGTGCGTGCACCAACACAGGGACGCGTGTGCACGCCGAGACGTGGCTGTGCACACGCGTTTGCACCACTGCATGCGTGCAACAACACAGGGACGCGTGTGCACGGCAGCAGGGGGCTCTACCTGTGTGTTTGCACCATTGCATGCGTGCACTGATGTGAGGATGCGTGTGCACAGCAGCATGAGGCTGTGCACGTGCATTTGCACGACCACACGCATGCACTGACACAGACACACGCGTGCAGAGCAGCATGTGGCTGCACACATGCATTTGCATCACTACACGTGTGCACGGTGGTGTGGTCGTGCACAAGCATTTGCACTGCTATGTGCGCGCACCAACGCAGAGACACGTGTGCACATGAACGTGGTTGTGCACATGCATTCGTGTGCACCGACCCAGGGATGCCCGTGCACGCGCGTTTGCACCACTCCACGCGTGCACCACTACGGGGATGCGCGCGCGCGTGCATTTGCACGCGTGCGTCAACACAGAGCCGTGCGTGCACGCCAATGCGCAGCTTGCACCCGCGTTCGCACCGCCGCCGCGCCGCTGTGCGTGCGCCGCCACTTGCACGCACCTGGGCGCCAGCGGGGCCCCGCGCGCTCGCAGCCCTCACGTCTGCGCACACGCGTGTGCACGGCCCGGCGGGTGCCCCCAGGGTGCCCCCAGCACCCGTTGCCCCCCCGGCGCCCGCCCGGGCCAGGAATCCGTCGGGGCAGCACTTTGCTGTGCAAACAAGCGCCGGGGGATTAAGTGGGCGCTGGGGGGGGGGGGGGGACACGGGGGGGACACGGGGGGACACACGGCCACCGACCCGCAGGAGGCGGGGGGACCCGGCACCCGCAGGGAGTCTGGGGCGGGGTGGGGGCACCCCCTGGGTGCTGCTTGGGAGGGGGAGGCGGGGTGCGGGGTGCAGAGGGGGGAAACTGAGGCACGGAGGAGCCCATGCGTGCAGCAAGTGTGTGGGTGCTCTGCTACTGCCCCACACACATGCACCGAGTGCGTGGGTGCTCTGCCATCGCCACCCCACACATGCACTGAGCACGGGGGTGCTCTGCCATCATCACCCCACACATGCACCGAGTGCGTGGGTGCTCTGCCATCACCCCCCACGCGTGCACTGAGCACGGGGGTTCTCTGCCCCCCACTCCCCATGCATGCACTGAGTGTGTGGGTGCTCTGCTACTGCCCCACACATGCACTGAGTGCGTGGGTGCTCTGCCATCGCCACCCCACACATGCACTGAGCACTGTGGGTGCTCTGCCACTGCCCCACACACATGCACCGAGTGTGTGGGTGCTCTGCCATCACCCCTCTACGCATGCACTGAGCACGGGGGTTCTCTGCCCCCACTCCCCACACATGCACCGAGTGTGTGGGTGCTCTGCCACTGCTCCCCATTCATGCACTGAATGTGTGGGTGCTCTGCTACTGCCCCACACATGCACCGAGTGCGTGGGTGCTCTGCCATCACCCCCCATGCGTGCACTGAGCACGGGGGTTCTCTGCCCCCACTCCCCACACATGCACCGAGTGTGTGGGTGCTCTGCCACTGCTCCCCATTCATGCACTGAGTGTGTGGGTGCTCTGCTACTGCCCCACGCATGCACCGAGTGCGTGGGTGCTCTGCCATTGCTCCCCACACCTGCACTGAGCATGTGGGTGCTCTGCCATCATCACCCCACACATGCACCGAGCGGGTGGGTGCTCTGCCACTGCTCCCCACACATGCACTGAGCACGTGGGTGCTCTGCCATCATCACCCCACACATGCACCAAGCGGGTGGGTGCTCTGCTACTGCTCCCCACACATGCACTGAGCGTGTGGGTGCTCTGCCATCGCCACCCCACACATGCACTGAGCACTGTGGGTGCTCTGCCGCTGCTCCCCACACACGCACCGAGCGTGTGGGTGCTCTGCTACTGCCCCACACATGCACTGAGTGCATGGGTGCTCTGCCATCGCCACCCCACACACGCACCGAGCGTGTGGGTGCTCTGCTACTGCCCCACACACGCACTGAGTGCGTGGGTGCTCTGCCATCGCCACCCCACACATGCACCGAGCGTGTGGGTGCTCTGCTACTGCCCCACACACGCACTGAGCATGGGGGTTCTCTGCCCCCCGCTCCCCACACGTGCACTGAGCGGGCGGGTGCTCAGCCCCGGCAGGCAGCGGGCCCCATCCCGGGCCGGCGGAAGGGCAGCTGCCTGTCCCGTCACCGACGGTGGCCGGGCAGGGGACAATCACCCCTCTCCTGTTACCGGAAGCCTCCCCGCGCCGCGGCCCCGCACCCGGACGCCTGGGTTCCCCCCGCCGCCGCCGGGGCACCGCGCCCGGCCGGACGCCGTCGCCGCCGCTCACATTTTCCACTCGTCGGCCCAAATCCTGCCCCGCACCCTGGGGAAAAGGGGGGGGCGCCGAGGAAGAGGAGGGTGAGGAAGCACCACCCTGTCCCACGTGCGGCTTCGCTCGACGAACCCTGTGCCCCAAACTTGGGGGGGTCCTCAAACCCCCCCCCCCCCTTTTTGGATGCGTCCCCTTGTCAAAATCGGGATGCGACCACCCAAAATCTGCCTGTGCCCCCCAAAATGTGCCTGTGCCCCCCCCCAAAGCTGCCTGTGCCCCCCTCCCCCTTACTTCATCCGGGCGAGGAAGAGGAGGTGACGCACAGCAGGAATAATAACCGGGGGGGTTATTAATAGCAGCCCCCCCCAAGTCTTATTGTTCCCCCAAGGTCACGGCTAAGAGGTGCTTCCCCCCCCCCCCCAAAACCCCTTCCTCCCCCCTCGGGGGTCCCCTGGGGCGAGGGGACCCCGCTGCGGCCCAGCCGCCCCCGGGACCCCCGGGGTTTGGGGGGGACGGGGACCCCCCGGGGTTTGGGGGTGGGGGGGTGAGCGCAGCTGGCGGGATGCTGCTCCCAGGGGGGTGCAGGCAGCTGCCTAAACCCCCCCCCCCCGCCCCGGCCTGGCAGGGACCCAGGCGCCCGGGCTGGCCTCCTGCTCTTCCTCCTCCTCCTCCTCCTCCTCGGCCAGGCCATCTTTGGCGATGGGACTGAGCCGGAGCTCGCCGGGAGCGCGCAGGGGCCACGTGCGCTTGGGGGCCCTGGGGGGGGGGGTCCCCCCAAGGGTCCCCCCCAAATTGTCCCCAAGGGTTTGGGTGTGTCGTCCCCGTCCCCCCCCAGTTGTCCCCAAGGGTCCCCACGGGAGACGCGAGGGGTGGGGGGCGAGCAAAGCTCGCACAAGCGCACACGAGCGTGCAAGAGCCGGCGTGCAAGCGCGAGGGTGCCCCGGAGCGCCCCGGGTGGGTGCGGGTGCGGGTGCGTGCACACGCGTGTGCGTGACCCCCCCTCCCCCCGCCTCCCCACCCCCTCCCCCCCAGGCCTGGCGATCTTATCGCACATTCCTGCTGCGCCCTCCCCCCCCCCCAAATTAACCCTTCGCAGCCCTCGGGGGGGGGCACCCCATCACCCCCCCACGCCAGACCCCCCCGTGGAGTGGGCAGACCCCCCCTGCATTTCTTTGGGGGGGGGGCACATCCCGGGGGGGGACCACACCCCATCAGGGTGTCCCCAAATCCCCCCAGCCCATAGGGGAATAGCGCTTGGGGGGGGGAAGTGGGGACCCCCCCTCTGTCCCCACCAGCCCCCCCCGGCCGTGGGTGGGAGCCCCACGGGGGACGGGGGGGCGGCCCTGCCAGCATGGCCCCGAGCAACAAGGCCCCCTCTGTTCTCTGCCCCGGGCACCGGCCCAGCCCCAAACCAACCCCCCCCCGTGACCCCCCCCCCCGCCACGGGTGGGGCCCCCCCATGGCCACCAGCCCCCCCCATCGCCACCAGCCCCCCCCCTTACCCTGCTTGGGGGGGGACCCCCCCTCAAATAGGGGGTGCCCAACCCCCCCGGCGCAAACCCACCCTGAGGGGCACCCAGGGGTGTCACCCCCCCCACACTGCACCCCAGCTGGGTGGGACCCCCCCACACCCAGGGGCACCCCCAAACGCAGCCCCCCCCCCCCCGGGGGGGGGTATTTTGGGCGAGTTTATTTTTAGGGTGGCCGGCGCCACCCGTCACCCTTTAAATTTAGCCGGGGTGGGTGAGGGGGGGTGGGGGCGGGGGGGGCAGCACCCCAAAAGCGGGACGTGCCCCTATAGGTGGCCCCCACCCAGGGTGAGGGGTCGCGGGGGGGCACAGCTCGACCCCCGGGGTCGAGGCCCATGGGTGGCTTTGGGGGGGATGATGGGGACCCCCCCTCCCCACCGCAGGGCCTGGGGGGACCCCAGTCCCCTGTGGGGCCAGGGCAGGGGGACCCCACGCACCCCGGGGGGACCCCACTCCCCTGAGGGGACCCCCACGCACCCCGGGATCACAGGGGACCCCAGTTCCCAGACGGGACGGGGCATGGGGACCCCACATCTCCTGGGTGCCCGGGGGGGGGACCCCAATTCCCTGAGAGGTCCCTGCACCCCCCTGGTCCGGGGGGGACCCCAATTCCCTTACGGACCAGAGCAGGGTGCTGGGGACCCCTGTGGCTCGGGAGGGGGGGACCCCAGTTCCCTTCGGGGACATCGCAACCCCCCTCAACTCCTTTAGGGGACCCCAAGTTGGGGGGGGGGGGGATCCCAGCTCCGCGGGGGGACCCCCAACTCTTTCAGGGGACCCCCAACTCCTTTAGAAGAGCCCAATTCCGCGGGGGGGGGATCCCAAGTCCGTGGGGGGGAACCCCAACAACTCCTTCAAGGGACCCCCAACTCCTTTAGAGGAGCCCAACTCCGCGGAGGGACCCCAACTCTTTTAGGGGACCCCAACTCCTTTACAAGACCCCAGCTCCGGAGGGGGGGATCCCAGCTCCGCAGGGGGACCCCCAGCTCCTTCAGGGGACCCCTAACTCCTTCGAGGGACCCCCAACTCCTTTAGAGGACCCCCAACTCCGCGGGGGGGATCCCAGCTCCACGGGGGGACCCCAACTCCTTTAGAGGACCCCCAACTCCGCGGGGGGGACCCCAGCTCCGCGGGGGGACCCCAACTCCTTTAGAGGACCCCAGCTCCTTGGAGGGGGACCCCAACCCCTTCAGGGGACCCCAACCCCCCTGGGGGACCCCCAGCCGCCTTCGGCCCCCCCGCCGCCCCCGGGGGACCCCGGGACACTCACTCCGAGGAGGGCTCCGAGCAGCAGGAGGGCGCCCAGCGCCGCCGGCGCCGCCCGCCCCATCGCCCCGCTCCGGCCCCGCCGCTCCGCTCCCGGCCCCGCCGCTCCGCGCCGCGCCGCCGCCCGCCCCGGGGCCCCGCCACGCCCCGGCCCCGCCCCGGCCCCGCCCCGGCCCCGCCCCGCCCACGGGGGGGCGGGCACGAGTGCGGGGGGGGCAACTCTGGGAAGTTGTATGGGGACACGGGGGGGCGTGGGGACACGGGGACGCAGCTCTGTGCACCCCCACGGGGACACGGGGGGGCGTGGGGATGCCGTGGGGCACCCCCTGAACTTCCACGGGGGGGGCGCGGGGACACCGTGGGGGGACCCTGTGAACTTCCACGGGGACACGGGGGGGCGTGGGGACACCGAGGGCAGCTCTGTGCACCCCCACGGGGACACGGCGGGGCGTGGGGACACGGGGGAGGACCCTGTGAACTTCCACGGGGACACGGGGCGGTGTGGGGACACCGGGGGTCACCCCCTGAACTTCCACGGGGGGACGTGGGGACACCGGGGGGCAGCTCTGTGAAGTTGCCCGGGGCCACGGGGGTGCGTGGAGATGCCGTGGGGCACCCGTGTGCACTTGCCCCGGAACACGGGGATGCGTGGGGACAGCAGGGGCACCTCTGCGAAATTGTACAGGGACACGGGGGGGCGTGGGGACGCCGTGGGCAGCATGGGGGGCACCACCGTGCACCCCCACGGGGACACGGGGGGGCGTGGGGGACACGGGGGGGCACCTCTGTGAGCTTGCAGGGGGACACGGGGGGGCGTGGGGATGCCGTGGGGCACCCCCTGAACTTCCACGGGGGGGCGCGGGGACACCGTGGGGGGACCCTGTGAAGTTCCACGGGGACACGGGGGGGCGTGGGGACACCGGAGGGCAGCTCTGTGCACCCCCACGGGGACACGGGGGGGCGTGGGGACACGGGGGAGGACCCTGTGAACTTCCACGGGGACACGGGGGGGCGTGGGGACACTGTGGGGGGACCCTGTGACCCATGTGACCCATGTGACCCATGGGGACACGGGGGGGCGTGGGGACATCATGGGGCAGCTCTGTGCACCCCCACGGGGACACGGGGGGGCGCGGGGGCACCCATGGGACAGGCGGTGCCCCCGTGGGACCCTGCAGCCCCCGGGCACGTGGGGCGGTATGGGGGCTATAGGGGCACAGGGGGGTTATAGGGGCTACGGGGGCTATAGGGGCACGGGGGGCAGTATGGGGGCTATAGGGGCACAGGGGGGTTATAGGGGCTACGGGGGCTATAGGGGCACGGGGGGCAGTATGGGGGCTATAGGGGCACAGGGGGGTTATAGGGGCTACGGGGGCTATAGGGGCACGGGGGGCAGTATGGGGGCTATAGGGGCACGGGGGGGTTATAGGGGCTATGGGGGCACGGGGGGGGTGGTTTATAGGGGCGGTGGGGGCACCAGGGGCATGGGGCTGTATGGGGGCTATAGGGGCATGGGGGGCAGTATGGGCGCTATGGGAGACACGAGGTTATAGGGGTTGTGGGGGCAACAGGGGCATGGGGCTGTATGGGGGCTATAGGGGCACAGGAGCTTATAGGGGCTATGGGGGTACCAGGGGCGTGGGGCAGTATGGGGGCTATAGGGGCACAGGGGGGTTATAGGGGCTACAGGGGCTATAGGGGCACGGGGGGCAGTATGGGGGCTATAGGGGCACGGGGGGTTATAGGGGCTATGGGGGTACCAGGGGCGTGGGGCAGTATGGGGGCTATAGGGGCACGGGGGGGTTTTAGGGGCTATGGGGGTACCAGGGGTGTGGGGCAGTATGGGGGCTATAGGGACACAGGGGGGTTATAGGGGCTACAGGGGCTATAGGGGCACGGGGGGCAGTATGGGGGCTATAGGGGCACAGTGGGGTTATAGGGGCTACAGGGGCTATAGGGGCACGGGGGGCAGTATGGGGGCTATAGGGGCACAGTGGGGTTATAGGGGCTATGGGGGTACCAGGGGCGTGGGGCGGTATGGGGGCTGTGGGGCACACAAGGGGCATGGCAGCCATAGGGGCTATACGGGGCACAGGGTGTATAGGGTCTATGGAGGCCACAGCTGCTATGGGGGGCAGGGGTGTTTATGGGGAGGCCATCGGGCACCAGGTGCACGGGTGTTATGGGGCCTATAGGGGGCCCAGGGGGGCTATGGGGGGCACCAGGGGCACTGGGCAGTATGGAGCATACTGGGAGCGGGGGGCCCGTGGGGTGCATGGGGGGTATAGGGGCTATGGGGGTACCAGCACATGGGGGTATGGGGGGCAGAGGGGCTATGGGAGAGCACCAGATACTTGAGGGGTATAGGGGCTATAGGGACCACAGCGGCTACGGGGTTATATGGTCCGAGGTGCGCACCATGGGGGCTGTAAAGGCAATGAGGGCCATATGGGGACACCAGGGGCACGGGGCAGTATGGGGGACACAGAGGGGGCTATAGGGGTTATGGGGGGCACCAGTGGCAGGGGCGTTATGGGGTCTATAGGGGACACAGAGGGGGCTATTGGGGCTACTGGGGGCACCAGTGGCAGGGGGTGGGGGGGGTCTATAGGGGACTCGGGGGGGCTATAGGGACTATGTGGGGCACCAGTGGCAGGGGGGGTGTGGGGTCTGTAGGGGACACAGGGGGGTTATAGGGACTATGTGGGGCACCAGTGGCAGGGGGGGTGTGGGGTCTGTAGGGGACACAGGGGGGTTATAGGGGCTATGGGGGGCACCAGTGGCAGGGGGGGTATGGGGTCCATAGGGGCAGAGGGCTCTATAGGGTCCCCGCTGGGGGCGGCTGGCTGGGTGCCGCTGCCACGTCCCCCCGCAGCCCAGGTTAATGGTTAACCCCCCCAGCGCCCAGGTGGGCGCCAGGTGCCCGTTCCCAGGGGCGCCCTTGGGTGCCCCCGATAGCGGGGGGGATTTAAGGCCGGCGGCCGCCGCCGTGCGCCCTGACCGAGCCGGGACCACGATGCTGAGCCTCCTCCTGCTGCTGGTGGCCGGCGGTAAGGGGTCCCCGAGCCCCCCACCCGTGTCCCCAAACCCCCCACCCGTGTCCCCAACCCTCGGGTGGGGTGACGGGTGCCCGGTGGGTGACGGGTGCCCCGTCCCACAGGCAGCCGGGCCGCGGTGCTGCCGGACTCACGGGTGGTCAACGGGGAGGATGCTGAACCCTACAGCTGGCCCTGGCAGGTGAGCGGGCGGGGGGACGGGGCGGGGGGTGGCACCCATGGGTGCTGTGGCACCCACCGGTGTCCCCGCAGATCTCGCTGCAGTACGAGCGGGACGGCACCTTCCGCCACACCTGCGGCGGGTCCCTCATCGCGCCCGACTGGGTGATGACGGCCGCGCACTGCATCTCGTGAGTGAGGGACCCCCGAGGGCCGCGGCGGGTGCTGGGGGGGGAGCGGGGTGCGGGGGGCAACGGGGGGTGCTGGCTGCAGGGGTGGGTGCGGGGGGGTGGAGGAATGGGTGTAGGGGGGATGCAGGGTGCGGGGCGGGTGCAGGGGGGCTGCAGGGTGCAGGAATGGGTGCAGGAGGGACGCGGGGAGCATAGAGATTGTGTGGGGTGCAGGAACGGGTGTAGGAGGGATGCAGTGTGCAGGGGGGTGCAGAGGGGCTGCAGGGTGCAGGAATGGGTGCATGGAGGGGATGCAGGGTGCAGGGGGGGTGCAGGGTGCATGGAGACTGCGCAGGGTGCAGGAACGGGTGCAGGAGAGGTGGGGGGGTGCAGAGGGTGGCAGGGTGCAGGAATGGGTGCATGGAGGGGATGCGGGGTGCAGGGGGGGTGCAGGAGGGGTGCGGAGGGTGCAGAGCGGTTGCAGGGTGCAGCAATGGGTGCAGGAGGGGTGCAGGGTGCATGGAGATTGCGCAGGGTGCAGGAGGGATGCAGGGTGCAGGAGAGGTGCAGAGAGGTTGCAGGGTGCAGGGCGGGTGCAGGGGGGCTGCAGGATGCAGGAATGGGTGCAGGAGGGATGCGGGGAGCATAGAGATTGTGTGGGGTGCAGGAACGGGTGTAGGAGGGATGCAGGGGGCAGGGGGGTGCAGAGGGGTTGCAGGGTGCAGCAACGGGTGCAGGAGGGGTGCAGGGTGCATAGAGATTGCACAGGGTGCAGGAACGGGTGCAGGAGGGATGCAGGGTGCAGGGGGGGTGCAGGAGAGGTGCAGAGAGGTTGCAGGGTGCAGGAACGGGTGCAGGGGGGGTGCAGGAGGGGTGCAGGGGGTGCAGAGGGGTTGCAGGGTGCAGGAATGGGTGCAGGAGGGGTGCAGGGTGCATAGATATTGTGCAGGGTGTAGGAACAAGTGCATGGAGGGGACAGGGGGTGCAGGAGGGGGTGCCGAGGGGGTGTGGGATGCAAGGATGGGTGCAGGGATGGGTGCAAGGGGGTGCAGGGTGTAGGGGTGGGTGCATGGAGGGGATGGTGCATGGAGGTTGTGTTGGGTGCAGGGGTGATGTACAGTGCGGGATGGCTGCATGGCGGGGTGCAGGGTGCATGCAGGGGGTGCTGGGTGCATGCAGGGGGTGCTGGGTGCAAGATGGGTGCATGAGGAGGTGCAGGGTGCAGGAAGGGGTGGAGGGTGCATGAAGGGGGTACTGGGTGCAAGATTGGTGCATGAGGGGGTGCAGGGAGGGGTGCAGGGTGCATGGAGGGGGTGCTGGGTGCAAGATGGGTGTATGAGGGCATGCTGGGTGCATGGAGGGGGTGCAGGGTGCGTGGAGGGGTGCAGGGTGCATGGAGGGGGTGCAGGGTGCAGGAGGGCTGCGGCGTCCCCTGATGTCCCCGTCGCCCGGGCAGCTCCACGCTCACCTACGAGGTGGTGCTGGGCGAGTACGACATGGGTGCCAGGGAGGGCCCCGAGCAGCGCATCCCCGTCGCCCCCGCCGACATCTTCGTCCACCCCAAATGGCGAAGCTCCTGCGTGGCCTGCGGGTGAGCGGGGTCCCTGGGGGGGTGGGGACATCGGCCCGGGCCCCCCCGTGACACGTGTCCCTGCGCGGCAGCAACGACATCGCCCTGCTGAAGCTGCAGCGCCCGGCGGTGCTCAACACCCAGGTGCAGGTGGGGCGGCTGCCGCCGGCGGGCACCGTCCTGCCCGACGGGTACCCCTGCTACCTGAGCGGCTGGGGGCGGCTGGCCAGTGCGTACCGGGGGAGCGGGGAGGGGGGGGGGAGGGGGAGATGGTTGGAGGGAGGGGGAGATGGATGGAGGGATGGATGGAGGGATGGAGGGGTGGATGGGGAGATGGATGGGGAGATGGATGGAGGGATGGATGGGGAGATGGATGGGGAGATGGATGGGGAGATGGATGGAGGGATGGATGGGGAGACAGAGGGATGGATGGGGAGATGGTTGGAGGGATGGGGAGATGGATGGAGGGGTGGATGGGGAGATGGAGGCATGGGGAGATGGAGGCATGGGGAGAAGGAGGGATGGATGGGGAGATGGTTGGAGGGAGGGATGGGGAGATGGAGGCATGGGGAGATGGAGGGATGGATGGGGAGATGGTTGGACGGAGGGAGGGAGGGATGGATGGGGAGATAGAGGCATGGGGAGATGGAGGGATGGAGGGAAGGAAGGATGGGGAGGTGGAGGCGTGGGGAGATGGTTGGAGGCATAGGAGGGATGGATGGGAGGATGGACGGGGGGATGGACGGGGAGATGGTCGGAGGGATTTAGGGATGGATGAGGGAGAGATGGGGGATGCGGGGATGGAGAGAAGGCTGGAGGAAAGACTGAAGGGATGAAGGGCTGGGGAGACGGAGGGAGGGCTGGAGGGCCTGAAGGACGCAGGGATGAAGGGATGGGTGGGTGGATGTGGGCAGGACAGATGGATGGCTGAGGGACGGATGGACGGATGGATGGCCGGACGGATGGCCGCGGGCGGGCAGGGCAGCGGGCAGGGCGCCGGGCGCAGCCCCCCTAACGCCCGGCTGGCAGCGGGGGGGTCGCTGCCGGAGCGGCTGCAGCAGGCGCTGCTGCCCGTGGTGGCCTACGAGCGCTGCAGCCAGCCCGACTGGTGGGGCACCCTCGCCATCCGCCGCACCATGATCTGCGCCGGCGGCGCCGAGAAGGCCGGCTGCAACGTGAGTGCCGCGCCGGGCCAGGGCGAGACGGGGGGAGACACGCCGGGACCCCCACCCCGGCGCTGACCCCCCCGCCCTGTCCTGTACCCCAGGGCGACTCGGGGGGCCCCCTGAACTGCCAGGCGGCCGACGGGCACTGGGAGGTGCACGGCATCGCCAGCTTCGTCTCGGGGCTGGGCTGCAACGCGCCCAAGAAGCCGACGGTCTTCACCCGCGTCTCCGCCTTCGAGGACTGGATCGCCGAGGTGGGGGACGGGGGGACGGGGGGACAGGGTGCCAGGGCACCGGGGTGCTCGGGTGCCATGGTGCTGGTGTACCAGGGCGCTGGAGTGCCAGGGTGCCATGGTGCTGGGGTGCCAGGGTACCAGGACTCTGGGGTGCTGGGGTGCCAGGGGATGGGGGTGCTGGGGTGCCAGGGAAATGGGATGCCATGATGTCAGGGTGCTGGGGTGCCAGGGCACCAGAGTGCCAGGGCACTGGGGTGCTGGTGTACCAGGGCACTGGGGTGCCAGGGGACTGGGGTGCCGGGGTGCCGGGGTGCCGGGGTGCCAGGGTACCAGGACTCCAGGGTGCCGGGGTGCCAGGACACTGGGGTGCTGGAGTGCTGGGGCACTAGGATACCAGGGTGCCACGGTGCCAAGGTGCTGGGGTGCCAGGGCACCAGGGTGCCAGGGGAATGGGGTGCTGGGGTGCCGGTGTGCCAGGGTACCAGGGTGCTGGAGTGCCAGGGTGCCATGGTAGCAGGGTGCCAAGGGGCCAGGCTTCTGGGGTGCTGGAGTGCCAGGGTGCCGAGGTGCCATGGTGCCGGGGTGCTGGTGTACCAGGGTGCTGGGTGCCATGGTGCCGGGGTGCTGGGGTGCCGGGGTGCCGCACTCCTCCCTGAGCAGCTTCTCCCTTCCAGATCATGAGCCAGAACTGAGCGCGGCGGCTGCGGCGGCGGCGACCTCCTGGCGTGGCATCGGGCAAATAAACCCACAGCTCTGGCACCGCACGTGTCCCTGTGCTGGGGCGTGGGCGCGCGGGGGCGGCCGGCGCACGGGGGCGGCCGGGTTGCCGGCAAACGGCACCGGTAGAGCGGGCACAGGGAGCACCCAGAGGTGCCCAGACACCACGGGGATGGGCACCCAGAGACACCCAGGTACCACAGGGACAGTTTGCCCTGAGGAGCCATGATGCCACGGGGATGGGCACCCACAGGCACCCAGATACCATGGGGATGAGCACCCAGAGACACCCAGGTGCCACGGGGACGGGCACCCCAAGGTGCCCTGAAGCCACGGGGATGGGCACCGCGATGCCGAAGGGACAGGCACCCCAAGACGCCTTGGTGCCAGAGGGATGGGCCCCCTGAGGTGCCCTGAGGACACGGGGATGGCCTCAGCCACGTGCCCCGACGCCACGGTGATGGGCACGCAGTGACGTCCTGTCACCACGGGGCTGGGCCCCCCCCGAGGCGCCCCGAGGCCCCAGTGATGGCCCCCTCGGGGCGCCCCAGGGCCGGACGGCCATGGCCGTGGCTCTGTCCCACCGCCTCCTGCCCTCCCGGCCCGGCCGTCGCTTCGCAACCACTGCCGCCGGCGCGTGACCGGTGAACAAAGAGCCCTTTCAGCGGTGACCCCGCCGCGGCCAGCACCCCTGGGACCCCCAGCCGGGGCACCTCAGGTCCCCCCACCCCACCCAGGCGCCCCGCGGGGATGGGTGCTCCACGCACCCCCAATTCCCCTGGGGATCCGGGTGGAAAATTCCTGCCACGGGGCGCCGGGGCTGTATAAGTTTTATTGGCCCCTTGTCACCCTGTCCCGGGGGACCTTTGCTCTCCCCGCAGTGGCCCGGCATCGCCGCCGTTGTCCGCCAGTGCCGCCCCGGCACGCCGCGGCCCCGCCGCTATCGCGGGCCCTTTGCTCGGGGGATGGGGGGGCGCTGAGGCCGCCCCAACTCGTGACACCCTTGCGCAAGTGGGTGCTGCCTGGGGGGGGTGGGATGGACGGGGGGACCCAAGCTGGCAGCACCCGGCTGAGCCACCGGTTTCTTATCGGCACGGGGAGGGGGGGCGCCGGCAGGGACCCCCCCGGTGCCGGTGGCGTGAATTGGGGTGATGCGGCACGGGGCCGGGCGCGGTGGTGCCGTGCCCCAGGGTGGCAGCGGGCGCAGAGAGGGTGGGGGCACGGTGATGCCGGGGCGCTGTGAGCCCAGCATGGGTGCTACAAACATGGTACGGGTGCTGTGAGCATGGCATGGGTGCTGTGAGCATGGCATGGGTGCTACAAACATGGCATGGGTGCTGTGAGCATGGCATGGGTGCTGTGAGCATGGTATGGGGGTGCTGTGAGCATGGCATGGGTGCTACAAACATGGCATGGGTGCTGTGAGCATGGCATGGGTGCTGTGAGCATGGTATGGGTGCTGTGAGACTGTTATGGGTGCTACAAACATGGCACGGGTGCTGTGAGCATGGCATGGGTGCTACGAGCATGGTATGGATGCTGTGAGCCTGGCATGGGTGGTACAAGCACGGTATGGGTACCACAAACACGGCACGGGTGCTGTGAGCATGGCATGGGTGGCATAAGCCTGGTATGGGTGGTGTGGGTCTAGCATGGGTGCTGTGAGCCCGGCGTGGGTGGGTGCAAGCCTTGTACGGGTGCTACAGAGCACGGCAGGGGTGCTGCAAAGCGCGGTATGGATGCTACGGACCTGTGATGGGTGCTGCCACCCCGGCATGGGTGCCGTCAGCCTGGCATGGGTGGTACAAGCCTGGCATGGGTGGTACAAGCCTGGCACGGGGGCCGCGAGCCTGGCACGGGTGCCGTGAGCCTGGCAGAGGGCCTTGGAGCCTGGCACGGGTGCTGCGAGCCTGGCACGGGTGCTGCGAGCCTGGCACGGCCGCCTGGCCCCCCCGGGGCAGCTCCTCCCTCGCCGGCGGTGCCAGCCGCCTCCGAAAGCCCCCGTGTCCTCTGGCCGGACCCACCCCCGGCGGGGTGACTCAGCCGGCGAAGCCTTTCCTTATATAACGCGGCGTCGCCGCCGCGCCGGGCGAGCGCCCGCCGAGCCGCCCCTGCCTCAGTTTCCCCTTGCC
This sequence comes from Platalea leucorodia, assembly GCF_965183815.1. Lineage (NCBI taxonomy): Eukaryota > Metazoa > Chordata > Aves > Pelecaniformes > Threskiornithidae > Platalea > Platalea leucorodia. The sequence continues at coordinate 8,729,241 of NC_138839.1, forward strand.
GGGGCGTCGCCGCCGCCACTGCCGCCGCAGCCATGTGGATGGTGTCACCGCCGGTCGGTAAGTGCCAGCTCGACGCCCCGATGCCGCTCGGCCCCTTCGCAAGGCGTCTTCCCCCCCGCCGCCGCCAAAAATCACCGTTGACGGTGGGTTTGGCGGGATAAGGGTCAGCGGGCGAGCGCTGCTCGCTCGGCCCTGCAAATCGGGGCAGAAAAGCGTAAAAATAAGCAAGCAGCCCCGAAAAAATCGGTTAATTCTGCGCCTCCTCCGGCTGAACCCCCTTCTCCCCTCAGCTCGGGGGGGGGCGAGACCCCCCCCGGGGGACACGAGCCCTCTGTAACACGCGGCGTCACCCGGGAAGAGCCAAATCCGCCTTTTTTTTCCCCCAGAAAGAGTACCAAAAAGCACCGGCAGCAGCGGCACGGGGCTGGGGAAGCCTCTCCCGCCCCAGCCCTTTGCTTTTGGGGGTAGAAACGCCAAGAACGGGCAAGTTTGGGTGCCATGGTGATGCCTGGGTATTGTGATGCTCGCCGGCACCCAGGTGCGGTGTAGCGGCAGCACCAGTAACTCTCCCCAGGGGCCTGATCCTGCCTGGCACTGGGGAGCGCGGGGATGGTGACGGTGAGCCCCAAAATCGCCGATTTTTACCCCTTTTCGCTTTTGGAGATGCCAAAACCCACCGGATCAGCCCCGACCAAGGCAAAGAAGGGGGGGACGGTGCCGGGCGTGTGCTCAGCCCCCCCAAAAACCACCGAATCCTGTAAAATCCAAGGCGGCGGAGCGACCGTCCCGGCAGATCGGGGCGGATTTTCCATCCCCAGCCGCCCGGCTCAGCCCTTACCGGCAGCTCGGGGTGCGGTATCCAAAGGTCACCGGCAGCGGTGGCCGCATCCGTCCCGCCGCCGGCACACGGAGCCACCGACCCCGGTGGGCTTCCCAAAACCAGGACTATATTTGAATTCCTCGCACCCGAGGTTATTTTTTTTTTTTTTTTTGGACACCTCGGGAGCCGTTTTCGGCGGCGTTTCGGCGCCGGGACGGTGATGAGTTGGCCCGGGCTCAGCCGGGAGCGGGTCATGGGGGGCGGCGAGGGGAGGGGGTGGCTCTTGTTTTGCTCTGACGTGCTGTTTTCTTTCAGATGAAGGATCTCACCAGCTTGCCTGGCTTTGGGACCACGGCAAAGGCAGGGTGCAAAGCCCACTAGTAGGACACGATCCTTAAATTCTTTCTCTAAAGCTTAGCTCTATAGGTATATACGATCGATAGAGCTTAAAACCGGGGTTGGCTTTTAGTCTAAGCTTGGGTTTGGATTTATTTTTTTATTTTGATTTTTTTTGCGGTTCTTTTATTGGTTTCTTCGGTTTTATTTTTGGGGAGATAAAAGGCAGGGCTTGCAAAAAGGAAACAAAACATCCCGCCGTTTGCTAAAAGGCTTTTTGGGGGCTTCGGTTTGAGGAGGGGACCAGCCAGCAAGGCTCCCGCCGTCGGCAGAACCCCCCAAAATTTCCTCCAGCCCCTTCCCAGCGCTGGAAGGGGTTGGGGGGGCTGCGGGGCTTCGCTCCCCCCTCCCCAGCACCGAGCTGCTACCTCGGGGCGGGTTTCCGTGACTCCCCGGTTGGAAAGCGGCCGTCGGTTCTGTCCTTCACCGGCCGCCTCGGCGGGTTGCAGGTATTTTCCAGTCCACGAAGAAACTGTTCCTGAGCGAGCGAGCGGGTCGGGGTCGGACGCTGGAATTCATCCGGAAAAACGCCGCTAACGGGCTCTCCGTGGCCAATCTGGTGGCGGGGCTCTCCTCCGTCCTCTGCAGCCTCAATAGGTGGGGGAAAAGGGGAAATGGGGTGAAACAGGGGGGGCTGCAAAGGCGGGGTCACCCCGGTTTTGCCCTCTCCGTCCTCCCCAGGCAGTACCACCACTCGTGCTGGCTGCTGCTGGTGGGGTTTCTGCTCGATCTGGCCGACGGAGCCGTCGCCCGACAGCTCGACGCCTGCTCGGCGCTGGGTGAGTCCGTCCCGCCGCCCCGGGAACCCACCGCCGCGTTCTCCCTCTCTCTTTCCCCGTCTGGCAGCTGCCTGCTCGCTGCCCGCAGGTGCCAAACTGGATGATTTCGCCGACTTCACCACCTTCGGGCTGGCCACGGCTCTGCTGCTGCAGCCGCAGGGCGTCCTGGGCGGGCTGCTGGCCATCGCCTACGTGATGGCCGTGTTCGCTCGCCTGTGCTTCTTCTCCAGTGGTAAGCCGAGCAGTTTGGGGGGCATGGGGGGGTTTTGGGGGTGATTTCCTCCCCCCGGCTGAACGTCTGGCGCCCAGCAGGGATCCCCTTCACCTACCGGGGACTGCCCTGTCCCTACGCCTCCTCGCTGCTGGCGGGCGCCTTCCTGCTGACGGGGGGTGACGTCACCCTGCTGCGCGTCACCGCCATCGTCATGATCCTCTTCATGGTCGATCGGGGTTTCTACCCCCACGACAAGGTGCTGGAGTCCCAGCTCTGGAAGAAAGTGGTTTACGCCGGAGGTAAGGACGGGGACCAAATCGAGGGAGGGGTAATTAAAGCCAGCGGGATGGCGGCGGAGGAGGAGGGAGCGGATCCCAAAGGCTTCTCCCAATCCGCAGGGGTGGCGGCCGTCCTCTTCTCGCCGGCGGCGGTGGCTTCCGTCTATTGCCTCGCCTGGTCGACGTCCTACATCGTCTTCCCCTTCGCCATCTGGAGCTGCAAAGCCTAACCCCCGCCTTCGCCTAACGCCTAGTAAAGCCTTCCTCTTCCTCCTCCTCCTCGCTCTCAGGTGCCGCCTCCTCCACCGGGATCTCCCGTCGCTCTTCTCGCCGAATCCCAGCCGCGGCGGGAGCCTGTTTAGAAAAGCAAAAGGGAAATAATCGAGCGGTGGGAAAGGCTCCGCTTTGGGGGAGCCCCAAAATCCCCCCCCGTGCCCTGCGCGCCGTGGGGGGGGGACAAGCGAACCCCAGTCCCCCACCACAACAGCCCTGCTCCGGAGACCCCCAAACCCTTCCCCAGAGACCCCCAAACCCTTCCCCGCGCTGGGGGACGGGAAATTTAGGGATCGTACATCATTAATTTATTACGAGGGGGAGGTTTACACCCCCAAAATCCCGACCGTAAGGAGGAAGCCCCCTCCCCGGGGGGAGGAAGCCGCCGATCAAACCTCCAGAGGCTGTTTGAAACCCGCTTCGCCGGCAGCGTTTTGGTATTTATTATTTTACCCGTCGCTGTGGGGACATCACCTCTCTAACGTGTTTTATTTCCCCCCCCCACCATCTTGGTGTTCGCTCGCTGGGGCATGGGAGGGAGGTGGAAGGGGAAAGCGGGATTTGAAGCCGGCGATGCGAACTCTCTGGAAAGCCGGAGGCTGCCGGACAACGGCGGCGGCGGCTGGAAAGCGGAGGGCGTGTGGGTGGAGGAAGGAAGCGAAGGTCAAACCTTGCGCCGAGCGGCGGAGAGAAACACCCGGGGTCCCTGGGGAGGCTCCCGCGGCGCGAGCAGCTGCGAGAGCTGGACGCGGCCCTCGCCGTATCCCCCCGCCGCGGCCCCGGGAAGCGGCCGAAGCCAGGCACCGGGAGGGCAGGACCCTTCCCCTTGGCAGGGAACCGGCGGGCCGAGGTCTCGCTCGGCGCGAGGAGGGCCGGAGCTGGCGACCGGCGGCCGCAGCTGCTCTGGCGTTCGGCCCCGATCCAGCCTCCCCCACGCCATTCCCACCCGGCACCGGGTTGGGACAGAGCCGTCGGCGCCGCTGAGGGACCAGGAGCCGGAGAAACGTGGAATCACCACAGATTTTATTTAAAAAAAAAAAAAAAAAAAAGGCAGTTATTTGGTAATAAATAACAAAGGGGTTAGAAAAGGGGCCGGGTGGCAGGTGGGGGTGCCTGGGGTCGTTTGGGGGGGCCGCGCACGCCGCCTCACTCGCCGGAGGCCTGCATCTGCTTGCAGAAGGAGTCGAACTGCTGCTGCTCCAGCTCCGTCATCACTCGGTTGAGGGCATAAATCTGCGCGGGGAGGGGGGAGAAAGAGGTGATGGGGAGGGGGGGGTTGGCCCCAGCGCTGCCGTCGGCCCCCCCCAGCCCCGGGTCGCTCACCTCCGCCCTCTGCCTCTGCTTCAGCTCCTGCTGGGCTGATTTCTGCTTGGCCTTCTCCAGGCGGGCGGCCGGCTCCCGGGGCTTCGGCCTCTCCTTCCGCCCGCCCCCGCTCGGCTCCATGGCTGGGGCAGTTTGGGGGGGTCACCCCAGGGGTCCCCCACTCCCCCTCCTGCCAGCCCCACGGCCCGCAGCCCCCCGGGCAGCCCCCCAGCCTGCCCCTAGCTCCGCAGCCCCCCGGGCCTGCAGCTCTACCCCTGCCCCACGGCCCCCCCAAGTCCCCCCCCCAGCCAACCTGGGGTCCCACAGGGCCCCCACAGGCCCCCTGAGCCCCACAGGGCCCCCCACGGGCACCTTGAGTCCCACAGGTGCCCCAGCCCCACAGATGCCCCCCATAACCCCCCACAGGCACCCTGAGCCCCACAGATGCCCCCCATAACCCCCCACAGGCACCCTGAGCCCCACAGGTGCCCCCCATAACCCCCCACAGGCACCCTGAGCCCCACAGGTGCCCCCATAACCTCCCAGAGGTCCCCCAGCCCCACAGGTGCCCCCCATAACCCCCCACAGGCACCCTGAGCCCCACAGGTGCCCCCCATAACCCCCCACAGGTGCCCCAGCCCCACAGGTGCCCCCCATAACCCCCCACAGGCACCCTGAGCCCCACAAGTGCCCCCCATAACCCCCCACAGGTGCCCCAGCCCCACAGGTGCCCCCCATAACCCCCCACAGGCACCCTGAGCCCCACAGGTGCCCCCCATAACCCCCCACAGGCGCCCTGAGCCCCACAGGTGCCCCCCATAACCCCCCACAGATCCCCCAGCCCCCTCAGCTGCCCCATCTCCACACAGTTCCCCCCCACACCGGCCCCACAGCCCCCCCACAGCTCCACAACCCCCCTCAGCCCCATAATCCCCTCTCCATCCCCCCAGCCCCCCCCAGCCCCACAAACACCGCCAGCCCCACAACCCCCTCAGCCACAGCCCCCCATGAACCACGGCCCCCCACAGCCCCACGGCCCCCCGGTCCCGCCGCCCCCCGGGTGCCGCAGCCCCTCACCGCCCCTCCATGCCCCCCCCAGACCCCGGATCCCCTCACCGCCCCCCCCCCCGCTCCCCGGTACCGGCGGGGCCCTGCCCGGGGCAAGATGGCGGACGTGCCCCCCCCACCCCAGCGCGCATGCGCGGGCAGCCACCGCCGCGCGGCCAAGCGGGGCCAGCGAGAAGGGCGGGGGCGCCGCAGCGCCGCCTGGCGGGCGGGAGGAGAGCGGCGGGCGGGCGGTGTCCCCCGCTGCCCCTATACAGCCCAGCCCCGATATATCGCACCCCGATATATCGCACCCCGATATATCGCACCCCCTACATACCCCTACCCCGGGACAGCCCGCCCCCCCATACAGCCCACCCCCTACATACCACATCCCCTGGATAGCCCACCCTTATATATAGCCGGCCCCTATAGACAGCCCGCCCCTATAGACAGCCCGCCCCTATACAGCCTGACACACAGGCAGGGCCCTACAGCACAGCCCCGCTCTCCACGTCGTGTCCCCCCTATACACATATACCTCCCGCAGCCCCTCCCCACGGCCCAGCCCCGTAGGCAGCCTCCCCTATAGGGGAACTGCCCCTATACATAGGCAGCCTCCCCTATAGACCCCTCCTCATCCCCTATAGACCCCTCCTCGCCACCCCGGCATCCCCGGGGCTGTGACAGCGTGGCGCAGCACGGCACGGCGTGCCACGGCACAGAGCAGTACGTACGGCACGGCACAGGGCACCGTGGCACCACGCAGCGTATATGGTACGGCACCCCATGGCACGGTATGGCGCGCCACGGCACAGCGCAGAACGCATAGCGTGGCGCAGCACGGCGCACCGTGGCACAGTGCAGTACATATAACACAGTATGGCGCACCAAGGGATGGCGCGGCACATATAGCATGGCAGACCACGGTGCGCCACGGTACGGTGCAGTATGTATGGCGTGGCACAGTGCCGTACACACGGCACGCCACGGTGCACGATGCAGCACGGTGCACCGCGGCACAGTACAGTACGTACGGTGTGGCCCAACACGCCGCACGCCGCCGTACGTATGGCACGGTGCAGCATGTATGGCACGGCACGGCGCAGCATGTAGAGCGTGGCGCAGCACACCGCAACACGGTACAGCGTGCATGGCGTGGCACAGCGCGGTGCACCCTGGCATGGTGCCGTACATACAGTACGGCACAGCGCACCACGGCACAGTGCAGTATATACGGCCTGGCACGCCGCAGTATGGCCCAGCCCGGCACAGTATGGCCCGGCACAGCCTGGTATGGCACAGTACAGCCTGGCCCGGCGCAGTACGGCCTGGCCTGGCCCGGCATGGCGCAGTATGGTGCAGTACGGCCTGGCCCGGCCCGGCCCAGCGCAGTACGGCCTGACGCGATGCAGTACGGCCTGGCCCGGCATGGCGCAGTACGGCCTGGCATGGCACGGCACAGCGCAGTATGGCCTGGCACGATGCGGTACGGCCTGGCCTGGCCCGGCATGGCGCAGTATGGTGCAGTACGGCGCAGTATGGTCTGGCACGGCACGGCACGGCGCAGTACGGCCTAGCACTGCCTGGCCCAGTGCAGTACGGCCTGGCCCAGCCCGGCATGGTGCAGTGTGGCACAGTACAGCCTGGCGCGGCGCAGTATGGCGCAGTACGGCCCGGCACGGCGCAGTACGGCCCGGCACAGCGCACCCCTGGCCCGGTGTCCCTCCACCACCCAGCCCCTTCTCTCCAACTCCGTTTATTGCAGCAGCCCGGCCCCCCCGGCCCCCCTGGAAGCACAGGACAGAGAGAAGGGGGGATGAAAAGGCCGGATCCTGCCCGGCGCCGGGGACAGTTCCTGGGGCAGGATCCACCCAAACCTCCACCGAACAGCGGGAAAACACCCGGAGGGGCGAGGGGACAGCCGCCGAACGCCGGGAGCCAAATCCCCCCCCGCCCTTAGATGCGAACGGTGTTGATGCGGAGGGGTTGGACGTTCTTCCCGTTGGCGTGGCTCTGCCCGGGGCTAAAATAAGAGCAGAGCTTGCCGGGAAACCTCTCCCGAAAGGTGTAGAGCCAGGACATGTCGTCGGCGTTGTAGAAGATGAGAAGCCCCTTGTCGTAGTCCAGGAAGACCCCCACCTTCTCCAACTTGCTCTTGACATTGAGCCGGGTCCAGGGCTCGGTGCAGGCGCTGTACTGGTTACCGTCGTGCATGACGATGCAATAAAAACCGCGGCTGGGTTGGATCTGGATGCTGCCCTTGCGGGTGACGGCTTCGTGGGCCAAACCGATCATCCACTGGGTCTTCTCGGAGACCACCACCTCCCAGTAGTGGACCCCGCCGCCGAACGCCTCCGAACCCAAGACCGAGACCTCCACGTCGAAGCGTTTGGGGGAGTCCTGCAGCGGCTGGGGGTGCAGGTTGCCGTACGCCACGATGGTGCAGTCGTCGGAGAGGATCAGGCGGTGGTGAGCGGTGCCGGGGTCCAGCGTCAGGGCTGCCGGCACTGGAGGAGGGGGGGGGACACGGGGACAAGCGTCAACGCAGCCCCCAGACCCAGCGCAGGTGGCTCTGCCCCACCCGTTTGCAAACCGTCGCGGTGCGGAGGTCACCAACGCCTCCTCACCCCTCACCGGTGCCTCCCCATCCTTCACCAGTGACGTCCCCGTCCCTCACCAGTGATGTCCCCATCCCGGTCTCTCACCAGCGTGTCCCCATCCCTCACCGGTGATGTCCCCGTCCCTGTCCCCATCCGTTGCCAGTGCATCCCCATCTCTTGGCAGCACGTCCCCATCCCTCACCAGCGATGTCCCCATCCCCATCCCTCGCCGGTGACGTCCCCATCCCTGTCCCCATCCCTTGCCAGCGCGTCCCCATCTGTAGCCAGCATGTCCCCATCCCTCACCAGTGATGTCCCCATCCCTGTCCCCATCCCTTGCCAGCACGTCCCCATCTCTAGGCAGCATGTCCCCATCCCTCACCGGTGACGTCCCTGTCCCTCGCCAGTGACGTCCCTGTCCCCATCTCTCACCAGTGTGTCCCCATCCCTCACCAGTGATGTCGTCTCCATCCCTCACTGGTGATGTCCCCATCCCTGTCCCCATCCCTTGCCAGTGCATCCCCGTCTCTTGGCAGCATGTCCCCATCCCTCACCGGTGATGTCCCCGTCCCCATCCCCATCTCTCACCAGGGTGTCCCCATCCCTCACCGGTGATGTCCCCGTCCCCATCCCTCACCAGTGACGTCCCCGTCCCTCACTGGTGATATCCCCATCCCTCACCGGTGATGTCCCTGTCCCCATCCCTCGCCAGGAACCCCCCCGATCCCGCAGCCAGCCCATCCCCGCGCCTCTCACCGGGATGGATATCCTGGAAAAGGGATTTCCAGATGGTGTACTGCAGCGGCCCCATGTATTTGGAGGTGGGAAAGTCCTCGTAGGTCAGGTTGGTCTCGTGGATCTTCCCCTTCAGCCTGCGAAGGAGAGGCGATGAAGGGGGGGACGACAGGGGGGATCCCGGTGTCACCCCAGTGTCACCCCGCTGTCACCCACCTCTCGGAAAGGGAAGCGACGCCAGCTAGAAAGACGTGTTTGTCGGCTTCGGCCAAGCGCTCCTGGAGGATCTGGCTGCCCTCCTGCACCTTGCGGAGCTGCTGGCTGTAGCGTTGGATTTTCTGCTCGATGTCGGTCAGCGTCCGCGCCGTGTCCGCCTCCAGCTCCTCCAGCATCGCCTTCTGCCGCTCCCGCAGCAGCCGGTGCAGCCGCTCGAAAGCCTCCCCGATAGTCACCCGCAGGCTCTTGGCTGAGGACTTTTGGGGTGCAGGTGGGTGTCAGGAAGCCCCAAACCTGCCCCGACCCCTCCGTGAATCCATAATTCCCAAAATAAACCCCTACAGTCCCGTTAATTCAAACAATTCCAGACACTCCAAGCATCCAGGGACGGATATTTGACCCCGCACCCCTATAGAAAACCTAAAACAACCCCGTCGCTGGTGGGGATGGGGAGAAAATTGAACCTCACTGAAAGCTGAACCCCTGAGCAAGGAGAAGGCGATAAATATAAAATAAAAATTAATTAAAAAGATAAATAAAAACAGCTCTGACGGAAATAAAAGAGGGATGAGCAGCCTGACGGGTGGCTTCGTCAACCTGCCGGCAGGTTTTGGGGTAGCGGAGAAGGAAAAAATGGGGCAGATCCATGAAATTGTGGGGTTTTAGGTCTTTGGAGGTCCCCAAATCAGCCGCGTCCCCGCTCGTACCTTGGTCTCGGCCAGCTGCCGCTTGAGGAGGTGCAGGGCTTCGGTGTGGCCGCGCTCGCTCTCCTGCAGCCCCTGGAGCTGCTCCCTCAGCTCCCGCTGCAAGACGGGGAGGAAAAAAAACCATAAAATAGGAGATTTGGGGAAAAAAGGGATGCCAGCAGGCGGCTTGCTGCCAAAACCTGGCTCCTGGGGTACGGGGGTCGTGGGAAAGGGGGGTGCAGGAGGTGGCAGGGGCACGGTCGGTCCCTGCCAGCACGGGGGTCCCATCCAGGGCAGAGCTGGGGGGTTTGGGGGGGTCCTACTTGGGGGGCGGCTCAGCAGATCCGTGGGGGTGCACGGCCGGCTGGTTTGGGGGTCCCGAAGGACCCTCAGTGTGGACAGACAGACAGAAGGGCAAGGGGGGATCCTGTGGGAGCACATGCATAAGAACAACATGTGGATGAATGGACGTACAGACGGACGGGAGGCAGCCACGGGGCTGAGCCCAATGGGGACAGAAAGGGTGCAGGGACAGACGGATGGGAGCCAACACCGAGGTAAGAGGCGACAGACGGACGAAGGAGCTCAGGGCAGGAGATCCCGGAGGGACGAGCCTTCACGGCCAGGAAGGGAGGGAGGGAAGGACGGACCCACCTGCAGCTCCTCGAAAGCGTCGTCCACGTTGGTGACCTGGTGCTGCTCGTGCACGGCGGGTTCGTCGCAGAAGAAGCAGACGACGGCGCGGTCGGTGAGGCAGAAGAGCTTGACCTTCTCGTGGTCCTTGCAGGGGAAGGGGCTGCGTTGGGCGCCCAGGATGGCGTCCAAGGGGAAGGCGCTGTACCGTTCCACGATGTTGGCCAGCTTGAGGCTGGGGGCCAGGGTGGGTTCGGCGAAGGTTCGGCGACACTCGGGGCAATCGCGGGTGCCCTGGGGTTCCTGGCGCACCCAGTGTTCGGTGATGCACCGGCGGCAGAAGTAGTGCTCGCAGCCGAAGCTCACCGGGTCCTGGTAGATGCTCAGGCAGATGGAGCAGAGCAGCTCGTCCTTCAGGCTGCAAGCCATGGCTCGGGGCTGGGGGAGAGGCTGGGGGGGCAGATGGTAAAAGGGGGGGGTCCTGGGGCAGGGAGAGAGGTTGGGGAGGGGGGAACGGGGGGCCTGGGTGTGAGGGATGGGATGGGGGGGCTGGGGAGGGGGGGCAATGGGGGGAATTGGGGGTCAGGTGGGAAGGGGGGATCGCAGTGGGGGAATTGGGGGGTCAGGCTACAAGGGGGGGGTTGCAACGGGGGGAAATCGGGGGGTCAGGTGGGAATGGGGGGTCTGCAATGGGGGAATTGGGGGTCAGGTGGGAATGGGGGGCTGCAATGGTGGAATTGGGGGGTCGGGTGGGAATGGGGGTCTGCAATGGGGGAATTGGGGGGTTGCAGTGGGGGGAAACTGGGGAGCCAGGATGCAATGGGGGGGGAGCTGGGGGGGTCAGGCTGCAATGGGGCGGGCTGGGGGGTTGCAGTGGGGAGGAATTGGGGGGGTCAGGCAGGAATGGGGGGGTTGTAATGGGGGGAAATTGGGGGGTCACGCTGCGATGGGGGGTTGCAGTGGGGGGGGACAGCGGGTGAAGCTGATATGAGGGACCTGAGGGGGCTGTAACGGGGGGCCGGGGGTGAAGCTGCTGTGGGGGAGCCCGGGGGCGAGGGCTGCCCCGAGGGCACCCAAGGGAGCGGCCGCACCGGGGCTGCAATGGGGGGGCCGGGGCTGAGGCTGCACCGGGGGGACCCCGGTTCGAGACCGCCCCCCCCCCGCGCCGCTCCCGCCGAGACCCGGGTTCGAGACCGCTCCCCGCTCCGCGCCGCACCAAGGACCGGGGTTCGAGACCGGCCCCCGCCAACACCCGGGGTTGGAGGCGGCCGCCCCCCGCCTCCCCCAGCCGCCGGTGCCCGGTGCCCGCTGCCCTCACCCGGTTGCCGGTGCCCGGTACCCGGTACCGGTGCGGCGGATCGATCCCGCCGCCGCCTCACAGCGCGCCCCGCCGCGACGGGCGGGGGGGAGGGGGTGGGCGAGGAGGGGTGGGCGGGGCCGCGCGGCACTTCCTGCCCGCCCCCCCCCCCGCAGCCACGGTGGTACCGCCCCCGCCCCATTGTCCCCCGCGCGGCGCGGCCCACCCGCGCGCACCACCGCCCGCCCGCGGGGGGGGCGCTTAAAGGGGCCGCGGCGGCGCTTGGGGGGGGGCGCTTAAAGGGTCCGCGGCACCGCCTCCCCCTGTGCCCCGTCCGTCTGTCCGTCCAGCCAGCCCTCCGTCCGTTCCTCTGTCCCCCCGTCCCGTTTGTCCGTCCGTTCCTCTGTCCCCCCGTCCCGTTTGTCCATCCGTCCCTCAGTCCCCCGTCCAGCCATCTCCCTGTCCGTCCCTTAATCCCTCCATCCATCCGTTTGTCCATCCGTCCCTCTGTCCCACCGTCTGTCCATCCTGCCGTCCCTCTGTCCGTCCATCCATCCACTTGTCCATCCATCCTTCCATCCCTCTGTGTCCCCCCCCGTCCATCCAGCCCTCCGTCCCTTCATCCGTCCGTCCCTCCGTCCGTCCACCCGCCCCTCTGTCCATCCATCTGTCCCGCCATCCCTCCATCCCTTCATTCGTCTGTCCCTCCGTCCATCCATCTGTCCCGCCATCCCTCAGTCCGTCCGTCTCGCCCCATCCCAGCCACCCCACAGGGGACCCGTGGGGGACAGGGGATGCCGCGGGGGACCCTGGCACACGTATTGCCCAGAAAACACCGTTTTTCCCCCCAAATTTTACCAATTTCACCCCCAAAAAATAAAAAAAATCACATCGAGAGGAATTTGGGGTGACGGGAGGGATTTGGGTGACGGGAGGGATTCGGGGTGACAGGAGGGATTTGGGTGACAGGAGGAATTTGGGCAATGGGAGAGATTCGGGGTGACGGGAGGGATTTGGGTGATGGGAGGGATTCGGGGTGACGGGAGGGATTTGGGTGATGGGAGGGATTCGGGGTGACGGGAGGGATTCGGGGTGACGGGAGGGATTTGGGTGACGGGAGGGATTCGGGGTGACGGGAGGGATTTGGGGTGACGGGAGGGATTTGGGTGACGGGAGGGATTCGGGGTGACGGGAGGGATTTGGGTGATGGGAGGGATTTGGGGTGACGGGAGGGATTTGGGTGACGGGAGGGATTCGGGGTGACGGGAGGCATTTGGGTGATGGGAGGGATATGGGGTGACGGGAGGGATTCGGGGTGACGGGAGGGATTCGGGGTGATGGGAGGGATTTGGGGTGACGGGCTCCCGCTGTCCCCTCCTCTGGCACCCTGGCGCTCGGCCACCGCGGGACCCATGGGGACCGGAGGGTTCTGGCAGCACCGGCTGCCCCATGGCGAGGCTCCCCCCCCCCCAACCCAAGGACCCCCGGGGACCCGCTCGGTTACGCCGCGTACTTCGGCGGCAGCGGCATGGTGACCGCCCCGAATCGCCCCGCTCCGGCTGCCGGCGCCCCGCTTTTCCCCGGCGTTCCCCATCCCGCGGCACGAGCCGGGGATCCCCCCAAATCCCTTCCCTCTGGGGAACAACCGCCCGCTTCGTCCCCCTTCCCGACAGGCCCGAAAATTTGGAAATACTCCCCACCCCCCAAAAAAAAATATAAACCCACGTGGATTTGGGATTTTGGGGGGTTTTTCCGCTTGTTTTTCCACATTAGGAATTCAGGCCTCGTCTCCCCGCCGGGACCCACCGGGGCCGAGGAACGGTTGGAATTAAATCATCAAAGAGCCGCGCCGGCGAGCGGGGATGGGAGAGAAAAAAAACAAAATCCCCTTTTTTTCACCCCAAATCCAGATTTAGGGCTGGGGGGGGGAAGGGGAGGGTCCATCCCGGGCCGTTAACGGGTTATTATTTAATTCGTATCCCGGGAAATTGGGGCGAGGGAGAGCAGCGTCCCACCGGCCCACGTGGCGGTCGGCCGGGATTGCCGCCGCTCATCCTGGCGGCTCGTTAGGCAACGAAGGGAAACCGCGGGGCGGGTTTGGGCAAACAGGGAAATTAATCCCAGTTAATTAGTAAATTGGCTTCGTTACCTCCCAGTAACCCCAGTCTGAGCCGGGGGGGCTCCACCATGCCTTAATTCCTGGGTTTTTTTGGGGTACGCAGCCCCTTTTCTGCCCCGGCTCTGGCGTGCCGGAGGATGCCGGGATGGGATGAGGGGGCCTGGGCGATCCGGCAAAGCGCGGCGACGCAGCCGGCGGGCAGGGAAAACCCGGCCTCCTTCCCACGTGTGCCGCGTGCGCCGGCTCTGCCCGCGGGATGCTGGCGGGAAGGGAAGGCCCCTGAGCCGCCGTGCTGGAATTTTCCCCCTCGCTGCCGGATTGAAACGGCGCTGCCGGCGGGACGGGCACGCCGCGACGTGCCCGTTTGGCTCTCGGCACGCGTGCCTCCAGCCTGGCGCGGCTTTTTCCCCCTCGCCGGAGCGGAGGCAGAGCGCCGGGAGCAGCCCTCGCTCTTTGAGACCCCCCGGAACCGGCGCCCATCGCCTTGCTGGGTTTTAAGCCCGGCCTGGCTAGGCTTGGTTTAAGCAGTCCCCTCCTAAGGGCAGCGCGGGGAGGGGGTTTGAGCCCCGCGCCCCTCCACGGAGAGCGCGAGGATGCCCAAAGCCGCCCCACGCTGGCGCTTTTCATCTCCTAAGTGCTTTGCAAACATTAACTAATTAATCCTAATTAACTCATTACCTAATTAGAACCAAGGGCCCTCCCGTTCGCAGGCAGAAGGGAAACTCCTGCACCTTCCCTCCCCCCCCCGCCCCCCCGAACACCCCAAAACCTCCGCCGGCTTCACGCCAGCGTCGGCGAGGACCTCGGTGCCGACGGCCGCCATTCTGGGGTGAAAAACCTGCTTTATGGCTTCGCTAAGCCCAAGAAACCAGGAATGAGGATTTTCACCCGGCCGGCCCAAGCAGCTTTGGGAACGCCGGCATCACCGACGCCCGGCGTGCCCACACCGTCGCGGGGGAACCTCCTGTGGGGCGGGCGGCGGATGCTTTCACCAGTTTTTTACGGAAAACGAGGGATTTCTTGAGAAGGAAAGGAGCAGGCGGTCGGGACGGAGGAGTTTCGGAGAGGCGTTTCCCAAAGGATTTCCATCCCGGTGTCCCGAAGATGGGGGACAAAGGTTTTGGTGACACCAAAAGAGCTGGCGGGGAGCCCGGCGTCGCCCCTCGGCGACCGTATTTTCCCACCGGGACATCCCAGGTCGCCCTCCGGAAACATCTCCCTTTCTCCACCGCGTCACCGGAGGGGTTTCACACAGCGCCGGCACCGTGCCGGACAGATCCGGCTTCACGCCGACGCCAAAACGGAAAGGAGCCGCCATTCCCAGTCCTTTTCCCGGGCACAGGTGTAGTGGCCCTGCAGCATTGCCGAAACCCCCGCGGCGGTGATTTACGGCGGTGATTTACCTCTGCTCCTGCCTTTCCCTCCTTTTAATCGCGGTCGGATCTATCCCGGGGGCAAAACCAGCCTTGGAACCATATTTTTTCGGAAGGCGAGGGCTTATTTCCTCCATTTTGCAACCCAGGATGGAGACGGGCACGGGTTTATTATTATTATTTTATATTTTTTTTTTTTTTTATCCCTGCATACCAACCACCTCCCCAGGAAAGGGGCCCCTTTCCCACACCCAAGATTAAATCCACCCAACGTAGGGTCGGAACAACAAAAAAAAAAAGCCCGGAGCGTTGATTATCTCAGCCAACCTCAACACGGAGGGGGCCTGGGAGGTGTTCGCCACCCCTCGATGGACGCCCGAGCTCAGGGGGGACCCGCGCCGTCTCCTCCCGCCGCAGATTTGGGGGTTGGACAACTCCCCCCCTCCTCGAAATCAAGAATCACCTAAAATGGTGCAGAGGTTTAAAACCACCGGTTTCATAATCACGGCCAAAAAAAAAAAAAAGAAAAAAAATCCCGGCAGCCGAAAGCCCCAGCGCTGCGGGAGGAAGCGAAAGCACCCGTGAAAATAAACCCAGCGAGGGGAACCTGGTGACATCGGGGACGGACGTCGGTGGCTTAAGGGACAGCAGGGAAGCTCCGAGATGTTCCAGTCTCTCCCGGTGTCCTGTTTTGGGGTGACACCGGCGCTGAGCGGCGACTGTTAGGTGTCAACATCTGAAAATCAGATAAAAGGGGAGTTTTTGAGCTGCTGGCTCAGGTTCTGGGTTGAGTCATGGATAATTAATGGATCTGGGGACCTTCCAAGGTGTGGAAATGTTGGGCGAAGGGGGGATCCCAGGCCAGCTGGCTGGCGGTGCTAAGGGAGCGGTGGGGGTGAGGGTGGGGGACACGGCCAGAGCCGCGAGGGCGCCGGGGGTGGCCCCGGCACCCTCGCCTCGGCCAGGACCTGCCCCGGGGGCTTTGCACCCCCCCGCTCGCCCAGGGCAGAGATGGGTGGATGCCCACGCCTCGGTGGAGACCTCTTGGAAGCTCATCCCAAACCAGGAGATGTCCAGGGTGGTTAGAGATGGACGCCCACACCTCGGTGGAGACCTCTTGGAAGCTCATCCCATCCCCATCCCATCCCCATCCCATCCCATCTCATCCCATCCAATCTCATCCCACCCCACCCCATCCCATCTCATCCAGTCCCATCTCATCCCACCCTATCCCATCTCATCCCGTCCCATCTCATCCCACCCCATCCCATTCCACCCCATCTCATCCCATCCCACCCCATCCCATCCCATCCCGTCCCGTTCCGTCCCGTCCCATCCCATCCCATCCCATCTCATCCCGTCCCATCTCATCCCACCCCATCCCATTCCACCCCATCTCATCCCATCCCACCCCATCCCATCCCATCCCATCCCGTTCCGTCCCGTCCCATCCCACCCCACCCCACCCCATCCCATCTCATCCCACCCCATCCCATCCCATCCCATCCCACCCCATCTCGTCCCATCCCATCCCGTCCCATCCCATCCCACCCCATCTCATCCCATCCCGTCCCATCCCGTCCCATCCCACCCCATCTCGTCCCATCCCATCCCATCCTGTCCCATCCCACCCCACCCCACCCCACCCCATCCCATCCCATCCCATCCCACCCCATCCCATCCCATCCTTCCCCGCTCCCCACCTCTCTCTCGGAGGCATCGTTTGGGTTTGCTCGTTACGGTTCCACCCGTTCAGGGCATCCCTCTCCTCCCCATCGCCCTCCGGGATGCGACGTTTTGGGAAAGTGTGAAAAAAATCCCCACTTGTGGCGTTTTTTTGGGTTTTTTTGTTGTGTTTTTTTTTTTTTTTAATTATTTTTAAATTGGAAACTCAGATGCACCATCATCCCCTGGACCCTGGGGAAGAAGAAGGGGAACCGGGTGGGTTTTGCCCCCCCTTTTTCCTTCCCCTGTGGGCTGTATCTGCTGATTTGGGGCACGGGGCTGAGACGGGGGGACACACAGGGATAAAATGATGAAAAATCAGAGGAATAAATTGAAATTTTTTTTTAAAAAAAAGGATGCTCCCCAAAAGGGATGTGGGGAGGAGAAAGCAAATAGGGAGGCCCAAGGGGCTGCTAAAGCAGGGGGGCTTGGGGGGACCCCGGGGGTCCGCAGAGACCCACGGAGGGGATGTGGGGGGCAGAGATGGGGGGTGACGCCCCGAGGGGGCCATGGGGCGGAGGAGGCACAGAGGGGGGCTGCGGGGGGCCGGGGGGGGTGAAGAGATTTGGGGGGCTGAGGAGATTTGGGGGGGCTGAGGGGAACCGGGGGGGGCTGAGGGGATCTGGGGGGGATGAGGGGATCCGGGGGGGGGCTGAGGGGATCTGGGGGGGCTGAAGAGATTGGGGGGGGCTGAGGGGAACCAGGGGGGGCTGAGGGGATCTGGGGGGGGTGAAGAGATTGGGGGGGGCTGAGGGGATCCAGGGGGGCTGAGGGGATCTGGGGGGGCTGAGGGGATCTGGGGGGGGTGAGGAGATTTGGGGGGCTGAGGGGAACTGGGGGGGGCTGAGGGGATCTGGGGGGGGTGAAGAGATTTGGGGGGGCTGAGGGGAACTGGGGGGGGTCTGAGGGGACCTGGGGGGTCTGAGGGGATCCGGGGGGGATGAGGAGAATTGGGGGATCTGAGGAGAATTAGGAGGTCTGAGGGCAACTGGGGGGTCTGAGGGGACCCAAGGGGGCTGAGGGGCATTGGGGGTTCTGAAGAGATTTGGGGGGCTGAGGGGATCCAGGGGAGCTGAGGGGACCTGGGGGGGCTGAGGGGATCCGGGGGGTCTGAGGAGATTTGGGGGGTCTGAGGAGATTTGGGGAGTCTGAGTAGAATTGGGGGGTCTGAGGGGACCCGGGGGGGACGAGGAGATTCGGGGGGGGCTGAGGGGACCCGGGGGGGCTGAGGCGAACGGCGGGAGCCGAGGGATCCAGCGGGGCTGAGCAGCCCCGGGCGGGCCGAGGGAACCGCGCTCCGAGGCGCCTTGGGGGGGGCTGTCCGTCTGTCTGTCCCCCACAACCCCAACCAACGCCCCCCACAACCGGTAACCGGCGGGGGGGGGGGGGGGGGGGCGAAGGCGGCGCCGGCGGCCGGGCCCGCCGCGGCCCGGGGCTGGGCGGGCGGTGGCGGGGGCGGGCGCGGGGGCGGGCGGGCGGCGGGGCGCCCATCTTCCTCCGTGCGGCGGAGCCGGCGGGACGCGGCGGGGGCAGCATGGCTGTTGGTATAGGAAGTGTCTTTTTTTTTTTTTCTTCCCCCCCCCTCCTTTTTTTTTTTTTTTCCTTTTTTTTTCCCCTCTTCCCTTCCTTCCCCCCCCTTCTTCCCCCCCCACATCCATCCCTCCAAAACACCTCAACCCCCCCACCCCCCCCTCACCCCGGGTACGAGTGGGGGGGGGGGGCGGCCCCACACCCCCCCCCCCCGCCCCGCGCTGCGTTTTGGCTTTTTTTTATTTAAAATATTTTTTATTATTTTTTTTTTACATTTTTTCCCCTCACACCACCACCCCCCCCCTCCTTCCCCTCCTCGCAGATCTGCAGAATATGGCGTCCCCGTCCTAGCGTTTTAAAAATAAGCCGGGGCTGCCATTTTTGTTTTCCTTTTGTCTGCGAATTTTAATAAAACCGTCTGAGAATGTGGGAGAGGCGGCGGATGGAGGGGGGGGAAGCTCCCGGCCGGGCCAAACCCCCCCTCACCCCCCCCTCCATCCCCATCCCCCGGCCTTTTTGTCTGAGGAAAAAAAAAAAAAAAAAAAAGGCCACCCCCCCCCCCATCTCCCCTCCCAGGTCGAGGATTTCAACTTCACTTAACGCCAAACTTCGCCTTTTTCCACCTCTTTTTTTTTATTATTATTATTATTTTATTTTTACCCCCCCCCCCCCCTTCACCGAGGAGGAAGAAGAAGGAAAAGGGAGGGGGGAAAAAGGGGGAAAGGGGGGGGGACATCCAGGAAAATACCCGTTTTGCTGGATTTTCGCTTTTTCTCTCCCTCTGGATGGTCTAATGGAAAAGTTAATTGCAGCTGAACGTACCTATTTTTGTGGATGTTGCATGATGGGGGGGGGGGTGTTTGCTTTTTTTATTTATTCATGGCTTTTTTCTTACACAGGGGGTGGCGGAAGGAGCGCGGGGTGGTGGTGGTTATTATTATTATTATTATTATCATTTTTATTCCTTCCCCCCCCCCTCCTTTTTCTTCCTTTCCTCTCTTTCCGCATTAACCGGTTTTGTCTAGAAAGTGGTCTCGCTGGCTGGAAGGTCTAACGGGGGAATATTTTTGCATCGCGCTTTGGCAGGAATGCGGCAGCCTTAGCGAGGGACCCAAATTTCCGTGGCGGTGCTTAGAGAGGTCTGTCTGTCTGCCTGGACGTATATTTAGCCATATACTATTTATACATCCATAATCTCCCGGCCACGTCGGGGGCCCTGGGGGGAGCTTAGAGCCGGCGTGGCCGTGGCGAAGCCGGACGAAGATGCCTTTTAACCCAGGAATGATTAATTTGCTGATTTTATTTCTTTTTTCTCCAGCAAATACCCTGCAAGGTCGGAGGATGCTCCTTGGTTTTTTTTTCCCCCCCCCGGCCCCGCGGTCCTTCGGACATCAGCCGGGTTTTTTAATCCGGGGAGGATGGAGCGGGCGATAGCGGCTTCGAGCCTGAGGCCTTTTGAGATTATAAAGTGATATTTTAGCGGAGAGGTAAAAAAAGTTTTCGGTCCCTCCCGGCGTGCAATTTGCCGAGAGGCGGAGGGTCCGGGGCGAGGGGATGGATTTCAACCCCGATTTTCCAGCCAGCTCCCCGTCCCTTGGCTTCGCAGGCAGCTTGGGGGTGAGCCGGGCTAAAAAAAAAACAAAACCAAAACCCACATTGCTTTTTTTTTTTCTTTTTTTTTTTTTTTTCTTTTTCTCTGTTTTCAGGAAAAACCCCACGTTCCCACGGGTCGGGTAGGTCGGAGCCGCTTCGCTTTTGTTCCTCCGCTCTGGGATCTCGCGCGCCGGGGGCTGGCGGTGGGTTCGGGGTGTGTGAAGTTGTCCTCCTTGTCCCCCCGTAGAAAAACGCCCCGCGTGCAGCACCCGGTCTCAGCTAGAGCTGGAGATGGACGCGGATAAGGGGAAGCAACGCCAGTACTCGCAGAGGTGGGCATGCCGGCTTTATTGAGGGGACTGGAGAAAAAAAACCCGTATATATATATGTATTGACATCGTAAAATAACGTATACGCGCTTAATAATGTGTACGCACGTAATTATATATATGCGTAGAAAAATAGTATCTATATGCACATAATAAGAGATGTATTATCATGTGCATATATATATTTATATACAAGCGGGGGCAGATTGTGGCCCTCCCTGGGGGGTTTTGGGGGGCGCAGGGGGCCACCTGCCTGCCCCCCCCGGTGGGGAGGGGACCGGATCCGGTGACGGAGGGGACCCCGCTCACGGCGTAAGTGTGACCGCTTGAAATTTCCGTTTGAAGATCCAAATGTTTGTATGCGTAAAATAATCTTTTTCTC
This sequence comes from Platalea leucorodia, assembly GCF_965183815.1. Classification (NCBI taxonomy): domain Eukaryota; kingdom Metazoa; phylum Chordata; class Aves; order Pelecaniformes; family Threskiornithidae; genus Platalea; species Platalea leucorodia. Next base: position 8,749,568 of record NC_138839.1, read on the forward strand.
CCTTGAACCCCTGCCCCCCGCCATTATTTTTTTTTCCCTTAAAAAATGTGAATTTTCGGTCGGCGGGTGCGATGTCACGACAAGTGCATGTTGGATTCGGTGCGCGCTCGCTACCTCCTCGGGGCGAACCCCTGCTAAGCCGCCCGTGCCTCGGTTTCCCCACGGTGGTCCCGTCGGCGCGCGGCGTCACCCATGGGTGCTGTCCCGGCCCCCCCTTGCTGCCGTGGCGGGGCCGGCTGCCCCCCGAGCTGGCTGGTTTGCGGGCGCCGGCTTTGCCTTGCGGGTGCCCGGCTGGTCTCTTTTAGGGGGGGTGGGTGTTTTTGGGGGGTCTGGGGGAGCAGGTACCCCCCCAGCGCTGGGGAGCGGTGCGCTTTGGGGGGGACGTGGCCCCCATGTTTGGCACGAGCGTCGCCCTGCGGGCGCCGGGTTTCCCTGCGGGCTGTCCCCGTGCCCCCTTCGGTGGGTCCCATTGGTGACGGGACAGACGGACGGCATTTCGACCCCGAGGATTTGGGGTTGCGCCGCCTCGCCCCCCATCTTTTGGGAGCCTTGGCTCCCCTGGTTCCCCCCTCCTTCATCCCCGGGGCGGGGGACACGCCACCGCGGTCCCCAGCGTGGCTTTGCCTCCCCTTTTGCTTCACGCCGGTGCTTGGCTCCTCATCCCTGCGCCTGTGCACCCCCTTTCCCACGCAGGGACCCCCATAGCAGGATGGGCTTTACGCTGGGGCTCGTTTTGGGTTGGTTTTGCTGAAAATCCGAAGGAGAAACACCAGTTAACGGCCCTTCGGGGGGCGGAAACGTGGGGTTTAATTGGTTCCATCTTGGGTGAATTCTTCTGGCGCGCGGTCTGCCCCCCCTCCCCGAGCGATGGGGATTTCGGGTCTCGCCCGTCGTTTCTGCTTCCCCGGCCTCACCTGCCTTCTGCCACCTCTGCTTTGGGGTAAATCCCTCCCGGATGAGGACAATCCGGGTGGGGAGGGATGAGGGTTCCCCGAGGATGGAAGCGGGATGGTGCCGGATGCTGCTTCCCACCCCGGCGGCTCTGGGATGGGGTTTTTGCGGAGGGGCACTCGCTTTCCCTTGGAAAACCCTCCTGCTCCGGGCAAACCCCGCTTGCACGCGGGGGGAAGCCTGTCCTTACGGGGGGAGAGGGGCCGTGGCCTCCTGTTTTGGGGGGAAACTGAGGCACGGTGGAGGGCAAAGCCGGGTTCTGCCCTCGCCCAGCCACGGGAGGTGGCGGGGACACGGCTACACTGGCACCACCGTCCCCTGTCTGTCCCATGGCGGCGAGGGCGTGCTGGGATTCGGGGGGGGGACACGCAGGGGACCTCACCCCGCTTGGCTCTCGCCCACCGCGCCGTCTCGGGCCGCCGCCGGCTTTCCTGCGCTCGCCGCTTGGCATGGCGGGGGGGATCTCTGCCCCCATGCTCTCGCCGGGACCCTCGGGGACAGGACACTGTGGTTGGGGACACCGAGGGCTCGGCTTCTCGCTCGGTCGAGGGCACGTTTAGGCACTCCGACCGCCGCTCCGGTCACCCCAAATCCCTCCCCTCGCCTCTCAGCGCCCCCGTTTGCCGGCTGTACCGGGTCGGTGATCGCTTGCCGTCCTCAGGGTTGCCGGTACCCGGGAGCTGCCCCCTTTCTTTCGGCGGTGCCGTGAAAAGAAATCTCTTGTTTCTTTTTATTTCAGCGAAGGCGAGACAGAGAGGGCTGCCAAGGTAGAGGCGTTCCCTAGAGAACTGTAGCTTGACTTAGCGGCAGTTGGGTAGGAAGTTGGAAGGCTCTAGTGAGCTCGTGCCCACCCGTGCCATCATCTACCTCCCATCAATCTGGAGCCTCATCGACACGTCTCCCCAGGCAGCTGCGGCCACCTGGCTTCTGAGGCCAGCCTGTGAGTACCAAAACACCGGCGTCCGACCGTATCTCGCCACCGCCGACCCCTCGCTGCCGCCGCCGCACCCCTTTCCCCCTCGCCATCCCCCCTCGCCCCGGCTTGCCGGCTTCTCACGCTCTCTTCCTTCCCCGTGGGTGCGGAGGCGATGATTTTTGTGTCTTTTTTAGGGTCGCCCAAGATGCTGCCGCTTCTCCCCTTCGCCCGGTTGAGCGGCGATGCCGGGTACCGCGCCGTTCTGTGGGAATTCGGGGTTCAGCCCCCGTTTTTTGGGGCTCCGCGCATCTTCCTGCTTGCTCTTCCGACATCCCTCTCCTCACGGCCGTGCCCGCTCGGGCGGCCGTGATGCTTTTTGCACCCACCCCTGTCCCCGGGGACAACCTTTGGCGTCCCCTCGGCAAGAGTTGGCCAAATCCGGTGCCCGTGGAGGATGCCGGGGCATCTCCCGCGCTGCGGTTCGGACCGCAGGACCCCCCCGTGCCGCCGGAGAGCCGTTCCCCGGGGGGGTTTCCCCCTGCCCAGCCAAAAGTTGGGGGGCACGGAGAGCCCTGACGCGCCCCCCTCGCCCCCCTACCCCGCAGAGCCGGGTCCCGCAGAGCCGGCGGGAGACGCGCTGCAGCATTCCCCACCCTTCATAATTTCCATTTTAATGGATTTTCTTCTTTTTTTTTTTTTTTCTTTGCTGCATGTCAGCTTCCATTTTTCATAGTTAGCTGAGAATATAGAAAAAGGGAGTTTTTATATATATTTTTTTTTTTCCATCTGCTTTATATCCCCTCCCGCTCCCTCCCCCAGCCATCCCAGCCCTGGGAGAGGGGGAAGCCGCTCCCTCCGCTCCCGATGAAATACCGCACGATTTATAACATTACATCGGGACAGGAACAGGGATTTTTTTTATTTTTTTTTTTTGGCACGCCGACCATTTCTTTCCTCTTCATTCTGGGCAGGTTTGTCAAGCTCCAAGTGCGCTGGTTTTGCAAATAATTTATAATTAATTTAATAAGACCTCCTCACGTGGAGGCGGGGCGGGGATACACGCAATATTTGCACTTTCCTCCCCAAAATGCGCTTTGTGCCTTTGCCAACCCCTCCTCCAGCTTTGCATGAGGGGTCCTGGGACTGTTGGTAGCGGTTCGTGCTGCGTCCTGGCGATGGTTTGGGAACCGCGCCGGCGGTTTTGATCCTTCTTGGTGCCGCTGATGGCTCCGGTGGAGCCCGGCATGCTGTTGGGACAGGGAGAAGGACGGACGGATGGATGGATGGACAGACAGACGGGAAGGACGGAGGTCGCAGGGCACCTGCTGGGACGGGGGAGCAGCTCCAAAAAGTCCTTTTCTAATCATAGCTCCGGCTTCCTGTTTTCCCATGCTGCGGGGCTGCCGCCGGCCGCGCCGGGGCGGTGGGGTTCGTGCCGGGGTGCTTGGCCGCGTCGGGGGGGACCCGGAGCCCTCCTGCCTGCGCTCCTCTGCCTGCCCGCTGCCCGCTTTCCTGCCTGTCTCCCATCACGAGGAGTTTTCCCTGCCACGATCTCCTCTTTCGGCCCCGTCTCCCGCCGCGCCGGCCCCTCGTGCCGTCATCCCGGAGTCCCCCATCCCATGCTCATCATCCCGAGCGATCTTATTTTATTTATATATATATATACACGTAGCCGGTGGGTAAACACACAACGTGGGCGGCGTGCGGGTACATATATAATCTATATAAAATAGCCGGTGGCGGGCGTGTACGCGTATGGGAAAGCGCATTTAATAGCCCCAGCAAGTTCCCTTTCTGTGCGCACCGGCGTGGCGCAGAGCGGGACTCCCGGCTCTGCCTTTTGCCTGCCTGCGCCGCGGAGAGGGGGGTGAATACGGTGGGTGGAGAGAAAACGGGGAGGAAAAACAATCGTTCCGGGGGATATTGCGAGGATCCGGGTCTGCTTTCACTTGAAAAAGCCTAAATTTGGTGCGCGGAGAGGTGACATGGAGCGGTTCGAGGCAGAGAAGGGGAATTTCTGAAGCCGGTGTCCGGGTGGTCTCCCGGCCTGGCTGCGGCGTTGGGGTCTGCCACGCGAAATGGCTCCCGTTCCTCAGCGCTGCCGGCGCCTAGGTCCGAGTCGCCCCAAAACGCGCCTTGTCCTGCGCCGCGCTGCTGCGTACCGCGAGGGTCGGGCCGTCCCCTCCTCCCTGCCTCAGTTTCCCCCCCAAGAATGAGCCTGGAGGGGTCCAGCCCGCGGCTCTTTTTCAGGCTGGGGTGGCCGTGTGGGTGCTAAGTCCCTGGTGGGACCGGGACCCCCTTTTGCTGGGTGCTGCCCACCCGCCGACAGAGAGCTCGGGGTCTGATTTAAACCGAGGGGCAGCGAGCGAGTGCGATGAGGAGGAGGAAGGCTCATCGCCCCATCCCAGCCCCAGGGTGCTTTTTTTGTGGGAGCAGGGATGTTCCCGGACGGCACCGGCGCCGTTCGGAGGAGGCTGCCCATCCGGCAAATGCAGGACCGCGTCCGAATCTGCGCAGCCGTGGCCCTCTGTGCCTCGGTTTCCCCAGCCGCCGGTGCTCTGCCGTAGGCACCTCGCCCCCAAATCCCGCCAGCCCGAAGGCTTTCGGCAACGTGCTTTGCCGGAGGTGCCGGTCTAGTTTCTCCCGGGATCCTGGCCGCGGCCTGGTTTATATTACAGACTGAGCTCCTCGGGGACCTCTCCTATACGTTCCGCCAGGGTCCCTTATACACTTTACCCTTAAACACCCCCGTAATGAGGTTTGCCGGCGTGGCGATGCCCGTTTATGCCGGGCCATTAGGCCAGTGTCGTTTTCTCGCCGTCCCCCTTTCAGATGTTTTCTATTACCCGAAGACGGATTTAGAATTAATTTTCCCAATGTGTTTAAGCGTCTCTATAAATCTCCCGGCCCCGCTGCAGCCGGGTTTTCCTGCTGAGCTGCTCGCGGACATCGCAGGTCGCTTCGCTTGGGAGTCGGGGGGCTTTTTTTTTTTTTAGGGGGGTGGAATTCGGCCGGGGTTGGCTTTGACGTGCCGCCGTCGTGCTGGCCCTTGCTCCCGCAGCAGCGTCCCGTCCGCCTCCGTAATCCCTCCTGGAGATACCGGAGGAGCAGCGCGGGTATCTCCGGCGCTTGGGAGATTGGGGTTTTTTTTCCCCAAATTTCCCTCCCTCGCCAAATTGCGTCCTCCGTCCTCGTGCGCTCGCTGGCGTTTCGGGATCTTCGAGGTGCTCGGCGGGTGCTCGGCGTCACCCTGATCCTGCAGGAATTTCCAGCTGGGAAGATGCTCGGGAGGTCCCCGGCCCTGCCTGCTCCCTGCCTGCTCCCTGCCTGCTCCTAGAGCCTGGGTGTTGCTTTTTTGGGGGGGTGGGGTTGGTGTCGGGGGGGTTCGAGCCCCGCGGGGAGGCGGGAGGGGGGATCCGTGCGGCGGCCGGTGCCCCCCCGTAACCCGCCCCGCTCTCTTCCCCGCAGGATGGCGGAGCCTCGCTTCAACAACCCCTACTTCTGGCCGCCCCCCCCCCACCATGCCCAGCCAGGTAGGACCCCCCCCCACCGGGACAGCGGGATTTTGGGGAGGAGGGAGGACAGACGGACGTGGGGGACCCCCGGGGCGGGGGGCTGGGGGTGCCGTCTCCACCCCTGACCCACCTCTCTGCCTTCTCCCCCCCCCCAGCTGGACAACCTGGTCCTGATCAACAAAATCAAGGAGCAGTTGATGGCGGAGAAGATCCGCCCCCCTCACTTGCCCCCCACCTCCGTGGCCTCCCAGCAGCCCCTCCTGGTGCCCCCCTCGCCCGCCGAAAGCAGCCAGTCCATCATGTCCCTCCCCAAACTGCAGCAGGTCCCGGGTCTCCACCCTCAAGCCGTCCCCCAGCCCGACGTGGCCCTGCACGCCCGACCGGCCACCAGCACCGTCACAGGTACTGCCACGGCACGGGGGGGTTAGCAGCTCCCGGTAGATTTTGGGGAGGGATCCCCCCCCCAATTTGGGACCCTGCCGTGAGAGGAGAAGGGAGGGTGGACCCCCCCGCAACGCCAACGCCCCCCTCCCCTCTCTTTGCCCGCCAGGGTTGGGGCTGGCTTCCCGCGCGCCGGCGGTCAGCACCTCCGAATCCAGCACGGGGACGGGGACCACCACCCCATCGACTCCCACCTCCACCAGCCAGAGCCGCCTCATCGCCTCCTCGCCCACCCTAATCTCAGGAATCACCAGCCCCCCCCTCCTCGACTCCATAAAGACAATCCAGGGCCACGGCTTGCTGGGGGCACCCAAAGCGGAACGAGGCCGTAAGAAAATCAAGGCGGAAAATCCCTCGGGACCGCCGGTCCTGGTGGTGCCCTATCCCATCCTGGCTTCGGGGGAGACGGCCAAAGAGGGGAAGACGTACAGGTAGGCAGCCGCCCGCGCGCCTCGGGGGGATCGGGGTGATGGCGGGGTGCCCCCTCCAGCCCAGCCCGGTCCCTGCGGGGTTCTCCGTGCCCCTCCAGGTGTAAGGTCTGCCCCTTGACGTTCTTCACCAAGTCGGAGATGCAGATCCACTCCAAGTCGCACACAGAGGCCAAGCCCCACAAGTGCCCCCATTGCTCCAAATCCTTCGCCAACGCCTCCTACCTGGCCCAGCACCTGCGCATCCACCTGGGCGTCAAACCCTACCACTGCTCCTACTGCGAGAAGTCCTTCCGCCAGCTGTCCCACCTCCAGCAGCACACCAGGTGAGGGCACCGCCGCCCCCCGGGGCTGGCGGGGGGCCCGGGAGCCTTCGGGGGGGCCCCGTCTGCCCTTAGGGGGTGGTGGGGCCTGCGCCCAGCATCTCGTGTGCCGTGCTCGTTGTCCCCACCACGCTCGTTCCCACCACCTTCTTCATCCCCACCGTGCTCGTTGTCACCACCGCTTTCTTCATCCCTACCATGCTCATCCATCCCTACCATGCTCATCCATCCCCACCATGCCAATCTGTCCCCACTGCCTTCATCATCCCCACCACACTCATCATCTCCACCACCTTCATTGTCCCCACTGTGCTCATCATCTCCATCAGCTTCTTCATCCCCACCACCCTCATCCGTTCCCACTGCCTTCATGATTGCCACCATGCTCATCATCTCCAGCACCTTCATTGTCCCCACTGCCTTCATCATTGCCACCACACTCATCATCTCCAGCACCTTCATTGTCCCCACCACACTCATCCATCTCCACCGTGCTCATTGTCCCCACCACCTTCTTCATCCCCACCACGCTCCTCCATCCCCACCACGCTCATCATCCCCGCTGCCTTCATCATCCCCACCACCTCCATAATCACCACCATTGACCCCACCATGCTCATGGTTTCCACCACCTTCATCATCCCCACCACCCTCGTCATCTCCACCACCTTCATTGTCCCCACCACACTCCTCCATCTCCACCGCGCTCATTGACCCCACCACCTTCTTCATCCCCACCACGCTCATCCGCCCCCACCACTTATCGTCCCTGCTTCCTTCATCATCCCCACCACCCTCATCATCTCCACCACCTTCATTGTCCCCACCACGCTCATCATCTCCACCACGCTCATCATCTCCACCACCTTCTTCATCCCCATCACCCTCATCATCTCCAGCACCTTCATTGTTCCCACCACCTTCTTCATCCCCACCACACTCATCTGTCCCCACCACACTTATCGTCCCTGCTGCCTTCATCATCCCCACCACCCTCATCATCTCCACCACCCTCACCATCCCCACCACCCTCATCGTCCCCACCACCCTCATCATCCCCACCACCCTCATCATCTCCACCACCTTCTTCGTCCCCACCACCCTCATTGTCCCCACCACCTTCTTCGTCCCCACCACCCTCATCATCTCCAGCACCTTCACTGTCCCCACCACCTCGGAGCCTGCCCCGCTCACCATCCCCACCTTCACCCCCGCCACGGCTCCCAGCCCCGGCTCCCCCCCCCCCCCCCCGAGACGCCGGCGTCGCCGCCCCCGTCCCTGCCGCCCCCCTCCGGGCGCCGGGGCGAGAGGGGCCGGCGCCCTCACCCCGCGTCCCCCCGTGCCTCCCCCAGAATCCACACCGGCGACAGACCCTACAAGTGCCCGCACCCCGGCTGCGAAAAGGCCTTCACGCAACTCTCCAACCTCCAGGTCAGCGCCGCGCGGCGGCGGCACCGGGAGCGGGGAAGAGCCGCCCCGAAAGCGGGGCGGGGAGGGCGCGGGGGCGGTTGCCGTAACCGTGACCCCGCGCCGTTTCGCAGTCTCACCAGCGCCAGCACAACAAGGACAAGCCCTACAAGTGCCCCAACTGCTACCGGGCCTACACTGACTCGGCCTCGCTGCAGATCCACCTCTCGGCGCACGCCATCAAGCACGCCAAGGCTTACTGCTGCAGCATGTGCGGCCGCGCCTATACCTCGGTGAGCCGGGCACCGGGACACCCCCCGCATCCCGAAAAATCCCCCCCCGTATCCCAAAAAAAATCCTCGGGCTTCTCCCCCGCTCACCTTCTCCCCCTCCTCCCGCAGGAGACCTATTTGATGAAGCACATGTCCAAACACACCGTGGTGGAGCACCTCGTCAGCCAGCACTCGCCGCAGAGGACGGAGTCGCCCGGTATTCCCGTACGGATCTCCCTCATCTAACCGGGGACGCCTTCGGCGGCGGGGGGCGGACACCCCCGCATGGAGGAGGAAGAAGAGGAGGAGGAGGAGGAGGAGGAAGCAAACCCACCCGCAGCACCCCAGCCCCGGCCGGGAGCCCGGCGGGACGTGCCCGGGGCCGTGGCCCCCCCGCCCTGCTCCGCGCCCCCGCAGGTTTGGTGACACCCAAAGACGGTTTCAGAGCACTTTGAATCTCGGCGGTTTGGTTTATTTTTTTGGTTGTTTTTTTTTTGGTTTTTTTTTGGAGGGGGGGGGGAAGGGGTGCAGCGGGGGCGGGGGGAGGGTTCTCCTCCTCCCACCACCCCCCCCAACCGCTTTGGATACAAATATATATATATATTTATTGGCCAAGAACTTGGTGCTGCTAAAAAACCCGAAATAAGACCCAAAAACCAACCGTGGCTGGAGAAAAACCGAAGCCGGGGGGGGGATGGGGACCCCGCCGCCGCCTCCCCCCTCGCCACGGCCTCTCCGGCGGGAGCAGCCGCCGCCTCCTCGGGCTCCTTTTTAAACCATTTTTGGGGGTTTTTGGTTGTTTGGTTTTTTTTTTTTTTGGTTTTTGGGTCCCTTTGAAGGGAGAAGGCGGCGGGCGCAGCTGCGGCCCCCTCCCCGCCAATTCCATGGATCCCCAAAAATTCCGGCTCGGAGCAGGGCCTCGCGCCCGCCTGTACAGAACCGGGGGGGGTGGGGGTGGGGGTTTGCGCCCCGAAACGAAAGAAGAAAACAAAACAAAACAAAAAAACACAAAAAAAAGGAAAAAACCCCAACAAAACCACAAAAAAACTCACTATATTCTGTACTCTTCGGTTCCGTTTTTTGGATATTAACTGTGTTATTTTTTTATACACTTTTTAAGCCTTAACTCAGCGTTTTATTTGGGGGGGGGGTGGGTTTTTTTTTTTCCGCCAGGGTGGTTTATTGACCTTCCCTTTCTTAATTTTTAATCCCCCCTTATTTTTTTATCCCCCCCCCCCCCCCCTCCTTTCCCCCCCTCGATGTTGTACGATACTCGATAGTGTAACCTTTTCTGTCGGCATGTCGCTACCCTGTAAATACGCCTCCCGCCGCCCCGCCCCGGGGCCGCCGGTTTGGTTTTATTTTTAATTTTCCTCGCTGGAATTCCGGGCCCCCGCGTCCTTAGCGCTAGTTCTTACCTTAGTAAAAAAGGAGGAGAAAAAAAAAAAAAAAAGGAAAAAAAAAAAAAAGAGAAAAATACCACAAAAAAAAAAAAGGTCTCTGCCCCTGCGCTGTCTCGCCTTGTGGTTGATGGAGAAGCCGGGGGCGCGCGGGGGGGGGGACGAGGAACCGCGGCCTCGCCGGGAGCGTTCGCGGTGCGGGAAAGGAGCGGCCCCCCCTCCCCCCCCGCGACGGCGGCGCCCGTTTCCATAAAAAAACACAAAAAAAAAAAAGGGGAAAAAAAAAAAAAAAAATAAAACAGAACGAGGAGGAAAAAAAAAAACCAAAAATGGCGAATAAATTTTGTTTGTGTTTGTTGCGGAAGAGGAAAAATGAAGAATTCAAGTGGAAACGGCGGCGGTGGCGAGGGGCCGGTGGCCACCCCGGGCCACGGCAGGGCCACCTCGGGGTCCCCACGTTGTCCCCAGGGGAGGGGGTGGCAGCGCCACGGCCCCGGGGGTGGGGGGCCTGGGGAGCAGCGGGGCGCTGCTGGGGACAGCCCACCGTGGCCACCACGGCCAGGGACACCTCACTGTGGCCACCGTGGCCACCACGGCCACTGTGGCCACCACAGCCAGGGACACCGGCTCCAGGGACACCTCACCAGCACCAGCTTCAAGGACGCCTCACCGTGGCCACCGCGGCCAGGGACACCAGCTCTGGGGACACCCCACTGTGGCCACCATGGCCAGGGACACCTCACCGTGGCCACCAGCTCTGGGGACTGCCTCACCACAGTCACCAGCTCCAGGGACGCCTCAGCACCGTGGCCACCAGCTCTGGGGACACCTTACCACCATGGCCACCAGCTCCAAGGAGGTGTCACCACTCCAGGTGCCAGCTCTGGGGACACCTCACCACAGCCACCAGCTCCGGGGATGTGTCACCACTACAGGAACCGGTTCCAGGGCCACCTCATCATGGCCACCAGCTGTGGGGACATCTCACCACGGCCACCAGCTCCAGGGCTACCTCAGCACCATGGCCACCAGCCGTGGGGACACCTCAGCACCATGGCCACCGGCCCTGGGGCCACCTCAGCGCAGACACCGTCACCACGGTGCCACCGCGGTGGGTGTCCCCTCACGCCCCCCTCCCCCGCCCCTTGGGGCCCCCCTGCCGTGGGCTCCCCCGAGTGGGCGCGGGGGGGGATGGGGCCGGTGCCGACCCGGGGGCAGCGGGGGCCCCCCAGGGCCCCCCCAGGGCAGGAGGGCGCGGGGGAGGTGCCGCCAGCGCTGTCCCCGCCTCGCCTCCCCCAGGGAGGGAGCGGGGGAGGGGCGGGGGGAGGAAAGCGGGGGGCCCCCACATTTGTCTTTTTTTTTTTTTTTTTTTCAGTGTTTATTAAAAACAAAACAAAAAAACGGGGAAAAAAAGGGGGGGGGGAGGGGCCGTGAGTTTTTTTTCCTTTTTTTTTTTTTCTTTTCTTTTCTTAAAAAGACCGTGGTGGCCGGGGGGGGAGGGGCGGGGGGGCCTTACCTGCTGGGGGGGCCCCCGCCACCACCGTCCTCTCCTGAGGCGCCCCCCAAAACAGCCCCCTCCCCCCCCCACCCCGGGGGCTAACACCCCTCCGGGGCTGGTAGCCCAAATCCCGCGCGGGGGAGGGGGGGAGTGGGGCACACGTTAAGGCAACCGTCCTGCTTCGCCCTGCCGTCGTGGGGACCGGGGGGGGGGGAGACGGGGGGGGAGGCGCGGGGACCCCCCCTCCCTGCCGGAGAAGGGGGTGACCCCCCCAAACGGGGGGGGCCGCTCTAGCTACGGGCTATGTACAGACCCCGGGGGGCCACCCCGGGGCTCGCTTGTGCTCCAAAATGGCTCCCCTCCCCCCCCCTCTCCCCAAAACCGGGCGGGGGGGTGGGGGAGGGGGGGTCGGGGGTCCCGTGGGTGCTGCCCCCCCGCCCCCCCCACCCAACCGGCTCTAGGAGTCCTTGAGCATGCTGATGCGGGCGTAGATCTTGAGGGCGGGTCCCAGCTTGATGTTCATGGTGCTCATGAGGTGATCCTCCTTCAGCAGCAGCAGCGCCTGCCCGTCGATCTCCTGCGCCCGGAACTCCTCCGCGATCTCCTGGCAGCCTGCGGGGAGGGGGCCGCGCTCAGCAACCCCCCCCAAAAACCCACCAACCCCCCCAAACACCACCACCCCCCCCGAAAAACCACCACCTCCCCCCCAAACTCACCAACCTCCCCCCCAAAACCCACCAACCCCCCCCAAAACCCACCCCCTCCCCCCAAAAACCCACCCCCTCCCCCCCAAAACCCACCAACCTCCCCCCAAAACCCACCAATCCCCCCCCAAAAACCCACCAGCCCCTCCCCCAAACCCACCTACCCCCCCAAACCACCAACCCCCCTCCAAACCCACCAGCCCCCCCCCAAAAACCCACAACCTCCCCCCAAACCCACCAATCCCCCCCCAAACCCCACCAGCCCCTCCCCCAAACCCACTAATCCCCCCCCAAACCCATCAACCTGCCCCCAAAAACCACCAACCTCCCCCCAAAACCCACCAATCCCCCCCAAAACCCCCCAGCCCCTCCCCCAAACCCCCCAACCTCCCCCAAAACCCAACCCCCCCCCCCCCAAAACCCACCCCCCCCCCCCCAAAAACCCAACCCCCCCCTTCGCAGGGGGGTCCCTGACCACTCCTCACCCGGCAGCGAGCGGATGAACTCGTAGACGTCCTCCACGTTCCATTTGCTGGGTTCGCTGGGCAAAAAGCGGTGGCCGATGCCGGCCAAGTCGCGGACGTGGACGTCGGGCAGCTCCATCTCGCGCAGCTCCAGGTCCCGCTCGCCCTGCCGCCGGCGGGAGGTGGAGGAACTGGCCGAGATGGGGGAGAGCGGTTCCTCGTAGCTCGAATTATCCGAACAACGACTCGAATCTTCTTGGCTGTGGTTGAGCTGCAACGACGCCGTCACGGAAAGAGGCACCGAACCCGGCGGGAGAGAAACCGGCGGCTGCGGGACGGAGCAGCACCGGCCTCAGAGCCCACCCCCGCCGTGCGGCGCCGCCGATTTGGGGAGGGATCCTGCCCCGTCCCCCCCGCCCTCACCTGCTTCTTGGCGTCTTTGCCGAGGGTGGGCAACGTCCCCTTGCAGGTGCGACGGCGGCCGTGGGGGGGACCGCCGGGTTTTTGCAGTTTGCTGCGATCGGGGTGGAACAAACCCACCCGCTTCGTGCAGCCCACGTTGTACCTGCGGGGAGGGGCGGGGGGTGAGGGAGGGGGGCCCGATCCCGCCGGGGGGAGGGGCGGGCGGGCTGTGGCGGCGTTATTTTTTTGGGGGGGGGGGGGGGTGGGGGTCACCTCTTGGCGCAAGCCATGGAGCAGAAGCGCTTGGAGCGCTTGAATTTGTAGGCGAAGTCGACGCGGCCGCAGAGCTCGCACTTCAGTTTGGGGGGGTTCCCCTCTTCTTTGGATTCTGGGGGACGCGGAGGGACGCCCAGAGAGAGAAACGCAACCAGCTCAGCCGCGGGGGGATCCCCAAAACGTCGCTCGGCTTCGGGGAGGGGGTGGGTTTCACCGCCCCCCGCGCAGCGAGGGGCTGGTTTCGGGCGCTACCTTGTAAATAGGGTTCCTCCATTTCGGAGTCGGTGGTGGTGGTGTTGTCCTGCTGCGGGAGTTTCTCAGCCAGCAGCTCCTGCGCATACTTCTTCTTCAGGTTCCCCACCAGCAAGGAGGAGCGCCCCACCTGCGACAACAAACAAAAAAAACCCACGAGTGGGTGCCCCCCACCCATGGGTGCCCCCCCCCAGAAACACCCCAGCCCTGCGGAAAGCGGGAGGAGCGGGATACGTTACCGGGAACGGTTCTGCCCCTTCCTGGATGACGAAGCCCTCGATAACGTGGGTGAGGATTTGGGGTTTCACGATGGCCTGGGGCGGTTTGTTCTCACCATTGTGGGGGGCAGCGCCGGCGACGGTGGAGGCAGAGCTCCCGGTGCCCGAGGTCATGCCGGGAACGCTGGCGAGGGGCTGGGGCTGAGCATGAAGGCGGTCGGCGGGCGGCTCTGCGGGCAGGGGGGCACGGGGACGGTTACGGGGGACGCGGTGACGCCGGCGGTGACGCCGGGGCCTCTATTACCATACAGCTGGGCTGCTTTGGGAAAGGGGGGGGGGGGGGGGGAGCAGCTGCTGCCGCTCCCAGTGGGGCCCAGTGGGTCCCAGTAAGGCCCGATAGGGCCCCAGGAGCCCTGGGGAGCCCTCAGCCCCCCCCCAGGAGCCCCCAAATGTCCTGCGGGACCCCGGGCAGCCCCCGAACACCCCGCCAGACCCCGCAGAGCCCCCAAATCTGCCCAGTAAGCCCCCAGTGCGCCCCAGTAAAGCCTCAAAACATCCCAATAACGCCCCAGTAAGGCCCCGGTACATCCCAGTACAGCCCCAGGACGGCCCGATCTACCCCGGAAAGCCCCGATCCACCCCAGTAAGGCCCCATCTGCCCCAGTAAGGCCTGAGAGAGCCCAGTAAGCCCCCATCTCCCCCAGTAAGGCCCAGTGTGCTCCGGTAAGGCCCCCTCTGCCCCCGCGGGGCCCGGCCGGTACCGGTAAGGCCCCGGTAGGCCTCGCTAGGCCCCGGTAGGCCCCGCCACCTTTGTCCGACGGCGGAGCCCGCTCCCCCCGCCCCTACCTGCGCCCGGGCCGCGGCTGCGGAGCCGGGACCGGGGAAAGGGGGGGGCGATGGGGGGGGCGGATGCGGAAGTGAGGTCAGCGCCCGCCGCCCCGCCGGGCCGAGCCGGGCCGGACCAGGCCGAGCCTCGTCGGGGCGGGTTTGGGCGGGGCCGGGCCTCACTCACCGGCGGCGCTCAGCGGCTCGGCGGCCCCATGGCGCGGACAAAGGCGGAGCGGGCGGTGGCGGCGGCGGCGGAGCGGGGACAAAGGCGGCGGCGGCGGCGGCGGGGCCGGGCCGGGGCCGGGGCGGCGGCAGCGGCGGCTGCGCGGGGAGGGGCGGGGCCTGGCGCTGGCCGCGCCCCCTGCGCTCCTATTGGCCGCCGCCGCGCGCGCGCGCCCACGCCGCCAGCGGGCGGGGGCTGGGGAGGGGCGATGGGCGGGGCCGCGGGGAGGGGGCGGGGCCGCCGGGGAAGAGGCGGAGCCGCCGGGTGAGGCCACGCCTCCGCGGCAGCCGGGGGCGCTCCCCCCCCCGGCCACGGCCACGCGTGGGGGTGGGCGCCCCCCGGGGCGGGGACCCCCGCACTCGGCCGCCGCCGCGTCACCCGTGGGGCCCCGCCCCGCAGCGGCAGCCCCGCAGCCCCACCCCTGCCTCAGTTTCCCCCCCGCTGCGGCCCACCGGGGTGCGTGTGTGCGGGGGCAGCGGCACCCCACGGGTGGGTGCCCGTGGGGGGGGCGGGGGGGGCGTGGGGCTTACCGTGGGGCCGCTCGCCCTCGGGGGTGTCGGGGCCCGGGGGGGCGGCGGGCGGCGAGAGGGCGGGGGGCTGCGGCGGGGCGGCGGGCGGGCTGTCGGCGCTCCTCGGGGCGGGCGGCGGGTCCCGGCGGGAGCCCTCGGGGACCCCCGGCGGGGGCTGCGGCGGCGGGGGCACACGCGTGGGCGCGGGTCAGCGGCGGGCGGGCGGCACAGGCGTGCGCGCGGGCCGGCCGCGGGGGTCGGGGGCGCGCACGCGTGCGCGTGGCTCCAGCGCGCGGATCGGGCACGCGCAGGGAACGGGCACATGCACGGATCGCGCGCGCAAACGTGCCCGCGCACGCGTGTGTGTGGACCG
Organism: Platalea leucorodia; assembly: GCF_965183815.1. Classification (NCBI taxonomy): domain Eukaryota; kingdom Metazoa; phylum Chordata; class Aves; order Pelecaniformes; family Threskiornithidae; genus Platalea; species Platalea leucorodia. The sequence continues at coordinate 8,764,968 of NC_138839.1, forward strand.
GGTGCGCACACGCACGAGCACGGATGCGGCACGCGTGTGCAGGGATGAGATGCACACGCACACACATGCAAGCGTGCCTGCACACACGTGTGCAGGGATGAGATGCACACACGCACATGCATGGATCTGGCACATGTGCACACGCACGCACATGGATGTGGCACAAGTGTGCACACACGCATGGCACATGCATTAAGCACACGTGCACACACATGTACGGGTCACATGCGCGCACATGTGCACAGATCAGGCAAACACGCCTGCACACCCGTGTGCATGGACCAGGTGCACACATGCACACACGTGTGCATGAGCATGGATGTGGCACAGCGGTGCACACGTGTGCAGGGATGAGATGCACACACGCACGTGCACGGATCTGGCACACGTGTGCGCACACACGTACATGGATGTGGCACAAGTGTGCACACGCATGCACGCATGCCTCATGGATTAAGCGCACGTGCACAAGTCATATGCACACGCACGCACGTGTGATCAGGCAAACATGTCTGCACACAGGTGTGCATGGGACCAGGCACACGTGCACGGATCTGGCGCACACGTGCACGGATCTGGCACACACGTGCACGGATCTGGCACACGTGTACACTCACGCATGCACCAACACATGGATTAAGCACACATGTGCACAGGTCATGTGCACACCCATGTGCATGGAGCAGGCAAACATGCCTCCACACGTGTGCATGGGCCAGGTGTGCACACACACACGTGTGCACAGATGTGGCACACCTGTGCACACGTTTGCAGGGATGACATGCACACACACATGCCCGATCTGGCACACGTGTGCACACACACGCATACATGGACGTGGCAGGAGTGTGCATGCACGCAGATGCAGACACACGGATTGAGCACACGTGTGCACACACGCGTGCAGACACACGGACTGAGCACACGTGCGCACACACGCATGCAGACACATGGACTGAGCACACGTGCGCACACGCATGCAGACACACGGACTGAGCACACGTGCGCGCACACACATGCAGACACACGGACTGAGCACACGTGCGCACACACACGCGTGCAGACACATGGACTGAGCACACGTGCGCACACACGCATGCAGACACACGGACTGAGCACACGCGCGCGCACACACATGCAGACACACGGACTGAGCACACGTGCGCGCACACATGCGTGCAGACACACGGATTGAGCACACGTGCGCACACACGCGTGCAGACACACGGACTGAGCACACGTGCGCACACACACGCATGCAGACACACGGACTGAGCACACGTGCGCACACACACGCATGCAGACACACGGACTGAGCACACGTGCACTGGCCCCCTGCACACGTGTGTACACACGTGCACGGACCAGGCCCACGCGCGGGGCTGGCAGCAGCGTGCACGCCCGCAGGGGTGCAGCCCCGCGGCGATCACGCACCCGCGCAGGGATCAGGCACACGCGTGCACCCCCACGTACACACGCGTGTGCACAGATCAGGCCCCCCCCGCCCACCGAGCCTCCCCGCACCCCCAAACCGCGCCGGGGGGATTCGGGGGGGGGGACGCCCCTCACCGTGGCGCCGGCGGGCTGCAGCTGCAGGATGACGGCGGAGGCGTGCTGGAACTTGCGGGGAGCGGCGTGGCAAGCGGGGTGCCCGTTGGGGGGGCCGCCCTCACCCCCCGTTCCTTGGGGGATCCCCGTTTTGGGTTGGGGGGCCGGGCCGGGGCTGGCGGGGGGCAGGGGTTGGAGTTGGGGGGCGGTGGCGGAGGTGGGGGGGCCCGGGGGGGGCTGCCCGCGGGGCGCCAGCGGCTGCTGCTGCTGCTGGATGACGAACTGCTGCTGCTGCTGCTGCTGCTGCTGCGGTGGCTGCGGCTGCATCGGCTTCGGTGGCGGCTGCTGCAGGAACTGGGGGGGCTGCAGCGGGGCGTAGGCTGCGGGGACAACCACGGGGGACAGGGACCCCCCCCTCGTCACCGGCACCTCAGCCCCAATCGACCCCAGCCCCAGGATCCCCCCCGCCATGAGGCTGCTCCTCACACTAGCATCTGTTCACTCTGGTGCCTACTGACAACCAGCTTTGCCAGCTCCCGCTGCTGCAGGAGGAGCTGGGCTCAGGCCGTGCCGGGGCGGGGCCCACCCGTTTTGGGAGCTGCACCGGCACAGCACCCCCAGGCTCCGTCACCCCGTGGGTGCACCCCATCACTGCTCCAGCCCACAGCACCCCACTGCAGAGGCTCATCCCACGGGGCCCCGGGACCCTATGGGTGCTGCGGGTGCCGTGTCCCTTCCCAAGCAGGGGCTGGGACCCTGCGGGGACACGCAGCCCCATGGGTCCCAAATAAAAGCGGGATGCTGACACACAGGAAACATCAGTGCGGGCCATCATTAGGTTTCAGAGTGAAGGCCCCACAGGCTGCTTGGCTGAGGGCTGCACCCACCCTGCTCACCTCGCCCTGACTTTCCGAGCACCCAAGGTGGGGGCGACACGCCCCTGAAGCGGGTAAACGGGGCTGCCGGTCCCACGTATAGGCAAGAAAACCATGAGGCCCCTCATTAGGTTTCAGAGTGAACGCTCCACCCGAGCACCGCTCCCTCCCTGTGACTCCCCCAGCATCCACGGGCGCTCCCTCCCCCGTCACGGCGCAGCACCTTACCTGGGGTGACCAGCGGGTGGGCGGCGGCGGGGGCGGCGGCGCGGGCCAGGGGGTGGGCACGGGCGTCGGGCCCCTCGGCTTTTTTGAGGTGCTCGGCGGGAGGGTCGGGTGGGGGGGGGGCCCGGGGAGGGCCGGCCCGGGGCGGGGGGCCACCGGGGGGCTTCATGGCCAGCGCGGGGAGGTGGGGGCCGGCGGGGCGCAGGGCCAGGCTGTGCACCTGCAACAGCAGCGGGTCAGGGGGTGCTGGGGTGGGGATTTTGGGGGGCCGGCGGGGGCGGCTCACCTGGGGGGCGGTGGGCGGCGGAGCGGGCGGCGGAGCGGGCGGCGGTGCCGGCGCGGGGCTCTCGGGCCGGACGGCGCTGACGGGGCCCGTGGGGGTGAAGATGAGCTGGGGAGGGGGCACAGAGAGTGGGTGCGTGGCCCCCGCCGCGGGGGGCGGCAGCACCCCGTGTGTCCCCCCCCCTTCCGTGTCCCTCTGGGGTGGCACACGCGTGGGGCGTGGGATTGCGGGCGGGGTGACGCGTCTGTCCCCCACCCGTGTCCCCAGAGAGCGCCGGTGCCAGGAGGGGGTCAAGGCATGGGCGCCCTATAGGGTCCGGGCACCCCACAGCAGGGTGATGGGTGCCCTATGGGTCCTGCCCACCCCACAGCGGGACAATGGGCACCCTATGGGTCTGGGCACCCCGCAGCAGGACAATGGGCACCCTACAGGGTCAGGGACCCTATAGGCTCCCCACCACCCTGCAGCAGGGCCATGGGCACCCGATGGGTCCCGGCCACCCCACAGCGGGATAACGGGCACCTCACGCGTCCCAGCCACCCACGGCAGGATGACGGGCACCCCACGGGTCCTGGCCACCCTGCTGCGGGATTACAGGCACCCTATAGATCCTGCCCACCCTACAGCAGGACAATGGGCACCCTACGGGTCCCAGCCACCCCACAGCAGGACAATGGGCACCCTATGGGTCCCAGCCACCCCACAGCAGGACAATGGGCACCCTATGGGTCCCGACCATCCCACAGCAGAACGACGAGCACCCCACAGCACCCTTACCATCTGCGCCCGCAGGTACATCTGGGCCTGGCTGGCGGTGAGGGCGGGCGAGGCGGCGTTGCCCAGCAGCACGGCCTGCTGCGCGATGCCCGAGGCCCCGGGGGGTGACGCTCTGCGCCCGGTTCAGGAGCTGCGCGGCCGCCGGCGACGTCGCCAGGTTGATCTGCAACGGGGACGGCGGGAAAAGGTTGGGGCGTCGCGCCGGATCGCCGGGTGGGCGACGGCGGGGTGGGTGCCGGAGGGGACGCGGGGGGCTCACCGTGGGTTGCTGCGCCGGTGCCGGCTGGGCGCCGTTCCCACCCGAAGAGCCGCTCTGCCTGTTCGCCGCTAGGCTCGCCTGGGGAGAAAGAGCCAAGCGTCACCCGTGTCCCGCACTGCGGCACCCACGGGTGCCCCCAGGGTGGGTGCCCCGTACCTGCTGGACGGCGGCCAGGCTCTGGAGCTGGGCGCTGGTGAGGTGCTGCTGCTGGAGCGCGGCCGTCTGCAGCATCAGGTGCTGCTGCTGCGCCGCGTACATCTGCTGCAGGTACTGCGCCGCCGTGTTGGGCTGCCGGTGCAGCGCTTGCTGGATCACCTTTGGAGGGGTGCAAAGACGTCCCCGGGCTGCACCCCGACCCTGAAACGTCGCCCGCCCCAACCTCCAACCCCCCCGCCCCGAAACGCCGTACCTGGACGGTCTGGCGGTCGGGGATGCCGCTGTAGACGGAGATCTGGGGAGCGGGCGGGCGGGCAGCGCCGGTGCTGCTGGGCGTCGTGGCGGTGCCGCCGGCGCTGCTGGAGGGCGGAGGTGCCGGGAGCTGCTCGTTCTCCATGGCGGTTTGCTGGGGTGCCGCGAGGCGGCGGGGGTCAGGCTAGAGCTGGGGGGCGAGAAAGGGTGAGAGGGGGCACCCGGCGGCACCCAACGTTGGCACCCGGCGTGGGCTTCGAGCCCCGGCGCAGGGCTGCGGCCGCGGTGGCGGCGTGGCCGTGCCGATGGGCGCGCGGGGCTGCTGCGTCCCGCCAGGACGGCGGGAGGCCCCGTGGTTCATCCTCCCCGCCCCGAGGTGAAGGGGGCCAGGGCCGCATCCTGCCCTGGGTGCTGAGGGAGGGGCAGGGCGGGAGGAGCCCCCAGCACGGGGGGAGATGGGGAAGGGGAGGAGGGACAGAAGGATGGACGGAGGTAGGGAAGGGATGGACGGACAGAAGGACAGAGGAAAGAGGAGGACAGAAGGAAGGAGGGACAGACGGACAGCTGGAAGGAAGGGAACGATGAAGGCAAGGATGCAGGGATGGACAGAAGGACGGACGGGAGGAGAGGGATGGAGGGATGGACGGACAGAAGGAAATGAGCGAAGTAGGAAAGGGACAAAGGACAGGAGGGAAGGACAGAAGGACAGATGGAAGGAGGACAGGGCAGAAGGAAGTAGGGGAGGGATGGAAGGAAGCAGAGAGACCAAGGGAGGGAGGGATGGAAGCAGGAAAGGACAGACAGAATGACAGACAGGAGGAGGAAAGGGATGGATGGGAGGATGGACGGAAAGGGAGGGAAGGACGGACAGAGGAAGGGATGGACAGAAGGATGGACAGAAAGAGGAAAGGGATGGAAGGAGGGAGGGAAGGACAGATGGACGGAAGGCCGGATGGAAGTAGGAGAGGGATGTAGGGATGGAAGGAAGGATGGACAGAGGAAAAGGACGAAGGGAAGGAAGGACAGACGGAAGGAAGAAGAGGGATGAATGGACGGAAGGAAGGGGACAGATGGGAGGGACGGAAGGACAGGAGGACAGGGACAGAGGGATGGGGGCTGTGGAGGCCGCGAGGGGGTTTGGCGGGCAGCACGACCACGACCACGGTGGCTCCAAGACTCCGTGGTCACTGATGGCCACCGCTGGCCACTGCGCTCTGGTGGCCCTGAGGTTCCATGGTCACTGATGGCCACCGCTGGCCACCACGCTCCGGTGGCCCCGAGGTTCCATGGTCACTGACGGCCACTGCTGGCCACCGTGCTCTGGTGGCCCTGCGCGCACCAAGGGACCTCCGGTCACCAGCCTGCGACACCCGTCCCTGCCGAGCCCCCGTGCTGCCGGGCCACGGGTGCCACCGCCATGGGTGCCACCGCCATGGGTGCCACCGCGGCAGGACCAGGGACAGCAGTGTGGGGTGCTGCAGACCATGGACAGCGGCCACGGCGGGTGGCCTTGGTGGCCAGGGTGGGTGGCCTTGGTGGCCACGCCACAGCATGACCCCACCAAACCGCCTCAGCCACCTTCAGCTCCTGCGCGGCGGCGGCGGCGACGTCCCCGGCCTCGGTGGCCCGCGGGGTTGTGTCCCCCGAGGGCGTCGCTGCCCCGAAGCGCGGGTGGGACGCGCAGGCGTCCACGGGGGTGGCAGCACGCGTCCCCACCGCCGCCTCCTGTGGCCCGTGACGCTTCCCAGCCCCGTGTCCATCCACGGCGCGCGTCCACCACGAGCCGGAGCAATTTTGGGAAGCGCTTTTCCCCCGCCAAGCGTCCATGGAGTTTTCTCCCCTGCCCCAGAAGAGCCCAGTGGCACCGGGGTGACACGGGGACACCGCCGTGACAGACACAGAGGGGCCACGCCGGGCCCATCCGGAGCCCAAATCCCGCCGGCAGGAGCACGGCGTGGGAAGCTCCCAGCGCCCAGCGCAGCCCCCCCGTCCTCGCCCGCACCAAACCCCCGTGGACTTTGGGGTGTCAGACGGGGGGGGGACACCTCGCTTTTGAGCCACAGGTGACAGAGGAAAAACCTGCAAAATCCCCCCAAAGCCATGAAAGCCACCCAAAAATAAAATAAAAAGGGAAGAATTCCGGCACCTCTGGGCGATGGCAGGACCTGCTGTGGCGGTGGGGGCCCGCAGCCGGGATGGGGGGGAGCCCCGGAGCTGGAACCCCCCAAGCCGAGCCCCAAAATAATGGGGGTGTAAAATAATGGGGGTGCAAAATAATGGGGGGGGTGGGGAAATCAGAGGGGGGTGGGATGCAATGGGGGGTGGGATGCAATGGGGGGGCAGATAGAAGGGGGTGGGATATGGGGGTGCAGTGTGATGGGGGTGGGAAATAATAATAAGGGGGTGCAAAATGGGGGGGTGCAAGGTGATGGGGGGGAAACGCTGGGGGGGGTGGGGGGATCAGGTATAAAGGGGGGGTCGGATATGGGAGTAAGCGGTGGAGTGGGATGGCGGGGGGTGGGGGGAGTAATAAGGGGGTGCAAAACCCGCGGGGGGGTGCAGGGTGACGGGGGGGGGCACACGAGTGGGGGGCGGGGAGCGGGGGTCCTGAAGGGGGGCGGGGAGCGGGGGGGGTCACGGACACCGGCGGGGGCCGAGGCGGGCGGCGCTGGGTGGGTAAACTGAGGCACGGCGGGTCCCGGGGCGCATGCGCGGCGCGGCCCCCCCCAGCCCCGGCCCCCCCCGGCCCCGGCCCCGGCCCCGGCCCGGCCCAGACAAAGCCGCCGGGGCCCGGTAGCGGCGGCGAGCGCGGTACCTGCGGCCCGTTCGGAGCGGCTCCCGCCGGCCGCGGCCATGGCCCAGGCGGCTCCGGGGGCGGGCGGGGGGCGGAGGGGGGCGTCCCGGGGCCGGTGCCGGTGCCGGTGCCGGCGGGGCCGGGCCCGCGGCCGCTCCCTCCTCCCTCAGGCGGCGGCGCGGCGGCCCGATGCCATAACTCATTTGCATTCCTCCGCGCGTCACGTGGGGCCGACGGCCAATCACCGCCCCGCCCGGTCCCCGACGGACACGCCCACCGCGCCCCGCGCCCGCCGCGACGGCGGCCGCCGCTCGCGCTCGCCATGGCAACGTGGGGAGGGGAGGGAGGGGGGCGGGGGGAGCGGGGTCGCCATGGCAACGTGGGGAGGGGAGGGGGAGGAGGGAGCGGATGCGGACCCGGGGGGGGGGGCGGCGGTACCGGGGGTGTGGGGGTGTGGGGGGGTACCGGGGGTGTGGGGGGGCCCCGGGCCCCGGTGCTGGCGGGGTCGCCCTGGGGTGCTCCTGGGGCCCGTACCGGCGGGGGCGGCGGGGGCTCCGGTCCCTGGTGCTGCCTGGGGTCACCCTTGGGCCGGTACCGGAGGGCTGCTGCACCGGAGCGGTGGTGGCTCCAGGCCCCGGTGCTGCCTGGGGTCACCCTTGGGCCGGTACCGGAGGGCTGCTGCACCAGAGCGGTGGTGGCTCCAGGCCCCGGTGTTGGCTGGGGTCACCCAAGGGTGCTCCCGGGGGTGCCCGGGGCCGGGGCCGGCGGGATCCTGCACCGGAGGGGTGGTGGCACCGGTCCCTGTGTCCCTGCTGCTGCCTGGGGTCACCCTTGGGCCGGTACCGGAGGGCTGCTGCACCGGAGCGGCGGTGGCACCGGGCCCTGGTGCTGGCTGGGGTCACCCAAGGGTGCTCCCGGGGGTGCCCGGGGCCGGGGCCGGCGGGATCCGGCACCGGAGGGGTGGTGGCACCGGTCCCCAGTGCTGGCTGGGGTCACCCAGCATCACCCCGGGGTGCCCAGGGCCAGTACTGGTGGGATGCACCGGAGGGGTGGTGGCACCGGGCCCCAGCACTGCCTGGGGTCACCCAGTGTCACCCCGGGGTGCTCAGGGCTGGTACCAGCGGGATCCTGCACTGGAGAGATGGTGGCACCGGTCCCTGTGTCCCTGCTGCTGCCCGGGGTCACCCAAGGGTGCTCCCGGGGGTGCCCGGGGCCAGTACCGGTGGGATCCTGCACTGGAGGGGTGGTGGCACTGGTCCCCATGTCCCTGCTGCTGCCTGCGGTCACCCTTGGGTGCTCCTGGGGGTGCCCGGGGCCAGTACCAGTGGGATCCTGCACTGGAGGGGTGGTGGCACTGGTCCCCATGTCCCTGCTGCTGCCTGCGGTCACCCTTGGGTGCTCCTGGGGGTGCCCGGGGCCAGTACCAGTGGGATCCTGCACTGGAGGGGTGGTGGCACTGGTCCCCATGTCCCTGCTGCTGCCTGCGGTCACCCTTGGGTGCTCCTGGGGGTGCCTGGGGCCAGTACCAGTGGGATCCTGCACTGGAGGGGTGGTGGCACTGGTCCCCGTGTCCCTGCTGCTGCCTGGGGTCACCCAAGGGTGCTCCTGGGGGTGCCCAGGGCTGGAGGACACCATGCTGGAAGGGTCCCGCTCCCGTCCCCGCATCCCCGCGTCCCCGCTGCCGAGCGGCGTCACCCCGAGGAGCACCCCATTCCCTGCGCCGCAGGGACGATGCCACCGCCGGGGACGTGATCTGCAGAAGGGATTTGGGGGGCTGCAATGGGGCGGTCAATGGCACCCAGCCAGCGCCGGGCTAACGAACGCCTCTGCAGCCGGGGTGCCCCAGAGAACGCTGCGGCCCCCAGCCCCGGGGGCACCCCCGCGTTTCCCCGGGCTGGATGGAGCCGGAGGTTGGTGGGTTCATCCCTGTTTTTCCAAGACCGGGCTGGGAGCTGGACTTTGGACCCGGCCGCCCGGCAGCGGGTCGGCAAATCCATCCGGCGAGGGGAAAGAGTGCCAGGCCGGAGGGGCCGGCTGTGCCGCGAGCTCGGCCGCGCCACCCCAGCGTGGAAAAGGAAAATATCTGCTAAAATACCTCCCAAAGGGCCAGGGGGCTTGCAGTGGGGCCTGGGGGCTTGCAACAGGAACTGGGGGCTTGCAATGGGGCTTGGGGGCTTGCAATGGGGCCTGGGGGCTTGCAATGGGGCTTGGGGGCTTGCAACGGGGCTTGGGGGCTTGCAATGGGGATTGTGGGCTTGCAACAGGGCCTGGGGGCTTGCAATGGGGCCTGGGGGCTTGCAATGGGGCTTGTGGTCTTGCAATGGGGCCTGGGGGCTTGCAACGGGGCTTGTGGGCTTGCAACGGGGCTTGGGGGCTTGCAATGGGGATTGTGGGCTTGCAACGGGGCCTGGGGGCTTGCAACGGGGCCTGGGGGCTTGCAGTGGGGCTTGGGGCTTGCAATGGGGCTTGTGGGCTTGCAACAGGGCCTGGGGGCTTGCAACGGGGCCTGGGGGCTTGCAACGGGGCTTGGGGGCTTGCAATGGGGATTGTGGGCTTGCAGCGGGGCCTGGGGGCTTGCAACGGGGCCTGGGGGCTTGCAACGGGGCCTGGGGGCTTGCAGTGGGGCTTGGGGCTTGCAACGGGGCCTGGGGGCTTGCAATGGGGCCTGGGGGCTTGCAACGGGGCCTGGGGGCTTGCAATGGGGCCTGGGGGCTTGCAACAGGGCCTGGGGGCTTGCAACGGGGCTTGGGGGCTTGCAATGGGGCTTGTGGGCTTGCAACAGGGCCTGGGGGCTTGCAGTGGGGCTTGGGCGTTTGCAACAGGGCCTGGGGGCTTGCAATGGGGCTTGGGCATTTGCAACAGGAACTGGGGGCTTGCAACAGGGCCTGGAGGCTTGAACAGGGCTTGGGGGCTTGCCATGGGGCTTGTGGGCATGCAACAGGGCCTGGAGGCTTGAACAGGGCTTGGGGGCTTGCAATGGGGCTTGTGGGCTTGCAACAGGGCCTGGGGGCTTGCAATGGGGCCTGGGGGCTTGCAGTGGGGCTTGGGGGCTTGCAATGGGGCCTGGGGGCTTGCAACGGGGCCTGGGGGCTTGCAATGGGGCTTGGGGGCTTGCAATGGGGCTTGGGGGTTTGCAGTGGGGCTTGGGGGTTTGCAAAAGGGACTCAAAGGTTTGCAACGGGACTTGACAGTTTGCAACGGGGCTTGTGGGTTTGCAAAGGGGCTTGTGAGTTTGCAAAAGGGACTCGAGGGTTTGCAATGGGGCTTGGGCGTTTGCAAAAGGGACTCGAGGGTTTGCGAGGGGATTCGTAGGTTTGCAAAGGGGAGTCGTGGGTTTCCACGTGGCACTCGAGGATTTGCAAAGGGGGCTCAAGTATTTGCATGTGGGGCTTGAGAATTTGTACACAGGACCCAAAGATTTGCAAAAGGGGACTTGAGGATTTGCACGTGGCACTTGAGAATCTGCATGTGGCCCTTGAGGATTTGCAAACAGGACTCAAGGATTTGCAAAGGGGGCTCGTGGGTTTGCAAAGGGAATTTGTGTGTGTGCAAAGGGGGCTTGAAGATTTGCAAAGGGGGCTTGTGGGTTTGCAACAGGGATTTGTGGGTTTGCAACAGGACTCGTGGGTTTGCAGTGGGACTTGTGCGTTTGCAGTGGGACTTGTGGGTTTGCAAAGGGGACTCGCGCATTTGCATGCAGGACGTGAGGGTTTGCAGGCAGGGCTTGAGATTTGCAAACGGGAGTTGAGGGTTTGCAGCAGGCCTCAAGAATTTTCATGCGGGGCTCAGGGATTTGCAAACAGGACTCAAGGATTTGCATGTGGGGCTTGAGGATTTGCAAAGGGGACTCCTGGGTCTGGACATGGGACTCAAATTGTATGTGGCACTTGGGGATTTGCAAAGGGACTCGAGGATTTGCAAAAGGGACTCGAGGGTTTGCAATGGGGACTCGTGGGTTTGCAATGGGACTCGTGGGTTTGCGGAGGGGACTCGAGGAATTGCATGTGGCACTCGAGAATCTGCACGTGGGGCTCGAGGGTTTGCAAAGGGACTCGAGGATTTGCAGAGGGGACTCTTGGGTTTGCACGTGGGGCTCGAGGGCTTGCAAAAGGGACTTGAGGATTTGCAAACAGGACTCGAGGATATGCAAAAGGGTCTTGCAGGTTTGCAATGGGGACTTGTGGATTTGCAAAGGGGATTTGTGGGTTTGCAAGGCAGACTTGTGGGTTTCCATGTGGGACTTGAGGGTTTGCAAAAGGGACTCGTGGGTTTGCAATGGGAACTCGTGGGTTTGCAACAGGACTCGTGGGTTTGCAGAGAGGACTCGAGGAATTGCATGTGGCACTCGAGAATCTGTACGTGGGACTCGAGGGTTTGCAAAGGGACTCGAGGATTTGCAAAGGGGGCTCGTGGGTTTGCAATGGGGACTCGTGGGTTTGCACATGGGGCTTGAGGGCTTGCAAAAGGGACTTGAGGATTTGCAAAGGGGACTCGTGGATTTGCAAAGGGGACTCGTGGATTTGCAAAGGGGTCTCGTGGGTTGGCAGCGAGACTCCAGGATTTGCACGCGGGGCTCGGGGATTTGCAGAAGGGAGCGGGGGGTTTGCAAAGGGGACTTGTGAGTTTGCAAGTGGGACTCGGGGATTTGCAGTGGGACCCGTGGGTCTGTGGAGGCTATGGGGAGCACTGGGGGAACTGGGGGGCCTGTAAGTGCTATGGGGGGAACTGGGGGGCCTGTAAGTGCTATGGGGGGCACTGGGGGGCTGTGATGGGCACTGGGGTGAACTGGGGGGCTGTGAGGGGCACTGGGGGGAACTGGGGGGAACTGGAGGGTCTGTGGAGGCTATGGGGAGCACTGGGGGAATTGGAGGGGCTGTGAGGGCTATGGGGGGACACTGGGGGAACTGGGTGGGCTGTGAAGGCTATGGGGGACACTGGGAGGCACTGGAGGGACTGTGAGGGCTATGGGGGGCACTGGGGGGCACTGGGTGGCTGTGAGGGGCACTGGGGGGCACTGGGGGGAACTGGAGGGTCTGTGGAGGCTATGGGGAGCACTGGGAGAACTGGAGGGGCTGTGAGGGCTATGGGGGGGCACTGAGGGCAATGTGAGGGCTATGGGGGGACACTGGGGGAACTGGGTGGACTGTGAGGGGTATGGGGGACACTGGGAGGCACTGGGAGGACTGTGAGGGCTATGCGGGAGAACTGGGGGGACTGTGAGGGCTATGGGGGGCACTGGGAGGCACTGGGCGGCTGTGAGGGCTATGGGGGGCACTGGGGGGACTGTGAGGGCTATGGGGGGCACTGGGAGGCACTGGGGGGTGTGAGGGCTATGGGGGGCACTGGGGGGCACTGGGGGGCACTGGGGAGCTGTGAGGGCTATGGGGGGCACTGGGGGCAGTGTAAGGGCTATGGGGACACTGGGGGGAACTGGGGGGGCTATGAGGGCTATGGGGGGCACTGGGGGGCTGTGAGGGGTGTTAGGGGGACCTGGGGCATCTATGAAGGCTATGGTGGAGCACTGGGGGGCACTGGGGGGGGCTGTGAGGGCTATGGGGGGCACTGAGGGGCTGTGAGGAGCACTGGTGGGAACTGGGAGAACTGGGGGGGCTGTGAGTGCTATGGGAGGCACTGGGGACGCTGTGAGGGCTATGGGGAGCACTGGGGGGCTGTGAGGGGCACTGGGGGGAACTGGGGAGAACTGGGAAGGTCTGCGAAGGCTATGGTGGAGCACTGGGGATACTGGGGGGCACTGAGGGGGACGCGCAGCAGGCTGGGGGTGGCTGAACCCCCTCTTCGGGCTTCGTGGCTGCTGCCACGAGGGGGCAATGCCTTCCCTCCCACGCCGGGCCTGGAAAGCCCTGCACTGGGCAGGATTTATCCCTTCCCCCCCCCCCCCCCCCCTTTTTTCCCTTCCCCCCCCTCCCCCCCCCCCCCCTTTCCCTTTTTCCCCCTTTTTTAGCCCTTTCCTCCCTCTCTTTTATTTTTTCCCTCCTTTTTTTCCCCAGGACCTCCCGGGATTCGGGATGCTCTGCGACCACCGGCGCGTCCCTGCCCGCCCCAAAACCACTTCAGACCAGCGTGGGAGCCAAATCGTGCCCTTTTCAGCCCCAAAAAAGCAACGCTGGGTGATGACATCACCGACCACCGCCGAGCCGGGGCAAAGGGCTCCCCGTCGGGTACCACCACGGGGATAAGGCGATGCCCCATCGAGCGAACCTCCAGCATCCTTTGTCCCTGGAGACGTGGCTTCATTTTGGGGTACCCCACCCCGTATCCCACCCCTCATCCCCGGCTCCGTATCAGCCTTGAACCCCCCCCCCCCCCAAAAAAAAATCCAAGCGATGCCAAGCTCCCGGCGTCCCGATGCTCCTCGTGCATCCCGCCGGCACCGCGCCACGATGATGCTGGTGGGATGCAATTCCTGATCGCTCCGGGGAACCGGGCAGGAAAAGCTTTTAAGCAAAAATCCGTATTGTTTCCACCCAGCGGGGCGACCATTCAACCTCAAAACACGCTCAGGGTTGGGTTTCCAGCCGGAAATTTCCCTCCGAAGGTACAAAAAGCCACGTTTGGCCCCAAAAAATAAGGGGAGGGGGGGAAGAAAAAAATTCCTTCGCCTCCCCGCGCCTTCGGGCTCTGCAAATATTTATGCGGTTCAAAAAGGTCCCAAGGGAACAAAGCACGGACACAGCGCGTCCCCCCCCGAACAATGAAGCCGGATATTTTCTGATGTGAGCGGAGCCGAGGCCGGAGCTGGTTCATATCCGCCTACCTGCGGCCTCCAGCTGCTTTAAATCCCTCGAAAAAAAGGCAAAATTGTATTTTTTGGGGGGGGAAAAGGCTTTTTGGGGAAAGAAAGGCTTTTTGGGGGGGAAAAAGGGCTTTGCGTGAGCGCCAGGCTCCCGCCTCCCCGCGAGCATCCTTAGCGTGGCAGGGGGTTGCGCCGTGGTGGTCCCCAAGCTGCCGACGCACGGTGTCACCGCGTCCCTGTCTTAACGAAGGCGGGCGGTTTAACGAGGTTGGGAGGTCGTTATTCCCCGCCGGAATGCCGCGGGCCCCCCATCCATCTCCGCATCCCTTGCAGGATCGGCCCAGGATGCAAAGGTCAGCGTGAGGACCCAAAGCATCACCCCCCCGACCTCAGAGACCCCCCAACCTCGAGCATCCCCCCATTCCCGGCCAGGAAAGCGAGGAAAAGGGAATGACCGAGGTTACATAAATATTGCGAGTCGGCTTTGGGGGTTTTATTTCCTTTATTTGCAATGGATTCGGGTATTTTTCCAAAGGAAATCACAGGCTGACGCGGTTCCCCCCCTCCCCGCCGCCCTCCCCGGCTTCTTCTGGATCCTGCAGATTGGGGGGTTTTGCACAATTTTGCCTGGTTGCAGGGTGGTTGTTTTTTTTTTCCGTGCAATCCCCCCATTTTTGCCCCAAATCCTCAGTTTTTCGCTCACCGAGCAGAAATTGCAATTTCCATCCACTTGGTGTCAGCTCCAGCCCCTCTCTGGCCCCGCCGTCCGTCCGTCCGTCCATCCCAAACCACCCCAAACCCATCAGCGTTGGCTTGTTCGGGGGGGCTGCATTCACCTCCCTGCAATTAAAGCTTTAATTTCCCAGCGTTAAGGATTGCCGGGTCAGGAATATCCTATAGGATCCATATGGGAGTGATTCCGCCCCTATTTTTTGGCTGGAAATCCCGCTGGGTGCTGAATCGGCACCGGGAACCCAGCGCCTTTTAGTGCTTTAAGTCTGCTGGTGGCTCCCGTGGATCACCTCCCCTGGCAATTAAATCCCGCCAGTGAGTTGGGAAAGGCTTCAGCTCCGGGATGGGGGGGGATCCCAAAACGGAGCCGCTGCTCTTGGGGGCGATGTGAATTTTTTTCCCGGCGCGTGGAAGGAGGACGAGCTGCTGGGGTGGGTCTGCTGCCCTGGGGGTGCCGGGGCAGCTGGCTCCGGGGTGTTTAGCGTCGGGGCACTGGGGAATTTAGCACTGGTGCATTTAGCAACAGTGCATTTAGCGTCGGTGCACTGGGGAATTTAGCAGCAGTGCATTTAGCATTGGTGCATTTAGCAACAGAGCATTTAGCAGCAGTGCATTTAGCACCGGTGCATTTAGCAACAGAGCATTTAGCAGCAGTGCATTTAGCACCGGTGCATTTAGCATTGGTGCATTTAGCATGAGGGCATTTAGCAACAGAGCATTTAGCAGCAGTGCATTTAGCACCGGTGCATTTAGCATTGGTGCATTTAGCATGAGGGCATTTAGCAACAGAGCATTTAGCACCAGTGCATTTAGCATCTGTGCATTTAGCAACAGAGCATTAAGCTCCAGGGTGTTTAGCATTGATGCATTTAGCGTCTGGGGAATTTAGCATGGGTGCATTTAGCAAAAGAGCATTTAGCCCCGGGGCATTAAGCATCGGTGCATTTAGTGTTGTTGCATTTAGCGTTGGGGCATTTAATGTTGCTGCATTTAGCAGCAGGGCATTAAACATCAGGACATTTAGCATCGGTGCATTCAGCACCAGGACATTTAGCACCAGGGCATTAAGCACTGGTGCATTTATCATTACTGCATAAAGCATTGGTGCATTTAGCACTGGGACATTTAGCAAAAGGCCATTTAGCACCAGGGCATTAAGCATTGGTGCATTTAGCACTGGCGCAGTTAGCATTGCTCCCGGGGTGCTGCATTGCCCGCGCGCCCCAGCCAGGCCCCGGCAGCAGCCCGGGCACTGAGGAGTTTCCAGGTGTGAGGGATTTTCATTTTTCGTGCCCAGACCCCAAGAGAAATCCCAGCGCTGAGGCCGAGCCTGGGTTTTCTCACCCTGTGAAACTGGTGCCCCCAGTGCTTCCAGCACCCTGGGAGAGAAGCAGCTCCAGCTGAGATTGCAGCAGGCTCTGGTTTTCTAAAAGGCGAATCAACCTTCCCCAGTGGAGTTTGAGCCTGGACACACGCAGCCTTCCACAAATTGCAGCGCTGGGGAGAGAGTTGCAAGACCAGGGGGAAGCTTGCAATGTTGGGGAGAGGGTTGCAAGACTGGGTGAGGGTTGCAAGACTGGGGAGAGGGTTGCAACACTCAGAAGGGGGCTGCAATGTTGGCGAGAGGGTTGCAATGTTGGGGAGAAGGTTGCAAGACTGGGTGAGGGTTGCAACACTGGGAGAGGGTTGCAATGTTGGGGAGAGAGTTGCAATGCTGGGGAGAGGGTTGCAACACTGGGAGAGGGTTGCAATGTTGGGGAGATGGTTGCAATGCTGGGGAGATGGTTGCAATGCTGGGAAGAAGGTTGCAATGTTGGGGAGAGGGTTGCAACACTGGGAAGAGGATTGCAACACTGGGAAGAGGACTGCAACACTGGGAAGAAGGTCGCAATGCTGGGGAGAGGGTTGCAATGCTGGGGAGAGGGTTGCAACCCTGGACACTGCCCCACTGCCTGCAGGGCCACGGGATCTCCACCGCCGTCTGCTTTTCCCCGGCGGGGGATGCTCGGGACGGGGTCGCCCCAGCACCAGCCCTCTTCTTCCTCCTCCTGCCCTGCCCCAGCCCGGCGGGGTCCGGCTCCGGCTCCGGCTGCAGGAAACGCGGCGGGTCCAGCAGAGAGCAGTGGTAACGCGCCGGCATCCCGCTGCCTCCCCCTCGCCCATCCCGGCCTTTCCAGCAAATCTGAATTTCCCTGGAAAGAGAAAAGTGGGATTTGCCCAAAATTTTGAGCTTAATTAATAAAGAACCCCAATTTTTTCTGGTGGTGGAGGTGGGAAGGGAGCGGATGGAGCTTGCAGCAAGGATTTACAGGCTGAATCGAGACTGGTAATAGCAAAGAAAATAAAAAAACCTGGTAATAGCAAAAAAAAAAACCCTTGTAAAAATAAATTATAAGCTTTTCTATTAAATTATTCTGCCCCGCTGGAGCTCGACACCCATTGCCTTTGATCCTCCCGGTCCCGTCCCGTTCCCAGCCCGGGGGACGGGGCGCAGGAGACCCGGATGGTAATGGGCACTGACAGCTCGGAAAAGCGAGAGGGCCGCTTCGTTAATGAGCCCTAACGAGGCCGAGGGGCCGGCGGAGGCCGGCGGCGGGTTCCGCTGAGCCGGTGGGTTGGGAGCGCCGGGGCGATGCCCTGGTGAGGCACCGGGTTTTGCGAGGGGGAGGCTACAAGGAAAGATGGGATTTTTCGCTTTTGGCTGTCGTGCATCCATCGTTTTTCCCAACAGAAAAGATTTAATTAAAGAAAATTTAACTGGAGATACGGATCGGCGAGCTGGGGGCTTGGGTGGCTTCTGCAATGGGGAGCTGATAGTCCAGGCTTCCAGCGAGCTTGCCCTGAGCTTGCAACAAGCTCGCATGGGCTTGCAACGGGTTTGCAATGGGCTGCAATAGGCTTGCAAGGGGTTTGCAAGGGGTTTGCAATAAGTTTGCATTGGGCTTGCAATAGGCTTGCGATGCGCTTGCAATGGGCTTGCAGTGGGTTTGTGAGGGGTTTGCAATGGGCTTGCAACAGGTTTGCAAGCAATGGGCTTGCAAGGCGTTTGTGAGGGGTTTGCAATGGGATTCCGAGGTTTCCAATGGGCTTGCAACAGGTTTGCAAGCCATGGGTTTGCAATGGGCTTCCAAGGTTTGCAAGGGGTGAGCTTGCAATGGGCTTGAAAGGGGCTTGCAAGGGGTTTGCAATGGACTTGCAACAGGTGTGCAATGCATTTGCAATGGGCTTGCAATAGTTTCTGTCCATACAGGCAGCTAAAACTCCTAGCGCGTCTCAGGAAGCCGAATCCCAACTCCCGATTTTTGCACTTCCACCCCAAAAGCAGGCTGGCCGGAGCCGGCGCTGAGGTTTCCCAACACCCTCGGGATGCTCCCAGCTTTCCCAGGGCTGCCTCTTCTTTCAGACCATCCAGGGAGAGGTTTTATTTCCAGCCACCCCCCTGCCCTTTCCTTTGCTTTCTGCGATTTAAGGCAAAGCAGCTGCAAAAGTGGGAGATTAAAGAGTCGGCTGAAGCCGAAGGAGGTGGAAAAACCCAGGGGTGCTGCAGAGTGGGACCGCGAAGGTGCGATGGCTGCGGCGGGTGACGCGCGGGAGGGCAGGGCGGCCCCGATGGAGGAAGCCCTGGAGCCTCCGAGTAACTGGAACCAGAAGGGATGGGACTCCAGGCTGGGAAATTCCGCCCAGGGAGGCTCGGAGCAGCGGGGTTTCTTTGATCCGGGCATCGCTTCCCAGCTTCCTCCTTCTCTCGGTGGTGGGGATGCGATGGGCTTGCAATAGGCTTGCAACAAGCTTGCACCAGGCTTGCAGGGGGCTTGCAATGAGCTTGCAAGGGCCTTACAATGGGTTTGCAACAGGCTTGCAACAGGCTTGCAGTGGGCTTGCAATGAGCTTGCAAGGGCCTTACAATGGGCTTACAACAGGCTTGCAGTGGGCTTGTAAATAGGTTTACAGTGGGTTTGCAAGGGGCTTGCAATGGCCGTGTAATATGCTTGCAAGAAGCATGCAGCAGGCTTGCAATGAGCTTGTAACAGGCATGCAGTGCACTTGTCATAGGCTTGCAATGGGCTTGCAATGAGCTGGCAAGTGGCTTGCAACAGGCTTGCAACGGGCTTGTAATAGGCTTACGATGGGTTTACAAGGGGCTTGCAATGGGCTTGCAGTGGGTATTGCAATAAACTTGCAAGGGGCGTGCAGTGGGCTTGCACCACGCTTCCAACGGGCTTGTGACAGGCTCGCATGGGCATGCAAGAAATTAAAGAGCATTGCTCTATGCCGTTTTCCACCCCAAAGGAGACCAGAAATCCAATTTATGGTGGAAAGCACTTGGATTTCACCTGGAAAACACCAGCGGAGGATCCCAGCACCGCTGCTGAGCAAGAACGGTGCTAAGACAGTAGAGGCGAAGCCCCTGAAATGGGTTTGCAGGTCTCCGAGAGCCGCCAGCAGCGACCTCCAGGTCTGTCTCCGCTTCTCCCGCAGCATCATCCGAGGCTGGGATTTTTGGGAAAGGCTGGAAAATGCTGCTGCTGTCCTGCCTGGGCCGTCCCGGCCTCGCTCTCACCCGCCGCCAGCCATCGCTTTGCTTCAGTTTCCCCTTGTTTTTAACCAGGAAACGTTAATCCTCGAATTAGTAAGAATATATTTTATTTTTAATTTTGAAAGAAGACCTGAATGCACCCATAAATCGGGGGAATTATTTGCATTTTTACCATTTTGGAAGGAATTTAATGTTACTTTCAGCCTCTGTTACGGAGTTGTATTGCAGATCGAGGAAACCAGCCCTGCTAATTGCAAAAATTGCTTCACCCCAGGCATTTACTCCAATGCAAAAGTCAATAAAATCCCACCGCGGCCCTTGTTTGATGAGCAATCCTGCGTCAATTAAACAAATTAACAGGGATTTGGGTGGGAGAGCTCCGAAGGGGCTCCCAGCTCTGCAGCATCCCCTCCTCGGGGCCACCTCAGCCCTTGACCCAACCCAAGCTTGCTGTCCCCCCGCTCTTCCTGGGGCTTTCCCTTGGGAAAAGGGAAAAAAGAATCCATTTTTCCTTAAATAAGGATTTATTGCCTTATTCCCGACCCTAATTTATGCCTTTTCCACCTCTCGATACGGTATCACGTTGGGTACCACCAACCTGCCCGTGATGCTAAACCTCCGTTCCCCAGCATTTTGCCCCAGATTGAGGACAAAATGCAACAAGTGTCATATTTTATAATAAACCCGGCATTGCTCTCTCTCTGTTATATATTTCTGATTTTTTTTCTGTTAATGGGGCTACTCCACCAGTGGGATTTCGCTTTGCTTTTGAGCTTTTGCCTACTTCCAGTGGGACCTGATGGTGCTTTCGGTCCCCGTTTTGCACCGTGAGGGATGTTCAGCGTCACCCCTTGGAAAAATTACACATCTCAAGGTCTGAATTGCAACGGATCAGGGATGGAAATGCCTTTTGCTGGAAATTTCCCCAGCCATCCTATTTGCAATCCCAAATCCCAATTGCCAGAGCAAGACGCTGAGATGAAAGCACCGAGGAGGGGTCATGTTGGGATGGGGTGGAGAAGACGTTGCACAATTGGTCTGAAAAGGTTCCCAGCCGGTCCCAACCACTTCTTTTCATCCTTGATATCCAAAATAAAGGAAGAGGAGCTGGGGTTGGAGGGTTTTCACCCACGTCGAAACGCCAATGATTCACCCAACCCCACAACCGGTTGCATGGGTGCAGTCACCCATGGGTGCGTGGGAACCTCTCTCGTGGATTTTTACTCTTCAAGAAACCTCCTGGAGAACCTGCTCCTGCGATTTTGATTTTTCCTTGGAGGAGCAAAGACGTTATCACCAGTAGATCCTGGTGAACTCATCCAGGTTTGCTTCCCCCCAAGCCAGAAACACCCACCAGATCAAGCAAAGGAGGAGGTAACCCAGGAAAAATAGACCTCCCCCGGCAAAATACTCCTCGATTTATTTATACCACCGGGGAAAAACCTGCGTTGATGCCGAACCTGCGTCACGATGTGGATTTAAAGCTAAAATCCTCTCGATTGCTTGGTGGAGCTGTGGGTTTTTTGGTGGAGCAAATGGAGCTGTGGGTTTTTTCCTGCCGATACAGGGTGTTCATCCCTCCGTGTGTGCAGCGAGCAGCAGGTCGATGCCCTCCCCGTGCTCCCCACCGTGACCGGGGATGCACGATGATGCTCCCATGCTGCTGGAGATGCTTCACAACCCCTTGCCCAGCTCCCGGGCATCTCCCAGGGCGGTGTTTTCCTGGAGAAACCACCCAAATTTGCAAAAAAAGTCATTTTCTAGAGTAAGGATGAAGCGCTGCTGCTAATTAATAGAGGATTGGGGCACGTTTTGAAGCCCACCATGATGTTGCTTGGCCATCTTGCTGTCAGATGGCGTCGGGGAGCTGCAAACCCCTCATTCCCTGGGTGCAGCCATCCATCATTTGGGTGCAATCACCTCCAAAATCTTTACACGTCAAAAGCCCGGCTCTAATGAAGATGCTACAAGCCCCATATAGTTGCTCATCACCAGGAATTCCTCCTCTGACCACCTCCCGGGTGGTCCCACCACCCATCGGAAACGATCCGCTTGGATCTTGGGAACGCTGGCGAAGAAAAATAAACACGGCGAGCTCTTCCCGGCTTATTTAACGTGGCAGAGAGCCAGGCTCGGTATCACCTGAGCTGGTGGGAACGGTTCCGGATTCGGGCTCTTATCTCCAATTACAGAAGGTAAACAGTGGATTTGGGATGTAAGCCGGGCTTAGGTGGGATGGGCTTGGTCGTTAGGACTGGTATTGGCATGGTGAGGATGTAATTAGCTGGAAATAAGTCTCTTGTCTACCATATATAAATGTTGAGTCTATGAGTCTATGAGTGGGTGACCATATCCCATAGCTGCATCCAGCCTGATTTCCCATTGCTTTTGGGGCACATAATGCCATTTTAGGGCAAAATAAGCGTGGTGTCACCTCCAGCTGCTTTACCCAGACACATCATACGCATCCAACCCCAAACCAACGCAAGGTTTAAGCTCTCCCCTCCAAGACCTTCGTGGATGATGCTCTGATGTTCTTCCCGTATCAATTCCAGCATGGGGTGGAGCTGGGGCAGGGCTGGAGCTGTGCAGCCCCATCCATCCTCACGCAGCTCCTTTCCAACCAGATGGTTTTGAGCCACCTTGAGGTCATTGACACAGAGTCCTCCACCAGCTCAGTCCTCCTCGTTGCTCTGTTAGTAGATTTGGGGGCCAAAAGCTGCCTTCGTCATCTCTGGGAGCAACGGGGAGCGCCTGAGCGTGCAACGCTCCTTCCTCACTTCGCCCCGTGCCGAGCTGTTGCTGGTTGAGTTTCTCCTCCAGCTTAATTTCCCAGCTGATATTAAACCCACGTGGGCCACAGAGCCTCATTGTACCACTTCGAGTCGCATGCAAACGAGAGCCAGGAGCATGCAAAGTTGTGGAGCTCCCAATGCAAAGCTCCTGTTGGCTTTGCATGCAACTTGGGCCACCCAGAGTAATCAAGATCTTCAACGTTAGCTCCAACTCCTCCTTTTCATGGCTCTGGTTCTCCAGCCAAGCCTCGTTGCATTTCTTGCTCACACCAAGACCTTCATCTCTTGCTCACACCAAGATCTTAATCTCTTGTTTACACCTCGACATTCATCTCTTGTTTACATTAAGACCTTAATCTCTTGCTCACACCAAGACCTTCATCTTTTGCTCCCACCAAGAGCTTCATCTCTTGCTCACACCAAGACCTTTATCTCTTGCTCCCACCAAGAGCACCGCGGTTGGATACACGGTCCCAGGCGAGACTCAACCCCATTCCCACCACGGTTTCCATGGGGCTGCATCCTCCTGCTTTGCTCTTTTGGCCGTGATTATTTGTCTACCACTTGGCTTCTTCCTTTTCCTACCCTTTGAAACAGAGTTTTTGCTTCTTTTTGAGTCAGCCTGGAGTTCCTGCGCTCTCCTGGCAAAGACGTGAATAACGTAGGGTTGGATGAGCCACGCTGCGCAGGGGAGAAGGACGAGAGAGAAGAAGAGGTGAAGATATCAACCAGGCTTTCTCCTTTCTCCTCTGGCCAGGAGAAGTCACAGCCCCATGACCAAGAAGGTGACAGATCCCTTCTTGAGGAGTAAGACGGTATTTCCAACATGCTTTTGCTGTTAAGAGAATGGCCAGTCAAGAGATTTGCCCCTTGGGTTGGTGGCACCTTCTTGGGATGATGTGACCAGTTTGGGGGCCCCTCGGTTAAGAGAAAGTGGAGAAGGACCAGCGTGGGGTCACCAAGACGCCCAGGTCAACGCATGTTGGGAGATGTGGGGGAGCTGGGCTGGGGGATGCTGATGAAGAGGAGGGTAAGGGGAGGATGAAACCACAACCACAGCGACATGGAGGGTGTTCCCGAAGAGGACGGCACCAAACCTGCCCAAAAATCTGAATTTACCTTAAAATAACCTCGATTCCAACACCCCATCTCCATAACGTGGGGCAACGCAAGCCCTGGAGATGCCGAAACCCCTCCGGTTTCAGCCCTCCTTCCCCTCTCCTTCGCATTTTAGAACTCGGTAGCAATACGCCCGCAATGAAACCGGGGGAACCTCAAACAAAAAACCCTGCAAATTATTTCAGCTCAACAGGTCGGAAGGAGGCCAAGGCGCCGGCGGAGCTGTCGCTTTCTATTTTCCAGCCCTTTGCACCAGCGGGAGAAATTTAATGTAAATAAAAAAGCCCACATCCCTCCTCACCGACCCTATTGAGCGGCCGCAAACGCCGCGCGTCCAACCGCAATATGGGTTGTAGCAAAGCCCATCACCCGGCTCCGAATCCATCCAGCTTCAACGAAGCCCTTGGCATGAAAATCCACAGCAAACATCTCAGCTGAGGGTTTTTTTTCCCCCCAAAATCCTTCCCGGCAGAGTTTTCCGGGAGGCGATACAGCCTGGATTAGCATCCCGCCATCCCACGTAGCAGCGGGTGGACGCGGAGGGGGAAGATGCCCAACGCATCGGGTTCACCCCGATATTTAAAGTGAAGAAAAAAGGGGGATTTAAGTTGTATTTATGATTTTTGCAGCCCTGGAGGGGGGGGGAGCTTTTAAATCCCCCAGCCTGAGCTATCCTAGGGGCTATAAATTATATATATATATACACACCCCCCCACACACTAAGTTATGTGTGTATATATATATATAAAATAGAAAGTTATAAATTTATAACCCCTTTTCCCTGCAAAGGGAGAACCCAGCCTCAAGCTTAGCTGCCTCCGGCTTAATCCCCCCCAGCTCCTAACGAAGAACAGACCCCTCATTCATTAAACGGCGAAATAAAACTACAGATGCTCACAAATATTTCCTGCTGGGGCACGTGCCCCTAAATCCCACGGCCAGGTTTGCTGCTTAGCCCAGGTTTATCTTAATCTCGATCCCTAATGCTGCCCTCAAACAGCCTCCTGAAGCTTTTAGGCTCGGTTTTATGGTTTTTAAGGGGAAATAAGTGGGTTTTTTCCTGCCTGGAAATGGGGAAACACGCATGGGAATGGAAGTGGATGCTAGAAATCCAGCAAAATTTTAATTTTTCAAGCTAAATAAGAGCTCCTAGAGACAAGCAATGAGAAGTGCCAGCCTCTTTAGCTTTAAGCAATGCATTATACGTACATTGACGCCTGTTTTTTGCTTTTAAGATGCCCCCAAACCCCCCTTTTTATGGCCAGGAAGGTGAGGGAGGTGCAAGCATCCCTCTCCGGGGTTGGATGCGACCCTCGCGGGGAAGATATTTGGTGCCGAAGCCGGCGAGGCGTGCTGCTGAGCGCGGGGACTGGGAGGCATTAAATGGTGCAGCCCTCCTGCTTTTCACAGGGGAGGCAAAAATGCTTTGCAAAACGCTGCTCGGTTGAAGGGGAAGAGGTAACGGAGCCTCAGGTTGGCAAAAAGGGGCTCCGTGTTTGGAAAAAGGCACCCCAGGATTGCGAAATGGGGTCGTAAATTTGCAAAATGGGGTCCCAGGTTTGCAAAATGGGGTCCCAGATTTGCAAAAAGGCACCCCAGGATTGCAAAAAGGCACCCCAGTATTGCAAAATGGGGCTGTAAATTTGCAAAACAGGGTCTCAGGTTTGCAAAACGGGGTCCCAGATTTGCAAAAAGGCACCCCAGATTTGCAAAAAGGCACCCCAGGTTTGCAAAATGGGGCTCCAGGTTTGCACAAAGGGGCCTTTGTTTGCAAAATGGGACCCCAGGTGTAAGAAAAGGGACCCCAGGTTTGCAAAAAGGAGTTCCAGGTTTGCACAAATGTGTCTCAAGTTTGCAAAAAGGCACCCCAGGTTTGCAAAAAGGGGCCCTGGTTTGTAAAATGGGGCCTCAGGTTTGCACAAAAGGACCCCAAGTTTAAGAAAAGGCACCCCAGGTTTGCAAAATGGGGTCCCAGGTTTAAGAAAAGGCAACCCAGGTTTAAGAAAAGGAGGCCTGATTTGCAAAACGGGGTCCCAGGCTTGCAAAAAGGGGCCTTGGTTTGCAAAATGGGGTCCCAGGTTTGCAAAAAGGTCTCCAGGTTTGCAAAAAGGTCCCCAGATTTGCAGAAAGGGACCCCAGGTTTGCAAAAAGGGGCCTTGGTTTGTAAAATGGGGCCTCAGGCTTGCACTAAGGGAGCCCAGATTTAAGAAAAGGAGCTCTTATTTGCAAAAAGGCACCCCAGATTTTCAAAATGAGGGTCTCGGGTTTGCAAAAATGCACCCCAGGTTTGCAAAAGGGGTCCCACGTTTAGGAAAAGGCACCCCAGATTTGCAGAAAGGGACGCCAGGTTTGCAAAAACGCACCCCAGGTTTGCAGAATGGGGTCTCAGGTTTACAAAAATGCACCCCAGGTTTGCAAAACGGGGTCCCACATTTAAGAAAAGGAGGCCTGATTTGCAAAACGGGGTCCCAGGCTTGCAAAAAGGGGCCTTGGTTTGCAAAATGGGGTCCCAGGTTTGCAAAAAGGTCTCCAGGTTTGCAAAAAGGTCTCCAGATTTGCAGAAAGGGACCCCAGGTTTGCAAAAAGGGGCCCTGGTTTGCACAAAGGCTCCCAGGTTTGCGTTGAGCAGCGGGCGGCCCGGGAGGATTTCCCACCCAGTCCTGTGCGGGAAATGCCCTCGAACCCCCCAATAGGTATTAAAAATACAAAAAAGCCGGGTTTTGGGAAATGGGTGAATTGGCCGCAGCCCCTGGCCGAGTGGCTCACGGGCTGCTGCTGATCCCCGTGCGATTTTTTCCCAGCTAATCTGCTCATTGCTTGATCCCCGCGCAAAAATGGTGTGAAAAAAGCACCAAAAATCCCCGTTTGGAGCAGAAAAGGCTTTGCCGGGGCCGGTTGCACCCCAAAACCCGCCTGATCCCCCCCCAACCTGGCGGAGGTTCCGATGGCGGCCGTGGGGACGCGGCGGGGACGAGAGGACACGTGGCATCTCCTGCCTGACCCCCCCTTGTCCCCCTGCGATGAGTTTGTCGGGTCTCTGCCCCCGGGGAAACGCCGGCAATTGAGATGAGGGGAGTTTGGGGGCTGGGGTCCCCCAATTAACTCCTTTGTCCAGCGTGGGGTCCCCGAGAGACCCGGTTTTGTAACACGGGGTCCCCCCCGAAATTCAACACAAGCCCCCCCCACAAGACCTCTAGTTTTTGCAGCATGGGGTCCCCCGAGGTGTTGTGGCATCGGGATCCCCCAATAAACCTGTTTTTGAGGTACGGGATCCCCCAAGAGACCCATTTTAGCAGCACGGGGCCCCCCAATAATCCAATTTTTGCAGCATTGGGGTCCCCCACAAGACTTTTTTGTTTTTGCAGCGTGGGGTCCCCCAAGAGACCCAGTTTTGCAACGTTGGGGCCTCCCAAGAAACTCCTTTTTGCAGTACGGGATCCCCCCCAAAAGACCCAGTTTTGCAGCACAGGGGCCCCCAAAAGATCCAATTTTGCAACCCGGGGTCCCCGCAGAAACGTGTTTTTGCAGCGCGGGGTCCCCCCCAAGACCTAAGGGGTTTTTTGCTGTGTGGAGGGCCCCCAAGGAACAGATTTTGCAGCACAGGACCCCCCAGTAACCCTCTTTTTGCAGCGTTGGGATCCCCCCTGAGCCCCATCTGTGCGGCGTGGGGTCCCCCAAAAGACCCCCTTTTTTTGCAGGACAGGGTCCCCAGAGAGACCCAGTTTTGCAACACGGGGTCCCCCAAGAAACTCATTTTTCTAGTGTGGGATCCCCCTGTAAACCCAGTTTTGCAGCATGGGGTCCCCCCAAAATCCATTTTTGCAGTGTGGGGTCCCCCAAGAGACCCAGGTTTGCAGTGTTGGGGTCCCCCAATAAACCCATTGTTGCAGCACAGGGGACCCCAATAATCCTATTTTTGCAGTGTGGGGTCCCCCCAAGAGACCCATTTTTTTTTCAAGATTGGGGTCCCCCAAAAAACTCATTTTTCCAGTGCGGTATCCCCCAAAAAACCTATTTTTGCGTTATGGGATGCCCCAGGAGACCCAGTGCGGGGGGTCCCCCAACTCTGCACCCTGGGGGTCCCCAATAAATCAGTTTTTCCAGGAGATCCGCCTTGCAGCACGGGGGTCCCCATGAACCCCAGCAGCTCGTGGCCGCGCGGGGCCCCCCGGGAGCTGCCCCTGCCCCTCCAGCCTGCAGGGAAATAGCGAGTTTTATCTCCCGCGAGGGATATTTTTGCAGCTAGCGCCGGCCTAGAGATAATCTGGCCTAAAGATAAACCCGGCCTAGAGCACATGGCCCCCTCACGTGCCCTGCTAAGGCTGGATGCCCGGAAAAAGGGCTGCAAATGGGCAAAATTTATGCTTTTCCTGGAAGAATAATATGAAAAGGAAATGATAAATACCATGAAAATGAAACAGTGGAAAAGTAAAACGATGCAGAAGTAAAATAGCGCAAAAAGAAAGCGAGGCGGAAATGAAAATAATAAAATAAATAGTGCAAGAATGAACAAACGAAAGGATGCAAAAGTGAAAATGGTGAGATAAACGAGAGAAAAATAAAGTAGTGCAAAAATAAAACTAGGAAAATAAGTAATAAAAAAGCACATGAGCGCAAAAATAAACTAGTGCAAAAAGAAAAGTAATAAAGAAATAAAAATTGTAAAAGAAGTAATAAAAAAATACAGAATCAAACTAATGAAAAAATAAAGCAATGCGATAAGAAACTAATGCAGAAATAAAAATGCAAAAATAAAACCAGTCAATAAACACCTGGAAGAATGCAAGCCTAAAATATGAAAATAAAGTAATGCAAAAGCGACTGCAGGAGTAAAAGAAGGCAAAAATAAAAGGATGCAAAAGTAAAAGGATGCAAAAATAAAAGGATGCAAAAATAAAAGGATGCAAAAGTAAAAGGATGCAAAAGTAAAAGAATTCAAAAGTAAAAGAAGGCAAAAGTAAAAGAATGCATGAATAAAATAATGCAAAAATAAAAGGACGCACAAATAAAAGGACGCACAAATAAAAGAATACAATAATCAAACTAAGATAATTTATTATTTTACTGTGCCCCCCCCCGTGCTCCTGCGCCGTTGCGCTGCCGGGAGCTCCAGCTCCGGCACGGGAATGACTTTGCGCTGGAGCGGATGAGGAGCGCTCACATCTCCTCCTCCTCCTCCTCTTCTTCCTCCTCTTCTTCCTCCTCCTCTTCTTCCTCCTCTTCTTCCTCCTCCTCCTCCTGGCCGCACCCCGGGGGCTCCCGGCCGCTTTGTTCCCCCCAGCCCCGGCGCGGGCCCGGCCGGGCACAATGCACATCCCGCCTTCAATCACACCGGCGGGGGCTGTTTGGGTTTTTTTTTTTGGGTTTCCTGAATTAAATAAACATGGGGTTTTTTTCCCACCTTTCTGGAATTTTCCTGACCCCGCGAATGCCCCCGTTTGTGGTTTATTTTATTAATTTTTTTTTGTTCTCCGGCTATTCCGGGAAGAGGAAAACAAACCACGCAGGCATCAAAAAAAACCAAAACCCAAACCTCCTCGGACGTCAGGTGACGGCGGGGAATAATATCCAAAAAATGTTAATGCCTGGAAAAAAAGAAAAAAATCCACCGTGGCTTAAAGCTCGTTGGGAAAGGCCGATCCCCAGGAGCGCGGGAGGATGCTGCGACACCTGCATCCCTGCCTGCATCCCTGCCTGCATCCCTGCCTGCGTCCCTGCCTGCGGGGCCTGCGGTACCCACCGCAAGCGGGATGCTAAGGGGGCACTTCCCAAAAACCCCCTCCATCCCTGGATCGAGCTTTGCTAGATTTTGGAAAATCCTCCCCAACCCCCCCCCCGTCCGGTGGGATTTAAAGGCGGCTCCACGGCTCGTGGCCGGCGCCACAAGTGTCAGGAGTTCGCCCCGGTCTCAGCCCGGGAGGTTTTGTGCTCCTTCGAAAAAAGGGATGAAAAAAGTGTTTTTCCACGGGAAAGATTTGAAAGATTAAAATGCCTCCTTAGTTAGTAGTAGTATTTATTTAGTATATCGATTCCTTATATTTATTTTAGTCCCAATTAGATAATACTGTAGTATTTTTATATTTAATTCTACATAAGTATTCTAGTCTATTACATTACATTACATTACATTACATTACATTGTATTATATTATATTATATTATATTATTATATATATTATATATATATTATTATATATTATATTATATTATATTATATTATATTATATTATATTATATTATATTATATTATATTATTATTATATTATTATTATTATATTATATTATACTATACTATACTATTGTATTATCTAGTATAGCATATTATAATACAATACAATATTATAATAACATAACATAACATAACATAATATAATATAATATAATATAATATAATATAACATGGTATAACATAACATGATGTAACATGATATAACATGATATAATATAATATAATACAATACAATACAATACAACACAATGTAATGTAATATAATATTAATGTATTAATATTATATTTATATGATATATTATGTGTGTATATATAGAATTTTGCAGCTTTCTACTACAAAAAAGACCCCCAAACCTCCATATTTATATTTCTAGATACAATTTTGCAGCTTTCTAGGGCAAAACAGGCCCCAACCCCCCGTATATGTGGGGGTTTATATCATTTTTGGGCTTTCTAGGGCAAAAAAGACATTGAACCCCCCATATATATATTTATATATATAATTTTGCAGCTTTCTAATGCAAAAAAGGCCCCCCCGTATATTTATAGATATATTTTTGCGCCTGGCGTGTCTGAGCATCTGCGCCCGGCTCAGCTCCCGCGTCCCGGCGTCCCGGCGTCCCGGCGTCCCGGCGTCCCGGCGTCCCGGCTGGGTACCGGCCCTCGCCTCATCCCAATCCAGCATCCTCAGGGTTTTCCTCCGTAAGGAAAACTGCCCCCCCCCAGTACTTATAGCTTATCCTGGGAATGCAACCGTGCCAGATGTTCCCTGGCATCCCCGCTCCAGAGGTGAATCAATTTTCAATGGACGCAGAATTAAAATTTTTCAAAAATGTCACAAAATTTGATATTTTGGGCAAAATCTTCCACACGGAACTATATTTATTATCATTTTTTTTTGGCTTCTTTCTCCCAAATTTATTTTCACACCTGTCCAACGTTCTCTGGAAATGAATTTTAGGGATTTGGTGGGAAAATAAGTGAGCGTTTTGCATCTATAAAACCCAGAAAGGTGATGGTTTTTCTCGGTGGGACGTTCAGTTTTCAGTGCGGCGATGCAGGAATTCACGGCATCGCCTCGGATTCGGAGCCTCGATGGAAAATTACCATCGGGCAAACAAAGAAATCTGGGATTTGGGAGCGGGAAAGGGAATAAACAGGCGGGCCAGGAAGCCGGGAGGAAATCTTGGGCAGGGGAAGGGAAGGGAGAGAAAAGCTCGCGCCGCGGGGGGCGGCGAAAATAAACCCCCCGGGAGGGGCTGGGGCCGTGGGAAAGGGGGCGAGCGGCTTCCGCGCCCTCACGGCCCCCCCAAAATTCGGATTCTACGGCCGGAGCGCGATGGCGACGGGGGCGAGGCGCGCTTCCCGCGCGCTGCGGGCCGGCGGGGCGAGCGATCGCTCTCTTCTGTGGCGACAGCGGGGTTTTTCATGCCTGCGCTTCCCCCAGCGCCCGTATTTTGTTGGGGGGGGGGACATTTTGGGGGACAAAGGGGTGATTTCTCCTTCCCTGGGTTTCTTCGGCCTGGTATCGCTTTGCAAGCAGCGAGCGTGCAAGGGAAGCGAGCGTGCATGGGAACAAGCGTGCAAGGGAACAAGCGTGCAAGGGGAGCACGCTTGCAAGGGGAGCAAGCTTGCAAGGAGAGCAAGCATGGAAGGGGAGCATGTGTGCAAAGGGAGTGAGTGTGCAAGGGGAGAAAGGGTGCAAGGGGAGAAAGCGTGCAAGGGAAGAAAGCACGGAAGGGGAACAAGGTTGAAACAGGAGCAAGCATGCAAGGGGAGCAAGCATGCAAAAGGAACAAGCGTAGAAGGGGAGCAAGTGTGCAAGGGGAGTGAGCGTGCAAGGGGAGCAAGCTGCAAAGAGAGCGAGCGTGCAAGGGGAGCAAGCATGCACGGGAGCAAGCATACAAGGGGAGTGAGCATGCAAGGGGATCAAGTGTGCAAAGCATTTAAGGGGAGCAAGCGTGCAAGGGGAGCAAGCATACAAGGGGAGCAAGCATGCAAGGGGATCAAATGTGCAAAGCATTTAAGGGGAGCGAGCGTGCAAGGGGAGCGAGCATCCAAGGGGATCAAGTGCACAAAGCATTTAAGGGGAGCAAGCATGCAAGGGGAGCAAGCGTGCAAGGGGAGCAAGCATGCAAGGGAGCAAGTGTGCAAGGGGATCAAGTGTGCAAAGCATATAAGGGAACCAAGCGTGCAAGGGGCCCAAGCTTGAAAAGGGAGCAAGCACGCAAGAGTACTGAGCATGCAAAGCATGCAAGGGGAGCAAGCGCGCAAAGGGACAAGCGTGCAAAGGGAGCAGCGTGCCAGGGGAGCGAGCGTGCCAGGGGAGCAGCCCCCGGCCGTGCTCTGGGGGCTCTCCCGTGGCGGCGGGGGCTTTGGTGCGCAGCCGAGCGCGGCGGGAGCTGGGCTTTGCAAAGCCAACACGGCCCGACCCGCCGCCCTGGCCCTGCCGACGCAGCACAAACGCCGCCAGCGGCTCCCACCGCTGCTCCCCCCGCGGCAAAATATCACTGGGGGGGGTTGATATTTCATTTTTCCTTTCTTTTTTCCTTGCCTTTTAGAAAATAAACTTTAAAAAAGAGATATTAACAAAAAAAAAAAAAAAGCCGCTTGCAAGCTGGGCGAGCACCCAGCGTTAGCACCCACGTCCCCCACGCACCCAGGGCTGGAAATGGTCTTTTTTAGGGGTGTTTTGGGTGCAAATTGCCTGCGTTTGGCTCACGAACAAGCAGATGGAAAGCGGGTGACCCTGGGGGGGCACATGAGCCCCCCCCACCCCTGTGGTTTGCTCGCAGCGAGCGTTTCTGGCTGCTGGAGGTGACCGTGACCCTGGGAAAGGGCTTGACCACGATGCTGACCCCCCCTCCCGGGGGGATTTCTGCATCCAGAAGGATAAATCCAGCTCCGGAGCATCCCAAAAAATAGAAAATGGGGGGATGAAGAGCCCGGGAGAGGCGGGAGGAGGCAGCTGCCTGCTCCCAGACAAGACGGTGCCCATCGCCCCGGCGTCAGGCCGCTACATGCCCAACCCCGCTGCCCTCCGCCCTTCTGCAAGAGCTTGGTATGAGGAAGAAACGCGTCCTCCTCCTCCTCCTCCTCGCCCATGCCGGAAGGGGGGCTGGAGCCGGGCTGGGGCATCACCCCGAAATCCAAGCCCCACCCCATAGTGGCCTGTCCCCCATGTCCCCACCGCGGTCCCTCTCGGTGCGGGTCCCTGCTCAAGAGATGTTCCAGAGCATCTGCTGGTGGTCACCCCATGGGTGTCCTTCACCCCATGGATGTCCTTTACCCCATGGATGTCCTTTACCCCATGAATCTCCTTCACCCCACAGATGTCCTTCACCCCACGGATGTCCCTCACCCCATGAATGTCCTTCACCCCACAGATGTCCTTCACCCCACGGATGTCCCTCACCCCATGAACGTCCTTCACCCCACTGACATATTTCACCCCGCTGATGTTCTTCACCCCATAGACATCCTTCACCCCACAGATGTCCTTCACCCCGCAGATGTCCTTCACCCCATAGGTGTCCTTCACCCCACGGATGTCCTTCAACCCACAGATGTCCTTCACCCCACAGATGTCCTTCACCCTGCAGATGTCCTTCACCGCATAGGTGTCCTTCACCTCATAAATGTCCTTCAACCCACTTATGTCCTTCAACCCATGGATGTTCTTCACCCCACGGATGCCCCTCACCCCACCGATGTCCTTCATCCCCCCACGGACCCCACCAGGAAACGCTGCCTATCAGTGTCACGAGCTCCCCAGGACTCAGCCTCCGCTCGCAGCCGGCCGGGAGCCCGACGTGCCGGAGCAAAGCTCCACCGCCCTCCCCCCCCGCCAGCCAGCGACGGGCCCCAATGATTGCAACAGGAGGCAACAAGCCTTGGCCTGACACCCCACCCCCCGCAAAATTTTGGGGCTCCCATGGACCAGCGGGAGGGCAGGTCCCTGCAGCTCCGGGATGGATCATTTTGGAGTGGGTGCTGCCAGGATTTGACCTCGGTTTTGGGAAGCGAGGGAGATTTGGGTTTTTTTTGCTTCCCTTGCAAAAGCTGAGCGTCATTTTGGGGGGGGTCCCCAGGCAATGGGGTGTGGGGGGGTGAACCCCTAAAATATTGACCCCCGCAAGGAGCCGGGGAACGTGGAAAGGAGGCAAAAATAAATCAGAAATCCAGGGCAGGGCGGCGCAGGGTGTAATTCAAAAGCCACAAGAATTTCGGAGTCAAAAAATTGAGGGAGGGATCAAAGCGGCTGCGTGGGAACCTCGCAGGCCCCGGCAGGACGGAAAGGTGACCGTGCTTTGCCATCCCCCAAAATTTGGGTCCGTCCAACCGGCGCCACTCGCCGGCCCGGCGCGCTTGGCTGCCCCCCCTCGCCCCCACAACTGGGGCTCGAAGCACCTAAAGGACCCCGCCGGGGGCGGGAGTTTTGGAAGCCCGGCTTTTTCGGGATGCGCTGAGCATCCCCCGTGGCTCAGCATCCCCCAAACCCACTGGTGCGTTTGCAGCCGGGCCGGTTTTCTGGCATGCCGGGACGTGCCGGGAAGCACTCGCTTTTCCAGCATTTTCCTATCTCGCTCCGCTCCTATGCAAAGAATTTGGTGCTAAAAAACCAATGCCGGGGGCTTTGCTCCCGCTCAATCCCACCCTCCCTGCGGGATGCGGCGGTGATGCTGCCCACAGGGTCCGGCTTTTGGGATTGAATGGGAATTGCATGGGAATTGCATGGGATTGCATAGGATTACATGGGATTCCATGGGATTGCATAGGATTGCATGGGATTCCATGGCATTGCATGGGATTGCATAGGATTGCATGGGATTCCATGAGATGACATAGGATTACATAGCATTGTATGGGATTTCATGGGAATTGCATGGGATGATTGCATGGGATTGCATGGGATTATTGCATAGGATTGCATGGGATGACTGCATGGGATTGCACGGATTGCATGGGAATTGCATGGGATAATTGCCTGGTATTTCATGGCATGCATGGGATGATTGCCTGGGATTGTATCAAATTGCATGGGAGTTGCATGGGAATTGCACGGGATTGCATGGGATTGCATGGGATGACTGCATGGGGTTGCATGGAATGATTGCATGGGATGACTGCATGGGATTGCACGGATTGCATGGGAATTGCATGGGATAATTGCCTGGTATTTCATGGGATTGCATTGGATGATTGCCTGGGATTGTATGGGATTGCCTGGGATTGTATGCAGTTGCATGGGATGATTGCATGGGATTGCACGGGATTGCACGGGATGATTGCATGGGATTGCATTAGATTTCGTTGGGATTGCACGGGATGATTGCATGGGAAGCGAAGCCTGAAAGCAGAGGCAGAGCCGCTTCTGCAGGTGCACGAAGGGTTTTGGGGGATGCGGGATCAAGCCGAAGGGGGATGCTCTGCACCCGTGCACTTTGGGACGGGCTCCGGCCCTAGGGCAGCCCTTCAGCAAATATTCGGGGCTTTGAACCGGTCCTGTCGCATTTACAGCCCCCGGGAATGGGGATGGAAAAGCCAACCTGGGAGATACCAGAGCCGGTTTGGCCATCGGGGACTTTCAGGCTCCATCGGAGCCTCGGAATTGGATTTAGAAGCATTAAACCTTGCAAACTGCCCAGATAAGGTGCAAAAAGCCTCGGCATCCCCTCTGGCCAAGTCCAGCCGGGAAAACCCCCTCAAATTTCGGGATTTCATGGCGAATGGCCCCCATGGCTGCAGCAAGAACCTCCCCGTCACCCCACATTTTTGGGGGGTCCGAGCCCCCCGCTCCGCCGCCTCCGCTCTCTTCTAATGAGCAAAGAAATTCCCTTTCCTTCTGCTTTTGTATTTAATCAGCCGCTCATTAAAACCTTGGCCTTTAATGACTCCAGAGGAGGTGCAGCGGGGGCCGCATTTCCAATTTCCTTTCTTTAATTCTTTTAATTGGGCGAAGCGAGGGGCCGGGACCCGGCACCGCAAGAAAATCAACCAAAGGGGGATGGTTTTTTGGGGCTATTTGTCACCGATTTTATCCAACGGCTTTGCATCGCCCCCCAAAATAAGGAGAATATCCCCAAATCCATGAGAAAGGGATTGCAGGCTCTGCTTTATCTCGCCCATCAAAGCTCAGGGCACGCATTTGCTGACTCTTCACCTCTCCCAACCTGACGCAGCTAATAATAATACAGATAATTTCTCTCCAACCTTTTTATTCTTCATCATTTATAAACCCTAAATAAAAATTTGAATAAATCCCAAAGCTGACGGAGACGGTTTTCGGGAGGGTTGGTTTTTTTTTTTTTTTGGAGGCGAGCCGGCGGCGTGGCTTTTCTTCTTCGCCGACTTGGAAAGGAATGGGTCAAGTCATGAGTTTTGCAATCCGCCTCCTGAATTTTTGGGTGATGCTGAGTCATGAGTTTGGGGAACGGGGTTATTGAGAGGGCGGGTGAGTCTTTGTGAGATGGAGAGATGCTGGGAGCACCCCCCAAAAGTCAAATTGCATCGTCCTGGGAGAATGCTGGCCCCCCGAAAGTCAAATTGCATCATCTGGGAAGGATGATGACCCCCAAAAATCAAATTGCGTCGTCCTGGGAGAATGCCGGCCTCCCAGAAAATCAAATTGCATCGTCCTGGGGGGATGATGACTCCCAAAAAGTCAAATTGCATTGTCCTGGAAGGATGCTGGCCCCCCCAAAAGTCAAATTGCATCATTCTGGGAGGGTGATGACGCCCCAAAAAACAAATTCCATCATCCTAGGAGGATGCCAGCCCCCCAAAAAATGAAATTGCATCGTCCTGGGAGGGCGATGACGCCCAAAAAATCAAATTGCATCATCCTGGGAGAATGCCGGCCCCCCAAAAAATCAAATTGCATCATCCTAGGAGGATGCTGGCCCCCCCAAAATCAAATTGCATCATCCTGGGAAGATGATGACCCCCAAAAAGTCAAAGTACATCATCCTGGGAGGATGCTGGCCCCCCAAAATGTCAAAGTGCATCGTCCTGGGAGGGCGATGACCCCCAAACCCCCAGCCCCGCTGGGGGAGCGGGAGGGCACGGGGCAGCGGGGCGACGCTCGCCGCCCTGGGGCGAGGGTGCTGATTCTTTTCTGCTTCTGAGTTAGCAGAAACGCGTTTGATGTACGGGACCGGCTTTAAAACATGCCCCTGCAAAAGACTTTTTATGACTGAAGAGCAAAGAAATACCTGACTAATTATTATTCGGTGAGTTAATTAGGTAATGGGGATTAATCTGTCTTCCTGCAGGGCGGTAATTGCCAATGAGAGCTTGCTCCGACATATTCCCAGTCCAGAAACTGGGCACTTCCCAGTCCAGTAAGGGGATGGGGGGGCAAAGCCCGGCTTGCCTGGAGCCGGAGGGATTTTTAATGCAAGAGAGGAGGATTTTTGAACTCTGGGATGAGCTTTTTTTCCCCCCCCTTTTCTGGTGTTTCACAGCTTGGGATGCCAACGCCGCGCCCAGCATCCGACGCGCTCCCCGTGGGCGCGGGGGGAAAAACTCGCCCGGCTCCGGCCTTGTGCGGAGGGGGGAAAATATTATTAATGAAATGAATTAATTAAAAAGGGAACGGCGTCCCGTGGAGCATCCCTAAAGCTCTGTGGATCTTCCTTCTCCCTCTGAAGCGGGACACGTGGAGCACCTCGCCCTGCGTCCCCCCCAGAGATGCTCGGCAGCACCCAGCCCACCCTCGCATTTCATATCGCAATAGCGACGACGCTCCCAGCCTCTAAACCCACATTTGTGCAACTCTCCCGTCCCCCAAACCCCTGAAAATCACCCCAAAAATCATCCTCCAGGCTCCCCGCAAGTCACTGGCCGCGGAAAGCCCGTTTCGGGGATGCCGACGCTGCTCCCTCCGCAGCGGCAGCCCCGCCTCGCCCAGCTTGCAGGCTGTCAGGATGCCTTAAATTAGGAAAATTGGGCTGTTTTGGGGGGAAAAAATCAGCATTTTTGGCTTTGCCCATCCTGGCAGGGAACACGGGACGGGCAGTCTGAAATCTGCCTGCGACAAAAGCCGTCGCTCCAGGAGCAAACCCGCAATTTCTCCGGGCGCGGCGGGATGCTCGGCATCGGGCAGGATCCGGCCGCTGCA
Organism: Platalea leucorodia; assembly: GCF_965183815.1. Lineage (NCBI taxonomy): Eukaryota > Metazoa > Chordata > Aves > Pelecaniformes > Threskiornithidae > Platalea > Platalea leucorodia. The sequence goes on from NC_138839.1 coordinate 8,802,425, forward strand.
AAATCCCCCCCAAAACCTGGAGAATTCCTAAATCCGGAGCAATTTGGGGTGGATCCCCGCTGGGCTGGCGGTGCCGGGGAGGGGAGGATGCTCTTTGCCGGGTGATGGGGTGCAGGGAGTTTTGCCGGCGGCCGTTTTCGGGGCGCCGCCGTCGTGACTCTTGCTCGCACATCCCCTATCGCGGCGACCTTGAGCCAAGGTCGGTGGCCTTGGGGCCGCGCCGGCCGCCCGGCCTTGGGGCAGCAAACTGGCCAAAATGTCCGGATTCCACCCATTTTTTCCCCCAGGGGAAGAAAATCCTGAGGGTTGAACCCCCCAAAACCCCTGCAACCTCCCCAAATTCCCCCCTAACATCGTCCACACCATGGGAATGGGCTGAAAAAATCAACTGAATTAATCAAAAATTAAAAAAACCCCGAACAACCCTGCAAATTAAGACACGGGAGCGGCCGTTATCTGCTTATTATCATTAATGATTAATTATTCTCGTTAACAACCGCTCTCCTTTCGCTCCATAAATAGCTCCTGAAGGGAAGAAAACTCCGGCAAAGGGGAATTATTTCATCGCAATGTTGTGGGGAAAGGGGAAAAAAATCCCCTTTTTCCGCAGTTTTGGCTGCGTGAGGGCAGTTTGCGGAGTCTAAAGAGTTTTTAGGGGCAGGGAAAAGCCGGATTCTATACGTATAGACGTGCGTGTGTATATATGTGTGTATATATGTGTATATATGTGTGTGTATATATGTATCTCTCCCCCTTTTTCCTTCTGCTTGGAGGAGGAAGAGGAATCCGCTCGCAGGAACGTGCGAAGCCGAAGGGAAAATGGATTTTTCCCCCCCGCCTTCCCATGGTTTTCAGCTCCGGCTCCGCCGCCGCGCCACCTCCCAGCGCCGCGCCGTGACTCACCCGGTTATTTTTAGCCCCGGCCTCTTTTCTCCCCACGTTTGCCGGGCACATCGGGTTACCCTAAAAATGCAAAATAAGGGCTGGAAGGCAAAATTTACCTTTGCAAGACGCAGGACTAGGGGATAATTTCCCCCCTTTAATGGATAAACCAGAAATTCCCTTTTTTCCCCCAAACTTTTCCATCTTTAAAGGATGAAAAGCCACCAAATCCAGCGCAGTTTAGGACTAGAAAGTCGCTGCGTAGCCTGGAAAACTTTAAACGAATCTCGCTGCTTATTAATTGGGATAAATGACAATAATTGCTTTTATTGGGTTCAGCGTTCTCGCTTTCTCGGACGCGGAGCATCTCTCTGTCTCGCTCTGACCCCAGGACTGGGTTTAATGCACTTTAATCCCAGCCTAACAAGGAGAGGGGTTTAACTAGTCCTGGTTTAAAGGTAAAGAGCGAAAGCCAAGAGACGACGGCTGTTCAATCCCGGCCTGGTGGACGTTGCCGAGCGTTGGCGTCCCCGGGGGGACGGGGCCCATCCTTTGCCCCATCCCTGGAGCCGGCCCAGGCGGTGCCGGGATGTGGCAGGACCATTCCTTGGATAAGGACGGAGCGGAAAACCCCGCCGGGAACATCACCAAATCCCAATGGAAAAGTCAACCCATGATATTTTAGGGCTGAAATCCCGGGGGAAGGTCGTGCCGGCGTCACCCAACCCCAATTTTATTACAACCCCGAATTTCCTGATGGACTTTGCTCCCCATTTCGTCATCCGAGCCGACGTTTTCCAGCTTCAGCCGCTTCCCGGCCCAGCCCCATCCCAACCCGCACCTTCGCAGAGCCCCACGGCGGCAAACCCGCCCCGGTTTGACCCCGTTTGCCGAACGCCGGCGCGGCGCTGGGGTCACCGGGGTGCGGCGCCGGCCAGATGTTGCTTCCAGCTGTTTGGGGCTGTTGTGCAAGCGGCCGTGGGATGGCAACGCTCCGTCGGGGCTCTTTTTCCGTGATTTTTTTTGAGGGATGGGGACAAATTGGGCGGGGGTGTCTCTGGAAATTCCATTTTTGGGGATTTTTGCCTGGATTTTAAAAGGGATCCCCCCCCCCGTTTGCCTCAGGGATTTATTTTAAAGCTCCTCGAGGCTCAAACGCATCGGAGGAGGCTGGAAATCTTAAAATAAATTCCCCCCTGAAGCGGATTAACTCCGTCCCAAGGATGCTCGGCGTCGGGGGTCAGGTGCGAAAGTTTTCCCTTCGATTTTTTAGGGATAATCCGGGATTTTTGGCCGTGGAGGCGCCGACGGCATCAAGCCCCGGCAAAGCCAAATTCCCTCCCGTGCGCCATCCGATAACGCCGATTGTATTCCCCAAACCCCGGCCCAGGCTGGGCTTTGCCTGAAAAAATGGGAGCCGCTGCCCCCAAACCCCCCCAAACGCCGCGCGTCCCAGCGTCCCCAGTGTCCCCAGCATCCCCAGCATCCCCAGCGTCCCCAGCGTCCCCAGCATCCCCAGTGTCCCAGTGTCCCCAGTGTCCCCAGCGTCCCCCGTGTGCCCAGTGTCCCCAGTGTCCCCAGTGTCCCCAGCGTCCCAGTGTCCCCAGCGTCTCCAGTGTCCCAGCATCCCCAGTGTCCCAGCGTCCCCAGCATCTCCAGTGTCCCCAGCGTCCCCAGCGTCCCAGCGTCCCCAGTGTCCCCAGTGTCCCAGTGTCCCCAGCGTCCCCAACGTCCCCAGCATCTCCAGCGTCCCCAGCGTCCCCAGCGTCCCCAGTGTCCCCAGCGTCCCCAGCATCCCCAGTGTCCCAGTGTCCCAGCATCCCCAGTGTCCCCAGCGTTCCCAGCGTCCCCAGTGTCCCAGCGTCCCCAGTCTCCCCAGCGTCCCCAGCATCTCCAGCGTCTCCAGTGTCCCAGCATCCCCAGTGTCCCCAGCGTCCCCAGCGTCTCCAGCATCCCCAGCGTCCCCAGCGTCTCCAGCATCCCCAGCGTCCCCAGCGTCCCCAGTGTCCCCAGTGTCCCAGCATCTCCAGTGTCCCCAGCGTCCCCAGTGTCCCCAGCGTCCCCAGTGTCCTCAGTGTCCCCAAGGCTGGGGATGGGTAGGGATGGGAGAGGCTGCGAGATAACGACCTCATTCGACGACGACGCGAGGCGCAGCCGGGGAAGGGATATAAAAGCGACCGGATTTCCTCGTCTGCCGGGAATTAGGGTTTTCGGCAGAAACCCCGCCGGCCGCGTGGCGGGGGGCACGGGCCGCGCCCGTGAGTCAGCGCCCAAACGGGCGGTGGGGAAGAGGGCGAGGCCGGGGCGGCCGAGCCCATCCCCGGGGCCTCCGGCCTCCCCACGGCGCAGCTCCCTGGCGGCCCAGCGCCGGGGCCTCCGGCCTCCCCGCAAAACCCCTCCACCCGTAACAAAAAATCCCAAATTCCCCTTTTTTCCCCTCATTCCGCCCCGCGATTCCCCCGGGATATGATTTTAACCCTTTTTTTCCCCCCTTCAAAGGAACGGGACTGACAAAATCTCCCCTAAATCCCCTCCGGCGCACCGCACCGACCGGGATTATCCCTCCTCCGGCCCTTTTCCCTTCCGTCAGCATTCCCGCCCGACACCCTTTATATTTTTTTTTTTCCATCCGAAAAATGCCAAATCAGCAAAAAAACCGCCCCGTTTCCCCTTTGGGTTGAGGAAAAAAAAGGGGAAAAAAATGTAAAAAGGGGGTTGGGATTGCTAAAATTTATATTTATCGGAGTTTAGAGTCGAGGACTCGCCCGAAATGGCCAAATTTGGGGCAAAATTTTGCAGTTTTAGGAAAATGAAATTAATTGTTGACTTGGATTTTTCGGAATTTTTATCCAATTTCTGCTTTTGCCTTTTTTTTTTTTGCCTTTTTTTCTTTTTTTTTTTTTGTATTTTTTGCTTTCTTTTTTTGCATTCTTTCTGCACTCTTTTTGCATTTTTTTGCTACAGCAAAAAAACGAGGATTGGAAGAAAAATAACGCGGGGAATTGAAGTTTCGGAACGATTTTTAGGATTTTAATGATTTTTCATGATTTTTTTAAAGGGTTTCGAGGGGAAAAGGGGAGATTTTGGGGCCCGAGGGTGGACAAAGAGCTGCAGGCGCGTCCCCGCGCGGGACCCCCGGCATCACCTTTTGTGGCCTGGCGGTGGGACGCCGGGATGGGAGGAGCTGGCGGACGTGCACGCCGGCACATCCACCCCAGAAACCCCTGCCCGCCCGGTTTTCCCTCAAGATTTGCAGCTCTGTGCACCCCAAAAATTCACTGCACCCTGGAAAAGGGGGAGAGGGGTTGCTCAGCTTGCTCCGACGCAGCCCTGCGCCTTGCGGGGGGTTGCATTGGGTGTGGGGTTTTGCACCAGGAGCGGGGTTTTGCTCTGGGTCGGGGGTATTGCACAGGCCATGGGGTTTTGCAGCGGGTGCAAGGTTTTGCAGTGCATGCGGGGTATTGCACCACGTGCAGGGTTTTGCACCGTGTGCAGGGTTTTGCACTGCATGCGGGGCATTGCACCAGCCGTGGGGTTTTGCATCAGGTGCAGGGTTTTGCACTGCATGCTGAGTATTGCACTGCATGCAGGGTTTTACACCATGTGCAGGGTTTTGCACCACATGCGGGGTATTGCACCGTGTGCAGGGTTTTGCAACTCTTACAGGGTTTTGCACTGCATGCAGGGCATCACACTGGCCGTGGGGTTTTGCACCAGGTACAGGGTTTTGCACTGCATGCACAGTATTGTGCCGCGTGCAGGGTTTTGCACCATGACTGGGGTATTGCACTGGCCATGGGATTTTGCACTGCGTGCAGGTTTTTGCACCAGGTGCAGGGTATCGCACCGGCTGCTGCGTTTTGCACCAGGAGCAGGGTTTTGCTCTGGGTCTGGGGTATTGCACAGACCATGGAGTTTTGCACCGGGTGCAGGGTTTTGCACTGCATGCGGGATATTGTACCGCGTGTGGGGCTTTGCACCGTGTGTGGGGTATTGCACCAGCCATGGGGTTTTGCACAGCATGCAGGGTTTTGCACGGCATGCAGGGTATTGCACCGCATGTGGGGTTTTGCACCGTGTGCAGGCCTTTGCACCAGGCCCAAGGTGTTGCGCCAGGCGCAGGGTATTGCACCGGCTGCGGGGTTTTGCACCGGGCCGCAGGGTTTTGCACCGTGGCGATGCCAGGAGAGGATGCTCGCTCGCGGCTGCCGCCTTCCCCTGCTGCCGGTGTTCCAGCGCCGTTCCCGGGAAGCCGGGGGTCGCTCAGCAGCGGGAATCCCGGATTTTTTTGGGATGGAGGACGGCGGAGCCGGGAGCCCCAGGACTTCGCTTTGCAAAGGGGGTTGGTGCAAGGAGGTGCCACACACCCAGCTGCACCGGGGGCCTTGCAGGGGCTGTTGCACACGCATGTGTGCTCGCCAGGCCTTCGCAGGGAAGCTCTTGCATGCGCGCGGTCGTGCGTGTGCACACACGTGCGTGCGCACGTGCACGTGGGTAGGTGAGCGCGTGCAGGCGGCCGCGTGCACACGCACGGGCCAGCGCGCGCGTGCACAGCTGCATTCGCCTGCGCAGATGCACACGCACCCCGAAGGCGTGTGCAGGTGCACGCACGCATTTACACGCACACGCATATGCACAGGCGCACGCAGCACAGAAACACACCCAGGTGCGTGCACGCGTGTGCACGCAGGTACCCGGACACACACGCGTGTGCACACACATGTACACACAGCTCGCAGGGGCTTGCAGCGAAGCGCTTGCACAAGCACACACACGTGTACAGGCACAGCCACACGTGCACACTCACATGCGCCCGCACACACTTGCACACACCTGTGCACACACACAGGCACATACACATGCACTTGCACACTCACACGCACACACAGAGGCGCACACACATACATTCACGCACGCTTGCACGCCCACATGTGCACGCGCACACGTACAGGTGTTGTCCCAAAGCAGGGCGCGCACACACACGCACACACAGGCGCACATGTACAAGCACACACATTCAGGCATGCACAGACTTGCACACTCACATTGGCACACGCACACGTAAAGGCACACACACTTGCACACTCACACGTGCACACACGTACAGCTGTGCACGCACTTGCACACTCCCATGTGCACATGCACACGTGCAGATGTGCACACGCTTGCACACTTGCATGTGCGCACTCCCATTTGCACACGTACAGGCACACGCACTTGCACACTCCCATGTACTTGCACACACACTTGCATGCTCACCCATGTGCACACACGGACGCACACACTTGCACACTCACACGTCCACACGTATAGACGTGCACACGCACACTCACACTTGCACACTCACGTGTGCACAGGCGCACTTACAGGCGCATGCACCTGCACACTCACACTTGCACACACACACATACTGGCACACACACTTGCACACTCACATGCGTGCACACGCAGGCGCATGCACTTGCACACTCACATGGGCACACGCGCACTTACAGGCACACGCTCCTGCACACTCACGTGTCCGCACACACACGTACGGACGTGCACACGCTTGCACACTCGCACTTGCACACACACACGTACCGGCACCCACACTTGCACACTCCCACGTGCACACTCCCACTTGCACACGCGGACTTGCAGGCACGCGCACCTGCACGCTCACATCTGCAGACGCACACACGCGCACACACGCGCTTGCACACTCAACACGCGCAGACGCTTGCGCGCTCACTCACGCGCGCCCCCCCCGCCCCCACGCCCACGTGCAGACCCGCACGCGCGCGCGCCCTCCCCCGCCCCCTCCGCGCGCGCCCCTCCCCGCCCCGCCCCTCCTCGCCCCGCCCCCCTCTCCCCCCGCCCCGCGCCCCGCCCCCCCCCACGCGCACCAATGGGCGCCGCCGCCGCGCGCCGCCAGCTCCGCCGCTCTCTTAAGCCGCTTCAATGCCCCCGTCGCGGCCGCGCGCCACCGCTCCGCTCCGCCGCGCGCCGCTCCGCCGCCCCCCCCGGCCCGGTCCCGCTCCCGCCCCCGGCCCCGCCGCCGCCGGCCCCGCTCCCGCCAGCCCCGCCGCCGCCCCGGGGCCGCCATGGAGACCGGCAGCAAGGTGAGCACGCCGCGGGGGAGCGCCTCGCCGGCCCCCTCCCCTTCCCGCGCGTTACACAACCGGCGAGACGGCGATCGTCCGCGGGCTGAGGCGGCGGCGGGGGGGGGGGGGGGGGGGGCAACCGGGGCTGCGCTTGGCCTCCTCGAGCCGCCGGGCGCAGCCCGCACCGCGGACACGCATGGGTGCCCGCTCGCGGGCGCCGCCACGAAAAACAAGCCTTTTTTTAAAAAAAATTACCTCAAAAATAAGGCAAAACACCCCAAAACGCCCCCCCCCCCCCCGCAGGCTCGGCGCTTCACCGCGCACCTGGGAAGGAGTTTGGGGGTAACCCCCCCCCCCCCAACTTTGAGGCGAGAAAATGCAAAGGGAAGAGCCAACAAAAAGGCGCTTTTGGCCCCGTTTTGGGGGTGAGGAAAAGGCAACGAGCCCCCAAAAGTGCTGAGTTCGCCTTTTTTTGGGGGGGGGGGGGGGGCACCCCGGGACCCCCCGGGGCCGCGGGGGCTGCGTCGCAGCCTGAGCTCTTTGCACCATTTTTGACCCAATTCCCATCATTTTACCCCCAAACCCCTGGATTATTCGCTAACATAAACTCCCTCGGCTGCCCCGCAGCAGCCCAGTCCTCCCAGCACCGCGACCCGCCTCAAATAAATCGATTTATAATAATAATAAAGGTGGGTTAAAGTGCTGCGACGCCAGGCCCTACATGAGGAAGGTGAGTTAATTGCGGCGGGGTCATTAACGTTAGACCCCAGCCTCGCCTGGGGATGCTGCTCCCCAAAATATCCCCTCCTGGGAGTGTTTTGGGATGTACTCAAGTATGTAGGGTTTCCTTCCAGGGAAGGAAATAAAAAAAATTGCTCCATGGCAGGGCAAAGTGCAGGGCAACGTGCAATTAAAAACAAAAATAACAATTTTATTCCGATTAAAGACGGGACACGAACAACTCCTCTTATTTTTCTCCCCAGCGAGGAGCTCCTTATTTTTCCCCCAGGCTTTGGAGCATTGGGAATGCTAGGCTTTTTTTTAAATTAAAATTTATATTTTTATATCTACTATATTTTTTTATTAGTGTACTTAAAGCTGGCTCTACCCCAGCGCTGGTTTTTTTTTGGGCGAGGTGCGGGTTTGGGGCTGGGAGCCGGGAACGTGACGGCCGGCAGCGCGTCGATGGGGGGAGGAATTAAAAAGAAATTTGCTCTCGTAACGAAGAAATCTGATGCGCTGCCGGCCGGGCTTAACTCCCCGCTACCGAAATGGAGCCAGAGACGCGCTCCCTCCGCTTTTCCATCTTAATAACTACCTCATTAGATAAATTTGGGTTAGAAATGATTATTTTTTTTTGAAGGTAATTAATTGCAGGAACAATTTGCTGTGCTCTGATGGGTGACGCTTAAATCGAGAGGGCATTTTGCAAGGGAGAAAGGGAGTTTTATTGAAGCAGGCGGCAGTAGGGGTGCTGGGAGGTGGGGGATGAGCTTACCCCCCCACCCTTAAATTTAATATTTAATATTATTAAAGCGGGACGTGCTTTTCTGCCCACGGAGCTGGGCTGCTCCGGCTCTTCGCATGCAAAAACATCTCCTGGGCTTGTTGCAGACGCTCTTGTGGTTGCAATGCTCAGAGGGCTTGTGTCGCCGTCCCCGGCTGACCTTTAAGAAATCAAATAAATAACAAAATAAACCGACGTCGCCCTGACTCCACTTCCCCTCGCCGTGGGTTTTCTCCCCCCCCAACATTTCGGCCGATCCCCGCGGTGCCGGTGTTACCCCCCCTTTGGCTGCCAAATCCCCCCCGTCGGTAAACGCCGGCGCTGTGGCACATGCCGTGGCTTTAGGAGCAGGTTTTACCCGGCCCTTGGTGGGTGCGTAAGTTTTTCCTGGGCTGGGAGCCAACGTGCAGCCGCGTTATCCCGGGCAATGGCTGGATCCGGTTATCCTCACTCCGGCAAGCGCGCACAAGCGTGCAAGATGCCGGAAGGCTGCACCCCTTCCCCTCGGTAACCCCCTGCACCCATCCCAGGACGGGACCTCTTGTGATCAGCTTCTCAGATGCTCGTTAAAGCCTCGTCGCTAATTTTTATGGGCCCTTTTTAAATGTGGATTTTTCTGAAATTCCCTCCTGGGACACTTCATTCGTCTTATTTTTTAAAGGGATTGTTCATTTCCTTGTTCCGTGAGGCAGGAAGCATCCTGAAATCCTTCCACACTGGAGGAAAAAAACCAAATGGGAAAAAAAAAAAAAAAGAGTTGTGAAGCCAAACGCAGCCCGCTGGGGGCTTGGGGGGCTGCTGTCGCCCCGCGGGTTGGTAGCTCCTCCGAGCATCCCAGCTTCCACACAAAAGAAAGAATTTATTAAAATTACAAGCGCTGCGTTCTTCTTCCTATGAGATACAGGAGTTAGTAGAGAAAAAACCATGAGCGTTGGGTGTTTGCAGGCTGTAAATAAGTTTATTGCACAGAAGGAAGAAGTATGCTGTGTGTTTTGTTGTTGTCGTTCCCCCCCCCCCCCCCCCCCCAACTCCAAATAAAGCTGCTGTTTTCTGCAAGCAGTTTTAAAAAAAACAAAACAAACCCTCTGCATGATTTTGCAGGAGTTTCCCATGCAAGGCTACCCTTAAAAATCAACTTTTTTTTTTTTTTCTCCTCCCCCCTAACTCACCCTTTTAAGCCTTTCCTTTAATGGCAAGGTTAAGCCCGAAGCGAGCAGGAGGAGCTGACTCACGGTGACCCTGCCCGGGGAGAGCCTCCAAAAATGCCAGCAGCCTTCCTACCGCCTCTGTCCCTTCGCCTCCTCGAGCTGCCGGAGTTGGATAAAAATATAAGAGTTTTTTTGCTAGACGTTAACACTATAAGTTTTATCTTTTTTTTTTTTTTTTTTTTTTTTTTTCCCCCCCTGCAGGTTAAAGTTGCAAAAGTCGTTTTATTGTTTTAATTCTTTGTGGGGTAGTGGCTGGTGTCGGAGCAAAGTTCACACCGGCATGATGCATCCCCATCCCTGCGGCACGGCGCTGCCGTGACTCACCGGCGCGCTCGCCCTACGCGGGGGATCACCTGTTGGCTTTGCTGGGGAGGGCGAGCCGGCCTTTAGCCGTGCAAAGTAAAAATTGCTACCCCAAAAAAGCAAGGGATGGCCCCCAGAAAGCAACGAAAGATCACCCAAAACTCCATACACGCTCCAAAACAAAACAAAAAATTCCCCCAAACCACCCAAGGACCAGAAAAATCTCATTTTTTAACAACACTTATTCAAGCACAGATTGCTTCTGGCATTCCTGGTGTTGCCTGTCGCAGTTTTGCGGAGCAGCGGGCGGATAGATGAGGTCGGAGTCAGGATTTCAGATTTTTTGGGGGTTTTTCCCTTGTTTTTTCTGGGATGCCGGCTGGTTTTGCCCTCCCAAGCGAGGCGTTTTCTTCTCGAGGTGGGTTTATTCAGAAGCACCGAACAAAACCCGAGTGCCAGAACCTCCCTGATCAGTTGTGTTGGGGCCAAGCCTAATTAATGAGCTTCATTAACGGGGCTGGCTTTTTTCCCTGTTGCTTTTTCCCTGCAAACTTTAACGCGGGGGGAGGCGGCTTGGCCGGAGAGGCGAGGTCAGGGAGCAGCACTTCTATTTATTTATATTATTTATTTAAACAAAAAAAAAGATGCTTCTTAAATAAGAAAATATCCCCCTTTTTTTTTTTGGTGTTGGCTTTGCAATCAGCCCTCCTGATCTAGGGGTTGCATTTAGGTGGGGTCTGACTGGCACCGATCCCTTGGGAATATTAATGTGCGACGCCAGCGTAGCATCCCAGGGTTGGGGTGATGCACCGATACCTGGGAAAACAGGGGAGAGCCCAGTCCCCCCCCAAATTAAGGGGCTTATAAATTTCACGTGGATCATCCCAAAGCTGATTAACCGGGAATGTCGGATCCTGGTTCTTGGAGCTGAGTGCTGGGAAAATCTCCTGCCTGGCATAATTGGGCTGTTAACGAAGGTGGCCCGAGCGCTGGCCTGCCCTGACCCCGATCCCAAACAAGGCCCTGATTGTCACTCTGGCTTAAGCAGGAGGAAGAGGAGGCGGGCGAAGGGTTTGCCAAATAGCCGGGATTTTGCTCAGCGACTGTTAATTAGGCTCCGATGCAAAAACTTCGTTAACGGCGGCTGTCCAGGTCATCCTTGCGCCGATGCCGGGACGATGCTTGGCCGGCCGGCGGCGTCGCCGCGGCGTCCCCAAAAGCATCTCATGCTGGTGTGCCACCCGGGTGTCACGTGGAGCCCTCGGAGGGGACCCCGCGAGCCCAGATGAAACCTCCCGCCCCGGTCCAGAGGCAAAAAATTCCTGGAATCCCCAAACAGTATTTTTTTAAGCCTAACCCAGTATTTTTTTTTAATTATTTTTTGTCCCCTGGCCCACATGGATGCCATTAAAAAAAGCAAGTTTTCTCTTTTCTCCTGCATATTCGTGCTTACGAGCAGCCTTACGAGCAGCCCTCCTCCTCTTGCTGCTCCCCGGGGAGAAGCGCTGCGGGACCTCTCCGATGGCGGGGGGCGTAGCCGGCACCCCAAGTTTAACCCCTCTTTTTTTTGTTTTCCTCCCCCCTTTTCCGTGCAGATGACAGCTCGCCTGATGCTCGCCGTGGGAGGAGCAGTGCTGGGTTCCTTGCAATTCGGCTACAACACCGGCGTCATCAACGCCCCGCAAAAGGTGAGCGTGCGCCGAGCCACCTCCCCGTAGTAAAATTCCACCCCCCCCTCATGCATGAAAACAAACCTGCATCCGCTGCCAGCCCGGCTAAAATAGTACATCCCGCTAGGCAGCTTACTGCCTGTAATGGGATTTGCGAGGGAGTTACTTAGCTCCCGCCTTCCCAGGAGAATTAGTTTCTTCCTCGCTTAGCGTTTTTGCCGGGAAAAATCCCAGGAACGCGTGCAGGATGCTCTCTGGGTGGGACCAGCGTCGCTTTTAACCTCTGCTTTCGGCGAAGCTCTGGGAGCCAATTGGGGTTTGAGTCATCTCGAAGGGGAGGAAGGACCGCTCCGATGGGAGCTTTGCATCCCGGAGGAGAGGGGGTCGGGATGGAGAGCAGGAGGGGTTTGCTCCTTCCCCTAGCACAGCGCAGGACCCTCCAGCGACTGGTAGGTGCGTGGGAGCCTTGAAAAACTTGACTTGCCCTAAATTACGTGGTTTTTTGAGGTGTTAAAGGCTGGGAAACGTTAGCTCAGAAATCCCACGTGGCACTCTGCTGCCGGGGTGAGGTGTCGAAGGACAAACCGGGGGCCAGCTGCTGCTGCGCGAGAGCAGAGCCTGTCCCCGAGCGTCGTCACAGCCAGCGAGCCATCCCAAATAGTTAAAACCACCAAGGCAGGATTCACGCTGTGAGATTATTAATGCCATTACCAGCGAATGGGCTGCAAAATCTCGCCTCGAGCCCCAAAAAAACTCCTTGTGGGAGAGAAGACCCCGTGCAAAAACTTCCCAGACCCCCATCGGTGTGGCAAGAGCGATAAAGCCGCGAATTGCCTTTATTCGAGGTGTTGCATTAAACTGTATTTAATCACGGTGAGTGGCCCCCGCGGGATTTCACGCGGCTGGAGGCTGCGACTCCCGTCCAGCGCCCTCGGTGCTTCCACCCATCCGTCTGCCGAAAGCATCGCCCTGCTAAAAAATCCTGGCCCGTGCTCGCCTTTCCCCGGACCGATCCGCGCCGGCGACCTTTGTGCTCGGCCGGCAGCGAGCATCCTCCTCCGGAGATGGGCAACGGGAGCAGCGTTTGAAACAGCGGCGAGCTGGGAAATCCCTGGAAGCGTGCTGAGGAGCTGCTTTCTGGCATCCGCCCTGGTTTTTTCCAGAGCTCCGGCACCGCGGGGAGCAGGCGCTCTGTAATTACCGCCTCGCATCGGAGCTCGGCCCCCGCATCCCGAGGACGCGCGTGGTTTCCCTGCAGCCGAAGGACTTTTCTCCATCCTCCCCCGAGCCAGGGCGATGCTGCTCCGGGTGATGCGGGCAGGGACCACGTCCGAGCTGGGGGTCTTCCCTTGGGACCGAGCTCCACTTCCCACAGCCCCCCAGCAAAGCAAGGTCCCCCCGCGATGGGTGCTGCCTCAGTTTCCCTACGTTTTAGGGTTAACCCCTCGGGGCTCAGGCCGGGGAGTCACCCGGCGAGTGGGGATGCAGGACTGGGATGCATCGCTCCCCTGGCCTCAGCGATGCGAAGGCCGCGGCGTTTGCTGGCCGCAGCTCCTCGCGGAAAGGCTCCTTTCTCACGCGGAGGGCTGGGCGCCGCTTTTGCGGTCCTCTTCATGTCGTCCTCCCCGCCGCTGAACCGGCGCCTTGGTGTTTGTGGGGTGTTTGCAGACGTGATGTGTGGAGGGGCCGCCCCGAAACTGGGTGAGGGCTGGTAGAAAACACTCGGCTGAAATGAAATGAGGGCAAGAGAGGGGAAAAAAAACCCCAAACCACCCAACTTTTGGGAAATGCAATGGTTTTTTTTCACACTTCTCACTTTAAACTCATAATTGTTCATCTCCTCTCCTCCCAATGACCCAACAGGGTGGGTTTTTCCAGCCAGCCTTTTTTGCAGGAGGAAAGGGGGGATTTGGGGGCTATTTTTTTGCTAAGCCAAAGCGCAGCCCGGCGCCCCTCAGCCAGCGCTGGGGCATCTGCTGTCGCTTGGGTTAATTTGTTTCTGCTTCAAGGGAGAGCTGGAGGCTTTGAGGAAGGTAGGGAGGAATTTGGAGCATGGCAAGGTTTGGTAGGGTGTGTGCAGAGACCTGCTTACCCCCACCGGGAGCCTGAGCCAGTCCTGGGTTCTCCAAATAATCATAATATCAATTATTTCTTTTGTTAGAAAAAGGGGGAAAAGTCCCCAAAGCGTCAAAAACTCCAGGCGAAGCAGGAGGCAAACAAAATCACTTAAAATCCCAATGGTTTAGGGGCTTTGTGAAAGGAACGACTTCAAAGAAAAATTACATTATGGACATTTATAGCGAAGCCTGGGGTGTATTTCTTGTGCTGCCCCTGCCGGGGGCTCTCGTTTGGGCTTGAAGCAATGGGAAAACTAGGAAACGAAGCGGGGTTGTGCCGACGCTTCGTCGGGAGCGGAGCGCCTGCGAAACCCTTCGAAGCAGCGAGGTCCGTGAGCCGCTTGATGTCCGGCGGCAGCTTCCCCTGCTTGCAGGAGGCCTCTGCTCCTTCCAGCCAGGGTTGGTGGGCGTGTTATCGAGCCCTTCGCTGTTCTGTTTTGGGTAGGGGCGACCCTTGGATAACTTACGGGAAGCTTTCGGCAGGGGGCTGGCTTTAAAAACATACATTAAAAAAAAAATAGCTGAAATATATAAAAAAGCGTGTTCTACGAAGACGGTAATTAAAGCCAAGCGCCTGTCTTGGATGTTACCGTTGCAGAAGCATTGCGTTATGGAAGCGTTGCAGAATAAACCCTAGAAATTAAATTCAAGGGAGTGTCCAAGGGATGGGAGTTGCTCAGCTGCCCCGATGGCCCTGCTGTCTTCCTCACCTTCCTCCACCATCTCTGCCATCTCCCCCTGCCGTGTTGCTTCTCCTCCAGCGATGGAGGCATCCCTCCCCTCCTCCTGCTCCCCGGGGAAGAGCGTGACCTCCCCGCGCCCGCCCGGTGAGGTGAAAGAGGTATTTTGGCAACGCCGAGCTTCTCTCGGAAGAGTGAGACCAGAACCTGTCCGTCTGCATTTCCTTCGCGCATCCCAGCAGGTCTCCTCCCTTGGGTTGGAGCCGAGCCACCGGCTGGGCGGCTCCCGGCTCCGTGACACATTGTCTTGTGAGCCGCGCTCACCGGCCAAGGGTCTGTAGGTGGTGAGGCTGAGGCCGGGCAACTCATAACACCGGCGGCACAGATGAAACGGGGATGGCTTTAACCCGCGGCTTCGTTCCTCCCCGCTCTTTCGCAGGTGATTGAGGATTTCTACAACCGTACCTGGCTGTACCGATACGAGGAGCCCATCAGCCCTGCCACCCTCACCACGCTCTGGTCCCTCTCCGTCGCCATCTTCTCCGTCGGAGGCATGATCGGATCCTTCTCCGTGGGGCTCTTCGTCAATCGCTTCGGACGGTGAGCGCCGAGCGTGGTGGGTGGACCTCGCCGGGGGCGTTGTGCAGCCTCCCCCACCCCGGCATCCCATGGGGGTGGCTTTGGGCACCTCCCTCCTGCCACGAGCCAACGTTTGGCTTCTCCCGACGCCCCTTCAGCCTCTCTCACCCCTCTCATCCTCACCGCCCTCCTCCCTTCCCTCCCCAGGCGCAACTCCATGCTGATGTCCAACGTTCTCGCCTTCCTGTCCGCCGTCCTCATGGGCTTCTCCAAGATGGCTTTGTCCTTCGAGATGCTCATCCTCGGCCGCTTCATCATCGGCCTCTACTCCGGCCTCACCACCGGTTTCGTGCCCATGTACGTGGGCGAGGTGTCACCCACCGCGCTGCGGGGCGCGCTGGGGACCTTCCACCAGCTTGGCATCGTCTTGGGCATCCTCATCGCGCAAGTAAGTGCCGGAGAACCGGCTTGGGTGGGCGGGGGGTTCCCCGTCTGCAATGCCGATGCTCATCGGGGTCTGCAGGGACGGGGTTTAGTGCAGCGGCGCAGAGCAGAGCCTTGCCCGTGCTGCGGATCCGCGTGCTCCGTCCGGAGCTGGGGCTGGCGGGATGGACCTGGGGCGCAGCAGGAGCGGGGCTGCTGGGAGATCTTAAGGTTTGGGACGGGCAGCGTCGTGACGTGATGTCCCTTGGTCACCTGGAAGCAAGGGAGCCGTCCGCGGCCCTCCGATGGGTGCCCGAGCCTGCAGCGCGCCCATGAGCGGCAGAGTTGGGCCCACATTGAGCTGGGAAAGGGTGGCTCAACCCCTCTCGTCCTCAGGTCTTCGGTTTGGACTTGATCATGGGAAACGACTCGCTCTGGCCGCTGCTCCTGGGCTTCATCTTCGTCCCCGCCCTGCTGCAGTGCGTCATCCTGCCCTTCGCCCCCGAGAGCCCCCGCTTCCTCCTCATCAACCGCAACGAGGAGAACAAAGCCAAGAGCGGTGAGTGACCCCCGTCCCCGAGCTCGTCCCGCCGCGCCGGAGGGTCCTCGGCTGCTCCTGACCCCGCCTCTTCCCCGTAGTCCTCAAGAAGCTGCGGGGCACCACGGACGTCAGCAGCGACCTCCAGGAGATGAAGGAGGAGAGCCGGCAGATGATGAGGGAGAAGAAGGTCACCATCATGGAGCTCTTCCGTTCCCCCATGTATCGCCAGCCCATCCTCATCGCGATCATCCTGCAGCTGTCCCAGCAGCTCTCGGGGATCAACGCGGTGAGTTTTGGGGGGACCGGTTGCCGTGGGCTCAGCTCGTTTCACCCAAAACTTGGGTCGCACTGGCTGCGAGTCAGCGTCCCATGGTGGCTTGATGACCTGACGTCCCTGCGCTTTGTAGGTCTTCTACTACTCCACCAGCATCTTCGAGAAGGCGGGGGTGGAGCAGCCCGTCTACGCCACCATCGGCTCCGGCGTGGTGAATACGGCTTTCACGGTTGTTTCGGTGAGTCGCGGCCCACCGAGCTCTCCCCAGGGAAGCTGGAGGGAAGAAGGGGGCTTTCCTCCGTGCTGATGGCCGCCCCCCTCCGTCCCCCAGCTCTTCGTGGTGGAGCGAGCCGGACGCAGGACGCTGCACCTCATCGGCCTGGCGGGGATGGCGGGCTGCGCCGTGCTGATGACCATCGCCCTGACGCTGCTGGTGAGTGGTGGGCGCTGAGGGGACGGGTGGCCAGGAGCTCTGGCTGGAGAGGAGGAAGGACTTGTCCTGCTAGAGGTGACACCTGAGCGGTCCCCAGATCCCTCTTGAGATCCCAGAAATCCGCTCTCCGACCCGGAGAAACCTCATGGCTTCTCCGCCAGCACTGCGCCTGCTTGAGTCTCACCCGGGGTGGCCAAACGCTTCGTCCCCCTTCGCCGAGCCGACCTCCTCTCTCTCCCTTGGCCTAGGACCAAATGCCCTGGATGTCCTACCTCAGCATCGTGGCCATCTTCGGGTTCGTGGCCTTCTTCGAGATCGGCCCCGGCCCCATCCCCTGGTTTATCGTGGCAGAACTCTTCAGCCAAGGCCCTCGTCCCGCCGCCTTCGCTGTCGCCGGGCTCTCCAACTGGACTTCCAACTTCATCGTGGGCATGGGCTTCCAGTACATCGAGGTAATCACCGCCCGGCGCTCTCGGTGGGGAGGCGGTTGGGGGCGCCGAGCCGTAGCGGGCCCCGGTTGGGTCGTCTCGCTCGCCGCGGCCTGGCCGGAGCCGCTTTGGTGGGAAGAGGGACGGGGAAGGAGCAGGGAGCAGGACTGGGCCGTCCCTTCCGCCCGGCGCCGTTCCGCCAAGTCCCCGCCCGCGCCCTCACCCCCTCTTTCTTCCTCCCCAGCAACTCTGCGGCTCCTACGTCTTCATCATCTTCACGGTGCTGCTAGTCCTCTTCTTCATCTTCACCTACTTCAAGGTGCCGGAGACGAAGGGTCGGACCTTCGACGAGATCGCCTCGGGTTTCCGTCAGGGGGGAGCCAGCCAGAGCGACAAAACCCCGGATGAGTTTCACAGCTTGGGCGCAGACTCCCAGGTCTAACCCGCCCGCGGCCCCGCCCGCGGCCCCGCCCGGCCCCGCCCGGCCCCGCCCGCCTCCTCTCCCCAGCGCGTTGGGTTTTCTTTTTTAAACTGCTTTTGTACAGAAACCAGGAAGGAGGGAGCGGGGGCCCGGCCCCTGCGCGGACGCCCCCTCCCCGCCTCCCGCGGGGTTATCCAGGACAGACTGACCTATTGTATTATTATTATTTTTTTTTTTTCTGCTAGAAATGATTTTTTTTTTTCTTTTTTTAGCTGGTTTCGCGTCCAGGATTTCAAAGCCCAGAGATGT
Organism: Platalea leucorodia; assembly: GCF_965183815.1. Taxonomy (NCBI): domain Eukaryota; kingdom Metazoa; phylum Chordata; class Aves; order Pelecaniformes; family Threskiornithidae; genus Platalea; species Platalea leucorodia. Next base: position 8,820,286 of record NC_138839.1, read on the forward strand.
TTTAAAAACCAACCACGCGGCCTGCGCCAGCGGGAGGGCGGCTCCCTGTTTTTACCGACGCGATAGGTTATTTAACGAGAAAATCACGTAGCGGAAGTTTTTAAAGCTGGAAACTTTTTTTTTTTTTAACGTTCTAATCGTAGAAAAATCATGTAAATTGACTAAACCTAAACCAATGATTTTTTTTTAAAAACAGAAAGGAGTTCTTTTGTAACGCAGCCTCAGCGATTCCAAGCCCCCGGCGGGGCGGGACGGGGATTTCCCTGCCCTGGGGGCCGGGGCGCTCGGAAAGGTCAATGTCCCCTCGCCCGCGGCCTCTCCTCTCCTTCCCCCCAGCTCCCGCCGGGAGGGGGAAGCCTCTTTTTAATTTCCCCCGGTTTAATCTCGGCAATATTTGCCCGACGGTTAAGAACCGGCAGCCGCGCGCTGCAGCCCCCTCCTCGCCGCCGCCCCCGGCCTCCCCAAAACTCATCACCACGCGGATGCACCCCTTTCCCGCTCTGTGTATAGACTGGAAGATATTTATATTATATATATTTTTGTTCAATTGTTGTTAATAGTAGAGGTTTAAGTTATAGCGTTTCCGATTTGACAAGCCAAGTACTGTAAATAGCCTCGGAGCGTAGTCACGCTGTGAGACGTACGCGAAAAGGTACAGGCGCGGAAGCGTAGCGTCTGCAGCGCCCGAGCAGCAGCTTCTACGTGGTTAGGACGACTTTTGGATCGTTCGCTCCCTGCACCGTAGTTGTATCGATTGCACTGAATTTCCGCCTGGAGTATATTAAAAAAAAAAAAAACAAAAAACAAAAACACAACCAAAAAAAGAGAGAAATACTGTCCTGAAAAAATCCCCCCACGCCCTGGCCCCGCGCCTCCCCTCTCCCCCCGCCGCTGCTCCCAAAGCCCCGGGCGGGTTCTCCTCTAAATAATCATCTTTTTTTTTTTTTTTTTAATTTATTTGTCTGGTTTGGAAATGAGGCCACTTGCCCACGCTTGAAAGAAAATAAAGGTGTGGGGGGGGAACAGAGATACAAAAATACCCCGTGATCGACCCCTCCCGCTGCGGCACGGCCCCCGCGCGCACGGTTTTTTAAAACCACAGAGCCGTACGCGGCGGCAGGCGCGGGGTGCGCTCGCCATGCGGGAGCGCGTGCGTGGCGCCGCGGCCGCCCCCGTCCTGCGCCTTCGGTTCGCCTCGGCCGGGTTTTTCCCCTCGCTCCGATCCCGCTCGGGGCCTGGGAAGGGTGTTTTTTTCCCCTCCTCGCTCCGGCGTGCGGCGACGGATGGGGAAGCTCCGAGCGTCGCGGCCGCCGCCTACTCTGGGCTCAAACCCCAGCGCTTGGGCCGGCCCTGGCCAGACTCGGTTTTAATTCCCCGGGGCAGGGGGAGCCGGGCCGGGGCCGGTCGCTGCCCTCGGCCTCCGCCCTGGCACCGCTCGGGAGCCCTGGTTTTGGGGACGCGGCTCGCGGCGGCGTTGCTAAACCTGGGATTCGGGCCGGAGCCCCGCCGCGAGCACCCGCGCAGGGCAGGGAGGCAGCGGCGGCTGCTGGGCAGAATTCTTTATTTTTTTTGTTCCCCTTGAAGCTGTGCCGAGCGCGGCAGGCCTGAACGCTTCGGGCACGGAAACGCTGATCTCGGTCACTTCAGGCTTTTTTTTTTCCCCCCTATTTTGTGAAACGCCCCTTTGCGCTGCAGCGCGCGCGCGGGGAACGGCTGTTGCAGCGGCGTCGTAGGAAATAACTCTTGGAAAACCTTTCCAAGCTCCCCAAAACGACGCGCCCAGGGCTCCTCCGCGCCGCGCCAACGCTCCCGTCCCCAGCCCTTGCTCCCGCCGACGCTCGGCTCCGCGCAAAGTTAATTTTCACGCCGTCGGTTACGGCGTTGAGCGGCCAGGAGCAGCGACACCAATCCGCCGGCCCGGCGCCTCCGGCAGGCTCAGCCCGGCTGCGGGGCGTCGCGAGGGATTACCGCCGCCGTCGAGCCCACGGCTCCAAATCCCCGGCCGCAGTGACCCAAATCCTCCGAGGCGCCGTCCCCCCGCCGCGGAGGCTGGTGCGGGTGGGCGCCTCCACCGGCGTCTCCCCCTCGCGCGCCCCGGCCAGCGCCGCTCCCCCGCCGCGGAGCCGACGGCGGCCAAAGCGGAGCCTTTCCCTTCGAGTCGCTCGGGTCCCAGCTTGACGAAGCCTTTCTAAAAGCGCGCTTGACCCCCTCCCAGTGCAGCCGGGCGATTAAAGGCACTGGTAAATCCTCCCGCAGTAAACGAGACTTCATCAGCGGCTTCAAGCTCGGCTGCATCCAGGCCTTAGCAGCAGGGCGAGGTTCCCCGGCCTCCTTCCCGGCTGCGCGAGGCCGTCACGCGCGCCGGCGCCTGGACCCGCGCTCCCGGGGTCTCCTCTAGCCCCTCTCCCACCGCCCTTCGCGCCGCGGGTCGCGCGTCCCCCCCGCCCCGCCCTCCTCTCTCTGCTCCCCGCGGGGCGGGAGCGTGCTCGGTGCCGCTCTCCGCGGCGACGCCGGGGCCTTCCTCCGCTCGAGGCCGGCGGCAGAGTTAACGGGACGCCGAGGCGCTGGCGAGCGCTCGGCCGCGAGGAAACCTCTCCTTGGGGCTGGAAGCGCCGATCGGAGCCAGCCGGCCGCGGGAGCCTGTCCCTCAAGGCCGCTGCCCGGCCCTCGCGCCGTGCTCGTGGGCCCTCGGGGATGCGAGTCCTTCCGCGAGCGGAACAGGCGAGGCCCTCGGTGCCCGGAGCTACGAGATTCCGCTGCAGAAAGAGAGAGACCGTGGATTTGGGGGGGTGGGGGCAGCACCCGATGGGGCCCAACCAGGTCCCGAGGCGCAGGCGTCGGCCGCCCCCCGCGAGGCGCGCGCCGGGGCCCGTCCCCGCGTCCCTCCCTGGTCTCGCCCCGGCCGAACGGAGAGGCAAATTGAGGAAACGGGTAATAAACACAGCTCAGGCGCCCCGAGACAGAGCGTGAGGACGCAAGAGGCTGTTTGCTTTTTCATAAATCATTAGATAACAAAAGCACAACCAACGCGCGAGGCATAATTCATCATCCAATCGTTATCTAACGATTTATGCGTCGCGCATTGGTTGTGCTTTTGGTTCCCACCCTCGCGCTGTCGCTCCCCAGCGGGCTCCAGAGGTCGACGGGCACGTGCAAAATTACCTCACGCCAAAAAGTTTAATTTTCGACACCTTGAGACAAAGGGATGCAGCCGGAAAGATGCGAGCAGCAGGAAGGGCCTACGGCTCGCAAGGCTTTTGCGGCCAGCAGCCCGGTTACACAGCTAGCCCGGTTACACCGCTAGCCCGGGCCGAGGCCTGGCGCTGGCGGAAGGGGTCCTCGATTCCGTGGGGGACGGCCGGGAGTCAACCAACTCTAACAAGCGACCAATGGCTTCCGGAGACTCTTGCTGGGGCAGTTGTTTCACCAGGGCAAAGGCTTTCGTCCCCGCCTCGCGAGCCTGGAGGGACAGAGAAAAGGCAGGGGAATTGTCAGGGATTCGGCTTTTCTGGAGGGGCGGCGAAAATGCCGGCAGAGGCTCGCCGCGACGGCGGGGCTGGAGCAGGTCCAGGCGCCGGCCGCTCGCCTCGGAGGGTGCCCTGCGCAAGCCGCTGCACCGGAGGGAGGAAAGCCGCCGGCGGGTATCGCGCTGAGGATCCAGCGGTGCAGAGATGACTCCCCCGGCCCCCTGCGCTGGAGATCGTTGCCTCCCGTCGAACCCAGCAGCTCCTCTGAGCGTTCCCAAAGCTATTTCAGGAATAAACCCCAGCTGTAGCGACTCGGTCCGAACTAAATCCCTCCTTTCCCTTGGTAGCTCTTCCAGGGGTTAGGACGTTCTCACGGTTACAAAGCTGCGCCTGCCTTCTAATCTGAATTTGTTTCTTCCAAACGCTGCCTGACGTCGTTACGGCTTTCTCTGATACAACGAAGAGACCAATCTGTATTTTCACCCTCCAAAACACAGGCGGAAGAAATGCGGGCTTCTGAGCGCTCAGCCCGAACAAAGAGGCCCGATTTCCAGTGGTTACTGCTCAGCGCTTCCTCAAAATCAACGACGTTTAAGGCAGAGCATTGGGCACTCTGAAGTCAGCGGTCGCCTCTGAAATTTGCAGCCGATAAAATACAGGGGTGCAAATTCAAAAAATGAATTACGGGGCCCAACGGAGCGAACCTCCATGAACGCAGTGGCAATTACGGGGAGCGCGGCTCGGGGAGAGACGCGCGCAAGGCCCACGTCTTGCTCGCTGCCCGCCGTCTGACCTCGTGTCTAAATGCAGCCTGTGAGCGGCGGCTGCGCTGCCAGGGTATCCCAGATGAAGGAGGAGCCCAGAAAATGTGGATCACTCCAGGATCCGCCGAGGATGGCCTGGCAGAGACCCACAGGGGGGCAGGGGGCTCTAGGAGCCTCGGCAGGGCGCAGATCGCGAGCCGGCTTCGCGCCGAGCTACCGAGGCAGCTTCGTCCTTGCTCATCCAGCGCCGCAAGGCTGCCGGGGAGTGGGAGAGGAGCCAGGCGACGGCTTCGCGAGGCGGGGCGAGCACTGAAGCAGAGCTGGGCGGCCCTCCTGGACCCTCTCCCCAGAGGAAACTCACCTTCGATAACTCCCCGACCAGGTAATAAAGCATGGCAAGGGCGTGCAGGACGCGGGCCGTCTCCCCGGGCTGGGGCTTTGGCGCCTGCTCTCTGACAGCTAACACGGCCTTCAGCACTCGGGTCGCTTCTGCTTGCCGGGCCTCAGCTGCATCGAGAAAGAAAGAATCTTGTTGGATGGATGGATGCACGCAAGATAATATATTCAAAACTGTCCAATTATCTCTTCTAGACATCAAAGCATTTCTACTACAAGCATCAACGCGGTATCCCAGCTCCATGCAAATTCCATACCCATTACCAGATATCTTTTCATCTCGTCAGTAATTGTGTTGATTAGCCTTCAGTAAGGATGTGGAGTCATAACAGCTGCATGAAAAGAGCAACTTTCCTACTGCCGGCAGAACCCAAGAGGGTGTCGCCTCTTGCAGTGGTTGCTGCTGGATGGAGACGGCACCAGGGAAAGGGCTTTGCAGAAGCGTTTCTCTTCTCTGCCAATATTCTTGTTAGCGTGGAAGGTAGAAGGAAGGGAAGGACCAGAGGCAAGGCCGGCTGCAGCGGAGCGCAGGGCAGCACCACGCACGCCAGCGCGTTTCCCAAGGCTTTATGCACCCCTGTGTCCCAGTCAGAGCCTCCCCAGCTTCTCTCCCGAGAGTGTTCTCCGGGTTAACCCGGCCAATTATCGGTACGCGCTCTTCCGTCGCGTCCTACTGCTTCAGGAGACAGAGCTGTAGACCTGCCTAAGTGAGACGAAACGGCGCTGTCCCACAATTAATGGAGACAAAGGAGAAATGAGAAGGTTGAAGTGGAATCGAATCCCGAAAGGCAAAAATCTTGCACTGTTACAGTCACTGCCAAGGGCGCTGTGAAGAGGAGCAGGTAAAAGAGAGGGCAAAGCTGCGTTTCCACCTGCGCGTCCTCCTTCCTAAAGCGGCCACGTTTGTCTCACCCAGCACAATCCACTGAGCATCGACACCAGAGATACCCGCGACGCCGATTAAATTAAATACAGAAATGCCGCGCGAACCCCGAGGCCGTGCATACGAACAGCGGCCGGTACGGATTCTCTCAAATCCCGTCTTCCACGTGGTTCTGCGCGACGGCGATGCTTACTCATGGGGTCTTCGCCGACTTCTTTCTCCTCGGTGAACGGAGACGTTTCCGGTCGTGACTCGCGAATTCGCTCCTGCGCTTGAACTGACTTCACGAGAAAGGCATGCCAGATGTCGGTTACCTATCAGGAAGCAAATGAATTATTTCACCTGTATGAATAGATGCTATTTAGCAACTAGCTGTTCTATAAACAATGCGTCCCGCAATGCCCGTCCCTGCCACAATAAGCGGAGCGCCGGGGGTTGGTGAGCTGGCTGCTGCCAAGCTGGATGTGTCACGTAGAGAGCTGACCGCTCTTCTCCCGGCGGCAGCCTTATCGGAAGCTCGTTTCTCCATCTGACTATTCATTTTCATCAAACTTGATGGAGAGCTGCCCGGCGGAAAAGGGCCCGGGGGTGTTGGTTGACAGCCGCCTGAACATGAGCCAGCAGTGTGCCCAGGTGGCCAATGTCATCCTGGCTTGTGTCAGGAATGGTGTGGCCAGCAGGAGCAGGGAGGTGATGGTGCCCCTGCGCTGGGCACTGGTGAGGCCGCCCCTCGAATGCTGTGCTCAGCGCTGGGCCCCGCACCCCAAGGCGGCCATGGAGGGGCTGGAGCGTGGCCAGAGCAGGGCAGCGAGGCTGGGGCAGGGGCTGGAGCACAAGGCTGGGGAGGAGCGGCTGGGGGAGCTGGGGGGGCTCAGCCTGGAGAAGAGGAGGCTGAGGGGAGCCCTCATCGCTCTCTGCAACGGCCTGAAAGGGGGCTGGAGCCGGGGGGGTCGGTCTCTGCTCCCCAGGAACAAGCGATGGGACGAGAGGGAACGGCCTCAAGCTGCGCCAGGGCAGGGTTGGGTTGGGTATTAGGGAAAACTCCTTCCCCCAAAGGGCTGTCAGGCCCTGGCCCAGGCTGCCCAGGGCAGGGGCTGAGTCCCCATCCCTGGGGGGATTTAAAGGACGGGCAGACGTGGTGCTTGGGGACATGGGTTAGTGGTGGGCTTGGCAGTGCTGGGTTAATGGTTGGACTTGATGACCTTAAGGGTCTTTTCCAACCTAAACGATTCTATGGTTCTATGATTCTATGAGCAAATCTAACCCGATTGTTAACCAAAAGCAAACTGGGCTGAAGTTTGCGAGGGGAACGGAGGCAGGTTGCACAGCTGCCGAAGCCTCGTTTCCACAGAAAATCAAGCTAAACAAATGAAAGCTCCTTCTTTTTGTTATTAGAGCAAAGAGATAACTGTTGCTTCCCTCGCTTGCTCATTCTGTTCTGACAATCTTGTACCAGCGTGACTTTTCGTTGCTTCTCAGCGTAAATTTTACGCGGCTCGTGTGTATCCCATCGCTGCTCAGCAGCTCCTCCCTGGCTACGGAAACTCCTCGGTGGCCTTCCCTGCTCGCGGGCTCGCTCTGACCTCCGGCGCGGGGTATTTGGTAGCAAAGCCTTTTTTTAACAAGGTTTGGCTCCCCAAATTGAAGACAACTTGAATAACAATTTTTAACCGAGTAGAGAATTTCTCTCTCCTGCTTTTACCTCAGAGAAATATTTAAGTATGAAAAGCATTTCTGAGATTGATCCTAGAAGGGAACGCTGGCACTTGATATGGTCACCGTCCTATTAAAGGCAGCCAGAAACAGGACAACCATTGGAAAGAGCACAATAAAAAACGGAGAAGTATCTAGAGGATGACCTTTGGTTTTACCAACCTCAGCATAGAGTGAGTTTGCTACGTCCGTTTTGTTCTGGCGAAAGAAAACATTCGCCATGTGGAAATACCCTCCAGAGGCCTCAATGGATTTTAGTCCAAACGTAGAACTAGCGAGGTAAATCTGAAATCGATATGAAACAAAAAAAACAAGCGGAAGTTTAATGTTTGTATCAAACCCAGGAAATTTTTCATTATGGGTTAACAACGTTGCAAGCCTTCAGGTTTTTTCTGCGTAACCATAGCGTTAGTTATACCGGATTATGACTGTGAAACGCGGTACGAAAAAAGCTGTATTTTGGGTTTTACGCAAAGGAACGCAACACCCCCCAAGCCCCCTGCTCGCTGGGGCAGAGGAACCTCATCGCAGCGCCCTGAAGCGCGGGGCGGGGGTGGCTTTCCCGCACCTCCTCCTCTCGCTGCGCGACGCCGCACGTCTCCGAAGGCACGACCCGCTGACGCTTTCCAGCTCTCCGGCCCTGCCCGCGGCGCCGCTCTCTCCCGCCGGAGCCCCAGCCGAAGCCAGGGGAGCGGGGAGGCAGTGGTGCATTCCAGCTATTCTGAGCTGGCGTGTGACTCTCAGCAGATCGCAGACACGCAGCCAAAGTTCAGGCAGGGCCGCTCTGACGTAGACCGGCGCCTTGCTAATAGCGAGAAATGATTACCTGACCCCCTTTCGGGCACCGGATTCAGGGTATCTAAAAAAACAATAGCGCAGCGGGGAATCTCTCCCGAAAGGTTTACGGCCTAAGCGAAGACAGGGTTGTACAGATTAGAACAGAAAGGATCTAATTCTTCCCAACCGTATGTCATCATTTACGCCCGCACAAAGCTACTATCAAATTCAACAGTAGCGGGGGTACATCACTCTGCACGGGATAAATTTAGGCTACGCGGGACATAAATAGGATGTGGCGGAGTTCATCTGCCTTTGGGGGATCAAATGACAGGGAAAGCATCCTCAGGAACACAGCTGGCAGGAGCCACCTCCAACCCAACGAACTGCCCTTGTGGCAAAAATATTGAATGGGGGAAAATGCTGTTGAACCAGAGAGCCCCCGCGCTGGGCACTGGTGAGGCCGCCCCTCGAATGCTGTGCTCAGCGCTGGGCCCCGCACCCCAAGGCGGCCATGGAGGGGCTGGAGCGTGGCCAGAGCAGGGCAGCGAGGCTGGGGCAGGGGCTGGAGCACAAGGCTGGGGAGGAGCGGCTGGGGGAGCTGGGGGGGCTCAGCCTGGAGAAGAGGAGGCTGAGGGGAGCCCTCATCGCTCTCTGCAACGGCCTGAAAGGAGGCTGGAGCCGGGGGGGTCGGTCTCTGCTCCCCAGGAACAAGCGATGGGACGAGAGGGAACGGCCTCAAGCTGCGCCAGGGCAGGGTTGGGTTGGGTATTGGGGAAAACTTCTTCCCCGAAAGGGCTGTCAGGGCCTGGCCCAGGCTGCCCAGGGCAGGGGCTGAGTCCCCATCCCTGGAGGTATTTAAAAGCCGGGGAGATGTGGTGCTGAGGGACATGGTTTAGTGGTGGGCTTGGCAGTGCTGGGTTAACGGTTGGACTCGATGATCTTAAAGGTCTTTTCCAACCTTAACGATTCTATGATTCTATGATTGAAATAGTTCAATAAGGCAGTCATTAAATAGTGAACTGCTGGCTAACGGGAAAGTATTGAGGAAAAGGACAGCCAAAATATAAAGTAACTTATCTGTTGGATAAAAGGCACCTAGACCGGTTTGGGGTAGGAACGTCTGTTCAGCTCAGGACCGTGACCAAGCCGACAGATAGATTTCTAAGGAGATGCAGTACAGACGAGGTCTATGGCACCTCAAGAGGATAAGGAAAACTGGTGAAACGCAACTTTGGGAACACACGGAGGCACAGGTGCCTTAGCTCCAGACAGTTCAGGTGTTCATAACGTGTATCCTCTCGGCACCTAAAATCAGGATGACAAATCTGTCTGCTGGGGTTTTCACACTGATCTGGAAGCGTTAGAGAAGGAAGTAAAATTGAAGCGTTTCCGTATTTGCGCTGGCTTACGTCATTCGCCAGGTGATATAAAGCCTGTTCAAAGTTTCCTTCGGCGGCACAGAAGAGCCCCAGACTGCGATGCAATTTGTACCGAACAGCAGCGCTGCAGTCTGGGGTGCTGAGGACAATCCACCGAGCTTGGGAGAGATACTTAGATGCCTCCGGAAGATGGCCAACACCTGAAATGACACGCAGAAATAAGCAGGATAAATAGCTTTTTTTTTTTAATTTAGATAATTAGAGAATACTGCCCATTAATCCTCGGTGGTACTTTGATACGGAGACCTAGTTTGCGGATTCCCCGCTTCCCTCCTGAGCGCTCCTTGGGCGAGCGGGTGTTCAGAATCCGATTTACAGCCAGGCTGAGTGTCAAGAGCTACCAGAGAAGCCAGAAGCTGCGTCTTGCATTCAATATCTCTGAAACACGTGTTCAAAACAGGTTAGCTAGAGGCAGCCACTAATGACTCATGCATTATCACACTAGAATTACTCACAGGTTTTTTTTTCCCCCCTTCTCTTCGCCACACAATTTACGACAATCCTCGAGACAGCTCAATTCTGCCAGCAGAGCCTTGTGCGCACTCCTGCACCGGCAATGATTTACTGTGATTTCCTTTACGTCTGCAGCTGAGGAGAGCAGTTCCCCACCTGCAGAGTCCTCATTTGACGTTTTTTATAAAGCATACAGTCAATGAGAAAAAGCTCCGCTTCGGGCAGAGAGCACTTTTGTGAATGAACGGAGGCATTCCTCGGATGCAACGGCCTTAGAAATGTTTGCTGGTTCCCCGAGATAAGAGCGCGACCAACCACTCTCGGGAATTTAATGCTTTTGAGAGTCAGACGAAGCCCCAGAGGTAAAGAATAGATTTTCCTGCTGCTTCTCTTGTGGGAATCGGTAGAGATGGAGAAAACATTTCATTTGCTTTCATCGATCATCATCACAGGAGTGATTCTTTTCCCCCGGACCCCCCCAGAAAAGGGGGGGTGGGGTGTGACTTCTCCAATCTCTCTGCAGTGCCCTTGAGGCAGGGCAGGGTAGAGGCAGGGCACAATGTTGAAACACAGAGCTGGTCCTTGCCTGATAAATGGGAAAAGGAAACCAGAAACCTGACCCACGGGAGGTCTCGCCCTTGCCAGCGTTACTATTTAGACAATACTTACCAGCGGAGGCCTCAGCCAAGAGGAGATAAGCGGGCACCAATTGCACAGAATTTGAGCCGTACACTTCGGTACCGAAGCGCAGGGCGTGCAAAGCTGCGGGTATCGCTTCTTCATGCTTTCCATCCAAAACAAACTTCTGGGCTGTGCCGTACGCGAGCTCCATGATGTATTTCTGCAGGGAAACATCGTCATGGGACAGAGCGAGCAAAGGACAAGGAGAAATAAAACGTACGATGTCTCTTTACGTTCAAGTCTGCGAACTGTAAAAGAGTGATTGTAATGTTCTTTGTGTCTGTAATTAACGGATGGAAATTAAAGTGCTCATATTAGAGCCTGGCTTTCATTCCTGCTTCTCGCAGGAACGGCTTTGGACATCCTTCTAGGTCGTGTGGTGTCTTATGAGATGAAGAATCCTTTACACCTAAGAAAAAGGGCAATAAAAGCTGTGAAGCACAGAAATGATCATCACAAGACCATAGAAAAGATTAGACAAAGGGGTTTTGCTGACAGTAGTAACGGTGACTCAGAGCAGGCAGCGGAGCGTGCGGTTTGCCCAGCCGGTGCCAGCGCGGCACGCCTCCGGCTGCGGGAGAGAGCTCCTCGCGCGGTGCCGCAGCTGCCTCCCTCCCTCCCTCTCCCGGCCCGTTCGAGGCCTGGTGTTTTGGGTGTGGAGTCTGAAAAGCCGCTCAAAATGAGAACACCCTCATGCACTTCTACTGCCGTATATCCATCACCCGAGCCGCCTTTGGCGGTCATCAGCTTCCACGGCGTTTCTGTTTGTTGTCAGAATCCATAATGTTTCCCGTCCATACGGTTGCTTCCTGCCTTTTGCTGCTTCTAGCAGTCCGCACCGCCTTTGGTCTTTTCACCCGTCCGATCTCTTCACCAGCTCCACGAACCCTTCGAACACCCGTCCGTTGCCAAGAGCTCTACGGCAACCGTAGCTGTTGTGCCCTTACAACGTGCTGAGGGACGCCAGCAAAAAAGAGCCAGGACGCTTATTTATCTATTTCTCTTTGCTTTCAGCGTAATTCCTGCCAACTCCCAACGCTTCTGCATCGGCTTTTCACACAAGCGGTGCAGCAGGAAAGCTGCCGGCAAAGAAATCTTGTTGCTGGTGTGCCTAGCAGTGCTGCCGTGGTAAGTCGGCAAGGCACTCGCTCTTCTCTTGCTAGGAGGCACGGGCAGGCCCGTGCAGCGCGCGCCGGCAGAAAACACCGTTTTACCTCTTCGTTGCCTTCTGGTTTACAGCCGTGGCTGAGCAGAGGGCAGAAAAAAAAAATGGCAGTGCTTTTGGAGGCCAGGCTTTGGCATTTTGCTGCGCTTTAAGTGATTAGAGGGGGGCAGAGAGAGTCACGCCACAGGTGAAGGAACAGCTCAGGGATAGGGAATCTCAAGGACAGCCTGCGAGTGCTTCCTGGAGATCCTGGCTGAGATAAAGACTCATCCTTTCTGGATAAATGAGAGCTTCGAAGAACACGCCCCAGAGTGATAGCACCCTGCTACAGCAGGGAGAACCAAGAGCTAGAAAACACAGCGGTCGTCCCCTCTCTAGCCCCTGAGCTACCAGCACAGAGAGGGTGAAAAAGGCACGCACCAAAACCGAGCCATGCTGGGGAGCGTGCGGTGCCCAGGAGAAAGTCAGCACGTGCTCAGGGCAAGGAGCAATAAAAGCTGTTATTTATCAGGCTGCCTCTCCTGTCCACGCCACTCATTCTCTGCTGCAACCGGCACCGGCTTTGGTGCGTGGGTATCAAGCAGATTCTCATCTGGGGAGGTGCTGGAGATCAGGGTAGTTTTTTTTTCGCTCCTCATCAATAAGATCATCGCTGCCGCCCATGGCGTAAGCTATCTTAAAACATCTGCAGCGAGGACAAGCTAAGGGTTAGACTCTTGCATGGCTCCCAGGAGGAGAAGAAAGGGCAGGAGACAACTGAAGCCCTGCAGCACTGAATATTTAAGACTGCGCAGTTACGAGCCTTGGGGGGATCGTTAGCTTCGGCCCCACGCTGTTTTTCATCTCGCCCATAGCCCCACGCCCCCGGACCCGCACACTTTGGGCTCTTTTCATGTGTGTTGCAATTACAGAGGTTTCTCTGAAGATGCCCCCACGCAGTTTTCCCCCAGTTGGGGTTTGAGGCGGCCGAGGACCCCAGCTCAGCTCCAGGTGGGCGCAGGGGGTTGGCAACACACTCGGGGTTCGGTGCCACGTTCGTTTACTCACTCAAAGCCACTAAAACCGATGGTGCGCTTGAAGAAACGATGATTTAAAGAGGAAGGCAGGCTTCCAGACAGTTTGAGTTGAAACCTGCAGTCGGCGGGGCTAGCATTGGTGCCGGAGGACTGCTGTAGCTGGCTGGGGCATGGATCTTTTCGCGTAGCCGGGGGCTGCGGTAAGCTGACATCACGCAGGCAGGTGAGGCTATTCTACAAACAGAAACTTGGAGTTTTGTCAGTTTGGAGGTATTGTCTGCAGGCAGCCCCCCGGCTATGTTGACAAAAGCAGATTTCTATCAACAAAGCTTTGGAGTGCAGGCGAGGTATGAAACTCATCACCTCCTGGCGCTCAGCTTCGTGCACCTTCCCTCAAGCCACAGGGCATTTTGATGTGCAGCAGCTCTCCTGCGTCCTGGCAGAGGCTGGAGCTGTGTGTTTTCTAAACAAACACCGTGCAGGAGTTTGTGAAGTAGGGCAGAAATGTTCAAAAAATAATAAACCTACGGGCTGGCTTTGAGCAGAAGGTTTTTTTTCTCCAATTGTCGTGAGACTATGTAGCTTTTCCCTGAGCTCCAAAGGCCGCCTTTAACACATTTTTGTTGGCTCTCTGAATAGGAAAATGATGAAGCCACCAAGACAGGGCAGCAAATAATCTCACCCTCTCCACACCGCTCTTCCAACGCTTGTCAGCCAGTCTAGGCCCACCGTTGTCTACCCTACACCTTGCTGTACGTAAAGGCTGACTTTGTTTGTGGGCTAGGAGCTGCAGACTTGCTGCGAAAGCAAGCAGGTAACAAACAAAACGTTTCTGCTTTTTCACTCCTTTCTTAGGAGAGAAGGAAGACAAAGCGTCCCCGCACATGCCGTTCCTGCAATCTGTTTTAATAGTCTGGAGACAAAGGTCAAAGAACAAATGTAATAAGGGTTGTTAAAGATTCTATAAAAATCGCTACTTCGGAAGAAAAAAATCAGGGTCTGCTCTCTATGGCTCTTCCTGCGAAGTCATTCCAAGCCTTGGCTCGAGCTGCAGGTCTGCAGGTGCTGTCTGCCGACCTAGGTGTGCACTCCAATCCAGAGGGGTGACTCGGCCTTCTCCGCCAGCCCTGCCTTCCTGCTCTCTTCCCCTGGAACCCAATAAAACCGAATGATTAGCTTCCAGCTAATCAAAGAGTACTTCCTTCATCTGGCAGTCACGTGGGCTTTTGTAATGTATATTGCAGAATTTTAGTTGCTATAAAGTCAACATCAGCGTTCAATCTGTAGGTAAAGTTTGTTGGAAAAGCTTTAAGCAGCTAAGGATGCAAAAAACCCACCTCCTACCCCCAAAAAGACCAATTTTAACTTCGCTTCTTTGCAGATTTCATAAAAGATCAACTTCAACATAACCTGGAACAAAGAAGCTTTTGCATTTTTCCCGAGGCTTCTGGGACGCGCTGTTCTAACACGCTTTCTTCAGACTTTGGTCACCCATCTTGCCTGTGATTTTCAAGCAGATGGGATTTTCAAAACCAAACTGGGTTGTCAGTGCCTAATTCCTACAAAACCTGCAGGAATCGGCTGCCTAAAGCCTCTCGCAAGCTTTCGCCAAGCAGGATTTTTGTCTACGCAGGTTCCACCTCTTTTAGACGTTCTCTGTCTGGATGCTCCCAAGAAAGGTCGCAGCAATGAGCCAGTCACCAAAGCACTAGCACCTGGCCCAGAAACTACCTTAAAAATAATACACGATGTAAAATCCAGAAGATTAACGATGTTCTTCTCAGTGGCACCGTTCGATTGTTACCAGCTCACTTTCAGCTGTTCTGTTGTCCTATTATTCTGCGATTAGGAGTTATGCAACGATAGAAGGATAATTTATTTTTACGGGCAAGATTTTAAGGAGCAGATGTATTTGGGTGGGTTATTTTATTTTATCAACATTGTGAAAAAGCAGATCCTGCCACCCCATAAACAAACAGAAAAAATAGTTGAAAACCACTCGGGCTGGAAAGGAGCTGCACATCTGCACCGCCCACGAGGCCAAAAAGCAGAGATAAAAGACCGTACTTAGCGGGAAAGGGCATTTAGAATTGGCCTGTAAACAAAGGGAGGGGACTTTATTTCTTCGCCCGCCTGCTTGGAGAAAGGGGAATCCCTCTCATCAGTGAAGGATGAACAAAACTCAGCTGGATCCCAGACTAAGCGGGGAGATGGACTAACTACCTGGCAGGGCGGGAGATCCAGGATTGACGCTGCCTGAGGAAGCTCGGGACTGCGAAAAAGGCAAGAGGCTCGTGGAATCGGAGAGAGGATGCTCCCACACCCCTTATTATACAGGTTTTGTTTAAAAAAAAAAAAAAATTAAACGTCTGCAACTAAATACTGACCAACCAACGAGGTGCCCTCCTAATGCTACGTACATCAAAATATAGGGAGAAGCGATCTAATCAAATTTCACTGGCAGCACTTTGAAGTGGTATTCGTTTTTCTTGTACATACCTGCCTCTTCGCCAGCTGTTCCATGCCATGTTTTCTTTCTTTTTCAGAAAGGAGAAAAGGGAGGGACGTACGGATTGGAATCAGCAGCTGGCATATTCGCTCATGGATACTAACCCAGTCAGCTTTTTGATGATGTACATCACTAACAAAATAAGGGAAGAACGACATTTTTGTTTGCTTGGAAAGGGTGGAAGGAAAGATTACTGCCCGTTGTATCTTCTGGACTTTCAACGCAAGAATTACCCACAACAGCCACCAGCCCCAAGTCTGCTCAGAGTACATAATATATACTTGCTATTCCCAAACGGGAACACAGCGCTGTCCTGCCAAGCGACCATGATTCTGTGTGATAAATCCTTACTTAAATCACTCACAAAACTCCCGATACAGTTTGGTTTGAGCAAATGTGTGGCTTTCAACACTGCGGTACATAAAAAAAAAAACCTCAAAGCCAAACAAGTCATTGTGAAACCAATGAAATGTATAGTTAACATATGACCTCACCGAGGACCCCGTGTAAGTGAAGATATTTGTGTAAACGGCCAGGAAGCTCACTGCACCGCTCTCTATTTGATGCGGGCACCGTTGGAAGCGAGGAGGAATGCCCCAGCTGAGCTGCCCGCTCCGCTTCCCGCTACCCTGCCTGCCTGCCTTCCTCCTGGGCCTTCTCCCTCTCTCCCTGGCTCCATCCTGGGCCTCGTCCCTGCCTCCTGGGCTTTGTCCCAGGCCTTGTCCCTGCCACCCAGGCTTCATCCCTGTGGCCTAAGCCATGTCTCGGGGCTTGTCCCTGTGTCCTGAGTCTCATCCTGGGGCTAGTCCCTGCCTCTTGCCCTGTCCCTGTGTCCCAGACCACATCCCAGGCTTCGTCCCTGTCTCTCAGTCCTTGCCCTGGGCCTGTCCCTGTCTTCTAGGCCTGGCACTGCCTCCTGGGCCTCATCCCGGGCCTTCTCTGTGTGCCCTGAGACTTGTCCTGGGCCTTCTCTGTTTGTCCTGGGCCTTCTCCCTGTGCCCTGAGCCTTGTCCTGGGGCTAGTCCCTGCCTCTTGGCCTGTCCTGGGCCTGCTGCTGCCTCCTGGGCCTCGTCCTACGCCTTCTTCCCATGTCCTGAGCCTTGTCCTGGGCTGCCTCCCTGTGTCCTGAGCCCCATCCTGGGGCTAGTCCCTGCCTCTCGCCCTGCCCTGGGCCTGTTCCTGCCTCCTGGGCCTCCTCCCTGTGCTCTGAGCCTTGTCCTAGGCCTTCTCTGTGTGCCCTGAGGCTCATCCTGGGGCTAGTCCCTGCCTCTTGCCGTGTCCCGGGCCTGTTCCTACCTCCTGGGCCTCACCCTGGGCCTCCTCCCCGTGCCCTGAGGCTCATCCCGGGGTCAGTCCCTGCTTCTTGCCCTGCCCCTGTGCCCCAGGGCTACTCCTGCCTCGGGAGCCTCGTCCCGGGCCTTCTCCCTGTGCCCTCAGCCCTGTCCTGGGCCTTCTCTGTGTGTCCCGGGCGCTCTCCCTGCGCCCTCACCCTCGTCCCTGCCCCCGGGGCTTCCTCCCAGGCTGCGCCCCGGGCCTCACCCGGGCCCTGCCCCGTCCCCCGCCGCCAGCGGGGCTCTCACCAGTAGTACGTGAGGCGGCAGCGGCCGCAGCGCAGCCGCCCGGCCGCCCCGCACACCTCGCAGCGGCGGGACGCCTCCATGAAGCGGCCGCCGCGTTACCAAGGCGACGCTTCCGGCGAGGACGGCGCCACTTCCGGCGGAAGGGGCGGGGCGGGGCGGGCATGGCGGCGGCCGGCGCGGACGAGGCGGCGGCCGAGGCGCGCGTGCGGGCCTGGGCGGCGGGGCAGGCGGCGCGCGGGCGGCGCGTGGCGCTGGTGACGTCGGGGGGGACGCAGGTGCCGCTGGAGGCGCGCGCCGTCCGCTTCCTGGAGAACTTCAGCAGCGGCAGGCGCGGGGCCGCCTCGGCCGAGCGGCTGGTGGGGGCCGGCTACGGCGTCTGCTTCCTCCACCGGGCCCGCTCCGCCTTCCCCTGGGCCAGGGCGCTGCCGCCGCCCGGGCCCGCCCTGCTCGACGCCCTCCGCCTCACCCCCGGGTCGCCGCCCGGCGTGGCCGCCGATCCCGCCGCTCTTCCCGCCTTGCTGCCCGCCCTCCGCGACTACCGCCGGGCTACCGAGGCGGGGGCCTTGCTGGCCATCGAGTTCACCGGGCTGACCGAGTACCTGGCGCTGCTGCGAGCCGCCGCCCGCGCCCTGGCGCCCTTCGGTACGGGGAGGGGAACGGCGTGAGGGGATGAGGTGGCCCCGGGGACCGTGTGGCTCTGGCCTGAGGGGACGAGGTGGCCTCGGGGACCGTGGGGCTCTGGTGTGAAGGGACAAGGTGGCCTCAGGGACCGTGGGGCTCTGGCATGAGGGGACAAGGTGGCCCCGGGCACCATGGGGCCCAGGTGTGAGGGGACAAGGTGGCCCTGGGGACCATGGGGCCCAGGCATGAGGGGACAAGGTGGCCCCAGGGCTCTGGCATGAGGAGACAAGGTGGCCTTGGGGACCGAGGGGCCCTGGCATGAGGGGACAAGGTGGCCTTGGGGACCGAGGGGCCCTGGCATGAGGGGACAAGGTGGCCCCAGGGCTCTGGCATGAGGGGACAAGGTGGCCCGGGGACCGTGGGGCTTTGGCATGAGGGGACAAGGGGACCTGTGGGGGCTCCAGCACTCCAGCATATGAGGGTCTGGGCCGTTCCTGGGGGCTTGGCGTGAGGGATGAGGCAGCCCCGGTGGGTGACAGTGTGTCTGAGGGGACCCCAGTGCGTGGGGTCAGTGCTGCCCTGTGCAGGACAGTGCCAGTAGGTGACGGGGGGTCTCTGAGGGGGGCCCTGGGCTCCCCTAGTTGGTGTGAGGGGGCCCAGCCGGCTCTGGTCTGTCCCGGGGGTCCCTGGGGTGAGAGGGCCAGGCTGCTCCGTACGTGCCAGCAGCGGTGGCTGACTGCAGTTGTGTTTCTCGCAGGCTCCAGCGTTATGTTTTACCTGGCAGCCGCCGTGTCGGATTTCTACATCCCCGCCTCGGAGATGCCCGAGCACAAGATCCAGTCCTCGGAGGGGCCCTTGCAGGTGAGGCACCCCTGGGCATGGCCCCACTCCTCCCCTCCTCCCACCCTGGCTGTCCCTGCCGGTGTCACGGCTGCCTGGGGACCGGCTGCGGATATGACCTGGGAAAGGCTGCGAAGCAACGGCTCGCTGGCCAAAAAAGCGTGCGTTTTCTCTGGGAATGGGCAGATGCATTTCCATGGGAGCAGAATCCCACGGAAATATCCCTTTAAAGCTGTAGATGCTTACAGCAGGAGTAGATGGTGGATCTCGGATGAGTAGATGGTGGATCTCGGATGAGTAGATGGTGGATCTCGGATGAGTAGATGGTGGATCTCGGAGAGCTGAAGAGTAGTTGCTGCTGGAGTACTTGTGTTGCTGTCTTTCTGCTTAACGCTGCCGACAGCCCAAAAGTGTAGTGTGTGTCTCATGCCCAGATCCCTTTCAGCTATGGGAGCAGGTGGAGCTAGAGCTCTGTGTATAACAGATACCAAATTTGTTTAGTTTAATTAGCTTTTAACAAGTTGCTGGGCTTATTTCTTTATCCTTAGCATAGGAAAAATGGGACTCTGCCTGCTTCCCAGTGGCAGATCCAGAGGTTAAGAAGCTGGAGAACAAGGGCTCCTACTTTTTTCCCCCCATGCCTTGGCTTGTTTATGCTTCATGTGCCTTCAAGATTTGCTAGAAAGAAGGATTAAGGTTTGACAAGGTGCCTGGAATTTAGAAAGCTGAAAACTCTGACTTCTGCAGTTGTAATTCTTTTTTTTTTAATCTTCCTCTGCTTATGTTTATGTTCCCGGATGGGGTTTTAGCTCTTAAATAACAAAATGTTTATGCAGTTACTGTGGGCCTGCTTCAGAACACCCTCCTTATTGTTAATACCAAACTGATGATTTAATTTACTTTTACAGTGCACGCCAATGACATTTTAACCTTGTTTGGTGAGATCTGACCAAATGCTGCCTTGGAAAATTTCCCAGTGTAAAAAGTCACATGAAATGGAGCTGGAATTTCCCTAGTCCCCCCCCGCCATCTCTTATTAAAATGCATTGTAATGCTTTTACTGAAACTTTTCTTTGCCGTCTTTCCCCGATGTAGATCACAATGAAGATGGTGCCAAAAATGCTGTCTCCTCTCGTCAAAGAATGGGCCCCAGAGGCATTTGTTATTTCCTTTAAACTGGAGACGGATCCCTTGATCTTAATCGATAAATCGCGGCAGGCTCTGGAGAAATATCGTCACCAGGTGGTGGTAGCGAATATCCTGGAGTCACGGAGAACCTCCGTTATTATTGTCACCAAAGACTCACAGACTCCGTTATCTCTTTCTGATGAGGAAATAGCGCAAGGCATGGAGATAGAGGAAAAGATAGTGAGCTATCTTCAGGGCCAACATACTGCATTTATAGAGAAGAAAGCCTGAGGACCGGCTCTGAATGAAAGAAGTGAAATTGTGCTAGAGAGGGAGCAGAAGCGGAGCGATTCTCTACCCCAGGTAAATAAAACAGTCCTCAGTGAAACGCTGTGGGAAAGGCTGCCGTCCAAAACCGTGTAACTTTTCCACAGCTTGGTAATGGTTCTTGTTGCTTGCTTTGAAAAAGAAAAATACACTGAAGTGAAAACATTCCAAAGGATGATATTTGTTCTAGTGTCTAATGAAGGAAAGGCTGTGTTGCTTTGTTTCTGTCCCATGGGCTGGGAGAACCGGGAGGTGGAGAAATGGTGTATATGTCTGTATATAAAAGATTTTCTTGAATCCGCCTCTTCAAAGTTTCTTTTTGAATTGTTGGATGGAAGATGTTCTGGTTTTATGGCTGGAGTGGAGCGCCAGAGCTGGCAAACGGCTGGTATTGAAAGCGGACGGTGAAGCAAGCGTGGCAAAGGATGACGGAGAAAGGAGGTAACAACGTTGGAGAGAGCATCTCTTGCTCCGCAGGAGATCCGGGGGACCTACGCTTCAACAGCTCTGCTCAGAAACACGGTTCAAAAAATAGGTACTGTAGCAGTGTCCCTAAAGCAGCTGTTTCACACAGGTTTTCCTTCCTTGGGGGGTGTTACAGGGGGATAACGGCAAGGGCAGACGTGGCACGGAGCACGAGTGGTCTCTGAGCGTGGCTTGGGGAGAGGCGGTTGGAGGAGGGGAAGGCGGGTGCGTGGCAGCGACCAGCCTTGGGAGGAGACCGGCCTCGTGGCCGTTTGGGTGGAATTAAAACGGGAGCCAGGTCGAACCGGGACATTCCTGGTTTTCTCTAAAGGTTTACCAACTTCGAAGCCTGTATTCCTCATGCTTACAAGAAGCAAAGTGTGCAATTCTGTGGTAAAAAAAAACCCTTAACTGCAGCTCTAGCGCTGTCCGTTGTGTGTCCGTGTACATGCTTTCCTTGAAATAAATTCACGGGAAGTCTGTAAAAAAAGACAGTAACGCGCAAGAACGCAGTTCTCGCCCTTGAAGCCTCTCCAGAGGTGAGACTGTGCTCTCTTTAAAACCACCGAGCATTCACGAAGGCAACGGTGCTTTTGTAACGACACCGATGGCCTGAAAATTAGGCGTGCTCATAAAATGAGGAGAAGAAACCCAGAAGAGCAAGAAAAAGAGCGTGAGGATGGGCTCAGCGGATCAGCAGGGAGCGCCGGACGCTGACGGGCTGTTACGCTGTGCGGGGAGGCTGTGTTTAGGGATGGGAGGAGCGGTCCGGATTAGTCCCGAGTGCTGAGATCCAGCCGGTAACTGAGTCAGGAGAAGGAACAAACAGTTTCTGCGTGGCCGGGACTGATATTTGCGGAAGGTGGAGGGGGAACGGAAGCGGAGCCCGACCGTGGATGTGGGACGTGCCTGTCGGAGAGGTGCAAATGGGGAAGGAGAAGACAGGGGAATGTCCTGCGCACGTGTTGTATGCGCTCCGAGAGCTGCCTGCCTTCAGCTTCCCGTACGTAATGCGTGCGAGCACCGAGCCCTGCTAATTTAGGGGTTTCCGCTGCCTTTATTTGGAGTCTTGCGCTGACAAGCAGGAGCGGGCCCGCAAAGACCAGAATATAAAAACTTGTGCGAGTTGAACGCGTCCTTGCAGGGCCGTTGGAACAAGGGGTGGGAGATGCGCGACAAACGCCGCCTTTGGAGTATTCTGGCCTTTCTCTGGAAGGTGATCGTGAAGGAGAGAAATAATCTTGACTTTTTGAGGAGAAAACTCGGGCATCGCCTGTCTCGGACCCGCGGGAGGCTCGGGGGGCCGCGCCGCTCGAGTGGGGAACGTGGCTGCGGTGCCTGCTCCTCCTCCTCCTCCTCTGGGAGGGCGGCAAAGCCCAGGTTGGGGAGACTTTCCGAACTCGGGCTTAAGCCACCGCCCTCCCTGCGTGGCCCTGTTGCCAGCGGGAGGTTGAACGAAGACCTGGAGAGCTCCCGCCCCACCGACGCCTCGCGCTGGCAGCGCTCGGGCACCTCTCGGCGATGCCGGCTGCGGTACCGTTGGCGGGAAGCAGCTCGGGCAGGTCCAGGACCACCTGGACACGGCTTCCCGAGGATCCCAGGCTCCGCTCGGCCAATGGTCCTCGCCGTGCGCTGCAGCTCCCGCTGCTTTTCCTTCCTCCGCCATCTTGCGCGGCGCCGTCGGCTCCGCGGGACGGAGCCCACCCTGCCCTGCGCTTTCTCCGTCGCAGCCTCGCGTACGTGCTTCTTTTGCCTGGGGGGAAGCCCTTCACCTCCGGCAGCTTCGCCCAGGGTTTAGAAGAAAATCAGAAAATAAACCCAACCCTTCAGCCTCTTCTGCTGCGTTTTGGCAGCCCGCGGAAGCCTTCCGGCGGATCCCTTGGCGGCGCGGTGGACTTGAAGCACCGGCCTGAGGGAGGCGTGGGTGGAGATGAGGAAGCCCTGAATGCCGCTGGTTTGGGGGCCGGGAGCGGGACATTTTAATAAATAATAATCAATCGTTAATAAGCGATTGATGCTGCGAGTTCTCCTTCCAGGGCTGCTCTGCCGGCGGGGGGGCGTGGCCCAAGGGACGGGGGCGTGGCTTAGGCGCGGGGGGCGTGGCATCCGCTCGCCGGCCCGAGGGGCGGGGCGCCCGTTGCCATGGCGCCGGGGAGGCGGGGCCGGGCCCGCTCCGCATGGAGGCGGCCGCCGCCGCCCCGGTGGGTGCCCGGCCGGGGCGGGGGGGGGGGGGGGGGGGTCGGTCCCCGGGCCCCCGTCGCTCACGGCTCCTCTCGGTTCCCCCTCAGGCGGAGGCCCCGGTGCCGGCGGAGACCGTCCGCCGCTGGCTGCAGGCGGAGGGCGCCGACCCCGCCGCCCCGGCCGAGGAGCAGCTGGGCCTGGCCTGGAGGCTGCTGCGACGCGCAGAGGCCCGGCTCGGCGACCTGGAGCGGCGGCGGGCTGAGGAGATGAGAGACGTAAGGGCCGGGAGAAGGGGCCAGAGTTACCCCGTCGGGTTTTAACCCGTCTGGGCCCAAAACCGCCCGTTTCCCCCTCTTTTTGCAGCAGCAGCAGGTTCACGGGTGTTCACAGCCAAGAGCTGCTTCCCTCCGGAGCGCAGGGGTGTGCGGCCCGGTCCCTCACGCTGGGGCACCGAAAAGCCCCCGGCGAGCCCAGCGTCTCCCACAGAGCCGGGGTCGAGAGTGCCCCGCATCCCAGCACCCTCGTGCCTCCATCCCTTCCCGCCTTCCAGACCTTTCAGTCAAGTTTTTAACACCCCCAGATCTTACAAAGGCGTAAAGAAGTAGCGTCCTACGAATGTCTGAGGTTATCCCATAAATATCAGGGGACCGAGAGCTATTTGTGCCAACAGCTCGCTGGCCGGGCGCTGGTAAACACGCTCAGGTACAGCGATGTTTTCTTTATTTCTAGGTGGAAAGCTATGTGGGTCACGTCCGTAACCTGACGGAGGAACGGGACGCTATCACCACCGAATATGAAAAAGAAAACGAACAGCTCAGGCTTGAGCTGACGCGGCTGCAGCTGCAGCAGGGTAATCTTTTCCCTCCGAAACAGGGGCCAAGGAGATGCGTTAACAGGTAGTGGTGTACGGGGCTTTCCGCAGAGCTGGTTTAAAGCTTCTTTGAGAGCAGAGCAGCGTTTCTCAGTGAGTTCTGCTAGACCCGCGTGCGTGGTGGGTTGTTTGGGAGATTGGCAGAAGCGTTAATGGAATATCAGAACTGGTTTGTAGTTGACTTAGAGGTTCTTGTCTGCTTTTACTGCCTTTGTTCAGTGAATCGGGCGGTTTCTCCCTTCACGTGGCTCCCTTGTTGCACTAAGCACCTTCCGGAGGCTGTTTGAAGAACAGAATTGATGGTGCTGTTTGTTCTCCAACTCTAAATTATTTGACAGTGACTCCGGTAACTGCGTGTCGAGCTGTGTTCCCACTGCAGTCAGTGAATTTACCATTGGCTTTGGTTTAGACAAAATCCACGGTTTTTAAAACAGCTTTGAAGGACGGTGGTATGTTTGTGATGGTGATTCAAAACTTGTCCTGTATGCTTATTTTAGTGTAGTCATTTTGTTTAAAACAAGTTATTTCACTTCAGATGATTTGCTTTCTTCTCAGACCCTGGAATTGCTTCCAGTAAAGGCAAATATATTTTCCTGGCTTTAGTTCTTGATTTTCTTCAGTCTTCCTACCCTTCTGTTGTGCTTTGAGTGCTTCCAATAGCACAGCCTTATCCTTAACTCCTCCTTTTGTGCTGTGTGTTATCCTGGGCTTACGGTGAAACTGGGGGTGATAGCACAGCTCAAACAGTTCCGTTGTGATGCACGCTTTATCTGGGAAGGCAAATAGGGAAATTTTGGGACATCGATTGCAGGTTTGAGTCTCTGTTCAGTTTTGGCCAGCCTGCGGGTTTCAGGGAGCACATCTGATGGAGAGACTTCTCAAAGATGGGCGTGCGTAAGCGCTGCCTGAAAATCTGGTTCCTCTGGGCCCGTAAAGCCATCGTTCCGTGTTGAAAATGCTGGCGCGCAAGGGCTGAAATGACTAATGAGCCTTCCGGAGCATCGCTGTGGCGGCAAACTTTATTCTTCTCTCATCTTCCCCACGAGGTGGCAGGCAAATGACAAAAATGTCCCAAAAGCTGGCTTTGCATTTATTTCCTCGGAGTGGCTCTGCTCCTTTGGACTTTTTCCATTTTTTTTTTTTTTTTTTTGAGGATTCTTGTGGCTGTTGAGCAATGATTAACACTTGAATTGAAACAGAGATCCGTGTCCGTTACCCTGGCGGGTTGCTAATTGCAAGCAAGCCACCCCCGAGGGGTGTTTGCGGTTCGGCGGTGCCATACGGTGTTTCTGCGCAGCTTT
Organism: Platalea leucorodia; assembly: GCF_965183815.1. Taxonomy (NCBI): domain Eukaryota; kingdom Metazoa; phylum Chordata; class Aves; order Pelecaniformes; family Threskiornithidae; genus Platalea; species Platalea leucorodia. The sequence continues at coordinate 8,844,866 of NC_138839.1, forward strand.
CCGGAGGAGTTTGCTTTGGGAAATCACTGTCAGGCTTTGGTTTTTAAGACTCGTTATTACCTTACTGATGGCATTAGCTGCGGTCCTGTGATATGCCTTGATAATTTAGTGATCTGGGGAGTGGATGCTTTCCACCGGGCTGTCCCCTGCAGCGAGGGATGCCAGCCCTGATGCGTTTTGGGATGCTCGTAGGTTGTTTTCTTGAGGGACTGGCCTTTTGCTTCGCAGGTCAGCCTCTTCACAAAAAAACCCGCTGGCCATCTCTGGCGCGGAGCGGATGGATGGGCTTGTGCTTTAGCCGCTGCGCTTTCTCAAAGACTTCTGTCAGGCCTTCGCCTGCTCCGGGTCTCTAATGTAACCTCTGCTGCAGGGTTCGACGCCGCATCGCTGTGTCTATTCCCTGGGCCTCTGCTTTTCATCAGAGTTCGTGCAAACCAACACAGAGATGCCTCCTGAGCCCCGTGGGTTGTAGGACAGGCTGAAGGTCCTGAACTGGAAGCTGTTTGTCCTCTGGGTCTTACTCCTCTGATTTTTGAGGGGCAGCTGGTTGTCTTTAGTAGGGACAAGACGATACTGCAGAGCAGGCTGGAAACAGGGCTGGAGAAGGGCCTTGTGGAACGGCAGACCCCGGTCTCCTGGGGTTGTTGAACAAAAATGCGGGCAAGGTGAGAACAGAGGATGGTGGTAGGGAGCTTTTGGGAGGCGTGAAATGGTAACGAGTTCAGATGGGAAGGGGCAGTCGAGGACAGAGGCTGGTTCAAGCCTGTGGCGCTAAGGAGGGGCCTGACCTGCGAGGTGCGCGTGGGCAGGATCTGTCCTGGTCTTGCCTGTAGGGACAGTTGGGTGTCCCAGCTGTGGGGAGCCGAGAGATCGGGAAGGGAAGAGGCAAAGACTTGGGTGAATGCAGGAGATCGCGTGGGTGGGCGCTCGGCACGGAGCGCACTCCCCCTTCCAAAAGCAGCCAAACAGCTCTGCTTGGTCCGAGGATTGCCGGGAGCAATTCGATCTGCTAAAAGCTGTTTCTGATGATAAAAAGTAAGTTTCTGCTTACACATTTACTTCTTGCCTAGAACGGGCTGGCAGGGTTACTGCAGAGAGCAGTCATTGCTGGTTTTACGTTGGGCCATCGATCCGAGCTTCACCTCATTTGGTACCTCTGCCCAGAGTGAAATTTTTCCTTTCCTCGAGGCAGTTCATAATCCGTTTCCGATGGTTCTCGTCGAATACGCCTCGGTGTTTTTGGAGGGCAGATCGATAACTTTTATTACCGAAAGCCTTTCTGAAAAACAAATGTAATGGCAGTAAAACACAACGCTGTTGGGGGCTTGCCTTGATTTGTTTAAAAAGTGAAACAAAAAAGAATAAATAGCCTGAGCTTGTTTATTATAACAGCTGTACTGCTTAAATGTACCCAGCATGGACGAGAGGATGCAGCTTCTGTCGTGGGCGTGAGGATACCGGAGAACTGCTTATTTCTGAGAGGCTTCCTGGGGTGAGGCACCTTTGCAAATATAAAACTGGCTTCCGAAGAAGCGAGTGCAGAGGTGGTGCAGGAGCTGGGTGCTGGTGGGAGCACGGCGGTGCGGTGGGGTAACGTTGCTTGCACAGTGTTTGCTCCTCTCAAATAGGACACGGCGGATGTGGCAGGGAAGGTGTTTGAGGTACTCCTAAGAAATCAGTGGGCTTTTACAAGCAGGTGATCTGTGCTGTGTATGGCAGACACCCCTCATCCTCCCAAATCCTTTTCCTCTTCAGCCTGTGGAAAATTTGTAGGTCTTGTTACGCCAAACTGTACTGTTTAGGTGTAGGGGAAGTATTTGCAAGTAAAACAATCAGTGGAGGAGCCACCGTATGAATTCAGAGCGTTGGTCCTAAAGGGAGATGGTTATCCCATTTTTGACCAGAAAGCAGAGCAGCTTTCAGCTTATTTTAGATGGGATTTGGCAAAACGAGGAGGAAACTGCAGGGCAAGTTGAAGGCAGGGGGGATTTTTCAGTTGAGCATGAGCTGTGGGCTCTTTGTAATGCATATGGAGCAAGTGGCCAGCTATTTTTAAACTGTAAAACACAATATTTTGCTCTGCTTCGCAGAGGAAAGCTGCAAGTGAGCCATGTTTGACCTCTTCATTGAACCAGCTGTAATTTGTAACCACAGGGGAAGGCGAATGGGGAAACCGCAGGGTGTTTTCCATCCACATGGCCGGACAGAGCCGCCTGCAAAATGCAGAGTGGAAACATGCGATTGATTGGAGCCTTAGGATGCGATTGCACCGGGTCCCCTGTTAAATCCAGTGTATGGAAGTGAGGGACAGCCTTGTCCAGAGCTGTGTATGTATCCTGCGTAAGAGTATGAGGAATATTTGCTCTGCTTAACTTCGGATGTCTCACTCTAGCTCCCTAAGCACTGAAAGAGTGTGAATATCCCTCCTTCCTCCATACAAACCCCACAACCCTCCGCAGTTCCCATCCTACAGCACTTGGAAAGCTTTATAATCTGCTTTGGGCTAGAAATGGGGAGCAGGGTTTGTTGGTTTTCTTTTTAATACGAATTACACAGGGAGGTTTTGAAAACCCTTCCTTAGCTTAACGAGCTACTGGATCCAGTGCAGGCGTTGCTGCCCAGACCAGGCGGGAGACCAAAGGTTCCCCGTATTCTCCTGGCAGATAAATTTCCAGCCATGCAAACGAGGGGCTCTTTTTAACAACTGTTTGTTGCACAAACACAATGGTGCCTAGCCATAAACCAGCTTCTCTTGCAAATGTTGTCATCTATCTGCCTTGGAGGCCATTGAATCTTGAAGTTTTTCCCAGTACGGAGTCTTCCTAGCTATAATTTTGGGATAAATGGTGAGGAATTGACAGTGTAATTCTAAAAGGATTTTTTGCTCCTTTAATCCTACAGGAGACCTTCAAACAACAGGTCTGTGTTACCAGAAGCAGTCCTTAGCCTGGGTTTATAGCTGGTTTTGGAGGAATGGGTCAGGAAGGCTGTTCAGGGAGTGATTTCTAAAGTCGTGTTTGAAGAAGTACCCCGAGTCCCTTTGTGCCCACGGGGTGCTGTTTCTCCAACTGCTTCAGGCCCTTGTTGGTTCCTCTCCGTGCTTTCCTACCAGAACACATGGGATCCAACACCCTGATCGCCACCACGGGCTGCGCACAATGCACCGGGTGCTGCCGTGCATGGGGAAACGTGAGATATTCAGATCCGCCTCCCTACCAGCCAGTCCTTAGGAAAATAGTGATGTTCTGCTGATATAAGTGATACGGTGTTTTGTGTCTCTTCTTCCAAAGACAATGTTTGTGTGGTTGTCCGTCTGGCTTCTCTCAACGCCTTTTTAATCTGTTGTTTAATTTCCTGTATTAAGGGGTAAAAGGGTTAGGTGAAACTTAGCCGCTGGGTAGAGGAAAATGGTTGTAATAACTCTCCCACGTAAAGCGAGGCAGAACTCCGTCTAGATGTAGCAGGTCTTATCGCTTGCTTGGCAGGCAGGGTGGTGGATGTGAGCAGAAATGTCGGGACAGATCAGAAACATTGGGACAGTGGGAACAGGGCTGAGATACGAACAGGGGATAGGAGGCAGAAAGGGAGGTGGGAAGCAGGAGAAGAGGCTGAATGTTTTATGAGCTGTTGGTGAGCTCCAGGGCTGTTGTGGTGGGCAGTGTTCAGAGGAGCTAGGACGCAGATCTGGAAGGAATCGGGCTTCATTTGTTCCTCTGCTCACAGAAAGCCTTGTCTTGCAGAAGCCCAGCTGAAGGAGGTCGAGGAGATGCTGGAACAGGAGGGCTTGTCCGAAATAGCTCACAGTAATGCCAGCGAACAGATTGCTTATTTACTGGTGGAAAGAACGACGCTGCTGGAGAAACTGGAGATCGCAGATCAGAAGTTGAATTCACACAGCTACATCGACAGGCTGTGCACAGCACAGCTTCAGGTACCTCCTGCTTTAGCTGCTCAGGCTGACTGAAAGCGCGCCGGGGAAAAGGTTGTCTTTGAGATTTGTTTTTAAGTAAAAAATATTTTTCCTATCTATGAGGACGCTGTGGATTCGTAATGCTGAAGTTGATTTCTTGATTAGTTTTCACACTTGCATATTTACACTTGATTTGCTCCCACATCTTGCATAGGGATAGTGAATAGGATTAATTTTAGCAGAGCGACTGTTGAAGAGTTTGTGATATAGTTGGTCTGAGGATCTTCATTGGGTAATAATGACTTTCTACTAATCCAGATTTCCTGATGATCCAGTATTTAATTTCAGATGACTGAGTTCCCCTGAAAGTCATTAATTTAAGAAAAAACCCTCACATAAGGTGAGGTTAAAACTCTTCCCTTGTCTTCTAGCTGCTGAGCTAGAGGATAGAAGTTAAATAAACCTCTGTTTACAAACTGAGTTCAGTAAATAAATTTCACAGCATGACTTGATGACTGGCAGGATAGAGAGGACCGCCCACGTCTTCATTTTTTGCTTTCTGAGGTCGAGAAGAAGAACGCTGACAAATGGTGGAGGAGCAGCAGCTACTGCGTGTCGGAGAGACCGTTAGTGACTGATCATCTCCGTTAGGGAGATCGCCCTCCCGCCAAGGCCACCGATCTCCTCCTACTCCTCAATATGGCCCTTTCGCAGAACGGGAGCCCGGGACCTGCTGGCTCTTGTAGCTGTTTCTCCCGCCTTGCTGTGCTTGCTGGCCTCATCCATAACTTAGTTCTGACAGCAATGGCTGTTGGATGAACAGGAGCATAAAAATTGCTGCGCTAGGCCGGGTCTAGAGCCTGTTTAGCCCTGCGGTATTTGTGACTACAGAGCATTAAGTTTTTCTTCTTTTTCCCAGTCTCCTTCTGGCACTTCAGAAGTGGCCAGGCCAGGTTGCCCCTCTGGAGGGAGAGGGGTTGCTCCTGCCTGGGTGAGCTTAGGGGAGAAGGCTCCAGGCTGCGAGGGGGACAGGAGAGGGCCAGGAGCTGCAGCCCCCGCAACGAGCAGCCAGCCAGGATTCACGGGGAAGCCCTCCTGGGGACAGAGGGGACCGGCAGGGTTTGGTGACCTCCGAAGTCGGACTTGGCTGGGAGCAAGGGCTGCCTGCTGGGGCACAAGTAGGTGGAAAACTTGTGGACAGACCATTTCGCTTCTGTCTCATCTTCTGTCACTACCTTGAACTTTCTACAGTTTTAAGTTTCTTGTTTTTCATTCTGATAAAACTGGTTTAGAGTTGAAAAGCTTCTTGGCCTTTTTTGGGCGAGCTTGCTGGAGGAGGGAGGCTCGGCATACTTGCGGCACGGCTCGGCTCGGTTTGGGCTGTTTGTGCCATCTGACCAGAAGCCAAATGCAAAACTTCAGAAGCCAAATGCAAAACCTCAGAAGCCAGTGTCATAGGAGGGCAAATATGTCATGACAGTTCATCAGAAATGCTCCCTTTGCCTCCAGTGGCATGCAGTGTCTGAACCAGAGGTGCTATCGTTGTGTCTGGTAGTCCTTGATTAATTTTTTTCTTCCATGAATTTGGTTGCTTGTGAAACCCGTGCAGTTTTCTTACATCCTCAACGTCCTGTAAGAAGGACTTTCACAGTTCAGTTACTGTCACGTGAAGGTCCTTTGTTTCAGCCTGCCGTCTCCTGGCTTCGTTGGATGCTCTCCAGCTCTTCTATTAAGAGGCAGTGAACAATTGCCTTTTTATCTGCCTTTTCTGTGCCACTTGGCATTTTACCGACCTCAAGAGCATCCCCTTCTGGCTGGAGAGTCCTAGCGGGCCTAACTGTTGTAGGGTTGGATGTCATTCGGGATTCATCCGTGGTACAATAACACCTTCAGATGTAAATACCCACCTCAGAATCAAAGAATCTGTTTGCAGCGAGGCAGAGAAACTTCCCTGATGCGCTGGCTCCCACTCTTGGATAGAAAACTCCTCTCTGCAAATCCTGAATAATCTACCCGTGAATGCCTGCTGCTTGATACAAACGTTTGCTGCATGTTTTCCTATGAAGCAGTGTAATAGAAACCCCCCTGTAGTTAAAAAGGGGAAGCAGAGCTGTAACCTTCCAAAGAAATGCCAGTTAACCACGTCTGCTACCGAGCATCACCAGGTGTGATCGGCTTTGCTCTTCCTTCAGTGCCACGGCTGGGCAAGGGGAGTAGGGCCAGCGCAAACGAAGGATGCAGATGCCTGCAAGTCTGATGTGGAGTCCAAACCTCCTTGCACGGAGCTCGTCCTGCTGAGGATGCAGCTGACTTCTCCTAGCAGTCCCCTCTTAGGATCGTTCTTTCTAATGATCCCGTAACGAACGTGGTTCTGTAACAATCTGCCCTTGAACGCTGGATGAAGATGGAGAGAGCGTTGTTGCAGCTGGGCTGGGTGAAGGACAGAGCCAAGGCAAAGTCTTGGACGTGGAGATAATATAGGCTGTCCGTGTGAAGAACAACGTGGAGTTTACTTGAATCCCTCCTGGTGCGCGGTGCCAGAGTCCCCTGGTAGGTAGGCAGGCCTGTAACTACCTGACTTTTACCCACTTTTCATGGAACTGTTTAGAGGAGTGAGGCTTATCAAAGGAAAATGTATTCTTGCATGATCAAAACACATTATAAGCTTAATGCTCCTCATTGCAAACCAAATGCGACTTCTCTGCAGTTCTTATACCGGGCACCTTTCTTCCTGTGTTTTTAAAACCAGGTGAAAGACACATTTTCCAGGAAAACAGTTTCTCTGAAGCGGGCTGTTTTTCCCCCCCAGATGATGTCATTGCTGTCCACGCTTGTGAACTAGAAACTGTTGATTAAGCCCTCCATTGTTTGGGGTAGCATCACACTTGTTTTACCGAATCATTAGAGTCACAGCAGTGTTACAGGTTAATAGGTTAATTACTCTTGTTACTGTGTTTACTGGAACGTGTAGCCTTTCTTATTCTCAAATGACCTGTTACGTACTTGTTTCGCTCTGAGACTGGAGGTCCAGATAAGTTCCTGTCTGTTACAGAAATGAATGCAGCTTTTAGCTAGACTGCTCAAGCATAATTGATTTTTTTGACACGTCCTCGCTAATGCAAAAAGCCAGGGTACAAACATGCGTCTTTGCGTGGTCATCTCTAGTATATACGTGGGGAAGTGCTTTCTGAGCTCTGGTGGAAGGCGTGGCACGTACAAGCATGCTCTCCCCTCTAGGGCCAAGGTGTAAAATACTGATGACAACCAACCTCCTGAGCGTTAGCAGATCCTCGGTGCCGGTTCATGGGTGCAGGCTGCAGGGGGGCAGGAATCTGTTGACCCGATAAGCGGTTCAAAAGAAGAGGCCATGGGGAAGTAACCCAGTGTTACTCCCATAAAGCGAGTCAAGCGTACTCAGCACCCGTATAGTTCTGTGGGCAAAGCTGAGCCCACAGGCTCCAAAAGGAAGACGCCAAGGAGATCATGGGTTTAAAAAAAAAAAAAAAGTAGTGAACCCGCAGAGTTCCCAGTACTAGCTGAGACAGCTGAGGGATTTTCACAAGTATTTGGGGTAACTCTGGTTGAAACGTTCTCTTCAAATATAAGGTATGATTACAAACCCCCTTCTCATCAAAGTATGTTGAAACTGAAAATCCTACACACTGGTGTTGAGGGATACGTGACAGCATGCTTTCTGGTGGTGGTGATTTATTACATCTCTTTCTGTGCAAGGATGAGTTTGATCACATTCATCAGACCTTAGAAGATGAACTCCAACAACAACAATCCACGCAGCTTACTGGAGAGACAACGCATAAGGTAATACATTTGCATGTTTTCCTGCTGATGACATGGCACATAGTTGAGATTTCAAGCAGTGGGTCTGTTCTTAAGCATGCTGTGAGGTTTTTTATTGGTTTTTAGCTGATAGGATGTGAGTGAGCTCTGAACTTCAGGCTGTGCAACCACATCAGCCTGGTGCTACACGAATTAATTGCTTCTGCTGAGAGCTAGGGCTAACATCTCGCCAGCTTTGGGTCAGGGCTGGCTTGTAAGTGCTCACGTGCCTTTAATGGTAGTCACAAAGAAACGTCATTGGAGATGAGTGGACCAAAGTTGAGGGGGTGAGAAATAGCTCCTTTTATATCAGCTGAAGTGACTTTCCTGCAGAATCACAGGTCGGTGGGAGCAGTCTCTGGCTCCCGCACTCCGGGTGCAGACTGGAAGAGGAGGTTAGCAGTGCAGCCTGGCTTGGGGCTAGCTCTCACAACGGCCATGGGACCACAAACGTGCAGAATTCATAGAATCATAAAGTCATAGAATGTCCCGAGTTGGAAGGGACCCACAAGGATCATCGAGTCCAACTCCTGTCCCTGCACAGGACAACCCCAAAATTCACACCCTATGTCTGAGGGTGTTGTCCAAATGCTTCTTGAATGTTGTCAGGCTTGGCGACGTGACTGCCTCCCGGGGCAGCCTGTTCCAGTGCTCCACCACCCTCTGGGTGAAGAACCTTTTCCTAATGTCCAGCCTAACCCTCCCCTGGCAGATCTTCCTGCCGTTCCCTCGGGTTCTAGCATTGGTCATCACGGGGAAGAGATCAGCGCCTGCCCCTCCTCTCCCCCTCATGAGGAAGCTGCAGACCGCGATGAGCTCTCCCCTCAGTCTCCTCTCCTCCAGGCTGAACAAACCAAGTGACTTCAGCCGCTCCTCGTACGGCTTCCCCTCTAAACCCTTCGCCATCTTCGTGGCTCTCCTCTGGACACTCTCTAGTAGCTTCCTATCCTTTCTGTACTGTGCGGCCCAGAACTGCACGCAGCACTCAAGTGCAGAGCAGAGCGGGACCATCCCCTCCCTTGCCCAGCTGGCGATGCAGCGCTTGATGCACCCCAGGACACGGTTGGCCCTCCTGGCTACCAGGGCTCACTGTTGGCTCACGTTCAACTTGCCGTCGACCAGAACCCCCAGATCTCTCTCCGCGGGGCTGCTCTCCAGCCTCTCGTTCCCCAGTCTGTAGGTACATCCAGGGTTGCCATGTCCCAGGTGCAAAATCCGGCACTTGCCCTCATTAAACTTCATACGGTTGGTGATTGCCCAGCTCTCTCATTTGTCCAGATCTCTCTGCAGGGCCTCTCTGCCCTCGAGAGCATCAGTGGCTCCTCCCAGTTGTGTGTCATCGGCAAACTTTGATAACAAACCTTCAAGTCCTGCGCCCAAGTCACTTAGGAAGACATTGAAGAGGACTGGCCCCACCATGGATCCCTGCGGAACCCCGCTAGTGACTGGTCGCCAGCCCGATGTCACCCCATTTCCTATAACCCTGCGAGCCCGACCCGTCAGTCAGTTGCTCACCCGCTGCATTAGGCATTTATCCAGCTGGATGCTGGACATTTTGTCCTTGGAGCAAACTCTCACGGAGTGTGGTGGAGCCCTCTGCTTGGAAAACCTCATATATTACGTGTTTGAAAATGCATCATAATTAATGGCATTGTCTCAGGGAGGGAAAAACAGAGCCTTGTGTAGGGCAACAGCTGCCCCATGCTGTTCAACACCTGTGTTTTTGCACGTGTCCGTGGTGAAGAGGGTTATCCACTGCGTGGCTGCCTCTGCAGTGGCTTCCCCGAGCTCACCTGCCCTCTGTTTGTGTTCCCACCTTGTTCTGGTGGGTCAGGAGTAGTGTGGAGGAAGGACCTGCCTTGGTCACATCAGCGGGAGGGTTATCTCGTTTCCGTTGGAGCGTTAGCCCTTGTGATTCAGTCCTACAGGGAAGAGCTGGAGAGGGAGCAAGCGTCACGTGCAAGAGTTGAACGAGATCTGGATGAGGCCACGCAGAGGCTGATGATGGCCCAGGAGGAGATCCGGAGGTTGACAGACGAGCTGGATGCACAACGAAAGGAGCAGAGCAAAATAGGTGAGCACTTCTCTTGTGGCCACTCCTAATTACTGGCCTGCACTTAGCCCATCCCTGGTCAGTGTAAGCCTTGGACTTCTCACCCGGGGGAGCTGGAGGCAGGCTGTCCTGTGTCCTCTCTGCTTGTAATGTGGAAAAATCAGTGTCAGATGTTAGCCTGGTACCTAGGGAATGTGAATGCAGTCGTTAACAGTCACAAATCAGTTCATTCTGAGTGGGGAAAGCCGAGATGTGGGGTTATCTGATCCATGATGACAGCAGCAGAGTCTTGACTGCCTTCCTCTCCCTGGCTCATACAGGGAGAAATTCGTGCCCTAGGAGGGGATGGAGGGGAAATGATGACTTGGTCCAGAAACAGAGGTAAAATACCACATACACAGTGTTAGCACAGCTGGACCACTCATCTCTGGGTTCTTCAGGTGCTGTGTTTGGGGTGCTGCCTCGTTAGGAGCCATTAACAAGTGCTCCCAGCTGGAGCTTATCAGCAGTCTTGAAGTGACTGGTTAGATTCTTATCACTGCTAATATTTGCTTAACCTCCTTATTGAAATAACTGTTGTTGACCAGCCCTTAAGTATTACTTTTTTTTTTAAATACTGACTGTAAAAATAAAATTTTAAAATGTAAAAATTTTAAATACTGACTGTAAAAAAAAACAGTTTTCTAGAGGGAAATCAAACTACTTGATAAAGCTCCTATTGGAGTGGTCCCTAAAGCCAGGTGCTTCACTGCTACCTCCTACAGGAGATGTCCTGAGCAAAACACTGTTTTCTGGATGCTTTTTCTCTGGGTTACTTACATTGTCCCCAAATCTGTGATGCAGAATTTCAGTGGAGAACAGCAAAATGTGATAACGTGTTCCTGCCCCACGTGCCTTTGCAGAGACCGATTCACTTAAGGAGACCGGTACCACCTGGGTAGGGTTTATGTGCAAATCACAGGTCCTGACGCTGACCTCGCGGCTCATGCACAGCACTCAGACCTAGCAAAACCCTCTAGCCAGCCTCCAAACCCAGCATTTACAGGCTTTTAATCAAAGGCAGGGCAATGAGCACTCTGTGGGTATCTGCTTTGTGTATCGATTGATACCCGTGCGTCCCTGGGGATGGAGCGAGCGCGGTGTTGCAGCCTGCAAACAGTACTGCTTCTCCAGATCACGGACAGGCTGCAGCGTGCGACTCCTCTCAGTGGATGGTAGCCTGCGTGGGGAAATCGGTGTTTTATAATCTCCTTAAGTATCAAATGAATATAAGGCTTTCCAAACTGTGAGTAAGGGTTTAATGCTTGTTATGTCTGTGTGGTTTATTATGCTGCGAGTATTAGTGTGCAAAATTAGTGTTACAACATCGTAGTGGCTTCCCCGATGATGTATATCTGCATGCCTTCTCCTCCCGATGAGCTTCAGAGCCAACTGTTCTATAAATGAATTGATTTTCTAATAAAAACCTAAAATGAAATCTCTGATCTTTAGTAAAAGTCCACTTAAACAGTGTATTTTGGGTCAATGATAACTTCCAGCTGCTTGCTTGCATGGAAGAGAAAATACGAAATTGCTCCTGGCCAGTTTGCAGCCCAGTTATTGGGTCTTTGGTGATTAGAGATTTTAAATTGTGTGCCTAGCCATCTGCCGCTTTCATTTTTCTGTTCAGTTTTCCTTCAACTCTGTATTTAACAAAGCGCATTAAAAATGTTGCTGAGTTTTGAAGCGTACAAACGGACTGCCGCAGCAAAACTCTCTCTTCGTTATCCTTGTAGGATCAGCCTCGCGGTCAGCCCTGCAAGCACCCGAGAGCCCGGAGGGAGGGTGGAGGGAGAGTGGTAAGTCAGGCTACTTGCAAGCAGAGAAGATCCAGAATTTTATCGAGGCTTTCTGTAGGGGTAAACAGGCTTTTCAGCAAAATGAACACTTTGGTAGAAGGTGTTCCTCGCCTTTTATTTTAAATCCAAAACTGAAAATCCAATATTGAAATCCTTGTTTGAAACAGGGGTTTGGGTTTTTTTTGCCAGATTGGGACCAAGAAAGAAGGCATGTTTTTATTTTTGCCCGAATAACAGTCAAATTTCAGCTGAAATTTCCTGTGCCCAGCATTAAGCTGAAAAGGGAAAAATCTTTGTTCACCTTTTGTGTAAGGAAAACCGTCTTCTCACTAGTTTTACTTAGGATTAGGATACCAGTGTATACGTGGACACATTTCTGTCAGTGTGCTCCTAGTACAAACATCTTTTCCTATTTTTTGCACTTGAAATACTAGACAGTCTGCATTAATTGGTGTGATGGCTGCATATGTTTATTGATTCAGGCTCGAAGGGTTGGTATACAGCCGTAATTTTTACCGTACTGGCCATTTAATAGATATTAATGCTAGCACAACACTGATACATTAACTGTGATTGTGTTTCTGCTTGCAGCAAATTATGAATTTTATGATGAAAATAAGAAATATGGCTGTTTGGGTTTTTCAAAGCTTACCCGAGTTGTTTGTGAAACCTATGTCTAAATATCTGAGGTGAGGCATTTTCCATGATCTAGAGGTAAACCGAATCCCTGGAATAACTAGGGAGAGATTGCTGTGCCCCTGTAACAAACATAGCCCTGCTGTTGAACCTGGATCTCCAGAAACGTAAACCTCTACTATGTGAGTTCTTACTCACTCGTATGTAGGGGAGCTCCCCTCTGTGCTGTCGCACACGTACACCTCTGCATAAGGGCAACGCGATTTCAGAAACTTTATTTATGCGAGAGCCCCTCTCTGAGCTTGGTCAAGGTCCGAACTGGTGTGGGTGACCAGTTTGTTCTGTTCTGTACAGGCAGGGCTGAGCTCCAGAAGGCCATGGAGCACAACAGCAGACTGGACAAGGAAATTCTGGCGCTGCGAGCACGCGTCCAAACGCTCGACTTGGAAAGAAAAGCGTTCCTCGATCTGGTGAGTACCCATCTCCTGCTGCCGGATCTCCTGGTCTGCCAGGGCACCGACGAGCCTCTGCGTAGCCAACGCTCCTGGGCTGGCTCCTGACATTCATCCCTAGTCCTTAACCTGCCCTGCCTCTCTATTTCCCCTCTCTTTTCTATAGTCAGTCTTTCTAGAGCTGCAGTTCTGCTGTTTCACGGCTCGTGGAGTAATAAACTTTGGGAAACGGGCAGAATAAATAACCCAAGAGTGTTTCAAAGCAGCTGCTGTTACTGCAGCCCTGAATAAAAATTCGTCTCTCCCAGCGCCCTTCAGTGCAGGAGGAGTTCGATACGTCACCGACACCGAGGGGCTGTGCGTGCTCAAACGGAGCGCGTGCTTTAGGGCTTGCAGCGTCGAGCCCTGAAATCGGGGTTCTCCTGTGCCCGGCGTGCAGGATCAGCTCGATGCCTTCTGTTACCGGCCCATGTGTGCGCCGGATCAAGTGGGTAAATAGAGTAAGCAACTTTTCTACCTTTTCTTGAGGACTGTTATTAAAGACAGCAAATAAGTTTAATCTAAAGCCCAATACTAGCTATTTTTTAAACAATTTTAAGTTTGTGCTCATGTTTTGATACCTCTCAGCCTCCTTGGCTTTTTAATGTGGCTATGTTGATTTGCTCAGTAGAAGATAAACTTACAGCTTTTCATTTTGTGTGGGCTTTCTTAAGTGAATGCCATTGCTATTCATTTAATGTTTGACGTAATAAATGTAGGATTCTCGAAATGCAATAATCTTTATCAACAAGATAGTTCCTTACTGAGATTGCCAATAGTGAATTAACACAGCAATCTGTTTCCCATTAAAATGTGTCATTTGGCACAAATTCTGGTTCTGTTCTTAACTCTCAAACTCTTTATATCAGTCCTTCAGCAGCCTGTAACTGGTTGCCCGCAGTCTGTCATTACTTATGCCCCCTCAGCACAGGTAGCTCAGCAGCTGTCTTGCGGGTCTCTTGGATTAGAACGAGTATTTTTAAATTAATATAAGTATCTCTGAGAACACCATGCCCCTCTCTTTACTATAATATCGAAGACTTACTTTCTTGAACGTAATTTATTCACATTAGAGGATTTAAAAATTTTAGTACGTAGTTCTGTTCCTTGTGTTTTAAAAAGTTGCTGGTTCTTCCTTAGCATGGAGTCTAAGCATATCTGTAATCTCAAAGCTTGTATTTACAGGACAGTCTGTTTCTGGGTCTGCAAAAAAAATATTATTTAGTTCATATTCCTCAGCTTACATTTTTTTTTTATTCCAAATAACATTTTCTTTGCTTTAGGACAGTGCTGCTTTCAGTCACTATGTACACATGCACACGTGTGTGTGTGTGTGTATATATATATTTTAATATATATTAAAAAAAATACATATACACAAAAAACATACAGATACATGTAAGGTATTGTTTTCTCTGTACAGAAAAAAAGACGTGGCCAGACTGAGATCACTTCCATCCAACCCTGTTGTTAAGCTAAACGCAAATTACCTTTATTCCTTAGGAATGAGGTTTAACTGTCGGCATAGAAGTGAGAAACCCACGATTTTTCATTTGTAGAAGCTGAAAGCGTACTTTATTACGAGCCACAGGAGTTCTGCATCCCGAAGTCCTTTTTTTCCGCCTGTGAGGGATGGAGAGCCGGGTGAGGAGCAGGCTGGCCACCCGGCTCCGGTCTGGGGGGCTGTGGGACACGGACCTCGGCCCTGCGGTGTGCGTCACCGCTCGGAGTAGCGAGCCTCAACCGCACGGGAGCTGCTGTCTGTGTGGCGTGAGTGAGTCCGTGTGAGTGGGCTCTGCTGGTGCCTGTGGGGGTGGATGGAGGCGCAGCACGAGGCCGAAGAAAGGAAATGCTGAGGAGGTGGTGTGGGAGAGCTCTGCAACGGCTGATAGCTCCAGAGACTAGCAGTGCGGTTAAATCTGCAAAAAATGATAAACCTGGGACACCAGTGGTCTGCTGAACCTGTGCCAAGGTCCCTGGCATCGACTGCGTGAGGCTGAGGTGGCATCCGCGTGTGCTGCTGGGCACACTTAACGTACAGGATTATATCTGCATCCGATGAAGGTGAGGACGTGACGAACGCCCGTCCAGAAGCCACCGCGGTATGACCCTGCGCTTCCCAGGCTGGGGTTGGCCTCCCAGCTATTCCTCCAGCCCGTAGCCAAGAGTGAGTGTGTGAGTAAGTGACTGTGCGACGTGAACAGTTACCTGCTAAGAATAATATTATATGGATCCTATCGATAACAGCAAAGCCTGCAAGGTGTCCTCAGAAACAGCGGTCGTCATCTGTCTGCCCCTCTGCGCTCCATCCCATCCAGTAAAAGGGAATGTACCGCGTGTGCGTGATCAGTAATTGAAATAAATGAAGAAAAATCGCTTGCCCTTGAACGCAGCGCGGCATTGCCCCTTTTACTGCTCTTTACCTCTCTAAATAGTCTGAGGCCACCCAGTTGGAGCAGCCACATGATCTCAACCAATCCCTCAAGCTGGTTAATATTAATAAATCTGCAGTTTATCTACAGCAAATTTGAAGGGAATCTTAATTCTCTAAGACAGCAAGATGAACGCTCACCAAAAATAAAAGCAAATGTTTTCCTTTTGAAGGTTGAACAGCTCAAAGAGGAGATCTGTGAGTATCAGAAGAGCGAGAAGCAAGTGCTTCCATTGCCTGCGCCAGCCGAGACTGACGAAGTTGCAGCGTCCTCGCTGCAGGTATTTTCAAGGGCTTTTTGTCTGCCATTATAGAAAGCAAATGGAGCCAACGGGCACCGCTCTGCATTTCAGCCCCGTGCCGTAAACGAAAACGCGCGGCTTGCCGTGCAGAAACGCTTGTGTTCTCCTTCCTGCGTACGTGTGAGTGCATCCTGTGCAGTGTGACAGAGGGTTTATGCTGGGCAGGACGAACGCACTCCTGTGTAGAGCATGTCTGTTGGCGTAAGCTAATACCCACCTGTGCCTTCATATTATTATGGGTCTTGGGGTTTTTTTCTCTCCTATGGCCGGTGGGTTATCTAATGCAGATGGAGTAGCAGATGTAGCTTATGTTTTCTGGTTGTCTTGTTTGTTTATGGGAGACTCAGGTAGCTTTGGAATCACGGTGTGCTAAGATTTCAGTCTTAATTATGTGCTAACTCGTCATTTTCTCTTCGGTCACAGGCCACAGAGGACGAAGGGAGGGCTGAAGGAGACCACGTTTCAGGCAAAGCTGGCTCAGATCAAGACGACAGATATCAGAGTGGTGAAACACTTCATAAAAGGTGAGCAATGTAAAAATCCTTCTTCATCTTTTGTGTTTTCACTGTGGCTTATCTGGCGCTCTGGTTGCTGGTATTCTGTCTTGCAGAGTACATTTAAGTGTTGGGTTCTTTAGAATACTCTCTGGTACCAGCTTTGTTCCTCTGCTCCCAAATCGGAAAGTTTGGAGGTAATGCAGTCCTGAGTGGGTCTGGAGCCCTTGGCATCAAGCAGGCGGGAAGTTTGCTGGTGCTTTCTCCAGTTTGTTGCTTTTCTAAAAGAATAGGGTTGGGCTTTTGTGGCTCTCTGCAGACAACAGTGTTCTTTTCAAAATTGTTTTGCTGCTGGGAGGATTTCTCTGGATTTGGTTCCTGTCCAGGAGTGTACCAAGACAACTTGGCTTTCAGACTTAAATATGTAGACTGGGATTTTTAAGGGAAGTCAAAGCTTCATTCTTCTGTGGCCTGCTCAGGAAGCTGCTGCTGCGGCTCTTCTGGCAGGTTCAAGGAGGAAAGGGGGTTTCATCCCATCTCTTTCTCTTTTATTTTTCCTTCCCCCCCCCCCCCCCCCCCCAATGCCCAAGCCTGTTCCTCTGCCTCAAGCACTTGAATTTGCCATTGCCTCTCCGCTGTTAGCATCCTCGTGCCTGACCAGTTCTCTCCCCAGACCTTCATCATGCCTTGTGCGTAGAGCCCATCACCAATAATTCCCATGCGTCGCCACCTAAATAAGAGCAGGCACAGGTCCTGCTGGATGCGAGACTCGAAATCAGCAGGACAGAAATATCCCATAGTGAAAAACGCATTGGGTCTTCCTCACCGGCGAGAAGTGGTTTGGATGTGGGTCAGTGTGTTTACATGGCAGTTCTAGCCTCGGTGATGTCGGTCTTTGGTGCGTAGGTGCCGAGAGGTGATTGAAAACATCGAGGGCAGGAATTCACAGCTCCTTCACAAACTGCAAAAACTGGAGCAGGAGCACGAGGGTTTGGTTGAGCGCAATGAAGAGCTGGAATCAATTCTGGGAGAGACGCAGATCCAAACCAAGCAGGAGAAGGAACAGTTTGAGAGTGAGGTGGAGGGACTTCAACGGAAAGTAAGTAAGGAATGGAAGAAATCTGGGTCGGTTTTGTTTAATTCTAGCTGCTTTTCTCTCTACATGTTGATTAGTAAAATAAAATGATGTTTGACCTAAACCTGCATGCTGCTTTGTTTAGTTTGACAAGAAATATGACTAGCAAAATCTGCCGGTTTCAGAAAAGAGGGGAAAAGAAGGAAGAAGTTCCAGCAGTGAGTAAATGACGCTTGCTTGGAGGTGCCGATTCCCCCAGTGTCACAGCAGCATCGTCTCTTCCAGCTCCCGTCCCCGCTCCTTGGTGCCTGGGCAAGCAGAGTGAACTGGCTAACGTACCTCCTGCGCCCACAGGCGTGAGATCAGGCCGCGCTCCTTTCCCATCCAGCCTTTCTGTCCGTGTGGGCTGTGCACCCTTCGGTTTCTTGGCTGAGCTGAAGCAAAGCCTTTTTGTTTCAAATTTTAAGTTGCATCTTTTTTCCCCTGGAGCTGTTTCTTCTGAACCTCTTGTAGCTTAGAAGCTCTTATTTCCCCTGAGAAGCTCTCCTAGGTGCCATCAGAGCTCCTGACGGACTTCAGCGTCTGTCTCCTGCAGGAACTGCTTTTCCAGGTTGGACAGTTGTTTCTTCTGCCTGCAGTTCCTGGTGAAGAGCAAGTTCCAGGAAGCCCCAAGTCCTCTTGAGGCTCAGAAGAGAGGCAAGAGGTTTTCCTGAAGCCCATGAGTTGTGCCTTAACCTGGCACCCATGACAGAAGTCCAGGCTTTGACTTGAATCCCTAACCCCTCTCCAGGCCTGCCCAACAGATGAAAATGGCCAGTGTGGGACACTGATGCTCCTTGATCCCAGGAAAGGTCACCAGTTAAGCCTGCTGATGACAAAAGATTGCACTTTTGGCTTTTCCCCAAGCACAGCGTCTTGCCCGTGTGGCAAACACCAAGGTGCTTCTGGGTGCGGGGGGCCAGGACCTGCAGTGCCTGGGGACATCCCTGCTGAAAATAACAAATCTGAGGGGACAGTGAGTTTCTCTCGTCACCTGCTGTCTCTTGCTGCAGCATCTGCTGTTGAACGGGGCAGGCATGGCTGGACACAGGTTTTCCAAGAGCTGTGCTAAGCTGATACATCTGGAGAAGCTCGGCTCAATCTTGATCGAGGTGTGATCTCACCAGTCTCTCTCTCTGCCGTGTCCTACGCGATTCGGGCACCCTCAACCCGGGGCAATCTGGATCTTTTCCTGTTAATAGGACAAGACTATTCAGATCATCCTTTGACTTTAGGAGGTTGATAGAAAGTCTTTGTTATTTCCACTCATCTGCGTGTGACAGTCAGGGAGCCTCTGGGAAATTGCAGAGGTGAAGCACCCTGTTGATGATCTGGTTTACCAGAACCATGGCAACATTAGAGGTCTCCTTGCAACACCTGCAGAGCCTTCTCCATCCACCTTTTCAGCAAGGATTAAGTTATTGCTGAAGCTTCTCAGCCTGATGCTGCCTTTGTCAGAGTGGTCTTTAGCCTCGATTTGCTGGAGGGACTCTCCATCCCTCTGGAGGGAGCTCCGTGAGGAGCACCCGTGCTTACTGACTGGTTTGTGACTACTTGCCCCCAGGGAAAAATACTGTTTGCAGCATTTGTGCAGCATCACTACCAGGGTGTGTGATCCCTTATAGACAGGGCAGCTGGTGAATTTACGGCCAGAGAGAACAGAGGAGGCCAGAAGTTGCCCTTGCTAGGTCGGTAGGTGGGCTTTTCCCCCAAAAGGCTGGCTGAGGACGTCTCTTCCTCTGGCTGAAGCCCTGCCTCCTGGCCAGAAGCTCTTCCTTCCTTGGGCTGAGTTGCCCTCTCCCCCCTGTCCGTGATTAAGAGATGCTCTCTGTAGCGATCGTGGTCCTGGATTGCCGGGCGGCAGGACCGGCCCGTAGAGGACCTTGGTTTTCTGAGGTGAGAAGGAAGGGCACGCACAGGTTTTCAACCAGGAGTGAGTGGTGCTCGGCCATGTCCCTACGCTTGCTGTTGTGTTAAAACGTGATGTGGGAGATAGCACAGGTGTGAAGGCATATCCCGTGTGAATGCTGAAGCAGCCACACATCTCCAAGGTTAATTGTTCAAAGGAAGAAAAGACGAATTACTTGTAGCCTCTGGCTGTGAGGAAGATGTCTTTAAATACAGTGAAACAGACTGAAGGCATGTTCAAATATCTTAATGAAGGATGCCAGCAGACATCATGTTTCTAAGTCTGTAGCTGAGGAGCCAAGGGCAGGCTCTCTGATGGGAATGGCAAAAGGTCTGCCCACCATGACTGTGCTTTTGTTTAAATCAGGGTTTGTTCAGCACACACTGAAATGTTTCCCACTTTCTCGCTGAAGTAGGATAAACGCAACCCTCCACAAATCAAACAAAATGCATTTTCAGTTTGGAGAAATCCCTCCTTTGCTCAGTGCGTTGTTAAACAGATCCCTGGGAACGCCGCTTTGGGGAACGCGGGAACAGCGGGGAGCACCGAGTAGCCAAGGAGATGCGAGGCATTTTGGCTGGCATGAACTTGGCAGCCGCCGTAGCTGAAAAAGAGACAGAAAAGAGGCACGCAGGGCAGCGGAGGAGAGACGGGCCGACTGCGGGATGGAAGAGGAGGTGGGTTAAACCTCAGATAAATCCAGCGTCTGCTCAGATGGAGGGGTGCAGAGCTGCACCCTTCCTCTCCGAGGGGCTTTTGGGTGCCTTGGAGGTAACGAGGGAAGGACCGCGCGAAGGCAGGTGCTCTGGAGCCTGGAGCTGCTGGGTGTTTGCCAGCCTGCCCCATGTGAGACCGACTTGGAAGGCTTTTCTATTTTGGCATGCCTACAAAAGTCTGGGCTGATTAGGCCACTGACTCAGAACGAGGACACCAGGATACAATGTGAGTATTGTTCTGCCGTTGGCATGGGACTTAAGTGCGCAACTTAAATGCTTAAAAGTTAGCAGCTTGGAGGAAAAATAAGCAAAATGATAGAAATGCATAGCTGGGTATCAACTTCATGACCAAAGGTTGGCTGGGGGGTGGGAAGTGGAGGTTTATTGTGCTTTCAAGATCCCTTCCACAGCTCTAATGTCCTGCTGAACCCCAAACTATCATCTAGTCGTGCAAGAGGAGGGGGGTTTATTGCCCTCTAGCTCTCCTGTAAGAGGCCTGGGTGTTTCACCCCACTCACGTCCTTTGAACACCCAGCCTGGGTAACGGCATCTGTCTTAAAGAACAGTCTCACAGCAGCTTTCCCCTGTTAGAGATCGTTCGCTGCTGGGAGCTTCAAGAGAGCCATCTTGTGCCTGAAGGCTGTCAGTGAAAGCAAAGCTCCCGGGCTTTGACATGCTGCTTTGTAATCGCTTTAAATGGACTGGGATTGGCAGAGACTTGGCACTTCTTTGGCTTGCGCTTCCCATTGGAAAGGAATGAAAGATGATCTCTGAATAAGTGCAAAGAAAGGAGTGTGAGAAAGGCATAAGGCATCTTACGTGCTTCACCGTGCACTCATCTGTATGAGTGGGGCGACGGGTGTTGCTTGGATGGGTACGGGGTATGCCGGGTACAGATGAGGCTGGACGGCATCTGCAGCTGGACTTCATCTCCTTCCAGTGTCACCACTTACTCTGCCACCTCGTTCGGTGAAAGCCCAGCTCGGGCGGTGGGAAGGCCAGCGTGGCGGTTTAGAAATAAAACCAGCACAAACTTTCTTCTGAGCGTAAGGAGCTGAAAGGAAAGGCTGCTGAACGCCGTGCCGGCTGGCAGCGGAGCAGAGGGCTTGTGAGTGCCAAGACTCAGATTTTGAAAAAGCATCTGCAGGAACCATAATTGGGAGGAGAAGCTGGACTGCTCCTGTCCCCTTTAAGCCCTTTAAAACTGCAGGACCGATAATCATTCCCACGAGATCCCCCCCAAGGCTAGACGCCTCGGGGGGAATGGTGCAAATGCGGAGGGAGCACTTGTCCAAACTCTTCTCTGCCAGGAGAAGTACAGAGGTCAGCGTTGTGCTGGCTCAAGTCTGGCGTCCTCGGAGCCTCGCGGGAGGGAGTTACAACCTCCTTTGGGTGGTGGAGGGACCAGGACGAGTCCTGGTGGACTGGGTCCAACATCTGCTTGGATGAGACCAGCTGTAGGGGAGCGAGCGCTGCAAGAGCATGGGAAAGGAGGATGGCCCGTGATATAAATCAGGGTCTCGTGGGGTCCTCCGTGGTGGGAGAGCAGCACGTAGAAGGCCCACAAGCTGTGGAGGCCTTGAATTTTCACCATATGCCTGGGTCGTTTCTCTCCTTTTGTGGAGCAGGGTTCTTTCATTTTCGGACTTGGCCTTGGACGGCTCCTTCACCCTTTGAAGCAGCGGGATGAAAGACGTGAGCTGGAGCTAGCCCACGCTGGCGGCTGTCCACGTCCCCTCCTACTCCTCGTTTCCAAACATGGGGCTTATTCTGTAACAGCAGCACAAGGAGCAATGTAGCAGTAGTTGTGCATTTAGTACTAGTGGTGAGTACTGGTTTGGTTTTAACTTGCGGTTTGTCTATGTTAAGATCACAAGTTTAGAAACAGAGTTACTCGAAGTGCAGAAGAACAAAACTGAGATGAGTGGGGAAGAGCAGGCATCGTCTGGAGCACAAGAGATGCAAGAGGTAAGAGGTTTGCCTTGGGAGAGAAATTGTTTTATTTAGAAATGTACTAAATGAGCACCTCCTGGGAATGCTCTTTGCCGCCATCTTCTGAGAACTTGTAGACCATCAGCTCCTGCAAGACAGATGGATGTCTTTGGAGGAAAGCAGCTAACATGCCAATGTTACCTCCCTGATCGCTCATCTCTCTTATGAGATTGTCTTGCCTTCAGCACTGCGGAGCTTGTTGACTCCCCGGTGAGAGCGAAGGGTTTACACATGCAAAGGTGCTTGACTCTTGCTTAGGGTTTAGTGGAACCTCCGTGGCACGTAGGTATGGGCACAAGGCTGTTTCCCAGCTGGTTTTGGGCTGACTTTGCTGTCGGTTTGGTACTTGCCAGCCAGACAAGTGGATCTGCCAGGTGTATAAGCCAGACAGAGCTCATTACATGTGGGAGCGGACCCTCCCAAGGTGTCTTGGGTCAGGTGGAGGCTCCAGGCCTTCAGAGATGCCCAGCCAGCCCTGGGTATAAGGTGCAGGAATCCTGCTGGCAACTTTTGAGAACTGTTTTTCCTATCCTTGTTTTCTGGAAGACATGTTTTCTGCAATTTGTTTCTCCTTTGCTAGAATAAATGATGCTGTAGAAGTGACTCTTTAATTTTGCTTGTTCCAGATGCTGGAAAGCTGTCAGGAAACGATAGAAAAGTTGGGAAGTCAGCTGGGAGAGCGGAGAGAACGGAGAAAGCAACTTGCATCTGAGCTTGAACTGTTACGAGAAGATCTGAAGGTTGAGAAGAAGGTATTGGGCAGCCAGGTACATATAGCTCCTACAGCGGGACTCCCTGCAGGAGGCAGCTGCCTTTTGTGTCTCCATAAAACGTCCCCAGTTGCCCCCCAAGTGTGTTGCTTGGCTTCTCTTGATGCATTTCTCTAGTCCGGCCAGTTTCAAAGCTTCTTTGGTAGATGGTTTTAAATCCATCTGCTTTAATGGAGCTGTCTCTGACTCCAGGATTTATTTTTCCTTTCAGTGACTGTAATAACAAAACAGTAATTCAAAGTTTGTAGCCAAAGCCCCCTTCTCTAGAGGACAGAGTGGAAGGTTTCAGACTTAGGTATTTATTGCAGGGTTATTTGTGTCCATAAGGCTCGTGATCATGAGCCTTCATCTCTCCGTGTCACAACATGGCAGGGTACTTGTAGATTTGAGCCAAGACCTCCCTGCAGAGCAACATCACGGTTACCCCTTAGCAGCGATTGCTTTTCTGAGGTCCATCAACTGGCTAATTCTGAATCTGTTTAACATGGGTCCCCTTTAATGTTAATAGTATCTTTCTTAGCCAGAATACGGCACGATAAGAAGTCAGAACACCTGAGTCAGAGAAGTCTACAGGAGCAGCTTGCTGGCATCCCGGCGCCGCCTTTTGTTACGTGCCCTAAGGACCTCGGTACACTTTCCTTGAAGCGATTTAACTGCTAGGTAGACTTCTGGCAGGTTTATCTCTGCTGGGAGAGTTGCTGGTGCTCTCGTCTTCCAGTTGGGCCACAGAGGGGAGAGAGTGTGTGATGCCAGCAAAACTGCAAAAGGGCTGGTGCAGACATAGGCAGGATAGGGGCTGAAAGTTAGGCTAAAAACTTAGGAGAGCTGCAGATCTGTGGCCTGGATCAGGCAGACAAGGGGGACCTGAGGGGGACTGGCAAAGGCGGGGTTTACATCTATTACAAACCCCATTTTTAGCACTCTGAGAGGCCTTAAACCCCATCGCTTCCTTGAACGCAAGTGAAAACCAATGAAAGTCCTGAACTGTTGGCGCAACGGCACATACACGAGAGTCTTACTGGAGGAACAGTGGCATCTAGAGGACAGGACTTTTGTAGTGCTGTTAGGCAACAAATTCACATTGCAAAAGCTCGGGATGCAGACCAAGCCTTGCCAAAGAGCGGTTTAGGAAGGGACTAGGTCAGTCTATGGATACGCATAGGAAAAGGAATTGTCTGATTTGGAGGATAATGGGGAAAACGGGAAGAGTCACTCTTTAACCTTTGTATCCCGATAATTCCATCTACTCGCGGTCCAGGGACCTTTTAAACAAAATCATACATCCCTGTAAGTTTGGTTGTAATTCAGCCACCAGTTGGCCGGTGGTTTTGCCTAAGGAGAGGACTATTTTTCCATCAAAGGGATCATGAGACGAAATCCAACGACCTGCTTTAGACTGGACGGCCGTAACGGTCCTTAAAATAGAGAACTTTGCATGTGTTTGGTGGGATGCCTGACTTCACAAATGGGTTCATTCCCTTTTGCTAGAGTAGCTGTATTGGGACGAATCATTTACCAACTGAGTGCTGGGAGTTAGCTTGGCATGAAATCATCGGGTTCACGATTTGAGGTTGTTCAGTGTTGTGTTTGTCAGGACGTCCAACACATAGAACGGGCGAGTAAATTGGATATTTTTTTGTTCTTGTGATTGTTCATAATGTGCTATGAAGTGATGCTATGCAGAGAGCTCTTTGCGTTTGTTTGGAACTCTCTTCTTGCTTTTAAGAGGTTTTTGGACATTTGAGAGGAGAAAGCTTTTTCTGAGCTTGTAGTTAGGGGTGCATTACATCCGCTCACTCCTGTTGTTTCCTCACCAGGGGTTGCCTGACTCAAAATCAGAGTTTACAAACCGTTGTAAGAACTTTCCAGGTCTCCAAAGAACATCAGCAAGCACGGATCTCATTAACGTATCCCATGAGAAGCTACAAAAAGATGATGCTTCGTTAGATATGGAGGTGAGAAATGTAAAGAAATCCCCGTTGTTCTGGTATCTGATGCAGGCAGAAAGTGTTAGTGTATACCGCTCAAATAGAAATAAATTCATCTTGGTGTAGATAAGACGACCTGGAATTGAAATATTAGTGCTAGCATACACTCAGGAAGAGCTATTGATTAAAAAGCTTTAGGAATCAAAGTCATTGCTAGCATTTAGTGGACTTAATAGCATTTTTCTTTGAAGGCTTTGGTTTCACTACTGCTTAGCAGGGGATATTAGACTGGGCAGATTCCGGTTCCGATCCAGTCTGGGAGTTCCTGTGTCCTCATGCACTCCTCGTGCCTCCCCTTCTTGCCCCTTTTATTTTCTTGGCATCTTCTCTTCACGTCTCAGGTTTTGGGTCTGCCGTTGCCTGGTGTTAAGGCATTAGGTGATGTTGAAAGTGGAGAGCAGCCATCCGTAGAAAGTTGGTTTGGGGTGAGTTGGATGGAGGATGCGCTCTGTGTGAGACAGCTAAATACATAACTCGTGCTCTTCCCGTTTTTCCAAGAATTGCTAGTTTTGTAAAGAAATATGGGACAAGATATAAAGCCCTGAGAACTATAGATGGGCAGCAGAAGGATGAAATCAAAGAAAGAAATGTGATTTGATGATAGTTTACACACAGCTACTTCCCATGGAGAAAAAAGGACTTGCACGTGTGTCTTCGAGGGTGAAGAACTCCAATAATTTAGCTACAGAATCACACGCCATGCCTTGATGAAGTCCCCAGATTGCCTTATACTGCTCAGAAGGTTTCCACGAGACCAAAGAAAATCAAAGTCGTGGTGTTTTCTGACCTTACAGGTCTCTGAACTCCTACAGGAAAGCGAACAGATTAACAAACTCGAGCAGAAGGATGAAGATCTATGTACAGACGAAAGGATGTATGAAGAACAGATGGCTAAAGTAGTATTTTTGGAAGAACAGATCAAAAACTTGAGGGATGAACAAGAACTGCTCTGGTAAACCTTAACAAGGCCTGTGATACTTTCTGCTCCTTACCTTTGCTGACTAATTTTTTAGTCTTTTAAAAATCCCCATAGTGCTGCTTCTGGCAAAAATGGGCACAGCAGCTTTGTGTCTCCTTTATCAGGTAATCGTCTCTCTGTAGAGATTTTGGTGAATAAGCATTTCCCTTAGTGACACCATGGTCAGTCAGGAGTAAACTCTTTTTTTCTGCAGCTATTGCAGATTCTGAACGGCATAAATGAGAGCTGTCCTTAGGGAGGAGGCTGCTTCTCTTGGAGCGAGGTGGTATTTGGACCAACGTGGTCCCCAAAAGCTGCCATCGTGGGCTGGGGCTCCTTGGGGCTCACTGCTGCCAGCAGCCGATGATACACACCCTGCTGTGGATTTTGGTTGTCCTTGCAGGGCGGGTGTCGGCAGGCGTTGGGACTGTAAATAAAGCTCTTAGAGGTGTCCCGACTCCCCTTTTCCGCAGAGCAATTCAAATTTGGAGTTGGAGCATCCATGCTCAGGCTTTCATTAGTAAGCAAAAGCTCGGATTAAATCCGGTGTAGTTACAGTCAGCTCAGTTACCTGGATAACTAGGTACTGAGATAAAGTAAAACCGAAAGAGGTGGGTTAGCTTACAGGGACGTAAAGTTTGGATTGAGATAAGTGAGACAGCTTGATCGGGAGACCTGAGCCTGCACTTCCATCCAGCGAGGCGTGGTGTGCGTGCTTCTGTGCCGCCTGTGGGCGCAGAGCAGCTCGCGTGGCCCCCTGCGAGCGTTTCCTTAGCCAGCAGTTCACCTGCTCACGAACTGAGAGCTGACCCTTTGGACACACGTTTTTTTGCGGGCCGGTGTCCAGGGGAGACTGACCCTTGCCCAGAACTGCTAGACCCAGGATTAAATCCCCTTTGGAGCCTCCCGAGACACTTGAGCATTTCACTGGACTCTGGTATCCCAAGTTTTTCTGCTTCCGGGGGTGGTTTCCCTTGGATATGTATAGTTATCTCTCTCCTTTACTATTTCTCCTTCAAGTTCTGAATTGCTAGAAAGCAACAAGAAGAGGGAGGAGCTAGAAAAGCAGCTGAAAGAGAGCAATGAAGAAAAACGGTTGTTACTGGAAGAAGTTGCCCAGCTAAAACAAGATATCCTGACCGCGCGGGAGCAGGGCGACAGCACGCTTGAAGAGGCTTGGAGGATGCATCGAGGCATGGCGCATAGAGAGAACAGGTTTCTCGTGTCGCAGAGCTCTGCAGGCAGTTTAGATGGGAGCTTTAAACAGGTATGGGCAGCTTTGCCATCTGCACCCTACTTTTGTTCACTAATTTAGTGGCAAAACCTAATTAAAGTGTACCAGAAGCCGGTCCTTGCAGCGTTGTAGTGTTAGCATGCTGGGGGAGATGAGAGGCTGACTGATTTGCTTGGGGAAAATGTTTGGAAATAGGAATGTCATCATTTCCTTCCATTATGTTTTTGGACGTGGTGGGAACTTGGACAAACTGAATGGTCCCCTTAGTACACATGAAAGAAAGAAAAGTTATACAGTCCTTAGATGATGTTTTAAACCTCTTGGAGCTCTTCCTCAGCTGCTTTTTGGAGCGTGAGCAATAGAGCTGGCTTGCTATTCCCAGAACGGTCTTGCTCTTGCTGTAGGTAGAAGCCCTTCCTCTTCCCTGCTCCTCCTTGGCATTTTCTGCTCTCGCACTCCCGTCCTTGAACTCATCCTCACGAGCAGCTGGGTTTTGCTGCGGCCCTGTGCCCGTGCCTCAGGTACTGCTCTCCAATAGGCAAGACCCCTATTTGTCTCTACGTTTAGCTGTGTTTTAAATGCAATTTGTTCACCTTTCTTACCGTGCGATATAAAAAAAGAAGGGGAAGAGGAGCTAGGCTGCCAAGAGGGGAAGAAATGATGAAGGTACCCAGGATGGGGAGTCTGAGAAGGCCTAAGGATTATATGCAAGCGTTTGGGAGAGAAGAGAGGACAGGGTGGCTGATACCAGAGTGGCTGATATCAGAGTCGTGCTGATACCAAGCAGCAGCACATCTGTACAGCCAGAGCAGACCGAAGCAAGATACAA
This sequence comes from Platalea leucorodia, assembly GCF_965183815.1. Classification (NCBI taxonomy): domain Eukaryota; kingdom Metazoa; phylum Chordata; class Aves; order Pelecaniformes; family Threskiornithidae; genus Platalea; species Platalea leucorodia. Next base: position 8,872,368 of record NC_138839.1, read on the forward strand.
GGTGTAGAGGGGATGCTGAAAAGGATCCCGATAGAAGCAGGTGGGGAAAAAACCCAGAAAACCTAAGTGATCTCAAGGGCAAATGACATTGCCAGATCCCACAGTGCCGGGGCAAGACTTCCCAGCTTGGGGATTTATCTGAGAGGGGAAGCTCGATCTTCAGTGGATTTCATCTGGTCCCAAGACCAGAGGGTGAAGACACAAAGCGGGAATGCAGATCGACAGATGGCTGAAAGTGATGCTGGGAAGCAGGGTTATGGTACACCAAACACGGGAAGAACTTCTAGGCTGTGTACAAGGCACTTGCAAGAAGATGGGTGAACCAAAGAGCTCCGTTATCTTCTGAAAGCCATCACAGACCGTCAGCGACCACCTCACGGTGTCCAGGCTGCTGTTGCACCGTGCCAGCGTGTCTGTTCCCGTACCGCTGCCCGGACTCGCTCTGGTCCTGCTGCCTCGGGGAGCTGCGGCTGGATGTGCCGCTCCTGCGTGGTTGCCTTAGTGAGACTCTGGCACGAGAGTTAAGAGTAACCTGGGTGGTGTTGCTTCTGTTCGACAGGTTAGTTTTAACAGGGATTTGTTCCCTCATCCAGGTTATTGCATCTTCTCTCTCGGCCTCAAGAGTTGTGCGAGCTTCTCCGAGGGGATGGACAGGGCAGGGAGCAGCACGTAGCGTGGGGGCAGAAGAAACGCTTGCCCGGCTTTACCCATCTTCCTTCTTAAATGCCCTTAAATCCTACTGGCATACTTCTACCTTTCTTAATTACCAGTCGTCATCTTTCCTTGAAGTTAACTTCCATGTAACCTTTGTTGTTTTACTGTTTCTGCAGAGTCTGTCTGACGAGAGATTCCAGCAGCAGGAGGAAAAAATGCGGCAATTGCGGCAGGACCTGCGTCGCGTTCAGAACCTGTGCAGCTCGGCCGAGAGGGAGCTGAGATACGAAAGGGAGAAGAACGTCGACTTACAAAAGCAAAACCTCTTGCTCCAACAGGAATGCACCAAGGTAGGAACAGAGCAGGGAGAACTGTTTGAAGACAGCATCACGTCATTTTACAAGCTATGAGGGGTCTGAGGTGCTGGTTTCAACAGACTGGACCTGATTTACATTTGACCGCACAGGACCCGGGGCTCTCAAGCACGCTCTGTCTCAGCTCTATGGAAATTGCACTGCCTCCAGATAAAACTTTGGGTGTGCTGTACTTGCTCCCTGTATTTCTTTTTTATTCTTGTTCACTCTCTGGTAATCCTGTTGCCCCTTTCCTAATCAAGCCATTTCAGATGATATATGTTGAAGTGCAAACTTGATTTCTTCTTCTTTTGAAACTCAGGTCAAAGCTGAGCTGAAGCAAGCCCGGGCAAAACTCTCGGACACAACTGAAACATGCTCCTCTCTCTCAGCACAGTGGGAAAAAAGCCAGCAGAAGGTCAAAGAACTCGAACAAGAGCTCTTGAAGTGCTCCCAGGCTGATAAACTGCAGAGCAGTCTGCAAGAGAAACTTGCACAGGAGAAATCCAAAGTATGCGAAGCACAAAAAAAGGTAACTAGTCAGCGTGAGCGAAGTTAACAGGCGGTATGTTTGTAGCAGTTTCGTGCAGCTGTAGTTCAGCAGAAAGAAGAACTAGCACCTCATGAATCAGTTCCCTGAAGTCCATTTTGCTAGTCCGTTCTGAGAGCACTTGGCTGAATATTTTAGGAAAAATGTCTGTTGTTAGTCGGAGCATAATCAAGGCAATAGGAGCCAAATCTGATGGCTCAGCTCCCGTCTCTAAAGCTCAATATCTCCGAGAATACTGGTGGTAGGGCTGGCAGGCGCAGGGAGCCCAGCTCCCGTTCTTGCCAAGGAGCTTTGCTGCTGTTTGCTGTCGGGTAAATTGCAAAAGCTTGTGTTTTCCGTGGCATCGATTCTGCCGTGTTCCTGCTCTAATCGTTGGATTTGGTTTTGAAGTGCAAGATCAAATTAGGTGCAAAAAGGATTGTTGCTAATGACATAGTATCTGATCCAAAATCTGGTAGCCTTTGGAAAGGCTTTACTTTTAATGGACTTTGACACAAAGACATGCAGAAGTACTTTTGAGTAGAAGCAAGCAAATCTTTCATTCCCGTGACTCGCATACTGTGGGATCAAAGGGATCTGAATCCCTTAGATACTGGCCTATAAATTCAGAAAGTTTAATCCGTGTCCAATTTTAATCCAAGATGTCAAAACTCCAGCAAAAGCTAAAAGATTCCCAACACCAACTCCTGCTGGCAGAGGCCCGTGTTTCAGACAAGAAACTCCTGGAGGAGGAACTGAAGGAGGCCCGAGAAAATGAAGCTCGTGTGCAGCAAGAACTTCACGAGGAGCAGCTGAAAAGGTACCCAGAGCTGGGTAAGAGCCGTTCTGCGTGCGGAGGGCAGGCGTGTGCCAGCAAACGCTGCTGTGCCAGCCTGCCAGCGATCTCCTGCCGCTCCCTGCCTGGCCCTCGGTGGGCTCACAGTCACTGTACCACCGGTTTCGCTTCCTATTTCTCCTTTTGATCTGCCAGTGCCCCTGGCAGAACTCCGCAGGATCCCCTCTTTATGAGATTTAAAAGATTTTTGGAGACTTCAGCTGCCTCAGAAGGCGCGTGGCCCCTCCTGCCAGCCCAGCGATTTGGTTTACCCTCTAGATGCCAGCAGTCCCCTTTCTTGTGCAGCTGGGATTGATGACTGCAGATACATCATGCCCCCTTTCACGTGCCACTGGGACATGGGGACGACCAGGATGCACTGATTTCTTTCTACCCCCAGCGTTGCCGGGGCAGGTGCAGAGCAGGGTGATGATGTTTTTAGATCACAGCCAGCCTTGACTTCACGGTGGCACATCAGGGGCTGGCCTCCACGTCGGTGTCTCACCGTCACCCCACCGTGCTTTTAGGAAGCTCCTGGAGCAGCAGGTGGAGGAGCTGCGGCTGCAGTCACGGGAGACGGAGGCGTCGCTGGCCAAGATGCACGTGGAGCTGCAGGCCAAGGCTCTGCACGTCCTAGAAGATGAGAGGAAAACTGACTCCAGCGAGGTGAGCTGCGGCACGGATGGGTCCTCAGCACCCAAGGGGATGCCGTGCTGGTGGCTGACTCCAAAGCAGACCGCCGAGCTCTTGGGGGAGATGGGGCCATCCCAGTGTGAAATCTGTACCTGGGAACTGCTGAAATAGGGTCAGATCCAGCCAGGTGCTGAGCCCTTGTAGATCCCACTGATTTAAACAGGAGCTGGAGGAAAAACACCATCCCATCTTGTGTAGGCTTCCTGGGGATGCAGCTCTGAGGGCACAGAAGGAGAACTTGATGGCTTCTTCCCCTTTTCTTGCAGAGCGTGGAGCTTTTTGCAGGAAAATTTCGGCAGAGTCCGCTGTCTGGGAGGATGCGTTACCTCTCTCTGCCGTGTTGAAGCCTACGGCCCCCCCTGCAGCACAGAAATCCACACTCCCCCTTCTTTAAGGGGAGGAGGCAGTGGCTTTGGGGGGCAGAATGGATGGATGTTATCTGTAGTGGGAACCACTAGGATTTATGACAGAGAAGCTTTGGAGACCAGACTGAAAGGAGGCAGAAGGGCCCCTACAGCTGAGGACACACACACACACAAATAAAAAATAGATGTTTTCCAGCACCTCCAGTGTCAGAAGGAGAACCAGAAGCTTGCAGAGCAACTTTCACTGCTGAAGGAGGAAAACAAAGCCCTTTACGAGGAAGGAGTCCGTCTCCTGAACCAGAAGGACCTGTATGTCAGGTAATGATGGGAGCAGCAGGGGATATGTAGGCATGAAAAAACCTACCCAGAAATTGCTGTTTACGTACCTGGCAGTGACGCTGGATTTGACTGTTCTGGAGCCTTTCTTGTCTCTCCTGTTCAAGGCATTTAGCATGGAGAGATCTGCCTTAACCTGACGCCCCGGCGTGCGGTTACGTTATGCATCGCGTGCCTGCTGTCGTGTTCTCCCCGGCAGCTGAAGGCGGTGCAGAAAACGAGTGGGTGCCTAGGCAGGGCTGTGGGTGCTGCTGTTCAGGGTCTGGCGTTGGCAGAGATGCGCCGTGGACCCGCTCATTTCTCCCCAGAGTCCTTTTGGTCTCGTTTGAAGCCCAGTAGCTTTTTTGTCACGAGTTTTGAGCAAACGTGGGCAAACGTCCCTTACATGGTAGAGCTTTCTCTTTTTTTGACATAATTTTCCCTTCTATCCCAACTGGATGAAAACAAACAAGAGCACTGCCTAAACGGGACAAGTTTGAGGGGAAGAGCACGGATCACAAGTCTCGGTAGACACAAGTATTTAGCCCCAGTGTTGCAGCTCTAAGAAGTGCCCTCTGAAGTAGCTCTTTCTGCAACCTGTTTGCCTGACCCTCGCTGTTTAGGATTTTTCTTTGTCTGCCTTTTTCCCCCATACACAAGTACTTCCCTTAACCACCCGCATCCCCACCCAAATAAACAGCTTGCTCCCATTTACCCTTTCCCTGTTACTTCCAGTTTTGGTGACTTTATAACCCTGTTTGCTATGAAGAGCTGAGAGGGGTGAGCACAAGGATTTGTAAAACTGGGAATCAGTTTTGGGAATGCTTTGGGTCCCTTTCCCTCAAGCAATTTCCATTTGGTTGACACTTAACAATATAACCTTTGCAACAAAAAAAAAAAACCCAAAAGGAGCTGGGTAGATGGCTGAGGCTCCCAGTTCAGGCTTTGAAGAGCCTGAATAAATACAGGACATCTCCTGCCTTGCTCTTGACCCAGAACGCAAAAGCGTTTCACAGCTTGATGTTTGTGTCTCTGCCTCCTCAGGAAATATAATGAAATGCAGCTCCGCCACAAAGACAAGATCCGCCGAGCCAAAGAGACCTTTATCCACGAGGTGAAACAAAGGGACAGCAGAATTAAGCAGCTTGAAAACGAGCTCAGCGAGTCAAAGCTCCAAGTGGAAAAGGTGAGAGAAGACATCAAGGGCTTCTCCCGCGAGGGAAGGCAGGGGAGCAGGCTGCAGCGTGGCTGCGGGAGCATCCCTTCTTCCAAAAAGAAATGCAGTTTAGGAAAAAAAAAAGGAAAAGAGGTTTAGGAAGAGCTGGTTTGCAGGCAATGGGATTGCAGCGTTAAACAGCCAGGCGGTTGGAGCACGGGGAGCTCTGCCTGATGGGCTGCTCCTGCTCCGTGCGCAGGACTGGCGCTGCCCTGGGAAACAGCGGGCAGTGCCAAGGGCTCCAGCCCGTCCTTGTAGCAACAAAAAGCCAAAAGGAAATTCCTGGCTCAAGTTTGTCCTTGGGGGGAACCCGTGTCCTCAAATCCCATTCAGAAACTCCCCGAGCTCCATCTTCTTTTGCCTCAGAAGTATTACTGCTGGGAAGTCACTCAAAAGCCGCTTTTTGGGGTACGTTACATCAAACAGCATATCGCTTCTAGGAGTGACCACGCTTGGTGGTGACCCCTTTGGTGAAGTGCTCTAAGCTTTACAGAGGACAGAGAAGAGCGAAGCGTAACCGCTGGTTATTTCCTTCTGCTCAGGGGAAGGTGCTGATTGCCCAGATCGCTGCTGAGAATGAGAAATTACTCCAGGAAAGAAGACGGCTCCTCCAGAAAATAACTGACCAAGAGGAGACCCCTTGGAGCAACCGCTCTACGATTGCCACCCTGCAGAGCAGGTAGGCACTTAATGATGCCCATGTCGCCGGGAGCCTGCCTCTTCCCAGCACTTCTCCGGTTTTATGCCTATTTCTCTTAAGAAATCCAGAGGAAAGCCTGAACTGCACCCCAGTCACTAGCGCTGCGGCTTTTAATTGCTGTGGGATGTAATGAGCCCCTTTCCCCAGCAAAGCCCTCGGCATACAGCTGAAGGCTGCGGAGGCCAAAGGGTCCGAGGTTGAAAAAGAAAATGCCCCTTTGAAACCGTAGCATGGCCGGAAGGAAAATAACTTGTGCCTTGTATGTGTGACGTGCTCAGAGTGAAGATCCCGGACGAGGAGAACGTGCGGCTGCACGAGAGCAAACTCCAGCTCTCCGGCCACGTGCCCACCCCGCAGCGTGCTCCGAGGAGCATCCACGCTCCCAACACGGAGGTGAGACTCGGTCTCAGCACACAGGTTGTAGGAGCTGATGTCTCCTGCGAGTGAGGGCTGGTGTTTGTAGCTGCAGCTGAGGGTGCCGGAGAAGAGCCGAGTCGATCCTTCGGCGGGGACGGAAAGGGGCACCAAACGCACGGCAGGCTGCAGCAGCTTTGTCGGCGAGGAGGGACTTTGCGGGGAGCTGCAAGCTCTATACGCTTGCCGTACCGCTCCATCCCCGAGCTGCTGTGCGATGAGATCCTTTTTCCCAAGGACAGAAATCTCACTTTGGCTCTTTTGCACATTTAGAGTTGTTAAAAGACCTTAGTTTTAAAGTTAGCTCTAAAATTAGGGTAAATAACCCAGAGCAGCGTGGTTGGGAATGTTACTCCTGTAAGCCAAAAAACCTCAGACCAAGCTGACCGATAACATCGACCGCATTGAACTGAATGACGACATGCCTTTCCTAAAAACTCGGGTTCAGATTGACCAAGTTAATGAAGAACTTTGGGGGGAGAAAGGGAGAAAAATCCAGGGAAGTGCAAGATTGCGTTTCCACAACTCTTCAAATAAAACACAGGTGGATTTGGAAGTTTATTGGTACAGGTTGAAATTTGGAGGGAACCCGGTTTGGTTGGAAATGAGCTGTTAAGGATGAAAGTGCTGGGTTTGTGTCCCATGGTGTTTTATTTCTTTCTCTTCGTTTCACCTGTGCTAGGTAGGGTTTTGTTTTTTTTTTTTTAGTTTAAATTCAGACCCAAAGGACAAATCTATGATTAGTACCTCTGTGCGGCTGGAGGTCTTGGGGAGAACTGTCCGTGGAGCTGGGGGCACTTGGCAGACCAAAACTGAATGTTGAAATTCAGGGTCTGACCTGCACCTCCTCCTTTGAAAGTCTCTGTTCCTCCTTCCAGGACTCGAAGAGCGTTAACTTCTCCGAACGCCAACCACAGAGTAAGGTGTTGCCATCTCCCCGTGCCAGGTACCGTGGGGTAAAAGGAGGAGGCGGGGAATGCCTCTCTGCATGTAGTGAGGGAGAAGGGCAGCGTTTTGGCTGCTCCACCCCGTGCTTTCACCTCCAAGGGTCTTTTTTTTGTTTGTTTTGTGTCAAATTGTAGGGAAAATGGTATTAAAAAGAGTCTATGAAACTAGCGGGATGGAGAAGTAAAATTTTCAAAATATGTTGGGGAACACTGTGGGATTTAGAAATCAGCTCGGTGCGCAGTGCTTTTGGAGGAGTGTCTTTGCACAAGAGGCGATGAGGCTCAGGGGACCGCTGCTGCGGAGCTGTGCCCCCGCGTCCCAGGCGATGGGGCAGGAGGGGGCTGGAGCTGTTTCTCCACCGCGATCGCCACCGCGATCCCTGCCAAAACGGGCGAGGGGGAAGCGGAGAGACCCTGCGACTCTGCTCTCCGCTCGCTGGAGACCCAGCGCGGCGGGCTTGCTTACAGCCTTCGGGTGCTGTGGAGGGTGACGGGCAGTCCGTCGCAAGTCAGAGCAGGTTCTGGGGTCGGTGGGGGCTGTCAGCTGCTTGACTGGAGGAAGACTATGGGAGCCTTCGTCCAAGTGACAGGCATTGACCGTAGCCCTGCACTGCCTCGCGGAGACGTTGGGAGGAGCGTTGTGCCGGTGGCAGAGGGTCAGGTAGTTTGCAGAATGACTTAAGAGAGGAAATTTTCTTTTCAGCTTCCCATCACGAGAACCGCCAGACTCTCTCAGCACCCTGAAGGCTGCGCAAGACACGAAGCCTGAAGGAGAAGCTGAAAGCCAAGACTCATCCTTTTGCTTATCCCCCTCTCAGCCTTCTGAGATCGGGTACTTAAACGTAGCTTCGCCTGGAGACACCACAGCCTCCCAGCTGCAGGAGGAGAGTCAGAGCATCAGCTCTGAGAACTTCTAAACGGGGAAAGACGTTTGTAAAATATCAGCTGGACTGCAAGGTTTTGGGCTCCTGTTGCTGTGGGATGACAAGGAGTGCAGGGGGAGAATTGCCAAATGGACGGACCTGGTGATTTCTGTGATATATTTCAACTAAATTATTCAACAGCTTTTTTTTTTTTCTTCCAACTTACCCAACTGTAAATGTGTCTGTGTGTCATCCCAGATCCACCCGGAGGCTGGAATTTGTAGATAAACTCAGTGAAGTGGAAGAGGGGTGGGGTGAAGCATATCTTCCCCTGAACCCTAATTCCTTGGCCAGTCAAAAAGTACAAGCTTTGTAAATAAAACTCGGAAAAGTTCCCTTCCGTGCTCTCTGATCCCGACCGCTCCCTGCCATGTGCCCGCTTTTCTCCATCCCCCTCGGTCTGTGCACATGAAGGGAGACGGAGGGGACGAGGGAAAGGGGACAGGAGCATGCGTGGAGCAGGAAGGAGGGGATCTGAACATAGAATCATAGAATTGTTTAGGTTGGAAAAGACCCTTCAGATCATTGAGTCCAACCGTTAACCCAGCACTGCCAAGCCCACCACTAACCCATGTCCCCAAGCACCACGTCTGCCCTTCTTTTAAATCCCCCCAGGGATGGGGACTCAGCCCCTGCCCTGGGCAGCCTGGGCCAGGCCCTGACAGCCCTTTGGGGGAAGAAGTTTTTCCCAATACCCAACCCAACCCTGCCCTGGCGCAGCTTGAGGCCGTTCCCTCTCGTCCCGTCGCTTGTTCCTTGGGAGCAGAGACCGACCCCCCCGGCTCCAGCCCCCTTTCAGGCCGTTGCAGAGAGCGATGAGGGCTCCCCTCAGCCTCCTCTTCTCCAGGCTGAGCCCCCCCAGCTCCCCCAGCCGCTCCTCCCCAGCCTTGTGCTCCAGCCCCTGCCCCAGCCTCGCTGCCCTGCTCTGGCCACGCTCCGGCCCCTCCGTGTCCAGGAGGAGGAAAGAGGGTAGATCTTGAGTGCTTGCCAAGAGCGATGGAGGGTCTATGAGGATGCTCGGGGCGGGTACAAGGAATCAGATCAGGGGTGTCAAGGGGATCTGTGTAGGCCAAGAGGGAAGCAGAAAGGATCAGAGCGTGAGCCGTGGGGAAGAGGGGGTCTGAATGCACATGAGCGGGGATGGAAGAGGTCTCCGCATACTCAGCAGGACGTGGGGTGAAGAGGAATCACAGTTTGCACAGTGAACCAGGGAAATCTCAATGCTTGGAGGAAGGGGAGAGGTCCTCAAAACTAATGAATCAGCCTGGAGGGCATCTGAGCGTGCCTGGAGGGGGACAGAGGGGACCTGAACCGGCGCAGAGGGCCACGGCGGGGGTAGGAGCGGTCCCCAATGGGAAGAGAGCAGTTCTCCCAAGGGAGGGAACAGAGGATCTCTGAGGAGAATGAAGAGGATCTGAGCACACATCAGTTGAGGTTTAGTGAAAGCCTCCTTGGCTGCAACTGCCCTTCCAAACAATTTTTTTTTTCCAGTCCGCCATGCTCTTCTGTATCCGTGCTGAAACCCAGCGTTAAAGATCCTTGCTTGGAATTTGTCATCTTGCTCTCCGCTCAGGCTACTTTTCATACCCATCTCAAAACAATTTCGAGCAATCTCTTCCAAAAGCACGTGGTCCCCTGCATCTGATGTTCTCAGCTTGGGCTACCTGGGGGTGAGGACTCCTGAAAGTTAAATTATCTTTGAGGGTTTTTTTATTTTCAACTTTTTTTTACCCTTCAAGTCTAATCTTGTTTCTCTGGCAAGAGAGGCACCGTGTTTGTGTCTGCTCCGGTGAGGGTCAGCGGTGCTCCTCCGCGACTCTTTGGGTCTCCCTGTGGAGAGGGCAGTGGGTGGATGGGGACGGCTCCCCAAAATGCCCAGTGCAGCCCCTTCCCCTCGTAGGGTGAAGCCTGGATGGAGGCGATCCCTGCAGCCCCCCTGTGACACGGGCTGTGGTCACCTGCAGCCCCCCGGTGACATGGGCCGTGGTCACAATGGGAGACCCCGCCTCGCCGGGACGCCTCATCTCTCCCCACGGCACCCCAGCCCACATTGCCCTGCGAGTCAGGGACGAGCCCAGGCGTGGGGGCTGCTCTCGCCACCGCTCTGCTCTTGGGAGCTGCTTTGCAGCCAGGAGGAGAAGGCGGAGGCAGGCGGTGCCGTAGCGCCGGGGCTGTTTGGTGAGGTGGAGAGGAGTGAAGGAGCTGGGCCAGGAGGAGCTGCAGCCATGGAGTGGTTCTCCTCTGCCTTCCTCCATGCGCTGTCTCCACACCTGGCGGATTTCACAAAGGAGGGTAAGCGCTGCCAGAAGGCCCCGTGCTCACGACGCATCGCTGTGAACTCGGAGACGCCTTCCCGTCGTGGATGGGAGGACGTTCTTGTGCAAAGCCTTCTCACGTCTGTATTTCAAGCGCAGACCTCTGTCCCCAGCACAGGAGGTCTCCTCCTGGGGACGCAGTCAGAACTCAGCCCTGCGGGCCAGTTCCTGCGTGGGTGATTCAGGGGGAGGCGGCGGTGGTGTAGGATGGTGCCTGCGTCTGCTGGCTTGGCAAGGTGGTGAGCTTCGTCACTTCAAGCACGGCCCATCTTCCTCTTCTTCCCCAGAGATCGCAAACATTTGGGACAGCGTGTCGGAGTGCTGTCGCCAAGAGCTGCTGCTGAACAAGGTGGGGCTGCTTTCCTCGTCCTCCCTCAGCCCCGAGGTGTCCTGACCCCCCTCCCTGCCCTTCATTCCTCCCCCAGCTTAGAAGGCAGAAAAAATGCCCCAGAAGGACACCGCAGTGGACAGCTTTGCCAGAGAGCACCTTCTGCGTGAAGGGAGAGACAAAGCCAAGCCCTGCTGTAGACAAAGAACATGGGCTTTCTTCTTTGGAGTCTTCCCTAGCCCTGCGGGCAGGGTGCAATGGCCAGGCAGAGAGCCTGGGGCAGTGTTCGGGGCTTTTCCCAGGGGTTGTCCCTCCTCGGACCTTCTCGAGCTCCAGGTGGTGTGTCCTGCTTGTCCTTCACCTTGCACGCCCCGGGAAGAGGGTGGGAGGGTGATGAGGAGGGAGCAGGGAAAAATCTGGAGGGCACGGCTCTTCTCCAAAGCTTTCCAACGGGCCCCACCTTGTCCCTGGGGACCACAGGGGTGGACAGGCCAACAGTTAAGCCTTAGCGTGCCCAGCCAAGTCTTCACGCTCTTCCACCATCCAATTCCAACTTCTGTTTCTTTCTTTGCAGACTGTCAGGCTAATGGGCATGGCCACTGTGTACCTCAGGGAAGAGGACTTCTGTAGTGAGAAGAAGGCGAGTTTGAGGGTCCAGAGACCCGTGTTCCACCTGGACAAGCCAGTTCTGGTGTGGAACAAGCTCCGCTATGAGACCAGATTACGGCCTGGTAAGAAGAGACCTTCAGACCTGTGCTTCCCCCTTGAGTCACAGCTGGGGTTTCCCTCCATCTCCTTCTTGACGGAGACAGCAGCCTGCGTGGGGACGGGGCGCCGGCCCCCAGAGGCAGGCCGCTTGCTGCTGAATGGGGAGCCGGTGGGGTGGGAGGAGGGTTGGTGGGCTCTTGATGGGTCATTGGGCTGAAGGGTGATGTGAGTCTTGCCGATCAAGTGACTTGGTCACCGGGCGGTTTCTTCACAGAGGAACTGGAAGTTGCAAAGCTGATCTACGCCGAGGCCGCCTTCCGCCTCCACATCCCTGAGAAAAAGGTCTGGAAGTGCGTCGAGGCGACCGTGAAAGTCCTTGCGTGGGCCTTGACGGAAGGCAAGGACTTCGACTTTGTCTTCAAGAACTTCGGCATCCTGGTGTGCCGAGGAAGGAGAGTGGTCATGAGGTTCTTCGAAGACCTGCTCCAAGACGTGGATAAGAGCGGGGTCCTGGCAAACGCTTTCCTCCAAGTGAGTTTGTCATGTTTTCAGTGCTCCCTCCAAGTCCTTTGCAGCCGGGTCAGAGCCATGACCTTGGGCATGTTCAATCCCCCGTCTCTGTCCTTCTTGCAGAAATCAAGCCTGAGGCCCTTGGTTGTAGCCCGCACGGAAACAGCGGTTTTCCAGATGCCTCCTGGGGGGATCTTCGTGTTCCCACAGTGAGTATGGTTGCTCCTGTTGCCCTGGACCGACCAAGCAAGCAGCTTCTCGGCCCCTCTTCGGTCCGACCACCCAGAGGTGCCAAGGACCAAGCTACTGGGGCTGGTCTCCTCCTGAAGCTGGTGCGGAGCACCTGTGCCCAAGGAGCGCTTCTCCGTGAAGTCCATGGTCACTTCTCCTTTGGGAAGCGGGGTGTCGTCAGGTGGAGCCCCAGGGAAGAGGGCCTGCTTTACCTTCCCACCTGCGTGGGGCGTGGAGAGGCAGCGAGGGGCCATTTTCCATAAAGCTTCCTGTGGTCCTTCCCTTTCCTTTGGGTGAGAATGAGATAGAGAAAAACCCACACAAACCAAGCCCAAGATGTCATCATTTTCATAACGGAGGGTGGTGACGCTCGTTTCCTAATATCCACTGCCACCTCGTTGTATCTTCTGCTTTGCAAAACCGGAGACTTGACAGCGGCTCAGCTCTCGAGCAGCTTCGTAGTGGGGGCTGCAGGGGACTATGTTGCCCCTTATTGAAACCACTGGCACCTTCTTATTTGCAGGTTTGTCTACAAAAATAAGGTGTCCGAAAAAGAACTGCCTGAAAAGGCTGCCCGACAAGGTACCGTAACAGCACAACGATGTCGCGTAGCGTCGCGAGAGCGTGTTCCTCACATACGACTCCACCTCCCCAATGGGAGAGGTTCTCCAAAGCGACCAGCGCGTCCCAGCTCACCCCCTTTTCCAAATGGGGACCCAAGCAAGGAAGCGATGGGGCAGGAACTGCTCAGGGAGCAGCGTGGCCCTGTAAAGGGAGGGCTGGGAAGTAGCGGTAGTCGGAAAGGACCGAGCCCGTCCTAGGAAGCCTGACTCCAAGGGCTGGGGAGCCCAGGCCCGGCACCAGCAGCGCCGGCGTGCCCAGATGGCGTGTCGGTCTTGCGGGAAGCGTCCCAGAGGGGCAGCTGTGAAGAGCTTCCCGGTTTTGTGCTTCCAGCGGCTCCTCCCGGCAAGCGGCTGCTCGCCCGAGGGCGCCTTTCTCCCGTCCGGACAAGTGGCCGTGGTCTCACGGGAGAAAAGAGGAGAAAAGCGGGGACGGCAGCGGCTACTGTGAGGTGAGACTCTGCAGCCACACCTGAGCGGCACAGCTGATGGCTGTCTCGTCCTGGTTTTGACTTGAGGGCGTTTCGTAGCCCAGGCATAGCTCTCGTGCAGCGCTGCCTCGTGCTGCCTGCGCGGGGTCGGTCGGTGAGCGGCAGCTGAAGAACAGGCTCCTGCTGCTCTCGTGCAAGCTCCTCGTGCGGTGTGTTTGCAGCGTGCTGCCGCCAGTCGAGGGGAGCCGTGCAGAGAAACGCCAGCAGGTCGAAGTGACGGACTGTCCTGAAGACAGGCTCCCTGATCTGGACAGTGAGATGGGAGCAGCGGTGGTACGTGGTACAGGTGGACGTAATGTCACGTGTGGGAAAGCACGGCTCTGTGGAGAGCCAACTCCTACCCTGCGGACGTGTTCATCCCATCACTCCTTCTGGCTCTTCCTTTCTGTCTTGCCCCTTGAGAGCTGGGCCCAAATGTTCCTCTTCTTCCCACCCAGGCGAGGCGGCAGTCCCAAATACCCCAAGTGCGTTGGCCTGACTTGTCACTGCGCTTCCCCTCGCTCAAAAGTACCAGGCAGGAGAGGGCGAAAGCACAGGCAGGACGGGAGGAAGCCATCTCCTGGGGCAAGAGAGATGGGGAGGGGATGTCTCGCTGCCATCCCTGGGCAGAGAGGGGGAAGACACCGGCCCCGTGGCTGGGGACGCCACGGCCCGAGTAAGTGCGCAGCAGCTCCCGGCAAGGCCGGGGAGAGTCAAGGAGCAGAGACCGTCGATCTGCGGGGTCAGGGACCCGATTTCTCCTGACACGGGCATACCCGGGGTTAGCCCCGGTGCCCGGTGTCTTGGCAGCCCCAGCCTGGGCGCAGGGGCCGGGGCAGGGTGCGAGAGGGAATTTGTCCCTGCTGTTGCAGCCTCCGGCCGCCACGAGCAAGGCAAGTGCTCGCAAACCTGGAGCCGTACAGAGCCCGCCAGGAGGAGTGGAGGAGGACTGTAGAGCTCAACAGGCTGCGGGCAATGGCCCTGAAGCAGTTCCACTGGTAGATAGCTCCAGGTACGGGAGGCATTCTCCCACTGCGGCATTTTCCTCCCTTGCCCGGGCAGCAGCAGCCGGGAAGGACTGTGTGTTCCTGGCAGCTGGCTGGCAGGAGAGCAGCGGGGTCCTGAGGCTGTGCCCCTGAGTCACAGCTGCCTTCCAGCCCCAGGGAGATGTCCGCAGGCAGAAGAGGGGCGGATGGGGACAGGGGTGGGTTCCGCCGGGGTTTGGCCTCTCCTCTGCCAGCTCTCGGCTGATGGGCCTGGGTCTGCAGGGCAGGGCTTGTCTTGGAGACCACAGAAGGCCTCCAAGACCAGAGCTGGTGGGCAGGAGGTCTCTGCCCTCTTCTCTGGACGTCCAGCTGAACACCTTTTGGTTTCTCCTTTAGCTTGGCGAAGAAGATGGAGCTCCGAGAGCCCCGCTAAAAAGCACGAGGCCATTACGGCGGCGCGTGGGACTCGAGCACGGCGCTGCCTCCTCTGCAGCAGCGGAGCCCTTAGCTGCATGGGGCCTTTCCATACACCGTATTCCTCCGGGAGATGCCAAATAAAGACAGCCGGGGGCCTGCTCCCGGCTGTGGTCAGCAACCTGTGCCTGCAAGGACGTTCACTGGCAGGGCTTTGGCATGGACGGGCTGTTAACGATGCCGTGCGACGGCCCATTCTTGCGCAAAAGCAACCTGCCCACACAGTGCTGCCCATCCCCAGCACCCCTCGCACTGACCGTGCAGAGGCAGCTCGGCCCAGTCTCGCCCAGTGTGGGAGCTGAGTAGCTCAGACGGGAAGAGCGGAGATGCGGGCGTGCAAGAAGGGGAGAGGAGGGGAGGGCAGTGCCCAGCAAGGTGCAGGGAGGGCATCGGAGCTCACAGGGATGGGAATTGAGGAGGACATCTAAGCGTGGGTGGAGGGAAGGAAGGGACTCTGAGCCTCCCAGGAGGGGAAGGGTCGGCACGTGAATGCCACGGAGGGGACTGGAGGGGACGTGCGCATGAACCTAGGGGAAAGGGAGGCTGCGAGCCTGCAGCCAGGGTCATAGAGGAGCCGTGAACGGAGACCGTGGGGAATGGAGGGGCTCCGAGTGCTGCCAGAGGTAAGGAAGGGTACGGCGAACCGAGGCTTTCTGGGTGCCGTCAGGGGAAGGCGAAGGATCCGGGCACTGGTGGGGTGCCCACAGATGGCACTGGGGTGCCCCAAAAGCCACACCCAGGGCCTGGGGATCACAGAGAATCACGCTCACATGGGTTTTCTTTGTCAAAAAAACTCCATGCCGTTCTGGTCTGCCAGGAAAATAACTGGCCAGTGCTCTCCACACCGGTTATGTGAATGCATAATGGCGGTCAAGTGGAGTCCCTGGGGACTGGAAAAAGGGAAATATTGCACCCATTTTCAAAAAGGTTCGAAAGGAGGATGCTGGGAACTCCCGACCTGTCAGCCTCCCCTCTGTGCCTGGGAAGATCATGGCACAGATACTCCTAGAAGCTGTGCTAAGGCACACGGAGGACAGGGAGGTGATGGGAGACAGCCAGCATGGCTTCACCAAGGGCAAGTCCTCCCTGACCAACCCAGTGGCCTTCCATGATGGAGTGACTGCATCAGTGGACGAGGGAAGAGCTACGGATGTCATCTCTCTGGACTTCTGTGAGGCCTTTGGCACGGTCTCCCACAACATCCTTCTCTCTAAATTGGAAGGATATGGATTTGGTGGATAAGGAATTGGCTGGATGGTCGCATCCAGAGAGTAGTGGCCAACAGCTCAATGTCTGGATGGAGATGAGTGATGAGTGGTGTCCCTCAGGGGTCCGTACTGGGGCCAGCGCTGTTCAATATCTTCATCAGTGACACAGACAGCAGGATCGAGTGCACCCTCAGCAAGTTTGCAGATGACACCAAGCTGAGGGGTGCAGGTGCCAGGCCTGAGGGACGGGATGCCGTCCAGAGGGACCTGGGCAGGCTGGAGACATGGGCCTGTGTGAACCTCATGGGGTTCAACAAGGCCAAGTGCAGGGTCCTGCACCTGGGTCGGGGCAATCCCCAGTATCAATACATGCTGGGGGATGAAGGGATTGAGTGCAGCCCTGCCGAGAAAGACTTGGGGAGACTGATAGATGAAAAGCTGGACACGAGCCAGCAATGTGCTCTCGCAGCCCAGAAAGCCAACCGTACCCTGGGCTGCATCAAAAGCAGCGTGGCCAGAAGGTGAAGGGAGGTGATTCTGCCCCTCTGCTCCGCTCTGGGGAGACCCCCCTGGAGCCCTGCGTCCAGCTCGGGGGCCCCCAGCATGGGAAGGACATGGAGCTGTGGGAGCGGGGCCAGGGGAGGCCACAAAAATGATCAGAGGGATGGAGCACTTCTGCTGTGAGGAAAGGAGAGTTGGGGTTGTTCAGCCTGGAGAAGAGAAGGCTGCGGGGAGACCTTCTTGCGGCCTTTCAATACTTAAAGGGGGCCTACAATAAAGATGGGGACAGCTTTTTACCAAGGCTTGTAGGGACAGGACAAGGGGTAATGGTTTTAAACTAAAGGAAGGTAGATTTAGGCTAGATAGAAGGAAGACATTTTCTGCAGTGAGGGTGGTGAAACGCTGGAAGGGGTTGCCCAGAGAGGTTGTGGATGCCCCATCCTTGGAAACATTCAAGGCCAGGTTGGACGGGGCTCTGAGCAACCTGGTCTGGTTGAAGATGTCTCTGTTTATTGCAGTGGGGTTGGACTGGATGGGCTTTAAAGGTCCCTTCCAACCCAAATTATTTTAGTGAGGTGGGGGTTGGTCTCTTCTCCTCAGTAATAAGCGATGGGACGAGAGGGAACGGCCTCAACCTGCGCCAGGGGAGGTTTGGGTTGGATATTAGGAAAAACTTCTTCACCCAAAGGGCTGCCAGGCCCTGGCCCAGGCTGCCCCAGGGACGTGGGTGAGTCCCCATCCCTGGGGGGATTTAAAAGAAGGGCAGACGTGGTGCTCGAGGACACGGTTTAGTGGTGGGCTTGGCAGTGCTGGGTTAACGGTTGGACTCGATGATCTGAAGGGGTCTTTTCCAACCTAAACGATTCTGTGACTCTATGATTCTATGATTCTTTTCTCCCCTGCTCCACTGCCAAGCCTGGACTTGCGCGGCTTCTGCCCAACTGTTAAATTTCTGTTACCAGCCACATCACTTCACCAGCAAGCTGTTTCTTTCTTCCATTCCCTCTTGCAGCAACGATGGCGCTTTTGTAGAATCTGTCTTTGTCAGGGTTCACTTTTTGAAGTTCTTCCGTATAAAATGGCCCCTCAGTTGCTTTGTGATCATTAAGCGGTACGCAAGTATCTGTCCTCACAATTTCAGCTACTATGAACGTTTCGTTTGTGAACGTTTCTTCATAACCTTTCCCAAATCTGCCTTTCATTCTAGACACCCTGACATGGGCTCCTTTTTGAGCAGAGGCACGGAGTCTTTAAAAGCACCGCCATATACACTTTTCTAAACTCTCGATGAGTTTGAAGCGTTCACATCTGCAGGCCTGGCTCTGGTAGTGCTTGTGGAAGCTCTGCTTACAGCTCTTCATGAACTCGATAGCAAATAACGTAGCAAAAAGTGGTGTGTGCTGCACGATACCTCCACATCTCTGCTCTGAGCATCCCGTTAAAACGTTCAATGACAGAGGCTTTGCCTTCATTATAAAATCTCTGTGAAACTCAATCACATGTATGGATCGAGCTCTTAGCTGTAATCCCTGCAGTTTGTATTTCAACGCAGGGAAAAGCTGCTTGGTTGTCTGAAAGCAAGCACGCCTTTCAAGCCTTCGCCTCCCCCAAACATCCCCGTCCCCAGGGTGAGCCCCCAGGGACGTCACCCCAGCCCAGGACTGGGACCGGGCCTCCCCAGCTGCCCCCGAGGGAACAGCCGTGCCTGGGCGCTGCGGCCGGCTGCGGGACAGCGATGGGAAAGCCCCTACGCCTTGGTTTGCCTTCTGGTGTGCCCAGTCCCCCCGAGCGTGCCTCTCGGTGCGCCCTGGAGCCCCGGGTGTGCCTGTTGGGCCTCCCCGCACCCCTCAGGGGGCCTTTCGGGCTGCACAGCACTTCCCGATGTGATTTTCGGTTTGTCACAGCCCCCTGGATGTGCCTTTTGGCTTCTCCCACACCCCTCGGTGTGCGTGTCAGCTCCACATCGTGCGTTTTAGTGCATCCCCAGCCCCCTCGCTGTGCCTTTGGCTGCCCCAGCCCCCTGGGTGTCCCTTTCGGGGCACCCCAAACAGCTTGATGTTTCACTGTGTCCCATTCTCACAGGGTGTGTGTTTCAGGGCATCTCCAGGCCCCTGGATGCACCTTTCTGGGGACTCTGGTCCCATCCGTCACCTTTCCAGATACCCCCGATAATAAGCTCATCCCTGAGGCATGGCTTTCTGGAAGCAGGAGGGCACGCCAGCCACGAGTACAGTGGAAAACCTGCCCAAGGTCATGGTTTTGATCCAGCTGCAAGGGAGTTAGAGGGAGCACTGAAAACATGACAAACGTACACAGAGAAAAGCATCAGCCAGGACCCCGCTCTTATCCACGTCTCGGAGCAGCTCTTCGAAGAACCTCATGACTGCTCTCCTTCCTCGGCACACCAGGATGCCGAAGTTCTTGAAGACAAAGTCGAAGTCCTTGCCTTCCATCAAGGCCCACGCAAAGACTTTCATGGTCGCCTTGATGCACGTCAAGACCTTCTGCTCAGGTGCCACTTGCCAGAGCCCATGCAAATCTCAACCTGGCCATTGGAGATTTCATATCTACCCTCTGCACTGCAATATGTCTGCACAAATCAAGGAGGAGGCATGCTTGAAAACCAGGCCCTGAACCCTGCTGAAGCACGGCCCTGCCAAGCTTCCCAGGAAAGCCCCAGCGGCAGGGAGCCATCCTGGAGGGAGCAGGCAGGGGTTTCCCCGGCGGAGCCGGCACCAATGGATGGAGGGCAGCAGCCCAGCCCTGGAAATAAGGGCTTTGCTTCTGGGAAGCTTGGAGCTGTCCATAAGGGTGCATTGGGTTTGGGTGGCAAGGTTTTGGTAGCGGGGGGCTACAGGGGTGGCTTCGGTGAGAAGCTGCTAGAAGCCTGCCCTACCTCTGATAGAGCCAACGCCACCGGCTCCAAGATGGACCCGCTGCTGGCCAAGGCTGAGCCCATCAGCGACGGTGGCAGCACCGCTGGGAGAACGTATTTAAGAACGGGGGGGGGGGGGAAACTGCACAACAGCAACTGCAGCCAAAAAAGAGGAGTGAGAATATGCGAGAGGAACAACCCTGCAGGCACCCAGGTCAGTGCAGAACGAGGGCAGGAGGTGCTCCAGGGGCCGGAGCAGAGATTACCCTGCAGCCCGTGGTGCAGACCATGGTGAGGCAGGCTGTGCCCTGCAGCCCATGGAGTTCCATGGTGGAGCAGAGATCCACCTGCAGCCCATGGAGGACCCCACACCGGAGCAGGGGGACGTGTGGAGGAGGCTGTGACCCCGTGGGAAGCCCACGCTGGAGCAGGCTCCTGGCAGGACCCGTGGCCCTGTGGAGAGGAGCCCAGGCTGGAGCAGGTTTGCTGGAAGGACCGGTGACCCCGCAGGGGACCCATGCTGGAGGAGTCTGCTCCTGAAGGGCTGCACCCGTGGAAGGGACCCACGCTGGGGCAGCTGGTGAGGAACTGCAGCCCGTGGGCAGGACCCACGATGGAGCAGTTCGTGGAGGACGGTCTGCCCTGGGAGGGACCCCCGAACGCCTCTGGCACGTCTCCGGCACCCTCCTGGCGCCAGGGCTCAGCGACTGTCGCAGGACTGCCTGCAGGGACGCC
Source organism: Platalea leucorodia (assembly GCF_965183815.1). Lineage (NCBI taxonomy): Eukaryota > Metazoa > Chordata > Aves > Pelecaniformes > Threskiornithidae > Platalea > Platalea leucorodia. The sequence goes on from NC_138839.1 coordinate 8,892,273, forward strand.
GGGTCCAGAGGCGAAATGCTCTTGGGTCACCGGCTCCCCGCAATGCCGGCCGTGGGGCGGGGCTGCCTGCTGCTGCCTGCTGCTGCCTGCTGCTGCCTGCTGCTGCCTGCTGCTGCCTCCTGCTGCTCCTGCCCGCTGCTGCCTGCTGCTGCCCGCTGCTGCTGCTGCTGCCTGCTGCTGCTGCCCACTGCTGCTGCTGCCCACTGCTGCCTGCTGCTGCCCGCTGCTGCTGCCTGCTGCTGCCTCCTGCTGCTGCCCCCTGCTGCTCCTGCCCACTGCTGCCTGCTGCTGCCTGCTGCTGCTGCTGCTGCTGCGGCCCCTTGCTGCTGCCTGCTGCTCCTGCCCCCTGCCGCCTGCCGCTGCTGCCTGCGCTTCCGCTTCCGCTTCCGCTGCCACTTCCGCTTCCGGGAGAGGCGACCGCAATGGCGGTGCTGGCTTCCAACCCCAACAACCCCGTCGTCTTCTTCGATGTCACCATCGGCGGGCAGGTGGGCGAGGGCGCTGCCGCCGCCCCGGCCCCGGCCCCGGCCCCGGCCCGGGAGCTGCGGGGCTCGGGAGCTGCGCGGCGGAGGCTGGGGCCGGGCCGGGGCCTGCGGGGGAGCAACGGGGGTCGTGGGGGTGCAGCGGGGCGGGGGCTGGCAGGGGAGCACCGGGAACGGGGCCCCCAGGGAGCGGGGAGGGGGCTGCAGGGGTGCAGGGCCGGGGGCTGCAGGGGTGCAGGGCGAGGGGCTGCAGGGGTGCAGGGCGGGGGGCTGCAGGGGTTCTTTGGGGGGGTAGGAGCGCAAAGCGGGGGTGCACGGGGGCGTCGGGGGTTCACTGCGGGGGTGCAGCGGGAAGGAGTTGCAGGGGGGCGTCGAGGGGCTGCGGGGTTACAGGGGTGCAACGGGAAGGGCTTGCAGCAGTGCTGCAGGGGAGGGGTGCAGGGTGCCTCAGGAGGGGGCTCGCAGGGATGGGGGGTTGCAGCAGGAGGCTGAATTTGTGGGAGTTCCCCGGGTGCGGAGGTGGGGAGGCTGGCGCGTGGGAGCGGGGCCCAGAAGGCCGATCTGGCCACCGTCTCCCCAGGAGGTCGGCCGCATGAAGATCGAGCTGTTCGCCGACGTCGTACCCAAAACGGCAGAGAACTTCAGGTAGGGAGCAGCCGGCGTTCCCTGCGGCTCAGCCCGGACCCGGGCTGCGAGGCTTTACGGTGCAGGAGTGTCTCTGGTGGCAGAGCGACTGCCTGCCCCCCAGAACCGCTGCAGCTGCTTTGCTCCTCTCTCCGTTCCCAGAGAGATGTGCAGCATCCCTGAGGGGAGCCCATCTGGCTGGAAGGTGAAGGACTCCAGTGCCTCTCTGCTCCCTCTGTGGAGCTTCTGATACGCTCGGTGCGTTTATAAAAGGCAGTGCCTTAATGTCATGGTAGAGTTCTCTGCCGCTGGCCGAAGGATGTGCCACCTGGACATCCCACTTGCACGGGAGAAATGAATATACCCTGTTCTCTGTGAAACAGGGTGCTTGGTCCACGTTCCGTCTCTTACAACCTCGGTGTTAAATATCTGACCTCCTCAACTGCACAAAGTGCAGACCTCTGTTTTGAAATGGAAGTGGGGAGGACTTACTGCTGGTTCCCGTTTCATGGGGGATATCCCCGGTGCAGTAAGGACAGTCCTGCCCAACGGTCAGCGCGTGTTTGCTGAATGCAGCCCTCTGTGTCCTCGGAGTTCCAATGGGGCTCACGCTCGGCTCTTTTTTTGTTTTCCAGGCAGTTTTGTACGGGTGAATTCAGGTAAGTGGGTGATAGTGTGCTTTTAAGTAGCCTCCTCAGAGAAACAGGGCTGGGTGAGTGGGAAGAAGGCTCGCTTGGAAGTTTTTCTTACTGTACCAGTGCAAAATGAAAGAGTTACAGAGATCTACTCTGGTGAAATTGTGACAGGCTCGGTCAGTCGCGGAGATGGCAGACATTCCCTTTTAGGCATGGCTTTGTTTGTGCTCAGGTTGCTCTAAAAAGCCCTGTCTGCAAATCCCACCCGCTCCTGCTACCAGTGGCATCCCGTCCAGATGATGGGATCGATGTTGGAGGGAACCGTGTCGTTTCACGGGCAGAGCCCGCTGCAGGTTTCCCTTGGCCTCTGACAGCACCAGCTCAGGGCCGGGCCCCAGCAGCTGGGCTGCCTGGTTGTCTGCCGAGGCAGCTCCTAACGTAGAGGGCAGCCCTGGGGGACTCAGTTCCTGGCAGGGTTTTGTGTTGGGATATTGCAGTTGCAGTGATTTTCCTTTTTATTTCCTTGCAGGAAAGATGGTGTCCCTATAGGTTATAAAGGAAGCACTTTCCACAGGTAATTAATCTGCTTTTGTTTCGGCACTTAACTAGCAGTCTGAGCTAGATGTGGTTTTGAGACCTGCCTCAAGGCATTACGGTCTGGGAGGCATTTGTAGGTCACGGCTGATACCGTCCTTGGGTGGGTTTGGGGGGCTGTCAGCTGTGTACGCTGGGGTCACTGGGAGGGATCCCCCGCTCCTGCTGTGCCAGGTCGGAGATCATTTTCTGGCATCTGTTCCCTAATCGCTCTCCCTGGTCGAACAGCAATGGGTCTCAAATTACCCGATAGCAACCCGTAGTTCGTATTTGTTGTAGATTTTAGGCTGTAGCATTCATAGACCCCGAGAACTTCTGTTGTGCTGTGAAGCAGAACCCCTTTTTACCACATATTAACCTTCTCGAGGCATTTGTCTCCTGAGACCTAAATATTCTTTTACTTCTTCAGGGTAATAAAGGATTTCATGATCCAAGGAGGTGACTTTGTAAACGTATGTACTTCTATATTCCTTTGGTACTTTTCCTACACGGTGTAATATGCGACTGTTTCCAAGGGTCCGTGCCGATTTGTGGGATCTGTTGGCTCTCTTGAGGTACCCGGTAGGAACTGGAAGTTTCCTCGTAGCATTGCTGCCATCTTACTGCGACAGACTGTAGTGTACTTGAAAACAAATCTGGAGTCTTGAGTGAACATACCTTCTCCTTCCCAAAATATTTCCTCTCGGAACAGAGCGTGGCAGTACAGCTTAGAGGCTTTTCAAACTTGCAGAGATTTTTTTTTTTTTTTACCCTGTTGTCCTTCCCCCTTCTCCTGTCCCCCCCAAAGAAGACACCCTGCGAATTTCTACTAGCTTTGTGGAGAGAGACCCAAAGTACAGAACCAAGCATTGAGCGCAAGAGAGAGTTTAAATCAAAACTAACTTTTTTGTTATTGAATTGTCTCAAAATAGAAGCCTTTGTGCCCGCAGTGGTGGTCACGCTCTGACGTGGGGGTAAGCAGAGCGTATGGGGAAGGCCGGACGACCGCTGGGTCTCTTCACTGTCCTAGGACCCAGGAAAATGATTTTATTTCTGGAAGTGTTTCAAACTATGAGGGGGTTGATAAAGCTTTTTCAATACGAAATTTATAAAGCTTGGCTGTATGCAAGTCACTGAGAGAACTGACCGCACAGCGGGTGGCTCAGCCACGCCAGGTTTTTAGGCAGTCGCTAATTGTGATGCTGCTCAGATGTCCCAGTGGGCTTTAGTACTTCCACTGAAGCTCAACAAGCATTACAGGTTGCACCAGTATTTGTAATTTATAAATTACACTTCTGGCAAAGCCACTCGGGGAGCAAGAACGGTGGCATTGACCACTAGGACAGGGTACGTGTTCCTGTCTCAGAGCTGACAGTTTCAGAAAACCAGAGAGAATAGGAAGAAGAGGAGCAAGGGCTAGGCAAGCAGAGCAAAAGGTGTGGAGCTGCGCACGGTGTATTACTGGGATCTTATTTTCCTGTTAAGTTTGGCCTAATAAAGAAAGTATACGTTAAGTAGAAAGGCACTGAAGGGAGACAGGTTGCAGCAAGGCAGAAGAAACGGGGCTGGAGCGACACAGAAGGGGAAAACCAACACAGAAAGGGAAATTACTGTCAGAATAGGAAATTTAACTGACCGTGCCAGAGGTACCTGTTTGCGCTGCTTCTGCAGCTTTCCCTGAAGGGTTCCCCACTGCAGCATCTTTAAGGCTGTTCTGCTGAAGGGTCCCTGCCCGGTCCTTTTGGCATCGTCCAGGAGCATCTCTGCAACGCTGGACCGAAGAGCAGAGTGGCCTTTCAGCAGTCGCACAAGCTGCGTGTCTTACGTGAACCGTGCGTCAGGCTTCTGCAAGGTTTTAAACCCGTGAGCAGTCAAAGCTTGCGGTCCGCAGCTGTTATGGACCATGCTGCTTTAATTTATAAGGGTCTTGAGATCTGAGTGCTAGGGCTTGTAGCAAGTACAAGATGTCTCGACTTGCTAGAAAGTACAGCAAAAATTAGAAACTGTATTGTAGAAACTGTCCCTGCTGAACAGACATCGCTTCCCTATTTCCAGTAAAATCACAGAAAATAAGGTGAAATAAGTAAGCGTACCATCTGCTGACTTTTTCCACACAACCACTTCTGCTTTCCTTGTCACACCAGCCCATACTTCTACATCCCCTCCCTTTTCCCTGCCAGTCCAGGTGGGTCCATACCAAGCGATCTATAGCCTCCATCTCACTCTGGGAGGCTTGTACTTAATGCTTACTGTCTCGGGGGGTTTCTGCCAACATATGGATGGCAAACGATGTACCGGATAGTTAGAAACCAGTCTCTGTTCCTCTTCAGAAATGAAACATTGAATATGTTCACTGCTGGTGTATATAAATGGCAGTACAGCATCCATTTTGGGCTGAGTTTAACCCTGTCCTTTTGCTTAGGGATTTTAAATTTAGATTTTAAATTGAATTGAATGCTGTGGCTGACTGGGCACCTCTCTCATGCAGGGAGATGGCACTGGAGTAGCCAGTATATATAGGGGTCCTTTTGCAGATGAAAACTTCAAGCTGAAACACTCTGCTCCTGGGCTGCTCTCCATGGTGAGTCTAAAAAAGCTTTTGGTACTTTCTCTGTGCCCTTTTCCCAAGCGTATAAACTATTCGCCAGACAACAGAAATATCCACCATTGGATACGAGGTCTGAAAGACCTGCTTCGTAACTACTAGTCAGAAGGCTACTCATGGGTTAATGTGTTGAGTAACACAACAGTCCCGATCCTGCAGCATCCTTTCTTTTTTTACCTGTCCGAGTGCTGGGGCTGGCTTTGATCAGCTTTCAGAATAACTTGATTCTTAGAGTTTTCCTACAGTGGCAAGTGGTGGTGTTATTTTTTTCCCTGATGCTGTTATCAAACACTGACCTCAGCAAGGATGAAACAAAGAGATTTGGGAGTTTCAAAGCCATAGCAGCATTACCATGGTATCTTTTATAACATACGCTTCCTGTTCAACATTGTGGGAAAAACTGCAACCATTGCATGTTGTCTGGTAGGAACAATACACTGACTTTTGCAATAGAAAGCAAGTGGAGCCAGTGCTTCGGTGTGTTCCTATGCAGAACTGCTTCTTCCCCAGCTCTTTCAGCTGTCCTGTCCTTAAAACCACTTGCTTTGGGCATTTACCGTTTGGATTAGTTGTTCATCCAGTTCAAAACATGGCCCAAAAAGAGGTGTCACAACACAGCTAAGCAAACAGCATGCTGTAGTGTGGGAGAAGGTATCCCACGCTGGTATTACCAGCTTTGTGTTAAAGCAGCGTGGCTCTGGAGTCATTCTGCTGGGCCAAACCATAGTCCGTCCCAGCTGGATCCTTCCAAAGGTGGCTAGCAGTAAGTAAAAGATCCAATGTGACTGTGTCCCGTGCAGTCCTGCATCTGCAAAACTTGCCCAGTTCACTTAGCACAGAAACATGCTTCGGTACCTCCTGGTTGTCAAAAGAGCTTGGAAAAATTGAAATGGACTTCAGTGTTGCAGGGAAGTTTTCTTAGCAGAGCGCAAATGCTCGGGTGCAAATTAAATTTCACATCTGCGTGACACCCTTCTTGTGAACCCTGTGCCAATATGATTGTTACCTTTGTCATCCTGATCATCAGAACAGACACCTGTTCTTTTTTTTTATTCTGAGGAAACTTTCCAAGTAGCAGAAATCAGCTGCTTTTTTTCTGCCCTGGTTCCTGGCTTTCAGTTTTCCCCAGGACAATACGGCAGCAGTAAGTACTCATCGTCAAAAAATTTAGCCTTTTTTCAGGAGCATGCTCTAGAGCCCGGATTTCAGCACAGTCTTGTGCTGAACATGCCTTCACAGAAGTATAATAAATGGCGTGGCTCTTGTGCACGCTGGCACTGCCAGACTTGGTGGCGTGCCATGTCCCAGCACAGGCCGCTCTCCTGCAGATGAGTATCTTGCTTCCTTTGGTTTTTGTAGCAATAAGCTAAAAATAAGCTAGGCTAGGTCTAGAGCAACAGCTCTTTCCTATGTGAGATGCGTCTGCCTTCAGTTTTGGGAAGTCCTAATTTGTATACTTTTCATATTTTGCCATTCTCAACCCCCAGGCAAACAGTGGTCCGAGTACCAACGGCTGTCAGTTTTTCATTACGTGCTCCAAATGTGACTGGTTGGACGGAAAACACGTTGTGTTCGGTGAGTACCTGCAGCGGAGGCCTGGCGTACCAGCTCACGGACGCTCCTGTGGCGCAGCTGCTAAAATCAACAGCCGTGGACCGCTTCTTCTTCCCCCCCTTGCTTGTGCTAGCGGAGGTGTCTGTGAAGCCAGATACTGAGATGGATCAGTGCTGAAATGAAACATTTTTTTTCCCAGGTTAGCTTTAATCCAGATCGGTTCCTTGATCGGTGTACCACGTTACTACATAAACCCTCGTGCCGGTGCAGAAGGGACAGGCAGACGAGCGAAGGGATACCTTTCTTCTCCACCGTCAGGGAGGACTGAGCTTTCAGCTTTAGATAGTAATTCTATGAAACCACATCTGCTGACTTTTCATCTACTGCCATTTGAGCTGTAGGATTTCAAGGCCAGCCTTTAAACTGATGTCCTACTTAGTACTTCCTCCAATTCTTAAGTAACACTGATACCGTTCATTGCCGTTTTTGCATCGTTACAAAGGTTGTGTAGATAGAGAGGTAGTTCGTGCTGTGTTTTAGTACAGCTGGTGGCAGTAGGTCTCAAATCCTAGATTTCTACACATGGGAAAATGCACTTAATCTGCTCTCAATGTGGAAGATGTTTTAAGAGGGAGTGTTTCCTTCGTCAGTTCAGAGGTCAGTAAGGAACCCTGAAGTGCCCAATAGCTATACACTGCGCAGGACTTCTCAGGAGGAACAAAAACGCACGTACCTGCGACGAGGGGCGGGGAGCAAAGGTGAAAACTGGCCGTATTGAAATGGATACCTTTTCTCCTTCTAGGTAAAATTGTCGACGGGCTGTTGGTCATGAGAAAAATCGAAGTAAGTTGAATTCACCTATTTTTCTGTGAATGTCCACATTGAAAAGTCACGTAGAAGATTAACGAGGGTTGTTCTGTTCTCTCCCGCTATCTGTTTACAGGATACCGGGGAATACCAGTGTTGATAACTGGTATTATCGGTTGTCATCATTATAAAATAGCAGGAAATCTGTTGAGGCAAAGGCTCATGTAGATTGACTTTAGAAACGCTATGGTCCCGTGGTTGCTGGTTAGTCTTTGAGCGGGGATTGTGTTCTTGTGGCTTTATTTGCAACGCTTTGCATTTGTTCAGGAAGCTGAATTGAAAAGCTGTTCCATCAGCAACTCAGACAAGAGCATAAAGCAGATCACTTCTGTGCCATTGCCTGGGATTATTCAATGGATGCTAAATCATCAGTTCTGCTGATCCGTGATCAGCATGTTTAATAAGAAAAATTAAACTAATCTTCTGATGGGCTTCCAGAAGCTGAAGATAAATACGCTCAGGGGTGGTGGTTGCTACCAACGTTGTGACTGGGTGTCACGGCAGGATGATGAGTAGATTTAACAAATAGCAGCGAGTTCTTCAAGACAGCAGACGCTAACTTCATGGCACACGCATGGGATAATGTGCACAAGGGCCTCTGCCGTCAGTGAATCCAAAAAGTGGGGCGCAAACAGAGCTGACAACCGTTAGGTATTGAGAAAAGGTCGCATGCAAGGAACTGTACAGCATGATACAATCCGTGTGTTGCCAGCCCTCTTCACCAAAAGCACCGATGGAAGGGTTGTGGTGTGCCTGCGTTGTGCATCACCGCACAAACGAAAGGAAACAAGTAAGAGACTCGTGAAAGAGCAGCCGAGTCCAGCAGAACGAGAGGTTCAGAAAGAGGGTTGCTTTGTGACTGTCTCTTATTTGGATTCCCCTTCTGTACAAACACAAGTTTGCTTTGCGTGTTGCAGCTGTAATTAGTAACTTTAAAGATTTAAGCCAGAGCAGCCTCAAGTGACAGGATGCCTGCTGTATCTCATGAGGAGCTCTCCCGTTTTTGCTCTGTTCCTTCCCTCCCATTCAAAGGATCAGGGTCTGGTCTGTATCCCAAACCTCTGCGCACACAGAGAGTTCACCGCCTTAGGGCCAGGTTCGTTGCCAAAACGCATGACGATGCCTCTGTGTTACGCAGAGCTGTGTCTAGATTTCCCTGTTCCTGATGGTGCACAGACACCTCTTAGCCAGTCTTCAAGTACCCGTCGCTCACTGGATTTGCTGTGCTTTTATAAGGTTTAACGTTACGTATTTGTTTGTCCCCAGAACGTGCCTACGGGTCCAAATAACAAACCCAAGCTGCCAGTTGTGATCTCTCAGTGTGGGGAGATGTGAAGCAACGAAACACAAGTGTGGTAAGTCTCGGTCTTCACGGGCACCCAGTGCAATTGAACTGTGGGCTGCTCTGCTCCTTACTTTTCTCTTGACTTATTGTCACATTCATTTGAGTCTGCAGAGAGCTGACTCAGCTCAGTGAAACACCAGAAAATGCCTCTCTAACAGCGTTAGTTTTTTGCCAGCTCAACTCCCTGAGCTGGCTTCCCTCTGAGCTACGCAGACACCAAAGGCAGCGCTAGAGGGATAAGATTTTGCGGCTGCGGTCAAGGGGAAGATGGGGTTGTGGGAGCTGTGCCTCCGATGGGGTTAGGCTGCCTTGAAGCCTCGGTTTTAAAAACCGGTGGATGAAAGGGAACTGCAGCAGGAATCCAGCTGGTGTTCCCCAGACGGGCTGGAGGGGTGGGAGGCTTCACTTTGACCTGCAGGTTGATGACATCTCCGATTGCCACAGAAAGCGGAGCATCCACCTGTGGGGCAGGCAGGGATCAAGAAAAGAAGAGGAGAAAGAGAGGACTTGAGCCTCCTTGCTCAGTGCAGCCGTAGGACTGCCACCACTGAAGGGCCGAGGAATTATCATGTTATATAGTCTTACCTTAACTCGAAAAAATACCACTGTCCTCTTCTGAAGGGAGCTGTTTCCAACACTTACTATTATTCAGGCTTCATGGTTAAACCAATAGGCTCAAGACAGAGCTCAGGCTAACGTACAGTATTCTGTTTCCCTTTGTCCGCCCACTTCACTGTAAAAAACACAAGCATTTAAACAAATCTGTCTAGATTTCAATGTGTCAGGCTGCAGCTTGTCAAAAATCTGCTGTATTAGCCTTTTGGTTGCTGATTTTTCAAATTTCAGCAGGCAGGCAGGCACTGACAAAAGCAAATCCCCACAGTTTTTGACCTTCCATTAAATGATTTCCAAAGACATCTGGAATTGCCCACGAAGACGCGTCCCCGCTTCAATAATGAAGTCTTTCAGATCTGCAGTGCTTCAGACTCTTGGGAGCTCCTCCTGTTTGATGAAGCGACACCAGGGAACGTAACCATTCTTTCGTTTCCCTGGTGCTTCTGGTGGCGTTTATAGGCTTTTGAAGATAGGGACAGCCTTGTCAACAGGCCTTCTTGCAGATGGACAGACCTGTGCTGATGGGTCCGGGCCCCTTTAGGGTTGTCCTCGGGCCCGGACGTGTTGATCATTTCAATTTGGAGTGCGTCATCTCTGGCCAACATCCAGCTTGAGCCTGGAAGCTTGTCATTTCTAGGTATGAGGTTGGTGCCACCTTGCTTACGTCCCAGCCAGGTCTTAGGAACTGCCTTTCTGCACCCTGCTCCCTCCCAGCTGCCTGTAGACAGGAGCGGCATTCGTCTCGCCCAGCTTCAGACAGCTAAATCCGCTACTTGTCGAGGTGCTTTAAAATCAGCCAGGAGAAACAGGCGCTGTTGGTTTTAAGTTCAGAGGTAGATGCAGATGCCTGGCATGGAGACCCAGGAGGACTTCTGGCTTCTCTAGCTTGGGTTTGACATGAGCTAGTGCATGCAGCAAGCAGCACTCGCTTGAATATCTCCATAGCGGCATCCAGTGTTGCTGCGCAGTCCTGCTGTTGTAGGATGAGTTGGGAACGGCTGCCGGACGTTTCAGACCTGTTTCTTCTTCGTTGCAGTGCTCCTTCACCGGTGGTTAGGCCTGTGCTGGCCCCGTGCAGTTCCAACTCCAGCCAGTTCCCCCCGCTGCACCAGTCCTTCGCAGACCAGATCTGCGCTCTTGACATTCTTCTGAAATTATTTAATAATTGGCATCTTTTTTTTTTTTTTTTACGTTTTGAAATGTAAATAAAGAATTTTGTTAAATATGTGTGCAGCGCACATCAGTTAACATGCTTGGGAACAGATTCTTCAGGCGAGAAGGGCTGTAGCATCTTCAGCGACGTGGGTTATCCCTAGCTGGTTCAGCAGGGGACACTCACTGTGTGTGGTGTGGAGGGGCATTGCTGCTGGGCATTTGCGAAATGGGAAAGAAGGGGTGAAAGGAGCGTGGCAGTGCTGTGCCCCACCGGCTCCTTTACTCGGCAGGTAAATAAGGCTGCCCGGCAGCGAGGTTTTGGGCATCTTGGGAATCTCTGGAACCTTTCTACGTGCAGCCTTAGTGAAAGATAAGAAATTGGTATGGCAGAGCCTGCCATCACCGTGAGTTTGCTGGGCTCTGAGGCGAGTTGTGTTGTAAATGAGCGTTTGTAAAACCTCCCCTGGCACGTCGCGGCGCTAGGCCCTCGGGCTGTTACGTGCCATGGGTGTTAGGGGAATTCACCTGGGCGCCACAAGGGTGTTGGAGCAGGGCTTTGGGCTGGGAAGCAGAGAACGATTATGCTGTAGGAGTCGAAATCAGGGCTCCTTATCCTGCATGGTTACAAAGAGCACAGCTGAGGCTGCAGGTTGGTGGAAAAACTGACTTTCTTCTCCCAGAATTGGGTTGCAAGCTCACCTACCCGCCGAGGGACAAGAAAGCAGCCCTCCTGCGGCGTGAGTTTTCTCATCCAGCCGATTCAACTTAAGGAGTTGGGCCAAAGTCTGTTCTGTCAGGTGCAGGCGCCTCGTCCCATCCGGATACATCCCATCGCTCCTCGGGCAGCAGGAGAGTGGTGCGGGGCTGTCCTGGGAGGTGCAGTCTGTGCGTCACCCAGTGCTGGAGAGCAAGGGCTGACGGACCGGAGGACAGACCCTGCAGGCGTGCTTTGGCGTGCCCTTCTGTCTCGTGGCTGTTTGAAGTCCTTGAAGCAGACTCTGGCTGTCAGAATTCCCAAATCTCCGTTCCTGGGACTGCACAGTTGCTGAGGACACTCGTGCTCACTTCTCTGCAGCCCGAGGCATCTCATCTTCTTGTACCTGCAGAACATCAGGTGATGAAAGAAGGACGAAGCGCACCATCCCTTTCCTCTCCAGGCCCAAAAAGACTTTGCAGAGGGTTCTTTCCTGTAAGATGAGGGTTGAAAATTCCCAATAGGGAGGAGAAAACCGGACTCAGATGACAGCTGTGAGATAGAAGTGACCAAAAAGCAAAACTCAGCTGCTGGTCCTGCTCAGGAAACGTGTCCAGATGGCCCTTGCCTCTGGGCTTTAGGCAGGAGCTTGGCTCCAGGTGGCTCGAGGGAGCTCTGCCTGCCAGCTGCGGTGCTGAGCCTTGCAGTCCTGGCTGCAGGTACCCAAACTCACTGTACTTTTTCACCAGGGAAAGCAGCTCATTTCTGGGTCCGCTCAGCAGCACTTTCTCAGTGTTTACGGCAGTGTGATGAGCTAGTCTCGCTTCCCGCATAGCAGGGGTCACAAAGCTTCCCCAAATTAATTAACGGCGGCAAATCCATTACAACCTCTTTGAAAGTTGTTCCAATGGCTAATTATATCCTGTTATGTTGCTCTTTGATGCTGGATGTGCAGAGTTCCAGCTTTCCAGCTCATGTATCTTGCTGTTCCTTATCTGCTGGCTGAAAGGTTTCTCAAAGACCACATTTTGGGGTTTAGTTCCCCGATGATGATGCCCGCCTTCAGTTATGTTGTATGTAGCAAGTCCTGGAATCTCGTGCTGTAGAGCAGATGATGGATCTTCTCTCTCTGAGCTCCAGCGTCTTCCTCCAGCTGTGGATGCTGCAACTAAAGACAGCGTTTCTGGTTGCCTCTTTATTCACCTGAGGATCAGATGGGCCTCTGGGCCCTACAGTGTTGCCCCCCCAAAGATATTGTTAGCTGCTGAGTGGCCCACATTTTCTTCTCTAAGTGCATGGCCCTGACATCCTCACAGCCTTCATCACCGAGATTTGAAGTTTTCTCCCCAGTTTTCTCCCTCTAGGGTCTCGCGTGGTGGATTCCCTATTTGCCGTTATATTTTATTTTTCAATTGACTTACTGAGCAACATCCAGTTTTGATACCATTCTAGTTTCTTCATCAAGGTCAGAATTCTGATGCAGATCCCTTGCAGGATTATATTACTGTTTTAAAGCTCTTTCCTTCTTTGGCTGAGTTGGAGGTCTCGTGGAAAAGTTACCAAGGTAGCTTGACAAGACCTATGTCCATAAACCCACACTGGTTGTTGTGGTGGGTTGAGCTTGGCCCCGTCTGAGCCCCTCGCCTGGCCGTGGCGTAATGTGAGGAACCGGCATCTCTTCTTCACGCTGGGATGGGGAAATCCGGAGTGATTTGTGCGGGATGCTGGAAGGGCTGATCCCAAGGGGGTACACGTTGGTTGCAAAGATGGTGGAGTGATGGGTCAGCTCCCAGAGACTTTCTTGGTGGTTGCTGGTGGCCTTTCCCTCCTCTTACGTGGGAGGAATGACATAGCCAAGGGCAGGGCTGGGAATCTGCAGCCCACAACCACATTTTTTCAAGTGCCCAAGGAAAATGACTTGGTGGACAGGAATGCTGGGTTTCCCCTGGACCTTCCCTCTGGGGAATCCAGCAGATATCTTGGATCTCTCTGAGCGGCTGTGAGGTGAAGACATAGGGGATGGAGGCAAAGAGGAGGTGAAAGGTGGTCGTTAGAGAAGGGCTCCACCAAGGTGAAGAACCCAGCAGCGATGCTTTCCCGACTGCCGGGGTGGGGAGAAGGGCTCAGGGTAAGGGGAGCTGCCCCCCAGTCTCTCCTCATCCCTCTGGCAGAGAAGCTCCACTGGGAAGGAAGGATGGGATGCTTAGGGAGAGGCTAATTAAAGACAAGCCTTTCCAGAGACCTCTGAGCCAGGGCGACAGCCTGGCTCTCAAATGGCTCAATTAGGAGGCATTTATCTTGAGGAGCTGCCCAGGCAGGTGCGGTCAAAGGAGCTCCCTGGGGAGCAACCAGAGCCACAGCTGTGCCGCACATCTCCGGCGCGGAGGGGCTGGGGGAGCGCCTCAGCCGGGTCCCGGGCTGGGCAGGGGAAGGCCAGACCCCTTCCCTTCCTCGCCAGGAGGCCTGGCAGAGGGCTGGGGCCTCTGAGGTGGGGCGTTAGGCCCGGCTGCCTGGGGGCCTGAGATCAAGCTGCCCGCTCCCTTGCAGGGGGGGTTAGGCCGGGCTGCCCGCTCCCTTGCAGGGGGTTAGGCCGGGCTGCCCACTCCTTGCAGGGGGGGTTAGGCTGGGCTGCCCGCTCCCTTGCAGGGGGTTAGGCCGGGCTGCCCGCTCCCTTGCAGGGGGTTAGGCCGGGCTGCCCGCTCCCTTGCAGGGGGGGTTAGGCCAGGCTGCCCGCTCCCTTGCAGGGGGGGTTAGGCCAGGCTGCCTGCTCCCTTGCAGGGGGGGTTAGGCCGGGCTGCCTGCTCCCTTGCAGGGGGGGTTAGGCCGGGCTGCCCGCTCCCTTGCAGGGGGTTAGGCCGGGCTGCCCGCTCCCTTGCAGGGGGTTAGGCCGGGCTGCCCGCTCCCTTGCAGGGGCGGCTTAGGCCGGGCTGCCTGCTCCCTTGCAGGGGGGGTTAGGCCGGGTCCCCCACCCCACTTCAAGCGCCAGCCGCGGCACTTGGGCCAACTCGTCGCCCGCCGGCGCGGCCCCGCCGCCGTTCCTCCGGGGGCTGATGACAACGCGTTAATTGCCCGTAATGAGACGTTTTCAGCAGCTCCGCCACGTCTCCGCGTCCCTCATTCCCCACCGTTAATTAACGCTCCCGGGCTCCTTCCTTCTGATGAGTGTTTTACCTAACCGGGGCCGCCCCCAGCCCTTGTAACGGGGCCGGCGGCGGGGGCTCCATCGCTCGGCCCCGTCTTTTTAAAGCGAGGGGAAGCGCCGGCAGCGCGTCCGCGGGGCCGGGTGCCGGTAACGGCGGGGCTGGGGCGGCGGCTGAGCCGGGGCGGGAGGGAGCGGGCGGGGACGGAGCCGCTGCCGCCACATGGTCGCCCGCACTTCCCCGGTCGGGCCCGTTAGGGGCGGGAGCCGCGGCGGCGGCGGCCAATCAGGGCGCGGGGGCGGGGACTCCGGGTAGACCGGTAAGAAAAGCGAGCCTGGCAGCCGCGGCCGGGGCAGCCAATGGGCGCGCGCTCCTGAGGAAAGGCAGGCGCCGCCGCCAATAGGCGTTCCGGGAGGGGCGGTGGCCGGGAGGGGAAGAGCCAATGGGTGCGCTGGCCGCTTAACGGACGGGCGGAGCGGCGAATAGCGTCGCGCGCGGGCGGGGCGCGCGGGGTGGCTAGCCGGTGCGGGCCGCCATTGTGGCCAGTTCGATCGGTATCGGGAGCGGAGAGCGGAGCTCAGCGAGCCCGGAGCAGGGAGCAGCCCCCCCACGGCCGGCCTCAGTCACCATCACACCGCGGGAGGCGGCGCAAACAGCCAGTCACCACCACCGTCCGCACCGAACAAGCCGCCGCCATGAGCAGCGAGGCCGAGACCCAACCGCCCGCCGCCCCCGTCCCCGCGGCGGCCCCCGCCGCTCCCGCCGACTCTAAACCTAACGGCGGGACCGGGAACGGGGGCAGCGGCCTGGCCTCGGCGGCGCCTCCCGCCGGCGGGGACAAGAAGGTCATCGGTGAGGGGGGGGGGGGGGTCCGCGGCGGTTGGGAGGCCCCGGCGGCGGCGCGAGCCCCCCCCCCCCCCCCCCGCCATCGCTGAGGGGCGGCGCGAGCTCCCCCTCGCTGAGGGGCGGCGCGCGCCGCCGCCGCCGCCTCCTCGCGGCGCGCGCGCCCGCGGCGGCCGTTGGGCGCCCTCTTCCTCCTCCTCCTCCTCTTCCTCCTCCTCCCGCGCGCGCCGCCGGGCCCCGCGTGTCGGCGGGTGGGGGCGGGGCGGCTCAAAATGTCCGCCACGCGGGGCCTTTGTGTGCGCCGCCCCGCCACGTGCCGCCCTGACGCCGCTGCCGCCTTCTCTCCCCCCCCTCCCCCTTCTGCCCCCCCCCCCCCGCAGCAACGAAGGTTTTGGGAACAGTGAAATGGTTCAACGTGAGGAACGGTTACGGCTTCATCAACAGGTGAGGGGCGCGGGCGGGGGGCCGGGCCCGCGGGCCTCGGGGGGTGCCCCTCGGGGGGCTGGCAGCCCTTGTCCCCCCGGCAGGGGGGTCCCACCCCCACCCCAGCATCCCCTGCCCCGTGGGGTTTCTTGGGTTGGCTTTTTAGCGCTTGAATCCTGCCCTTGCTCTCAGTGAAGTTATCCTCATGGCGGTATTTCTTCCATGGCGATTATTTTATTTACGGTGGTTTGGGTTTTTGTGGGTTTTTTTTTTTTTTTTTTTGCTCTTCAGGGTATAAAAGTCTGCTGGCTCTTAGCACGCACAGAGTATTTGCTTAAACTCCTGCATGAAGTTCAGTCGCATCGATGCGAGCAAAAATTGCTTTGAGCGCTTGGTAGTTAAAAGCACGCTCTCTTGAGGAAACCCTGAATGTAGGGGAAATGAGCAAAATCCAGGTTTCTTCTACATCGCAAGACCAGAGAGTGTGTAAAGGGCTCTCAAGAAACAAGTGCCTAGAGGATTCTTTTTATGACAGTCTAAGCGTTCAAATTTTTCTTTAAAATGAACGAGAGTTGTGTAAATACTTAAAACGGGCATATCAGTGAAGCTATCCAGTAGTGGAGGAGTCCTGGAACTGCTCTGCAAACCAGTTCTGGAAAAATGGGAAACAGTTGTAGCCGCCGGTTCTGGAGGCCTCCGGGGGCTGTGGTGCAGAGGCCGTGTTTCGAAGAGCTGTTCCCCCTTGCACACCTACTGCCTCAACCCGCTGCTGCAGAATTTGGCAGAAGGCTTGGGAACCCCTCTTCAGGGAAGCGAGTGTAGATACTGGTGCTTTTATTGGGCCTTCTATTTAGGTTTGTTTTAAATACTGCTTTTTTAAAATTGTCTGTTACCTTATGACCCAATCTTAAGTGTCTGCCAAGCTCCTTAATTGGTTTTGTGTCTGCAACTTTACAAACTTGACTCCGAGTCTGCCCAGTTTGCATTCTTCTTGTAGGTTTTAATGTTAAATGTCGTCTAGTCCTCGGTGCTGTAAGCTTCAGCGTCTTTGGCTTTCGTAAACGCGTATAAAATCACAGGCCACAAACTCTACCTCTAGGGAAGGCTTTTTTCCTGTTTCTCTCAGTAGTGGAAATGCTCGGTGATGTGAGTCAAGCAAGGAAGCGGCAGCAGCTAGTTAAGACATCCGAATGGCTTCCCCAGTCATTAATTTGGCAGCTGTTTAATCCCTGAGGTTGCCATTTTTAATGAGAAACCCAGTGTGATCTCGTGTTATCAAGAGATTAGAGCCGCAGCCTGGGAACCGAAGTGGAGGACATTTCCTCAACTCTGGAATCTCTCTGGCTTGCTGCAAGGGAAACTTTGCGGGAGCTCCTGCCCTTGCTTGTCTTTGCTTCAGACGGGTCCGCTTGCAGCTAAAATTAGCTTTGGAACTAAAATTTAGCTTTGGTATAGGTGCGCATTAACTTCCAGTATTTTCTGTGGGTTTTTTTAATGTTAAAAGTGCATTTCTGTTCTGAAATGCTAGCTTGAATTCGGAGTGTCTGTCAATTGTTTCTCACAGTTGTCAAAATAATAAATGGATGTGCAGGCCACCGACTTGGTCCTCTTACCATAATTGGAGCTGGCTTCTATTTAGTGCTCTCCTCAGCTTAGCAGTGGCATTTTCTTAATCTGTGCTTGTCTGATTCCTTTTTTAATTTCGGGTGTTAAAGGTGTTGAGGGGAGAAGCGTTTAGCGCAAAGATAAGCTAGAGGGTTGTTAGGCCTTCGGGATGGGGGTTGCTCTCGTACCATTTCAAGTTTTCTTTGGGAAAGTGATGGCTGTTACTCTGACCCCATCCAGGCGGCAGCGGGCTTGCTGGAAACCACCGTCGGGAATCGCATGGCAGGCACTGGGCTTCAAAATGGACCAGGAGAATTTTTTTTTTTTAACTAACCATGGATATGCCTTGAGCTGTATCTGTGTAACTGAGGCATTCATTGATCTAAAACTCCTGTGTCCTCTCAAATGGAAATTGCATTTTCAAACAGCCTTTGCAAACAAGCATCTGGTATCGTTGTCCAACATCAAACTTGCACCAGCGCGTAGAGCATCCACGCTTGCAGAGCATAGATGGTGAAGCACTTCCTACCACCGGTTTTCAGTTGAGAGTGAAGGAATGTGCTAAGCTTTTTTTTTTTTTTTTTTTAACTGAAAACCTGTTACTGGGCTCTTCTGAAGGTTTTCAGCTTTTGGAGCATCTGGTAAGAGATCTTAGATTGCAGAGAAGAAAGTATGTAGGCTCAGGCTTTGCAAGGGCTTCTGGATGCTGCATCGTGGGGCCTCGGAGCTACGCTGCCTCGTGATGGGCAGGCTGGCTCGGCTTTGTTTGCCTTTTGACTACCTTTTTGCAGGAGCCTTTGAGGCTTGTAGGCATCAATTCCATGAGGAAACAAGGTGACTTATTTTTACTGGTGCTGTCTGGCAGAAGAGCCGTAGCTCGGATTGAGTTTTTGGAAAAGTCTTCATTGTCATCCTCATGTTTTAAAGCCGGTGGTGAGGAACACTTGGCTTTATCTTAAAAAAAAAAAAAAAAAAGTCTTTAACCAGTCATTCTAGGAAATAAAAGCCGCTTTGCTATTGATTCAAACCGTTCCACAGAGTAATGAAACTAACACCGCAGCGAGGTTCAGTGGGTACGATGCTTGGATGTATGGCTCTAAGTTTGTTACGGGTGGTGGAAGCGGCACGTACAGCGCCCAAACCAGCGCGGCGGCTGTTGGGGCTCTGCCTCTTTGTGGCAGGAGAGAAACTTTTCTGACTTCAGCTGGTGGTGCGGTTGTCCAGCCTCACTCAGCGTGGTACCGGTGGAAACTGTACGGTGATCACGCTGAAGGGTGCTTTCGGGTTCTTGTGGGTACAGACTTGAGCTGTTTTCTGTTTCTTGTGAGGGGAGAAACCCAAGCCCTGCCCTCTCTGTGCTGACAAATGCAACTTGAATAACCCTCCTGCTAGTGGTCTGCTAGTGGTGTTACTCCTTAAATGAAGGAGGCATCGAGGCTGAGAGGAGGGAACTCTGGGGAGATCAGGCAAGGCTCGAGCGGCGATATCGTAGCTTCTTTCAAGGATTGCGATAGCCCATCTCCCACACAGCCCCCGTCAGAAGCGACTGCTTGCTGTCAGGTGTCCTTTCCTCCAGCATCTCCATCGGTGGGATGTGAAGGGCAGAGGGGCGTGCAGGGGGGAGGGAGGAGGCTTTCACACGCGACTCAGTGGGCTTCAGCGCGTGCCCTGACCCTTGCGTAGGCTACCTGACGATCTCTTCGCTTCAGGCAGTGAGCTAGTAGGGGACTGGGTGAGAACACGTTGAGGAGCGAGGCTGATGCTGAAAGCTAGTTGTCTTGACAGTTCCCTGTTTGGTCCCCTCCCCAAACAACTGAATTTATAAACTGGGCTAATTTAGTGTGCGTTTCATACATGAATTTCCATTTCCCGTTGTCTTGCAGGAATGACACCAAGGAAGATGTGTTTGTCCATCAGGTAAGACTTCCTTGAAACCGAAACTTGCTATGCGTGACCTATGGAACTGGGATTGAAGTTGTGCAAGAGCCTCACGTTTTCCAAGAAGTGTTACTTGAACACAAACAACTGTTGCTCGCTATTGGATTGCAAGCAGAGCCTGCGTGTGCTCGGGGGTTTTGCATATCCACCTGCATCCGTCGTGAGGACAGGAGATACGTGGGATCGAGCGGGCTGATACTGTATGATGACGAAAACTGCGCTGTCTGCAAGTTTGCTCTGTTGACTCGGGGGTGACTGAAGTCCAGTTCAGTCGCCCTGTGGATTCGTGTAGTTGTTAGTTAGCACAGGGAAATAAGGTTAAATGAAAAGCTTGCAGCAGGGAGTGAAATTAATTGGGCTGGAATAGGGATGAAGTGCCAGTGAAGATTTTTTTTAATTTTTTTTTTTTAGGCAAAACTTTTATGGAATTTAAGGCTCCAGGCTTTCAGTGAAAGCCTGAAAACGTTTTAATAGATACTTTTTCAATTAAACAGATAGGTACACTTAAATATTATTTCTGGGGAGCCTGTAAATGTCTGGAAACTAGACCGGAGTCAGACTGCACAGCACACCTGCGGTTTATTTCACAGAGCGGGTTGGCCTTAGTTTAGTCCTTTGCATCTGACTTGTAAGTCTCTGTGATCGGCTCTGTGTTTTCACCCTGTCTTAGGATCTCTTGTTGTCAAGCAGCCCACAAAGAGTTCTTAGTGGAGCGTGGCTTACTTCTGGCATTTAGGAGCCCATGGATCGCTCTTTTGTTTTGAGTTAGGGATATACTGCTGATGTTGTAAACAAAGGGAGGAAAAAGTAACCCCTGGCAAGTGTTTTGACTCGAGTTTGATTTGCCATCTCTCAGCTTCTTGCTTGTGCTACATCTGAAGTACCTGCTGTTAAATATAGAGGCATTTGTTTGTAAGAGGTTGTTCTGTAATGGGCAGTGGAGAAAGGCCAACCGACTCCACTGCGTTTGTGTACCGAGGCAGGAATATATACCCTGAAGGGAAGCTTTCAGCCTTCAGCACTCGATGTGCAAGTAGGGTAACCTGTAAGTGACCTTGACTTATGAGTCGGATTTCAGGACTTGTCGTGTAACTCCTGTCTGTGTTTCTAAAAGCACAGTTTTGGCAGTGATTCGTTTTAATGTAATAATTTTCATGATAAAACAGTTCGAGAGGTCTAATCTGAAAGAAATCAGCTTGGTTTAGGAGTTATAGCTGCGTGTGCTTTTTCCCATCCCCGTTACCAAGCTTGGGTCTGACGAAGAGCTGTTACGCTCAGCTACTGTTGTAATAAGGTTTCCTGTCTTTCCCTGAAGCCCCTGCTTTGTAGGCTGAGACTTGTGGGCATGTTTTTCCATAGATTTTGTTCCATTTAGGGAAAACAATCCAGTCAAATGCTGTTGCTGATATTTTTTGTAAAGTTGTTACATTTGTATTACTGTTCAGTTAGTGTTTGATAAACAATGTGCCTGAGAGTGGTGCATATTGAGCATTAACTCAGCTGTCAGAAATTTAATCTACTGCTGAATAGGACGGAAAATTCAGTGTTTTCTAGTAATGTCATTTAACATGCAGATAGCGATGCAAAGGCTTGCCTGGTGCTGACACCTTGGAAGGGCTAATCCTTGGTGCCTAATACACGGCTGGAGTAGATTTGTGATTAATTGGTAAATACCACGGCTGAAGCGATGGTATTGGAAGCCTAGAGAAAGAAATCCCCTGATTTATGGCCATCGATGTGTTTATATAGCGTGGGGTGGCCTCATTTGTACGTAGGCTACTGCACACTGCGGTGGTGTGGGAAAGCAGTAGAGGGCTGGGAATCTGAGTGTATGATTGGAAAGGCTTATATACTGGTGTATCTGCTTCAGAGGAAAGTATAACTACTACGGGGGTGTTTAAAGCTAAACTCTGCTTAGGTGTGCTGTGGCCGGTGTGTATTGTGGGGGGGTTTGTTTGTTTTCAAACTGCTTTTTCAGCTAGCAAGCAGCACGTTGACAGACGTTTCTAGTCAGCTGTTACACACTTCAGATGGGCCAGAACTATAGTGATATGGGTAAATTCTACGGCTTCCTGGATTTTCACAGTGTTAATTGCTTTTTTCCAGGAGTACAGGTCTTCCTGCTAAGATATTAAATACTCAAATTCCTTAATCTTTAAAAAAAAAAAAAAGTCTTCAGATATGCTAAGTAGTATTCTCATGCTGTGCCTGTAAATGTAATTCTGCGATGTTATGTTGTTAGACTGCCATAAAGAAGAATAACCCCAGGAAGTACCTCCGCAGCGTAGGAGATGGAGAGACCGTGGAGTTTGATGTGGTTGAGGGAGAAAAGGTAAACTCACCTCTCGGGTGTTAGCGTATGCACGGAAAACTCGGTCTGCAGGCTTTGGTGTGGCCTGTGGTTTGAGTCGATGCCTGATGACATCCAAGGAGATGAATGGTTTTTCATTGCTTTACAATGTGGATGTAAATCGTTGCTAAGTACTGAATTATATTACGCTATAACTGATTCGATGCTGAGTGTTTACCTACCTAATGCTATCCCTGCTCTTTAGGGTGCGGAGGCAGCTAATGTTACAGGTCCTGGCGGCGTTCCAGTGCAAGGCAGTAAATACGCAGCAGACCGTAACCATTACAGACGATATCCACGTCGTAGGGGTCCTCCACGCAACTACCAGCAGAACTACCAGAATAGTGAGAGTGGGGAAAAGAACGAAGGAGCAGAGAACATACCAGAAGGTCAAGCCCAGCAACGCCGTCCCTATCGCAGGCGGCGGTACCCACCTTACTATATGCGTAGGCCCTACGGGCGTCGACCACAATATTCCAACCCTCCCGTGCAGGGAGAGATAGTGGAGGTAACGTTTGCTTAACGTGTGGGGCTAAACTGGCTTGATTGTTTTGGAGCAGGGTGATGGGACGCAGCTTTTTGCCGCTTTTGTAGATACTCAAGGTGATTTTGGTATGGTTTGGCGGTAGGATGAAGCATTGGAGCAGATGTTGATAAGCTGGAGAAGGTCTTAATGTTACAGCTTTTAAAAAAACAAGAATGTGTTTGAATTTGTGGTAACTTCCCACACGATCAACTGGAAGAAACACAAATTTGAATTTGTGGTAACTTCCTATATGATTAACTGGAAGAAACGGAAATTCTAATGGTGCGTACTCGCGTGCCCTAGGACCTCTGCCTGCCTCGTCGTACGCCTCGGGCTTGACCTGACAGCCCCCTTACAGCCCCCTTCCTCGCGGCTTGCCCGCTCGTGGCGTTACAGGCTTCTGCCTGTGGCTAAGATGATTTGTTACCTGATGTCTTCCAGGGTGCTGACAACCAGGGTGCAGGAGAGCAAGGCAGACCAGTCAGGCAGAACATGTATCGAGGTTACAGACCACGATTTCGCAGGTATGCTGCAGACGAACTTTTTTTTTTTAAATTTTGCCTTTTAGCAACAGAGACAGAACATGGCGATGGTCAGATGCTGCATTGTTAAAGCCTAGCTTGACTTTCAGGGGTCCTCCTCGTCAAAGACAGCCTAGAGAGGACGGGAACGAAGAAGATAAAGAGAACCAAGGGGATGAAACCCAAAGTCAGCAGCCACCTCAACGTCGGTACCGTCGTAACTTCAACTACCGACGCAGACGCCCAGAGAACCCTAAACCACAAGATGGCAAAGAGACGAAGACAGCCGAACCACCAGCTGAGAACACGTCCGCTCCCGAGGCCGAGCAGGGCGGGGCTGAGTAAATACCGGCTTACCATCTCTACCATCATCCGGGTGCGTGTCCGGAGGCTCTTGAGGATACGATTTGATGACTGACTTGTTGCTTTTGATGCTTTCCTTTGGGTTTTTTTGCCTTAAAAGATTTGGACTAGTCTTGCTCATGCGGGTTGTAACCAAACTGGCCGTGCTTGTGAGCGCTAACGTCTGCAAAACCAAACTGGGGGACTTTGCTGTACAAATGCTGATTAATTGGGAGGACTCAGTTACCAGGCTTGACTTCTCATTGATGGAGTCACTGCCTTAATCTCAGAATCACTGTTAATCTCAAAGTCTGGGCTGTGCTCAGGAGCAGGTCAGGCCTGGGGCAGCCTTTGCCCACCCTGAACAGCGATTCTGGCGGAGTGGCTTGAGAGGAGCTGGGAGAAAGGGGCACTGGGACTTACTCAGCTCTGTAAGCGTCCGAGCTTTTACCTCTCGGTCCCAGAGGGGAAGTGAATGGCATTAAGACCTCTAGGCATTAATTTCTAGAAAGCTGATGCGGAATTTGCAGGAGCGTCTCAGTAGCAGCTTTTTATCTAACCGAAAAAGTGCTGGAACAGCTGGTAGAGACGGTGCTTTTTCTGGAGCATCCAGGGCGCCCATGGCTGAGGTGCTGCAGCGCGGGTGCGGTTGCCGCTGGCAGGATTGCGTAGAGGCTGGCGTTAAAACCTTGTTTTCGCTGCAAGGCAGGCTGGCTGTGACTTGGCGCTTGCTTGGTGCCGTCTTCTGAAGGACAGTTTGCTGATTTGGGAGTATTTTCATTGCCCCGTTGCTTTCTACTTGCCGGGCTTTGCCTGGCACCTGCCTTGGCTGTTCTTCCTCTCGCCAGCGTTCGTACCCCGCTCCCTTCGCGCCTCACTCATTGCTTGTTGCCTGGAGGGCAGGCAGATGGACAGACGGATTTAGGCTCTGGTGGGAGCGGTAACGAGTGGTCACGTTAACGGGGTGACCAGGGAGCGCGGAGCTGGGCGTGGGGAGTAGCGTGGCGTCACCGGCAGCCGCGGGCCTCCCAGCTCCGAGAGCTCGGTCCTCAAGGGCTGGGTGCCGCTGGGTTTGTCGTGCAGGGCTACCCGATGCCTCTTCAAGCCTCGCGGCAGGGTTTTCCGTGCACTTGATGTGAACCTCTTATCCTGGCGTCCATCTTAATGGTTAACTGGATGAATTCTTCCTCGTGGGCTTCAGCGAAACCCCAGGATGGCCCTTGGTTGCTCTTTCTGTCTGTCGGTAGTGTCGGAGAAAGTAAATTGTGGTTTCTGTGGTCTGGGCAGTGGCTTGCTGATGCCGCGCTGCCTCTGTTGGGCACAGGTGGAAACCTGCTCCTCAGCCGTCTCCTGAGGATCTCGGGTTGTCCGCGAGCCTTCCCAGGGGCTGGCTCGGAGTTCCCAGCTCCGCTTCCAGGCCCGGTCCCGCAGCGCGGAGCCCCAGGTCGGCGGCTCTCCCCAGGAGGCCGGTGCGGGGAGAGGCGGAGGCGGGATTCCTTTGCGTTTAAATTCAGCGTCGCGTCTTTCTGGAGTCTTTTGCGTTCGGTTTGGGTGGAAGATGGCGGTTTTGGCTGCTGAGAGCGGGCTGATGGTGGGAGCGTCGTGGGCTGGTTGAAGGGCTGCAGCTGGTGAGGGCGTTGTCGGTGTGTGGAGGTGAGCTCGGGGAGAGCTTGTGTGTTGCGGGTGAGTCTCGTTAGACAAAACACCCTTGGACACCGGCCTGATGGTCCTTTCTGTTCTCTTTTTCAGTTTAGTCATCAAAGAAAAGACTTAAGAAATGAAGAAGAAAAGAAAATGAAATTCCAGCAATAAGAAATGAACAAAAGAATTGGAACTGAAGACCTTAAGTGCTTGCTTTTTGCTGTTGACCAGATTACAGAACTATCTGCATTATCTATGCAGCATGGGATTTTTATTATTTTTACCTGAAGAAGTCTCCTTTTGGAAACGATAAACACGTTTTTTAAAAGCCTGTTTTTTCTCAATATACCTTTAAAGGTTTTTAAATTGTTTCATATCTGGTCAAGTTGAGATTTTTAAGAACCTCATTTTTAATTTGTATGAAATAATACACCTGATTTTTTCAAGTCAAACTGCAAGCATCTGTTAATAAAGGTCTTAAAGAATTACCTTGTGTGCTTCCTCGTTCTAAACCCACGTTTGTATGAAAGGTTTTAAGTTAAGCGTTCATATAAGGTTTGGGGAAAAAAAATACTACTTTATTTCTTCAGCATACAGGCTGTTGGGGTAAAATGTAAAAAAATCAAAGTAAAAAAGAAAATTCAAGTCGCTGAGCCCTACAGCAACGGGGTGGAAAGGCTCTCGGGGGGCGAAGAGGGGAGGCGCTTGGTGGGAAGGGTGGCTGGTGTCCTGCTGGTGTGCAGGAAGGGGAATCGAGGGAAAACCAGGGAAAAGGCAGGTTCCCGCCTGGGTCTGAAAGCCAGAGCCTCCACCAACAGCCTGGCACCTGCCTGGGCTTGGCTTAAGTCCTGCTCTGCTCAGCTTAACGTCCCCCGGGCTTGGCTTTACGTCCTGCTCGGCTCCCTGTCCCGCTCGGAGCGGCGGGAGGCTGCCTGGAAGCCCGCGCAGGTGCCGGGAGGCTCCCGGCCTCCCCGCGGTGCCGCAGTCCCCCGTCACCCGGGGGCGAAACCGGCTCTGGGGGCGGCTGAGAGCCGGGGCCGCTGCCGGGGTGGCTGAGAGCCGGTTCTTCCCCGGCCGCTGCTCGCTCGGCCTCGGCAGCCCCGCCGCTCGCCGTGCCGTGCTCTAATAGCACCGGGCATGAATCGCCAGTGAGGAACGTGCCCGTCGGGTCGTGTGATGGCAGCTCTTGACAGCTTTCCTTTCTACGCACTGATGAGCTCTGCGCTTGCTCTTTTTAACTTTAATTTTTTTTTTTTTTACATTGTTTTCCTGTGTGCTCAAGCGCCAGCCATTAACAGCCCCGCGCAGTTAGGTCTTGCTCTCTCTAAGTACCTCCGAACGCGCTTCTGCCCGTCGTCCCGTGCGTCAGCTGGGAGCTGTCCGCCTTCAGTCACGCTCTTTATTTGTCGCCCAGCTTTGGTGATTGGATTTCTTCATTTTTCAGGTCCCTGGGGCGTTGCTTTAACCCGTGCTAACGACCGACGCGCTTGCTCCCGTGCTGCAGGACGCAGCAGCTGGCCAGCGGCGTTCCCGCGTAGCACCTAAAGCGGCAGCTGCGATCCGGCGAGAGGTTTGCTGCCTTTCAGCTTCGTGTGAGATAAGAAATGACGTCCCCGACTTCCCCGGGGAGGGACGGCGTGGGGGGGTGTTTTGCAGCCTGCCCAGGCTACCAAAGCCCTGCTGCCAGCCTCCTCTGCGCCGTCCCGCTGCAGGGACCGGCTGTAGCCCTGCGGCAACGTCAGTGCAGGCCCAGGGGCTCGGGCTGCTGCCTTTCGGGGTGGCGAAGCCCCTGCCGGGGAGGTTTCTGCCCAGCTTCCCCGCGCTGCCGTGGTTTCTGTGCGCCAGCCTTGGGGCGAGGGATCAGGGCAAGGACGAAGCCGTCAGCGATTGCGGCGGGGGGCGTGGTGGTGGGTTTGGGTTCTGGTTTGTTTTCATAATGGTTTGCAAGTGAAGGAGGATAATAATTCACTTGGAAAACAGAATTCCCTTTTCCTGTGGGCTTAAAACCCCAACTTTGCAGGCAGAGCACCTCCGTTAGGCTGCAACCTGACTCGGCGCCTGGTGCCTGACACGTATGGCCACCGCGCTGCTCCGCTGATAGCCCCGCCATAACGAGAAACACTCCAGGCTGCAAGCTTTACCCGGTTTTTAAATGCAAACCGTGTGCTGCCACATGTCTGAGCGCAGGGGCGGTTTCCAGCAGGCCGGCACGGAGTGACCGGGGCCACCAGCCACGCGGAGTCAGTCTTGCTCTGCGCAGAAAAGGCAAATTCCTAAATTCCTCCAAAGCAGCGGCTGGGCGATGTCGGAGCGGCTCCTTTACCCTCAGCGTCCCAACGGCTTTCCCAGGGGCTTGGTGACCTCTTGTCTTAAAGCAACGCTTTTCTGGGGTTTGGTTTTGTGAAACCTGGCTGGAAATGGGGGGGGGGGGGAAGCCTCCTCTGCGGGTGACTTCTGCAGCACCCTTGCTTTTTTGCAGCCACTGAAGCTACAGCTCGCGCAGACCCTGCGATCAGAGCCTTAAAGCAATCGCGGAGATGTCCCAGTATAGGCGACGGTGCTTTAATGGGGTCAGGCTGGGGGGAGAGCACCCTGCAGCGGGGCCGGGTGCGGGAGGTGCTGCTGCCCATCACACACGGGAGTCCATGGCGTACATCTGGCTTCTGGCCGTTTGGCCCCGCGGCTGGGGAAGCCTCTGGGGTTGCCAGCGGCTGCTGGGCTCTGCCAGGAAAGAGTTGGGGTTGTGTCATGGCCGGCAGCGGCGGGGGGGCTCGGGGGGGGACACAGCATGGGGACACGGCAGGAGAAATGAACCCGGAGAGCCGGCGCTGTGGGGTCGGCTTCCACCCGGTGGGCGTAAGGGCTGGAGGGGGCGCCTGGCGAGGCATGGCCTGCCCCGCGTCCCTGACGGTGGCACGGCCAGATTGCCACCGGCGCATCCTTGCGGCCACCGGCTGAGGCTTTGGCTGGTCACAGTGATACAGCTCCAGCCCGGCCACTGCTTTGGGTAGACGGCAACACACCTTCACCAGGACCTCGAGGTCCCCCAGATGCGGATGGAGCATTTCTGCACCCCCGCCGTGCCCTCACGGGGTCCCCACGCAGCCCCGTCCTGCCTGGCGTGACCCGGCCTCCCCGGCCGAGGCGCAGCCTTGGCTGCCCAGGGCTTCCCCTTGCTTCGGCTGGACCCTGCAAGAAGTGCCCGCGCCCTCTGAGCTGGTCCGTGGCCCCGCGTACGTCCCTGCAGGGCACAGAGCTGCTTACGGTGGGATGGGGTGGGGCAGGGCAGACCGACCTGCGCAGGCGTGGAGGCAGCAGGTCAGCAGGACGGATGCCACGAAGCCGCCCGTCGAGCCAGCCATCCCCAGCCAGCACGACCACCCGAAGTCGTAGTGGACTCCCAGGAATATATTGTGCGACACCAGCATGGCTCTCTCCACGTAGACGTCCACCGCGTACCACACGGAGCCCACAAGGCCCAGGATGCCTAGGAGGAACGGGGCCGGTTAAGAAAGAGCCATACAACACCCCCATGCTCACCAACCCCTCCTGGGGGGGTGCCCCCAGCTCCCAGCCTCTCCCCAGCTTCCCATGGGCCACGGCGTCCATCTGCCCCCTGAGCTCTCCCAGCCACGCACTCCCGATGCCGAGGATGACGCCGGCCCCGTAGCACATCTTCAGTTTGACGCGAGGCTCCTCCTTGAGGAACTTGACACAGTCGAGCCCGAGGAGCAACGTAGCCAAAGCCAGGCCAGCCAGGAGGTCCGCTGCGATCAGCAGGGTCCGGGTCACCACGATCTTCACTGGGCAGGGAAGGAAAAAAAAAAACCCAGAGAGGGGACTGAGGAACGGTCAGAGGAACTGGTCTCCCCACTCCCGATTGCTGCCTGTGTCCCTGCTAGAGCCATCCAGCTCACCAGTCCGTAGGAGACACCTACATCGGCACCCACCGACCCCGTGCCTGCTGCGTGCAAGGTGCTCATCGGGCTCATCTGAAACCTTGCAACGGGACTTAATAAGCCCGTTATCAGACCAGCTCAAGAAACCAAACAGCTTATGGTGTATCCCAGCTCCTGCGATGTGGTCACCTACTCAAGACCTTCTTGCACAGGCTTGGACAGAAGATGCTGCTGTCCTGACTGTGGGGTTTTTTCTTCTCCAAGTTGTGTAGCTGGGGTTTTGAACAGCAAATGTCAACATACCAGTGAAAAATATGAGAGCTGGCACGGTTCACATCACCAGCCGTGTGCGATGGGACTTCTCCCTACAAAGCTTTTTCCCCAGAGCAGCGCAACAGCCTGACTTAGTCCATGCTGACTTCTTGTTCCCTTCGCTTCCCGAACCTGCGTTCTCCTGGGTCAACACCCTGTACGAGGGTTCTTCTGTGCAGGGCCTGATGTGCCCTGTGCAGGCCAGGAGAAGTCTCCATGCCACAAGATGACGCCGTGAGCTGAGGATGCTTGCCCAGCGGGAATGGTCCTCACCCCTGCACGCAACATCAGTGGGGTTGCAAATCCCACCGTGGAGCGCGGGGTAGGAGCTGCACCTGGGCTCTGCGTGCCAAAACCCCTTTGTTGTGAGGTGGCACAGCTTCATGGCCTCTCTCCAGCTTGGTGGCCCCATGGCAGATCTGGCTGGCCCATGGGTTGCCATCCAGGCCACGTTGATGGGGCAGGAGACCAAGAGAAGCCCTGGGCCTGCATTGCTGACTGACGAGGATCAGCCCTTTGCAAAGCAGATCATCTTCTTGAAAAGGGAAGAGGGAAAACTCTTAGCTGTGAACTTAAAAAAATGCCTCCAGGCCACGCCAGCTTACCTGGGTGGTCCGCCAAAATGGAGTCATACTGGTCGCAGGTCCTGACCCCATCCTGCATGTTGGTGACACACTCCCTCCAAAGCCCCCGGCATTTGTGACTGACCTGCAAGCAGGGGAAAGACACTCCAGCAAAAAGCACCCACAAGCACCCCAGCTCCCCAGGGACGGCCCAGCCCAGCAAGGCAGATCCTGGGGCTCTCAGCACCACAGCTGGACACGTCCCGGTGACTCCCTACCCATACCTTGCGCTCCGTCTCCTCCTGCTCCTGCGTTTCTCTAATCCTCCAAACTCATGCAGAAAGCAGTGGGTTTGTCCCACCGTGGCCCCTTTCCAAGCCTGTGGAGACATGGCGCAACCCCATGGAGGTCAAGGTACCCACCTTGCTCCCAGCTGCTAACCTTGATGATGGTTGCTCTGCTCACCTCCAAGCTGTCATCAGCGTTCACCATCCAGCAGTCGGTGCACGTGGCAAGGAGCAGGAAGAGGGTTGAGAGAAGAGCAAGGATGAACGCCGTCGTCTGCAAGGCTGCGCTCATGGGGTTGCCTGCAAGGGCACAGAGACGTCCGTCAGCTCTGCTCTGGCCACTTCCCAGGCACCTGATCCACAGGGACAAAGTGCCACCTAGGCCAGGGTGTCCTCTGGGTCCCTGTGAGTCATCTGGGGCCCATCTCATGGTCCTGGGTGCTGCCAAAATGCTCCAATACCCTCAGCTGAGGCTGGGCCACCAGGTTTGCATGCAGACAGGGCCTTCAGAGATACATTAATTTTGCAGTGGCGACATACCCACGTGGGGTTGCTCTCTAGGTGTCCTCTCATCCAAATAGATCATCTGAAGTTGCCAACCCTTAGTAGTCGCCCTTTGGGAATCAAGAGCTGCTGGAAAACGTTGTCAAACAACTACTGTTGTCAGAGCTTGTGATCTGAGCGTGTGGCTCTGGAGGTTTTCTTGGTGCCTCCATCCCCGCATCCGTGTGACTCGGTGGGAAGAGCACCTGCCTTTTCTTGCTTTTGTTTTGAAGAAAAAGCAATGAAATGTAACATCCAGGCTGGAGCACAGACGAGCGTCCCATGGAGATGTCCTAACCTCGAGCAACAAGCCCAAAGAAAGCATCTCCCATTATGGAGGTGGATGAAGGCTGCTGGGGCTTGATGTGGGTGCCCTTGGGTGCTGCCGAGGCTTTCCAAAGACCAGAGGGGATGGGACCCTCTGTTTTCCATCCTTGCCAGAGACTGAGGACTTTGCAGAGAAGGAGCTGTGCCCAAGGTATGGAGCAGAGGCCATCCTATCTCCACAGCCTGGCCATGCGTCCCTCTTTGCTGTGTTTTGCAACTCAAGGTGCTAAATATTTTAGCGCCTGAAGTTACAACCACTGCGACAGCCCTTTGGGCAGAGGCGTTCCCATGAGTGGGTGAATTAAAGAGATCGGCGGGGTCTCTGAGCTGCACGGGTTAGTTATCATAGGGCGATGACTCTTCCCCATGGCAGAGTTGGTGGCCTTCAGGCAGATGCTGCCCGCCCTGGCCCAGGCTCCCCCGTGGGCAGGGGCGAAGGAGGGGCGCAGATCCCACACCCTGTAGGCAGGGGCTCCCACCCATCCCCTTCCCCTCTTGGGACGTGGCTGGGAGCAGAGGTGCCGCTCACCCCGGCTCCTTGAGCCTTTCCATCAGCTTCACTCTGAGCGTCTCTGGTTTTAACACACAGCCTCCTAGACCCCAATTTACAAAGTTGTTTTTAATTTCCCCGGCTCCCTTTGGAGCAAACTCTCCACAACCTTATGTTTTTTCCACTAGACCCTGGCTGTTTCGGAGCCTTTGAAGAAAATCCGTTCAGCCATTTGAGTTATATGGCCAAGAAAAAAAAACAAAAAAGAAAAGAAAGAAATCCTTAACCCCAGCAAAACCCAGCTCCGAACCCTGTTAGCAATAAAAAGGAGCTCGGGGGAGAGCGTTACCTTCACTGCAGGCTCATCCTTGCTGGGGTGGGACGACGGCAAAAGCTCTTTGTCGCCGATGACCGGGGCTGGGGACGTGGGCTTGAAGGCTTTCAGGTACCGGTGGGATTTGATCCTGACCCCCCGATGGAGTTGGAGAAATGCAACGCCTGCCGGAGCCCGCGCTGGGCTATTTATGTTTTTTCCAAGGCACGTCAGATGGGCTTTGCGCTCCGAGGCGTGATGGGCATCCCTGCGGTTCAAACAGTGGTAGGTTGGGAATGGAGCCTCCCCCCCAAAAATATCACGTGGGGAAACCTGTGGGAACGCGCTGGGAACACTCCCTAGGTGGGGGACTCTGTGTCCCGGGCAAATATCCCACATTTTTTAATTAGACCTTTTAATTACTGCCTAGGAGTGAGTGGCCTAAGATATGTTGGGTCCCCAGGACTGGGGCAAGGGCGTCAGAGGGGTGGAGGTGGCCGGAGAAAGAAGCTAAACTGCAAGGAGGACAATTAAAACCCTTTGGCGAAGCACGCAGCCAATAATTAAGACCCTTTATTTTATTTTCCCGTATAAGTGGAGCACAAGCGATGACCGCTGCGGCGGTTCTGGCTCAGATAACGCGCCTGGTCAGCCCCCGAGGAGGTTTTTGTGACCCTGGAAAGCGGCACCCCAGCCGCCTGGCACTTGGAGCTGCCCTAAAAACCGCAGGTTTGGTCCCTGATCCCCTACCAGTTGGAAAAAAAAAAAATCACTTTTTCTTGGGCTTTCTCACAAAGCGTCGTGGGGTGGCCTCCTCCGAGCATCCCTGGGGTCAGCCCTGCCCCGCGGCGCTCCGGCATCGCCGCACCCTCCTCTCCCGGACCCATGGAAAACACAGCGCGTCTCCATTTCACGGGTTGTGTTTGAGAGATGCACTTGGGTTTTTAGGTTTGTTGTGGGTTGGTTTTTAGTTCCTTTGGATAATCCCCTGCGCACCCAACTGTGGGGATTTTGGCGACGCAGGCAAAGCCTCGCGCTTCAGCCCCGCAGAGGCACCCGGGTGCTTGACGTCTGCGATGGCTGTGGCTTTACTTTGGGTTATCCTGTTTTTCTGGGATTTCGGCACACGGCAGGGCCAGCGTTTGGGCGTTAGGACTGAAAACGTCCAGGAGGGTTTGGGTGCTTTCCTTTCCCAACATTTACAGCTCAGGAATATATGGCACTCAGACATCCGTGACGTGACATTCTGGTGTGACCCCAAGCAATGCAAAACTGCGGCTGCACGCCCCGACGACACTTATAAAATAGGTTTATTTTTTATTTCCTTTTCATCTAACCAGTTTATTGTATATCAATCTGCCTTGTCAATTCTCAACTGAAACCTTTTCGGGGGGGCTTGAAAAGATGCGGGCGGAGGGGCAGATCTGTCAGTAGTTGGATAATTAAGAGCATTTCCCTGGTTAATGAAGGTGAAAACAAGATCTCGTGTCCCATCAGGTTTGTAAAACCCGTCTGTTCAAAAAACCGGTGCTGACAGGAGACCCAAACCTTTGTGTTTTAGCCCACGTTGTGCAGCATAAACCCGCTGCGGCTGGAAGGAAAAAAAGAGAGAGAAAGCTGTTTTCTGTGATGGGAGCGTCTCATGGAGGTGGAGAAGTCGCTGCAGACGCCGGCGGGGCAGGCCAACAAATAAAAATGAATAAAAACACCATCAAATAAACCCAGTTTCAAACCGCCATCAAATAAAACCACGCTCAGAGGCGTGAGAAAAGCCCCTCTGCGTGCGGACCGGCCGTGGGCCCCCGGCCAAGGGCAACGCTGCTGCAGAAGCATCTCCGTGCTCAGTATAAGGAGGGGCACTGAAATGGAGTTTAAAATTATTTTAATAATTTTTTTTTTTTTAAGAAAAAAGATGATTTTTTTCCCCCTACTCTATTATTCACGTGGAGTTTCAATGCCATGGCAATTTGGTGCGATTTGCTGTGAGTTTGGCATCTGGGGGGGGGCATTTTCCCTTTTCCCTCATTTCTGCTTATTTAAAGACGAATATTATTTCACAGGGGTTTTGGATGCAAGCAAGAGGTATGACCAGAAATGTAAATATTGTTCCTCGTTTATTATTTATTGAATAAAATAAGTGTTTTGGGGGGAGAAACCCCATGTTTTAGCCTGGATTCGGTGTGGATGGAGGCAGTGCCCGTGTATTGCAGCGAGCCCGGCGTCCCGTTCCTCTATTTTATCCCGCTTTGCCCTGTGCCAAACACACGAGGGATTGTCCGGAGGACACTGGGGGCCTTTATACCCCCAAACATGTTATCGCCGCTCAGCTATTTTTCCAACCCCCCCCATCTTCGATGTGCTTCCAGCCCGGGCGCCCGGCCCCAGGGAGCCCTCGGGTGACCCACGGAGATGTCACGGGAGCCACCGAGGACCCCGAATCCCTGCTTTCGGAGGTGGGATGGGGGGTATTGGTGGGCCAGGCGCCACGGGCAGGCTGAGGATGCTGATAAGCCCCTGGCTGTGCAAAAACCTGGATGGAAAGCATCATCCCCCAAGGAAAACCAGGCACAGCATCACGGGGGGGCCAGCCCCTCCCTGGGGAAAGCAAAAATTCAGCCTAAATTAGCAAAGTGCCCAACTGAGCACAAGCCAGCTCTGGATTCATGGAAAATGGGAGAAAATAAGGGCGAGCCCAGCTTTGCGGGTCCATCAGAGGGGCAATAAGAGGGGGGGGCTGGTGGCATCGCAGCCTTGGGAAGAGCCCTGCAGAGGGAACGAGCGGTGGCCGCAGGCACGGGTGCAACCCTGCTGCGTGGGGCAGCTGGGCTCTTCCACGGGCTTAGCCTTAAATTAAGCAATTTTTAAGGCCACATCCCCTCCTTCGAGAGCGACACATGGCAAAAAACTCGAGATACTTGGCTAGCACCTGCCCAGGAGGGCAAAAACCGTTCGGCAGGGGGAGAATCTCCTGCCCGGCTCCTGCTGCAGAAGTTGCTTCGACCCAGCAAAGGAGTCGCTTGCACGGGACTGGCCCAGATTTGGAAGCGAGGAGAACAAAGAGACGATTTGAGAAAGATGCCCATGATCGGAAATATTTTAATACCACTGAGTCACAATTTTTTAGTACAAACAATCAGCAAAAAAATGCATTTAAAAATCCCAACCGGTCCCATTCCCACGGCCACGCATCCCATAGAAAAGTGAATGCAATTTTATATGAAAAGAATAAAAACATTCTTCTACACAACGCTGCTCTCTTGATAAAAAAAAACGCCTTTTTGATTGATTTTTTTTCCTTTAAAAGCACGCGTTTCCTTTTCAATCCTCACTGCAGTAGCTTTTGGTGTGTATTTTTTGGAGGGGAACCCCATGGGTTCAGCCAACCAAGCCCCTGATGGGTGAAGCCAGGCTATAAGCACTGCTCTCCCCTGATGGGTGAAGAAGACATTTTTACAGGGGGTCTGCAATTTAAAAGAGAAAGAGGGCCGTTAGTCCCGCGCCAGAGAGAGAAAAATCCCCCCCCCCGGGCTGAAATCGCATCGCTTCCCCTCCGGCACAGAGCAGGGCCCAAAGCAGCGCACGGGCATGAAATCAAGTAGAGTAAAATAAAATCAAATAGAGTAAAATACAATAAAATAGAGGGAAATGAAATAGAGGGAAATAAAATAAGAGAGAGGGAAATAAAATGAGAGGGAAATGAAACAAGAGAGAGGAAAATGAAATTTAAAAAAAATCAGCTACTTCAGCTAATTGGGATTAAAAAAGAATAATAATAATAAAAAAATATATAATCAAGCTCTTTGGATCATTTCCACTGTTTTTTCCTGCAGGTTAGCTGGCATAGCACATGCGACGTGGACGGATGGATGGGGATCCGGGGGGGGTTTGGGGGGATTTACTGATGAGATCGGAGCTACGGCGCTTGCAGAGCAGTTAGTGGCGTGGAGCCGCGGCACGAGGAGGTGGAGGCAATTAGCACGCCGGCGTTTGAAGACTTCACCGCCCGCTCCAGGGGATCCCGTCGGGGGAAGAGGGATTTGGACCCAGCGGGGAGGCATCAAAATTCACGGGTCTGTCCATCCCGAAATAGCTGCACTGGGCACCAAAAATAAAAACAAACCGCTGCTTTGTGTTCAAAGCCCCCTTTTTGCCTGCTTTAATTTGCCCAATGCCATTTATTCTTCTGCTTAACAAGGCCACATACTTGTGCCTGGTGAGAAATAAGCCCGGGGCAGATTTGAGCTGGCAGAGCTCAGCTGGAGCACCAACAACCGGGTGCTTTCTAATTCCTCATCGGCTCAAATCACGAATTAATGATAATATAAAAAAATGTTGTTTTTGGGTAGCCATGAGGCGAGGGGCTTGCCTCGAGAAAGCATCCCTCTGCCGAAAGCGGGGCGCAGGGATGCTCGAGCCCCGGCTTGGGCTGGGTCTGAGGGAGGTGGGCAGCAGCTTCATCCCGGGAAAACCAAGCGCCGGCTTCGCTCCCTGCTTGCTCCCCAAAACAGGGCCACAGGGTGCAGGGGGGTGGTGGCAGCACAAAGCGCTTCTGTGCAGCACACCCCCGCGGGCCCGGCATCACCCCGGCGCTGCGCAGACGGACGCGGTCCAGCCACCCACGGTCCCGGCCACCCCGGGGGGTGCCTGGCTGGGGGGAGCCTGGCAATGACGGATAAGGGAGCCACGGCCCCAGAAAACCCGTTTGAGAGGATGGCGCTGCAAACGGTGCTGAAACCTGGGAGATGAGGAGGAGAATGGTCTCATGGGGCATCCAGGGAGCACGCGGGCTGGGAGCGCCGGGGTCTTGCCTGGTTTTGGGAGGGGAGGGAGGCGCCGGGTGGCAGGAGGGCAGGGGTAGGGATCAGACGTACTCCCGAGCCGTCGAAGGCTGCGACTGCCGGTAGTACTGCTGTCCTCGCCGCTCCTTGGCGGGGCAGGAGCAGCACAGGAGGGAGCCCCCCAGCACGGTGAGGCTGGCGGCCCCCCAGCCGATGAAGAGAGCCGAGCCGAATTCGTACCTGCGGTGAGAGAGAGAGGGGAGCATCAGGGAGCGGGGCAGAAAAGGCAGAGGTGCAAATTGAGATGAGGACTCCATGGACACAAGGATGCTCGAAGCCCTGACGAGGCTACGGGCGACGTCAAGGCAGATGTTGGTTCTTCTCCTCTCTGGCCATCCCCATCTTTCACGTTGGCCGGATCCAGCTACCAGGTTTCCCCATGCTTCAGTCCTCCCTTGGGCTGAAACTCCGCGTGAGCGCTCCGACTGTCCCAGCGCAAAGTCAGCGGTAGCACCGGCTAAAGCTTTAGCATCAGGGACATCGGCAACGTGGCAGCTGTGGGGTGGCACAGGTCCCACCCCGTGCGGCACATCTGCCCGCGACCCCGTGCATCGCCAAAACCGGCAAGGGAAGATCCCATGGGAAGCGCAGGGACAAGCTGGGATTCAGATAAGGAGCATCCCCCGAGCTGGGCTCTCACCTGGCGTTGATGGGGACGGTGCTCTCTCTGAAGAACTCGTAGGTCACCTGCGTTGCGTACAAGGACACGGCCGCCAACGTGCACAGACCTGGAGGTCAAACGTTGAACATCAGCAACACCGAGTCCATCATCAAACCAGCTCCTCGCCCTTTCTTCCACCAAACAGCTTTTAAAAGGCGTTTGAGGTCGCCTACATCAGAGAGGTGCAAGGGCTGGAGCTGCCTTACCAGAGAGGATGAAGAGGATGCCACCGGCAACAGCGATGCGGCTCTTGGTGACGGGATCCTCTTCGCCAACTTTGGTGCATTTCATGCCCACCACGCTCACAATGATGCCAAAGAAGCCCAGGAGGAGAGAAATCACCATCAGAGCCCGGGAGGTCTGGATGTGAACTGCAGGCGGTGGGGAGGGGGAAGAAAAGCCGCTCAGCAGCTTGTGCTTTCAGCCTCTCCCAAAGCAAGGTCACCCTGTCCCACGCTGGGGATGAACCTGTCCTTAACCCCGTCCTCGCTGCATGGTTCCCGCGTCACCCCTTCCCCGCACGGCTGGCGGGGAGACCTCAGCTCAACTCAGGGCACGGCTCCCAGTGCCTTCCCTGGCCTTCCTCCCCGCCACACTCATCCTCCCCATGGTGCCCTGGGCTGGGCAACACCTTGCTCGCAGCAGCACCACAGTCCCCAAATGCCACAAGGGTGATGCCCAGCCCCGGAGGCTGCGATGTCCCCGTGGGGCACCATCGGGCCCCAGACGTGATGCCCACCCTGCAGCTCCAACCCCTGGGGCCAGGGGGGTCTCGGACACACAAAGGGGCTCAGACCCACGGGGCCAAGATGGGCTCAGACCCAGGGGGGAGTTGGGGGCCAAGAGGGGCTCAGACCCGGGTGGGAGTTGGGGGCCAAGAGGGGCTCAGACCCGGGGGGCGGAGGGGGGAGGCTTGGGCCCACATTGCAGCTCAGAGCAGTGGAGGGGTAAAGGGGGCTGAGACCCTTCTGAGGGGGGCTCAGGCGCATTGGGGGGTGCAGGCCCATGGCGGAGGGGCTGTTCAAGAGGGGCTCAGACCTGCCAAGGACCCAGGCCACCGGAGGGGCCAGGGGAGCCCAGACCTGCGGGGGCACTGGGACGTGGAGGGGGTACGGACCTGTTGGGGGGGGGGGCAAACCCACAGAGGGGCTCAGACACTTACGGGGGGGGGTCAAACCCGTAAGAGGGGTTCAGACCCATGGGGGGGGGTTAACCCAAAGAGGGGCTCAGATCCATATGGGGGGGGCCAAACCCACAGAGGGGTTCAGACCAATGAGGGGGGGGCTCAAACCTGTAAGAGGGTCTCAGACCCATGGGGGGGGGCAAACCCATAGGAGGGGCTCAGACCCATATGGGGGAAGGGTCAAACCCATAAGAGGGGCTCAGACCCATATGGGGGGGCCAAACCCATAGGAGGGGCTCAGACCCATATGGGGGGGGGGGCAAACCCATAAGAGGGGCTCAGACCCATATGGGGGGGGGGGCAAACCCATAGGAGGGGCTCAGACCCATATGGGGGGGGGGCAAACCCATAGGAGGGGCTCAGACCAATGCCGGGGGGTCAAACCCCCAACGGGGCTCGGACCTGCAGCAGGGCAAGGGCAGCTCAGTCGCACGGGGCGCTCAGAGCCCCGGAGCGGGGGGGCTCCGTCCCACGGGACCCCCCCGTACCCACCGTCGAGGGAGAGGAGCGAGTCGTGGAGGCGGCACTGGACCTGCCCGGTGCTCTGGGCTGCGCAGCTCATCCACAGCCCCTCGTGGAGCCCCACGGCCGTGATGATGGCGTCCCCGGCGTACGAGCTCTGCCTCCACTGCGGCAGCACGGCCGCCGCCAGCGCCGCCACCCAGCCGCCCAGCGCCGCCAGGTACCCGGCCAGCTCCCGCGCCCCGCCGCCCATCGCCCTCGCCTCCGGCCCGGCCGCGCCGCGCTCCCCGCCGCCGCCCGCCGCCGCCGCCACGCCCACGCCCCGCCCACGCCGCGCCCGGCCACGCCCCGCGGCCACGCCCCTGGGGAGATGGCGGGGAGGCGGGGGGAGAGGGGTGAGGGGGACGTGGAGGGATGGGGGGGGGGGTTGGATCCGGAGGGGGGATTTGGGGCTGGGGGGGGGGGAATTTGGGTCCTGGGAGAGAAAACTGGGATCCTGGGGGGGGATTTGGGGCTGGGGGGGGATTTGGGTACTGGGAGGGAAAACTGGGATCCGGGGGGGGGGATTTGGGCCCCGAGTGGGAGATTTGGGGCCGGGGGGGGGATTTGGGTACTGGGAGGGAAAATTGGGATCCGAGGGGGGGGGATTTGGGGCTGGCAGGGGATTTGGGGCCGGGGGGAGGGATTTGGGTCCTGGGGGGTGCGGAATTTGGGGCTGGGGGGGGATTTGGGTACTGGGAGAGAAAACTGGGATCCTGGGGGGGAGATTTGGGGCTGGGGAGGGAAAATTGGGATCCTGGGAGGGGTGATTTGGGGCTGGGGGGGGGGGATTTGGGTCCCGAGTGGGAGATTTGGGGGGCGGGGGGGTGATTTGGGGCTTGGGGAGGGGGATTTGGGTCCTGGGAGAGAAAATTAGATCCTGGGGTGGGGGTGATTTTGGGCCTTGGGGGGGAGATTTAGGATCTGGGGTGAAGATTTGGGTCCTGAGTGGGGGGAATTTGGGTCTGAGCAGGGGGAGATTTGGGGCCTCGGGGGGAGATTTAGGATCTGAGGGGGAAGATTTGGGTCGGGGTGGAGATCTGGGTCCTGGGGGGAAGAACTAGGTCTTGGGGGGAGATTTGGGGCATGGGGGGTATTTGGGTCCTAGGGAGGAGATTTGGGCCTTGAGGGAGATGGGGACCCCCCCAAGCAACAGTGGAGGGAGATGGGAAAATGGGGGTCCCCAAGGGAGGGGGGGCTGGGGGAGCTGAGCCCCCAGCCCACCCATGGCCCCCCACGCTCCTGCCGGGGGCCAGGACCCCCCTCCAGCCGCAGAGGCCCCGGGGGTGGCTCCGGGAATGCGGCAGGGAAGCGGGGAAGGGGGTCGCGCCCCCCACGCCTGACCCTCGCCTCTCCGCGGGGGCAAGGCGGGCATGCCACCGCCATGCCAACAAGAGCCACCATTGATGGCGGCGTCCCCCCCGCAGGAGTGGGACACGGGGGGTGGGGGGGACATGTGCCACCGCCCCGGTGACACCAAGCGAGTGGCAGCCCCAGGACCTGGCAATCGTTAACCGCCCCGGCCTCATTAGCAGTCTGTTCACGCGCTCGGGCGGCCGGGGTCGGACACCGGGATGGTGGGCAACCACCAGCGGGACCGTCCAGTCATCCTGGAGAAACCATCCCCCAGGACCCCCCCTGCCACCCCGATGCTGAGCAGGACCTGCCCTACGCCCTCTCTAAATATTATGGGGGTGCCCAGCTCCGGCGGCGTGGGGCAGGATTTATTTACTCACATTCCCCAGATGGTTATGGTAATGGCCGGGGCCAGACACCCACGGGAACAATTTGATGCCCTGTTCGGGGGTGCCCCAGTGCTCAATGTCCTTCTTGTTCAAGGACGGTTCCCTCCTCCGTGAAATCGTGGGTCCCTTCCCACACTCCAGGAGCCGGGTCCAGGGGATGCTGCGGGGCTAATGGAGGGGGGTCGCAGCACCCATGGGACCTGCTGGCTCCTCAAAAAGTCTCCCTCGTCCCCAAAAAACGCCTTCCTGGGGTTGCATGGCTGCAAACCCCTTGGGTAAATGTTTGCAAGGAGGGAAGGATGCGTGCCAACACCGGGTGACAGCCAAGGAGGGAGGGGGATAGGAGAGCAGCCTCCAGCCCCGGCCAAGGAAGCGGCAGCTTAGAAAAAAACCACCTTTATTTACCCATTTCCTGCAGAAGGCACTTAAATAGCCGCAGGTTCAGCCGAGCGGAAAGGCACACGGCTGCTACCGTGGCACTGGGTCCTCACCCCCAAAAGAGCATCCCTCCCTTGTCCCTCATGTCACCCCCCCCCCCAGAGTCTCCATGATACCCCCAGGTCAGCTCCGCAGGGGGTGCTGGATGCCGCAGGCGTGGTGCGGGGCATCCCCCAGTTCCCCATCCCGCGTGGGCTGGGGGCGGGGGGGATCCCGTCGGCAGCCCCACGGCTGAGCAGCCTGCAGCTGCAATGCTGGTGTCGCTGGTCCCGGCAGGGACGTCCTGGTCCCCATGGGACTTCATAGCTCGTCCTTCCCCATGGCGACGGCAGCCGGTGGTTCCTGCTCCAGCTCCGTCTCCCGCAGCAAATCCCCCTCTTCCGTGCCGAAAAGCATCTTCACCAGGTCATCCGCCTGCACGCGCTCCTGCGGGGCAGAACCACAGGGATAAACATGGCCATCGTCCCCCCAAAAAAACCCACCCGCTGCCGGGGAGGGAGCTTACCCGCTCGCTGTGCCGAGGGTCCAGGGTGAACCAGAGAGCGATGGCGCAGCGTTGGCCCTTGGTCACGGCTTTCACCCCGTGGGGGTTCTCCGAGCCGGAGGAGAAGCCCACGGCGCGGCCGCACTGCGGCTGAACCTCCGCCTGCAACGGATGGGGGGCCCCGGTCAGGATGCGGCCGGTGGGTGAGGGGGGGGTTGGTCCCTCCCAACCCAAGTGCATCCCTTGCGGTGGCACAGGGGATGGGGGAGCAGGCAGGAGCTGGGTTTGGTGCTGCACGTGGATCCTCAAGGAGCCGAGCTACTTACGGTCTCGGTCTTGGCATCCAGCTCAGTGAAGTAGAAAGCTCCTCCTTCAAAGTCCCCGTTGAGGTAGAGGATGGCACTAAAGGAAGCACGGGACAAGCAGAGGGGGGTGACCATCACTCCAGGCCACAGCTCCAGTGACCAGGAACCCTCCCCAACATCATGGCAAGAGCCAGAGGCAGGAGAGTCCAGGTTGGGTTGCCCTCCCACCAAGCCATGGTGCCCTCCGGTGGGGAAGCTCTGGCCGATGGACACCACTGGTACCTGTAATCCCGGAAGGTGTAGGCTGGAGGTTCCTTCACGCACACCAGGGCCTCCGCATTGAGGATGCAGTTGTCCACGTGCACCTCGTGGCTGTTGTCACTCCGGCCTTCTTGCTTCTCTAGGGTGGAACAAGACCTGGGACGTCAGGACCCCTTTGCCTCTGCAGGACCGGGGTCTGTCCCCAAGTGCCACATGCTTGGAGGTGACAAGAAAGTCACCTGTAGTCTAAAGCCCTTCCACTCGCTGGAGCATGGACCACGAGAGGCCATTCAGGTGGCACAAGCCTCCATTGACTTATCCCATGGTACCTCCATGGCCCTCCACACAGAGTCTCTCCCAGCACCCGATCCCAAATACCTCCGAGTGCTGAAATCCTGTATGGCATGAAGCCACCCGCCCCGTTGGAGGCAACCAACAGAGCTGCTCATCTTCCCAAACCAGGCTTAGGGACAAGCTCCCCACACCTTCCTTTTGGGAAAAGGAGCAGGTTAGGGAGCAGCAAGGAGGTCTCCAAGGAAAGGTCCATGACCAGACCACCCCAGCTGTTGGAGGGGACCCAGAGAGGCCAAGGGGCTGAAGGAGACTTGCTTCTCCTCAGGTTGTGCTCCTCCGATGCTCACCATCGATGGCTGTGCGGCACACCAGGTGGGAGTAGGAGAAGTGGAGCGGGACCTCCAGGCGGAAGTAGGACTCCATCATGTGCCGCACCTTCTCCGTCACGTTGTAGTAGAGGTAGGCGCTCTGCAGGGGCACCTTGCCCTCCTGGCCCAGCTGCGGGGGACGGACAGGACACAGGCTCAGCCCCAGGCAGGTTGGGCAAGTGTGGGCAGCTGCCTGCCTTCAAACCCCCCCCTCCCTGGTCTCCACAGCCTCTTTCTCCCCCCTCCCCGCAGCCACCCTAACCTTGAGGGCCTTGAGGACAGTCACGCCGTAGAAGGTCTCGCTGGGGGTGTGAGGAGATGTCTTCCCACGATAGCCGTCCCCGGCCGAGGCAGCTGCCTGCAAAACCCAACTGGCATTACTGGTCTGACTTCTGAGCCACAGGATGGGACCCTTCAGCCCCATCCCTGCCCGCTCCTCCCGTCCCCATGCTCACGTTGGTGAGTCTCTGCAGCTCGCGGCACTCCTCGGCAGAAAGGACCCCATCCACCACAACGCGCTGGGAGCCGTTCAGGGTTTTAGAGTTCATGGTGACACTGGCTCCTTCATACACCAAGGGGCCGCCTGTGGTGCAAATGGGATCGGGAGGATACAGGGATGGGTGCCACCAACCCTGGGGTACAGTGCTGGGGGAAGCTGTGGTCCTGCCACCACCCATGTGGAGGGACCACGAACTGGCAGCAGGGGACACGGTGGTCTCCATCCCACCTCCTCTCCCGGCCCTCCGCACCTTCTCGGATGAACTTGCTCATATCGGCAGACTCCTTGGCCTTCTCCTCCACCAGCGTCTCGATCTCCTTCATGAGGTTACCGATCTCCTCCGAGATGCGTGCTGCCGTCTCCCGCTCCGCCCTGGGCACGCAGCAGCCATCAGCTCCACTGCCCCACTACCCCCGTGTCAGGAACGAGGGGCACCAGGACAAGGGCAGGACAAGGTGTCTCCAGGGGCCGGTGACAAAGCCCAAGGCTGGAGAGAGTAATCTCAACGCATCCCTCACCCTGAGCTGCTCGGGATGACCTACCCATTCCCCTCACCCCAAGGGCCGATGGGGAGCAAAGTTCTGCCCTCCAGCAGCCTCTTCCAGCCCCAACACCAAAAAACCTCCCTGGCAGCAGCTCCATGGCCATGCCTTTGGCCCAAACCCCACGGAAGAAGAGGGGTACGTCCTGTCGGTCCCCCCGTTGGGTAGGCTTGGCCATCAGCTTGGGAGAACACTCACTTTTGTTTCTCTCGCAGCCTTTTTGGTATCACCTCTTCGGGAGTCCAAGTGTCCTGCAGCCAGAAGAACAACAACATCAGGAGCTGGACGAGGACCTGGCTGGGACGCAGACCCCTCATCCCCTTCCCATCTGGCCACTGCGTCCAGCCTAGTCCAGCATCACTCACCGGGTCCACGAAGGGGATGCCGAAGACATCGTAGCTGAAGAAGAGCAGCTCCTTCTCCATCAGGCTTCGCTGCCGGTATGCCTGGATCTCCTGTGGCAAGGGGCAGAGGGATGGGATGAGGGCACGGCACGAGGGCTCTGGGAAGACCCTGAGCAAGGGCAGGAGGGTGCTGGGTTTACATCATTCCCATGGTCCTTGCTCCAGACCCGCAGCCCTCGTTTCCCAGTCCCTCTGGCAGCCGGGAAGCAAGTAGCTTTCCCCATCCTGCATGAACTTCCCGGTCCCATGTGGATGAGCCCTGGGAAGAGGATGGGGGAGACAGAGGCACAGGCACGTCTCTCCTTCCGGAAGCTCTTTACAAGCAGATTCCCTTCCCTGCTCCACCTGAGATGGGGCAGAGACCTCCATCCCAGCCTACCACCTCCCAGGCAGCACCCGAGCATCCAGATACAGCTATTTTGAAGCCAAATCTCCTTTTTAAGCAATTTCACTTTGGTTGTGGAATTCTGTAGCAGAGGTGGGCTCAGATCCTCCTAAAAAGTCTGTCCGTCTGCCTCTCGCAGACCTCTCCCACAAGAGCTGGTCCATTTGGGCAAGCCATCAAGCCTTCACTTGGCCAAAGATATTTTCAGTGCCGTTTTTCAGTCCCTCAGCTATTTTCCAGCTTGTTGGGTCTTGCATCCATCCATTCCTCTCCACCTTGCCAT
Source organism: Platalea leucorodia (assembly GCF_965183815.1). NCBI lineage: Eukaryota > Metazoa > Chordata > Aves > Pelecaniformes > Threskiornithidae > Platalea > Platalea leucorodia. The sequence continues at coordinate 8,936,676 of NC_138839.1, forward strand.
GGAAGGGGGGCTGGACCAGAGCAGATCCATCCAGAGCAGACCCCAAAACCTCTGCAAAGGTCCCCAAGGAGGGGAGGAGATGTCCCTGCAACGGCTCATCCCAGCCGGTCACTCACCTCTCGGGGCTGGATGGGTCCCGCCAGGTTTTCCCCCAGGACGGCGGTGTAATAGGCCAAATTCTGGTTCATCACCTCGTCGTTGGGGAAGAAGAGCAAATAGGTTTTGGCACATTCAATGGCTTTTTCATAATTCCCATCTGCAAAGAGAAACGGGGCTGTTACGGCACGTCCAAGAGCATCAGAGACAGAGCAAACATGGATATGGAGGAGAAACAAGAGAGAAAGTTCTTGTTGTTCTCCAAAGGGTCTCCCAAGCACGGCAGATACCCCGGCGCAAAGACAACTGCTGCCACAAAGGCAAAATTCAGAGTCCGAGGCGCTTTCCTGCCTCCAGAAATCATCTCACCAGAAAGCAGGGCCACTGCTTGGGTAGTTTTCTCACTTGGAAAACATCTTGAAGCCTATTTCCAGGCAGCAAGAACCAACCATTTCCAGGCTAACCTGCAATTTTCAGCCACTTAAGCACCCTGACCCACTTTCATGCACAGGATTGCAGCCTTTCAATCTTCTTGGACGTCATTGGGGTTTTTTTCCTCCTTTTGGAGAAATTTGCACAGAAACAGTTTAGAGTTTTCTAAGGAGGTGAATAAAAAAATAAAATAAATTTGGGTATATTTGCCTGGGTTATAAGTAACTGTTCTGGAGGGGGAGGATACCTCTGGGGTCTGGAGCCAGAGGTGGAGAGCTGGCAGGAGAAAAAACCAAATGCTTCTCCAGGCTGTCATTTCACTTGGAAAGCGAAGCTGCCTGGGAATCGAGCACCTAAAGCGATGTGGAGGGTGCTTACAACCAGGCGCAGCAAGACCCAGCTCTCCCGTGGCACATTTCAGGCCGGAGGAGCGGGGCTGCGTGAAGCTCGTGAAGATCAACAAGGTCAAGCGGAAGGTCCTGCACCAGTATCAGTAAAGACTGGGGGATGGATGGGTTTAGAGCAGCCCTGTGGAGAAGGACTTGGAGATACTGATGGACAAAACATTGGACGTGAGCCGGCAACGTGCGCTCGCAGCCCAGAAAGCCAAGCGTCTCCTGGGCGGCGTCAAAAGCAGCGTGGGCAGCGGGGCGAGGGAGGGGATCCTGCCCCTCTGCTCCGCTCTGGGGAGACCCCCTGGAGCCCTGCGTCCAGCTCGGGGGTCCTCAGCACGGGAAGGACATGGAGCTGTTGGAGCGGGGCCAGAGGAGGCCACAAAAGTGATCCGAGGGATGGAACACCTCTGCTGTGAGGACAGGCTGAGAGAGTTGGGGTTGTTCAGCCTGGAGACGAGAAGGCTGCGGGGAGACCTTATTGCAGCCTTTCCGTATGTAAAGGGGGCTTACAAGAAAGGTGGAGACAGCTTTTTACCAAGGCTTGGAGCGACAGGACAAGGGGCAACGGTTTTAAACTGAAAGAGGGTAGGTTTAGGTTGGCCACAAGGAGGAAATTTTTTATGATGAGGGTGGTGAGACACTGGAACAGGTTGCCCAGAGAAGACGTGGATGCCCCATCACTGGAGGAGTTCAAGGTCAGGTTGGATGGGGCTTTGAGCAACCTGATCTCGTGCAAGATGTCCCTGCATCTTGGGTTGGACTAGATGATTTTTGAAGGTCCCTTCCCAACCCAAACCATTCTGTGAGTCTGCGAGTTCTGCCCATGAAGAACGGCCCGTGCAGAGCACGACAGCCAGCGCCGATGGCCAACGGAGGACGGGGCAATGAGCTGCTTACTGTTGTAGTAGGCAAACTGCAGGTAGTTGAAGTGTGAGGGCAGGAAATCCTCCAAGGGCTTCTCCCGGCCGGGCTGGGAGGCCAGCTCCGTAACGCAGCCCTGCTTGCAGCTTAGCACCTGCATGTAGTGATCTGGTGGAGAAAAACCCCGTGTCACTGCACGTGGTGGCCCAAGGGGTGGGGGACAGGACCCTGGGGGTCTCCACTCCAACCTCCTGCTGGCAGCAGGGCTGTTGGCAGCTTTTTGGTGGTGGAAACCCCCAAGGATGGTGGTCGCCCAGCTCTGCATGATCAGTGATGGGGCTGTGCTGCTCTCAGTGACCATCCTCAGGACCCCCCCCTGTGTCCTAGTGACCCTCTGCTGGTCCCTCTCCTGGTTCTCCACATCCCTCTGGAATTTGGGGGGGTTCCTGGGCATCACCCCCAGTGCTGAGCTTGGGCAAACACCTCCTGCCACTTACTGGCCACGCTCCTCCTAGCGAAACCTAGGATGGGGTTTGCCGTCTTATGGGGACCCACCACCCCCCAGGTCTTTGGGGACCTCTTTGGGGACCACCCCCCCCCAGGATTGACCCCAACTCCTGAGGTGGGATGCAGCGTGCGCAGCTCCCACCTGTGATGGCCTGGAAAAGGTCCGCGTTGTACTCCAGGTAGTTGTAGCCCTCGTAGTCGTAGGGTCCTTCGCAGAGCGCGCGGCACTCGGCGTCCGCCACAAAATACTCCTCCAGCGCCTTCTCCAGGTGCAGGATGGCGGCGGCCGGCTGCTCCTCCGTGTAAAACCGGACGCCCAGCCGAAACTCGCTCTGCGGAGGGATGAGAAATGATGGAGGGGGGGTGCTCAATGCCCCGCTCCCCGTGACGGAGCACCCGGGGCGCCTTGTCCCCACGGGATGGGCCTCACAGCACCAAGGTGGCATCTCATGAGCTTGCCGAGCCAACAGCCGCGGTGTGACCGCCGCAGGTCCAGCGGTGGACGGGTGTTTTCGGGGGGGGGGTCTCACCAGGTGGGGTTTGGCCTCCAGGTCGGTGAAGTCGTCCTCGCGGACGCCGGCCATGGCTTGGTAGTACTCCAGGTTCTGCCTCATCTCCTGGTGCCCGGGGTTGGCCATGAAGAAGGTGTGTGCCGCCGCCGCCGCCTGCGCCGGCCGGTTCATCTGGGCGGGACGGGGTGGGGGGGTGAGGCAGCGCCCGCCCCACGGCGCGGACCCCCGGTGGGGTGCGGAGGGGACCCCGGGGCCCGGCGGAGGCCGGGGGTCCCGCAGCCGGGCGGAGGGCGGTGACGGGGGCGGCTCCGGCGAGCTCCGACGTGGCACGGCGGGGGGGGCAGCGGAGGGACGGGCAGGGCCCGGGGCCGCCGGCCCGCACCCCCCACCCCGCCGGGGCGGGCGGCCGGACGCTCCCGGGCCCCGGGACCCCCCCACCCGGGATCGCCCCCGCCCGCTCCTCCCGGCCCCATCCCACCATCCCCCGCCTCGGTCCCGCGATCCCTCCGGGCATCCCCCCGCACCGGCACAGCCCCCTTCCCTTCCCGCGCTCGCTGCCGGTCCCGCCGCCCCCGGACCCCCTCCCGGTCCCGCCGCCGGTCCCGTACCTTGAAATAGGCGACCTGGAGGTAGTTGTAGGGGCTGCGCTTGCTGAACTCCCGGTCCAGCTCCTCGCCCAGCCGGTACCGGGAGGGCGCGGCGGGCCCGCAGCCCCGCAGGCAGGCGGCACGGCGCAGCAGCCCCCGGAAGAAGAGCAGGTCGCGGAGCACCGGGTCGGGCTGGGGCTCGGCCCGGGGCTCGGCCCCCTCCGCCGGTCCGGCCGTGGCGTTGGCGCAGCGCAGGCGGCACCGCACCAACCGGGAACGGACGGCAGCCCGGGCTCGGAGCGCCCGCTCCATCTGCAACACCACGGCGGGCCAGTCGCCCCGAGCGTACGCCTCGGCGCCGGCGGCGAACAGAGCGTCCGGGGGCTGGGCCGGCAGCGGGGGGTCTGTCGGTACCGACCCCGGTACCGGTACCGGCTCCGGTGGGGTCGCCGCCCGCACCAGCAGCAGCGGCAGCAGCGGCAGCAGCGCGGGCAGCGCCATGGCCGAGCCTCGGGGCCGCGCGCGCCCCGCCCCGCCCCGCCCCGGCGGACGCCCCGCCCCCGAACCGGGCACCGGGAGCGCCCGCGCCCCGCCCGCCCCGCCCCGCCCCGCCCGCCGGCCGACCAATCAGCGCCCGCAGCCGCCGCACTGTAGCCCCGCCCTGCAGCGGAAGCTCCGCCTGGCTGGGCGGAAGGGGCGTGGCTGGGCGGAAGGGGCGTGGCGTGGCGGGCCGGTAATGGCGGCGGAGGGCGGCGCGGAGCCCGGTGGTGGTGGTGGCGTGGGCCTGGCCCTGGTGGAGGGCAGCGCAGGCCGCGCCGCCCGCGTCGGGGACCCCGGGGACCTGGTGGCCCTGGCCCGGCAGGTGCAGCAGGTGAGGGCTGGGCCCCGGCGGCGGCACCGCGGAGGCAGGGCCGGGCCCGGGGCCGCGCGGGTGCCCGGTGTCCCGCTCCCTCCCGGCCGTCTCCAGGGCCTCCTCAGCCGGCGGCGGCCCTGGTGCCTCTCAGCACGTCCTGCTGCTCTCCGGTGTCCCCGGCGGCCTCCCGCTGTGTCCCGTGGTCCCGCCCACCATATCCCACTGTGCCCTCCCAGTATGCCCCAGTGCCCCCCAGTACCTTCCTATGTTTCCCAGTGAGCCGCACTATTTATGCCTCCAGTACCTCCCATTGCACCTCAGTGCCTCCCGCTGTGTCTTGCTGCCCCCCAGTGATTCCCAGAACATCCCACTAAGCTCCCAGTCCATCCCAGTATGCCCTGCTGCCTCCCAGTATGTCCCACTGCCTTTAGTCCAGCCCAGTGTGTCCACGTGCATCCTACTGCCCGCTTCCCCAGTCCATCCCAGCACCTCCTGATATGTCGTCTTCCCCCTTCAGTGACTCCCAGTCCATCCCAGTGCCTCTCAGTCCACCCCAGTTCCTCCTGATACGTCCTACTGCCCCTCCCAGTCCATCGCAGTGCCTCTCAGCCTACGCCAGTGCCTCCCAATACGTTCTGCTATCCCCCCAGTGACTCCTAGTACATCCTACTGCCTTCCAGTGCTACGTCCTAGTGCAATATGTCCCCCAGAGCTGCTCAGTCCACCTAAATGCTTCCCTCTAAGTCCTACTGCCTCCTCCCAGTGCATCCCACTACCTCTCAGTCCATGCTAGTGCCTCCCAGTATGTCCTACTGCCCCCTTCCACTGCCACCCAGTGTATCCAGGCACCCCCCAGCGCCTGGTCCCTGCTCCACGGCTGTCACCCCACCGCCCAGGGGTGCCCCGGCACCCCCAGCCGCACGCAGGGCAGCTCCTGCACCACCCACGGTAAAGCCTTGAGCGAGGCCACGACTGCTGCTTCTCCAGCACGCACCCAGCACGGCAGGGTCCGAAGGGCCGCGGCTCTTCCCCGTCCTGACCAAACTTCGTTCTTGTTTGCAGGCGGACGACTTCATCCGAGCGAATGCCTGCAATAAATTGACCGTCATCGCCGAGCAGATCCGGTACTTGCAGGAGCAGGCTCGGAAGGTGAGGATGTGTCCGCGAGCTGGGCGGAAGGCTCGTTGCCTTGTGCTTGTGAGGGGAGGGAGATGAGCGTCCCTCTTAACTGCCAGACCTTTGGGAAGAGCTGTGGCCTGGATGTGAATCGTGGCCAGGAGCCAAGTAGAGAAGATTCAGTGGGAAGATAAGGAGGGTTTATTGTCTGGTATCAGCTGGGGATGGGGGAGGGTTGGTTTTGGTGCTTTCCCCAAGTCCTCTGCACATCAGGGAGGCCGTCTGTTAAGGCGGAGGAGTGAGGGCGGCTACTCAAAAGCAGCTCAGGTGTCAGGAAGGACAGAGAGATGACTCTGGTTTGGGGACAGATGACTCCTGTCACCGTAGTGTGTGCGCTGTGCTCCCGGGAGGACTCAGTGCAGCGGGGTGACGACGTGGCCCTGGCTGGATCTGAGCCCTTGGGAGAAGATGAGCTGTTACCTGACGATGGGCTTGGCTTTCCAGCTCGTCCCAGCTCATTTGCTGGAGCGGGTGGCTCCGGCAGCAAGCCCAGTGGGGCTGGGCTGTCCAAGTCAGACTTCACCCTTGGGGGTGAAATCTCAGAGCCGGAGTGGGAAAGGATCTGCCAGTCACTGCGACTGGCCCGCTGCCATCAAGGCCACTACGTCATATAATCGTTAACTGGTGGAGCCGGAGCTGTGGAGCAGTCAGCTGGTGGAGCTGGGGAGACAACAGCCCCTTTGTTTGCTGTCCCTTCCCTTGGGGACCGCAGCAGGGAAGCCCCCAGGGTCCGGCAGCTGTGTACGGAGACGAGGACCGAGTCCAGCACGTGGTGGGGTCAGGCACAGAGGTGAACCTGGGGCTGTGGTGAAGAGGTCCTTGATGCTTGGAGGTATCTGCACCTCTGTGGAGGGGTGCAGGAGCTCTGAGGTCCAGCTGACAGGGGAAACTTGGAGAAAACTTTATGCCTTTGGAAAGCATCTCCTTCCTGGGACAAGTAAAGATGTGCCGCGTGAAGCCAGACATGTGCCAGGGAGGATGAGGCCTCGCGGGAGGTGTGTCAAGTGATGTATCTCGGGCTCTGGCTGAGAGGCAATAGTGTGCTGTCATTTTATTTCAAGTGTAGAAATTTTACATTTTTTTTTTTTAGGTCTTGGATGAAGCTAACAGAGATGCTGATCTGCACCACGTGGCCTGCAACCTCGTGAAGAAGCCAGGAAACATTTACTACATGTACAGGCGGGAGAGTGGCCAGCGATACTTCTCCATCCTGTCTCCCAAGGTGGGTGGTAACAGCCCCTGAGGAAGCAGGGAGCGAAAAAAGCCACATTTCTGGTGCTTGGGCACTTCTGGACCTCAGACCAAAGCACCAACTTGGTGGCGGCATTTGTTGGCTCCTCCTCAGTTGGTGGTTGTCCTTGGTCTGCTGGTGTAAGAGCCATCTTATGAAGTTCTCTTAGCTCTTGGTGGGTGGCGGGCAAGAAGACCTTTGGTGCGTGGACCTGAATTCTGCCTTTCGGTCCCTGCAGTTCTTTCTCTGGAAGCAAAGAACTGCAAAGATGCCCTGGGCCTTCCCTGTCCAGTGTGGCTGTCTGGCGGCATGGTCTTCTCAGGGGCTTCAGTCCAGGGAGTGAGTTTGTCTGCAGCTTGGTAGGGGTGGTCTTGGAGGTATCTTCCTCCCAGGCCACCTCTTTTCTTAGGTGCAGGGTGAAGGCTTCAGAGCAAAGCACCGAGCATGCAGAGGTGCTCTGTGCAGGTCAGGGAGATCTTGTATTCCCAAGCCTCCCTGCGTCAGCAGCGCTGTAGCTTGACCTGGTCTTAGAGTAGTTGAGCCTATTTTTAGGTTAGAAAATGGGATGGTCACGTCGTTGGGACTGCTCCAAAGGTGGCAGGGCTATCCGGGATGGGCAGAGGTTGGGCTGAGGGACAGCACAGCCCAGCTCCAAGGGGAACTGAGTGGCGACGTGAATCTCTCCTTTCTTTTCAGGAATGGGGGACCAGTCCCCACGAATTTCTCGGTGCCTATAAGCTCCAGCACGACATGTCCTGGACTCCGTTTGAGGACATTGAGAGACGAGATGCTGAAATAAACATCCTGGATAAGCTGCTGAGCCGGCAGGCAGCGCTGCCCCCCTGTACGGAGCCCAACTTCCAGGGCCTCACCAAGTGACACGAGTGACCACGCGGGACCCCCTGCGCAGACACCCTGCGTGAGGACACGCAGTGCCTGCGCGCTGCCAAAGGCAGAGCGAGGAAGGAGACCAAGAAACAAAAATGCTGATGCCGCCGGTACTTTCTCTGTGCTTTAACGAGACTAATTCTGCATTCAGTCTTACTGGATTTTCTAGTAATTGAGTAATTTATTTCTTTGACTTATGCCAAGCTGTAGCGAGAGGCAGATAATATCAGGTGGAGGCAATTCCAGGAGGGCTTGGGGCAAAAAGCAAAAATGCTTGGGGCAGATGTGATAATGCTATAAAATATGTCCTACCTGTCTGGCTCTGGCGTACCTCACTGTGACGACCTGCGGCAGGTAAGGAGTTCAGGGCTGGATTTTGCCCCTCATTAAAACGCCGATATTTAGGAAGCTCTGTGGCCTGGGAAGAGCGGTTGAAACCCCGCACAGAAAGGTCTGTTGTGACCTGAGTCTGTTGGTCTGTGTCCCAGCTGGCCCAAACCCCTGCGTCTGTCACACAGGGAGACCCGGAGCTCTCTTCTCTGGGAAGAGCGTCCTCAAAAGTGCCATGCAGGCGTCAGGTGCTCTTCAAAAGGTGGGTGTTTCACAGTCCTCGTGTGTTCCCCTTGGCGTCGAGTGGTTGAGCTGCCGGGGTGAGACAGGAACGTGCAGGCGCACTGAATGCCTCTGTGCCGGAGCAGCGGAGACAATAAAATAAATCAATCTTGGTCTCAAACGTGCCTCCAAGACAGGCCCGGTGTCCTGTCTGCATGGCAAACATCCCTCTGGCTTTACCGGGGAGACTGGGTGGCACGTGGGGTTGGTAGGACATCTCCAGCCTCTTTTTCCACCAAGAACTGGGGTGAAGCAAAGATCAGAGCTGCTGAGGAGATGTCCTCCCTCTGCCCAGCCGCACAGGGCTCCTCCAGGAGCTCGCCTGCTCTGCAAGGAGCCGAGATGGGAATGTACAGATGGAGAAGGGGATGCCCAGGTTGGATCCCGGCGTGTAACGTCAGATCTGGTCGGATCCTCCTGTGACTTGTTCACCTCCCCTAGACGACAAGGTAGTGACCTTAGGTGATGCTCAAGGCGTTGCATGTGCACACTTGGCTGTAGCCTCCTCCTCCTCCGCTGGTGAGGTGTGAAGGTTGGGGACCGTTCGTGGAAGGGGAATTGTGACCCTGGGGTCTGGGCCCACCAAGGGTGGAGATGGTGCTTCTTGGAGCAAGTGCACTTGCGGTTGGGCTCCACCAAGAAGCACCATCTCCACCCACATTTGCAGTTGGGCTCTCCTCACTTCTGAGGTGGTGATGGAAAACTGGTGTCCCCTGTTCCCCATGGCATGGCCTTGGGTGCAGCGATCGCTCACCTTCCTGGGGGTTTGCTTGTTCCAGGCGGTCACTCAGCTCCAGGTGACCTTCCCAGGCATCGCCCCATCTCTCCTTAACCACTGCCGAGGAAGACATCGCTGCCTTCAGCTCTGCTGGGTGATGTGTGACTCAATTCGGGGCTAAGTCTGCATCAGGCTTGGGTCGATTCATGCGTACTCTCTCAAAATAATCTCTTTAACTCCTCTAAACTTCCTTGTTCTCTTTCTAGCATTGATTTGTTGGTCTTACACCAAGTTCCCAGTGTCCTGCTCCTCCTGGCCCTCGCCTGCAGCTGGGAGGGGTTTGGGTGCCCCACTGGAGTCCTGTGGAGAAGGATGCTGCAGCACCGTGTCCTCCCAGGTCACCCTCGACTCCTGCATCTCCATCTCGATGTCTGAACCTGCTGCTTCGGGTTAGGTGCTGCAGTGGCTCTGCCAAGGGGAGGGAGGACCTCTTTGCATCCCCAAAAGACCTTCGGGGACCGGCACCATCCCCGGGCCTTGCCATCGCTGCAGTTTATTCCCCCTTCGGCAGGGCTCCGGCCTCCGGTCTCCCTCTCTCCTGGTCCCCCCGCCCCGGCACACCCTGGGAGTTGCCCTGAGGGATGCTCGGGGCTGCTGGCAGCACCGATTCCCCGTGGGAAGAGCAGTTCCCTGCTAGGATGGGAGGTCTGAGACAGCTCTCTGGCAGCCCAGGATTATTTTTTGTCCTAGATTTTCTTCTCCCAGCTCTGCCAGATGCAGTAGCTCATCCCCATCCCAGTGTGGCTGACCCTCTGGTTGGCAGAAACCCGCTCCTCGGAGTCGACGCGGGACATTTCCAGCGCCTTTTCCCAGCTCACCCTCCCTCACTTGGAGCACAAGGGCAGATTAGAAGCAACGTATTATTATTATTATTAGACCAAGGTATAATTAATTCCTTATCGAGTCACAAGTGTCTAATTTGATGGGTTTTTTCCCTGCTTGTTTCATCGCCCCAGGTCTTATTTTACTGCATGTTATTAAATCTTAACTTGGAAGGGAGAAAGTTAATTACTGCATGGGCTTAGCCATGGCGCTAATTACAGCAAGAGCAGAGATCTTCACATGGGTTGATTTATGTTCCTCTGGGAAGAGGGGAATCCTGCCCCAGTTTTATCTCTGTTTCCCGTCATTAACATCTGTACGATGACATGTGCGAGGGGATCGGGGTGATGCCCGTAGACCTCTGTAGCTTCTGATTTCAGGCGTGGGATCCCCCGCGTGCTTTCCTACATCTCCAGCAAACCCCCCCAGCCCTCCGTACCCCGTAGCTCCCCGGCGTCCCGCGGGTCCTCTTGCGCTGGCAAGTCTTTTTCTTGGCTTTGCCCCAAAAGAGCAAAACCGCTCTGGATGTAGCCGTGTAGGAAAATACACAGAAGGTATCAAGAGGCAAGAGATGGAGATGGTGGGCTCGCGCTCGGTGCTCTCCGTGTGCGGGAAGCGGGGATGCGGCTGCCGAACGGTCCTGCTGCGGAGCAGGGAGGTGATGCGGGAAAGGGGGAACTGTTCCCCCCAAATGCCGGCTGATTCCCCCGAAACGGCTCACCCAGCGTTGCCATCTTGGCTGGTTTTTGATCTAATTAAACCCAAAGAACCGAGGCAACGTCAGAGACGCTGGAAGGTGCTGCTGCAGAGCCGAGCAACCCGTCCCGTGGAAAATGGGCAAGGATGGAGCAGGAGGCAGAAAGATGAGCTGGAGCCTGCTGCAACGCTCGCAGCGAGGAGGAGTTTCTGGAGAACCGAGGAGATGGTGCTCGATGGAGGATTCCCCAAGTCCCTCGAGGTTCGTGATCTCATCTGCGCGGCTCGGCCTCTACCGAGCCGTTGTCTTGATGGGTTTTTGGCTTGACGAGGCAGGGATTTAATCCAAAAATCAGCTGGGAAGAGTCAGCGGGACGCAGTGCCGGAGGGCAGAGGTTGTCCGCAGATGAGGTATGGCCCACATCTCGCTCCGACGTGTTTTTCAAGCCTTTCATTTAGGCGAGCGTGTGCCCTCTGCTTTGCTTAGAGGAACAACCGGGTAGGTAAGGAGCGAAGGAGGCAGAACCAGAGGCCGCAGTTCCAGCTGCAGTAAATAATGCGTTTCCCGGAGAAAAAGGTTAAAACTCAGCCATCTCCTGCAAGACTTCGTTTCCATTCACGGTTTCATCTTTAAAATTAATTTTGAAAATATTCCTCTCCCTTTTGTGAGCACTCAGGGCAGCAGCGAAGCTGGTCCGAAGGCAACGGCTCGCTCTGAAATCCCCAGGGACGGACAACCTTTGCAGGAGAAGACACAGATGGGCTTCTGACACCATTAACGTGGGGCAGAGCGGTTTTTGCTCCATCTTCGGACGTGCAGATAAACCAGGGCTCGTTTAAAAGGGCCGGTAGAAAGATGCTCTTACCGTCCGATCCTCTGCTGGGTGCTCCCCAGAGCCGATGTTTGCTGAGTCTTAGGGCTGCCGGGAGCCTTCTCATCTTCTTCTGGCCCTGAGAGCCGGGTTCATGAACGGCTCGATGTCACGAACGACAACGGAGCGAGGGAAAACATCTCCTGGATGGGCTAAAATTGCAGGAGGCACCGAAGCGGGGCCAGGCACCGCAGGCAAAATTAAAAATGATATAGAGCATTTTTTTTTCCAGCCTTTTCAGATGGTTTTCAGCTGCCCACAACAGGGATTTTCAACCACAGGCTTTCTGCTGCTTCCACGTCACCTTGAGCCGCGCTACAAGACCGGCAGGTCTTCCTGGCTTTTAAAAATCGAATTAACTCTAAACGAGTTTTCTGTTTCGGGCTGGATTTTGGCTCCTACTTTTCAAATTTCAGAGATTTTCTTCTTGTGCTCTTGTTCCCGAAGGGCAGTTTTTATTGTATTTGGGGGGCTCAGGGAGATTCGGTTATGACGGCCCGCGAGTGCCCGCTGCGCCGCGGGGCCGCCTCCCAGCCAGGAGGAGCCTCCCCGCAAGAGGAGCTGGGGTTCTTCCCCCCTTTTTCTTTCAGCTTCAGCTCCAGGCGGGGGGGGGGGGGGGGGGGGAAGAAAGAAATGGAGGGAATTTGGGGTGATGCAGGGGCGCACGTGCACCCTGCAGGGGAGACTTCGCGCCCTCCTTGTGCTGCTGCAGCCCTTGGGTGCAGGCGGGGCGGTGCGGGGTGGGGTCCCGCGGCCGCGGGGTCCATGCGGGGCGGTGCGGGGTGGGGGTCCCGCGGCCCCGGGGTCCATGCGGGGCGGCGCGGGGTGGGGGTCCCGCAGCCCCGGGGTCCATGCGGGGCGGTGCGGGGTGGGGGTCCCGCGGCCCCGGGGGCCATGCGGAGCGGTGCGGGGTGGGGGTCCCGCGGCCCCGGGGTCCATGCGGGGCGGTGCGGGGTGGGGGTCCCGCGGCCCCGGGGGCCATGCGGGGCGGTGCGGGGTGAGGGTCCCGCAGCCGCGGGGTTCATGCGGGGCGGTGCAGGGTGGGGGTCCCGCGGCCCCGGGGGCCATGCGGGGCGGTGCGGGGTGAGGGTCCCGCAGCCGCGGGGTTCATGCGGGGCGGTGCAGGGTGGGGGTCCCGCGGCCCCGGGGGCCATGCGGGGCGGTGCGGGGTGGGGGTCCCGCGGCCCCGGGGTCCATGCGGGGCGGTGCAGGGTGGGGGTCCCGCGGCCCCGGGGTCCATGCGGGGCGGTGCGGGGTGGGGGTCCCGCGGCCCCGGGGTCCATGCGGGGCGGTGCGGGCGGTGCACGCGGGGCGGCGCGCGCTCGGCGCGGGGGCTGCTGCGGGCGGTCGCGCTCCCCGGTGCGGGCCGGCCCCCGGGCTCCCCCCGCCCCCCCCCCCCCCCCCCCGCAGGCGGCGGCGCGCGGCCGCGGTGGGGCGGAGCGCGGCCGGCAGGGGGCGCTGCTCGGCGGCACGCCCCGCCCCTCCGGCCCCGCCCCTCGCCGCCGCCACCGCCCCGCCCGGCGCCCGCTGCGTGGTGACGTCAGCGGCAGCGTGCCCCTGTGCCGGAGCCGAGGAGACCCCGCAGCGAGCTGCCAACGCCCGGCGGAGACTCTGAGGTGAGCGGCCGCGCCGGGGCGGGCACGGTACCGCCGCGACCCCCGCCGCGACCCCCCGCCCCCGTTTCCCCGTCCTCCGGCTCGCCGCCGCCCCGCCGCCGTGCGGGAGCCGCCCTCCCGGGGCCCGCGGTGTGCGCCGGGCCTCCCCGGGCGGCCGCCGGCGGGGGGGGGCGGCCCTTCGCAGCGCCGCGGGGGGGGGGGGGTGCGCGGAGCCCCCCGGTGCCCGTTTTGGGGGGGCTCGGCCTTCGCGGGGTCGGGTCCGCCGGGGGCGGCGGTGCCGGGCCGCCGCCGCCTCCTCCCCTCCCCCGCTTCCTGGCGCGGCGGGCGGGGGCCGGACCCTCGGCGGTCGGGAGCGGCGGCAGGAAGCGTTCCCGCTCCGGGGCTGGGTGCATCGGCCGTGGCGGGGGCCCGGGCCTCGCTCCCCGCGGGGACCGCCCTGCCCTGGCGGCGGCTTCCTCCTCCGCGGTGCGGCTTGGCTGCGCTGGGGGCCGGGGGGGAGAAGCCCCGGGGCTCAGCTGGGCCTTGCGGGGCTGCGGGCTGGGCGCCCTGGCTTCTTGCGGGCGAGCAACGCCCGGGCACCGCGGTAGCCGTGAGCCGCAGCGGGGGTGCGGGCGCTGCGAAAGGCTCAGCTCGAGCTGTGTGCGCTGCGAAAAGTCAGCCCCTACCCGAGGAGGAGTTGGGAGGTGCCGCTTGTCTTTTGCCTCCCTAGGTGCCAGGTCGTTGGCTTCCTCGAAGACCGTCCCGAAGCCGGCGTTACCCAGTGCCAGCGATGTGGCTGGTTTTGGCTAGGGTAGGAGCCAGTGCTGCTTCGAGGGTCGGTGTTGACATGCGTTTCTCTTTCCTCCTTTAAAACCTCATCAAGGTGTATATGCTACAGCAGCGTGTCACCTTGCTGCGTTGTAAAGGTTTGTTTTTAGTGGTCTGGACTTAGTGTTTTTTCCTCTCAGCGGGTAGAACTTGGAGCTGGTGGCAGCAGCGGGAGACGCCGGTGTAGCCAGGTAGCTGTGAATGTAACAACCGGCGTTGTGAAACCTGTGCTTAATGAAGAATTGCAAAATGGTCAGAATTCCTGTTGCCCTGTCTGTGTGGGTACTGCAACCAGTGGAGCCAGAGCGGCTTTGCTACCCGCTTTTGGCAAAAGCACGGGGAAGATGAGGCCTTAACGAGGAGGCCATGTTAGATGACAAGTGTGTAGTCAGGAAGAGTTCAGTCTGGCCATCTGTGGTTGTCTTTGTCTCCTGTTCATCTGTGCTTCTTCTCTCCTAGCAAAGGAGGTGCTAGCTGTCTTTATTCAGCGTTAAATCAGAGTGCCCCAAACGTCCTTTTTTTTTTTTTTTTTTTCTTTTTTGGAAGGGTATTTAAAACCTGGATCAAGCTTCTCGTATTCCTAATCGGCATAACACAGTAAAGCACTTAAAGCTTCTCTCTTTCAGTTAGCAGAAGGGTCTTATGCAAAACCAACTTTAGATAGAAAGCCTTTGTATTCGGCTAGCTATACGTGGAGAATCCGCTGTTCTGCTTTGTAAACCGTTCGTTCTTGTTAGTGTAGGATTATGGGGAAGGCAGTATAGGCAAATGTATATTTGAAACAGGTCTTATGGACGCACGTAAGACTCAAATCGGTATATTGCTAATTGTAGAAACGATTCTGTGTTTAAGCTGTTCACTTGTATGCTTCAGTAGCAACGAGGAAAAGGGTGTTTAAGTCTTGGCAGGGAATAAAACTACTGCGATGCAAGATAAAACATGTTTGCAGTTTGGTAACGTGTTGTAGGCAGAACTTTTAATCATTAGATTTGCATACTTTGAACTTGGTTATTCATGACCTGCAACTGATGCTCTTAGTTCATTCTGTAGCCTGCTCTGGGGGTATTTGTTTGCCTGAAACTGATGGCTGGTTTTGGGAAGTTTATTGTGTTTTCACTGTTAAATAGAAGTGTTCTGGAAGTCCTAGAGTGTCTGGACTATCTACAATGGAAACCGTAGATCTTCTACGACAAGAACAATAGTAAACAGAAATGGAGCCCATCTGAAACTCCTAGGGATTTCCCTGATGAGCGTGCAACGGTGCTTTTCTTGCTTTCCTGTAAAGCACATGAAAGGCCGATGCAGCACAAAGTTGACCGCTAGTCCTGATGTAAAGGTTCTCTCTGGTTAAAATGCAGCTGTAGTACTAGAATAAATTTCCAAGTCTTACGAGCATAGACAGCCGGACATCTTAATTAAAATCTCTTCAACAGCTATCTGTTACCCTACAAGCTTCAAAGTTAATACAGCATATTGATGTAGCTGGGTTCCAACTCTGCTTCTGGCTCCTGAGAACTTGTACAATAAATTAATATGCATCATTGCCGTTGAGGTGCGTGTGACCTGTTTTACGCTAATGTGAGTGCTCACAGCTTTTAAGTCACCTATGGGCTTGTGTATTTTAGCCCTCTCTTTCCTCCGCCTGCCTTCTGTGGTCAGCCGAGCTTTCACGCTGTCATTAGGCTCCATCATATGAATTTCAATGATCGGAGCTTCTAGACTAATAGCCTGTAAGGAGGAATTGTAGGGGGATGTAGTTATCCTCGCTCTCGAGGCTCCGTTCCCGAGGAAAGAACAACGCCTTTTTTTGGTAGAAGATGAAGGTGCTGTCAAATTAAATGGAAGTGAAATTGGTTTCTGGTACTCCAGGTAGCAAGAAGCTCTCTTTAACCACTTGGCGTATTGTAGACTTCTGCCTTGGCTCCTCTTCCCCCCATTATGCTAAATGCAGGTGAACACCCCCCTATTTTCAGTATTTAATAGATGACAAATAAAACAGCATCTTGACTAGATAAGCTTTTATGCTGAAGTTTTAAAGAAATTTAAAGTATCTTTATGCTTCTGCAGCCTGTCATCATTTAACTAGGTGACTTCCTTCAAGCCCTGTTTCAAATAGCTTACACCATGGTGTAAGGGTGTCCACCAGAAGGGATTACCCCTGGAAATGGCAGGTAAAACCCTTTCGCTGGAGTATCCCTGGGGCTAAAGCCTGGCACAAAGTTACCCTCCCTGCCTACGTGTGGCCATCCACACGCAGTGGTGAGCTGCCTCTTGCAGCCCCTCCTGCGTCTGCATGGTGGTGCGCAGGTAAATGCCTGAGATAAGTGACAAAAATGGCATTAAGCCAAGGCATTCCTGGCTTCTGGTGGTGGATCCTTTCGATCGTTGTTGGGTGGAAGAACTGGGTTTGTTTATCCACTCCTGGCCGTGCAGTAAACTGAAAATAGTGAATGTGAGAAGCAGAGTTTCAACATTGCTGCCATGTAATTGATCTTTGTAATCTTCCCTTTGAGTTTCAGATAGTGACTTCTGTTTTAAAGAGTTTTAAAACTTCAAAATGCTGTTTGGCCTGTTTTCTCATCAGGAAAGCAGCTGTCCTTTTCTTGAGATGCATTGACTTTTCTTCTAAACAAGTAACATTTTATAAAGAGAAAACAGAGTTTTGCAAAAGCTTTTAAAACCCATTGTTCTATTTTAAGCTCTTGTGCTGCTAATTCACCCCAATACTTTTGAATGTTATGGTGCAGTTCCTAGCACGAGAGTTGTTCCACGCGCTGTTCCCTTGTCTCGTGAAAAACCAAAACAAAACCTTTTTTAATAAAGCAACGCAGGGGCTTCCTCGGAGCCCTTCTGTCTGGAGGTGGGTGCAGATACCGCCCTCATCTGTACTAAGGCTTCTGTGCCCGTGGTCAGATTGCGTGGTATCAGCGCGTGTTTTTTAAGCGTAGACCAAACTATGGCAGGGTGAAGGTTTTTACCAAGCTAATACAGCGTTAGAGCAAACCGCAGGCTGCGTGGTGGAGCGGGACTGCCGGGTGCAACGGGAGAGGAGCGCTGTCGCCTGTGGTGCCAGACTCGCAGCAAGAGCGAAGGCTGCCAGAATTGTCTTGGTTTGTAACAAGCTGTTTTGAATTGCTCAGCTCTTCTCAAGTTGAAAGATGCTGTGCTGTGTTTTTGGCCAATGATGAGTGTTCTGTTTTGGGGGGGAAAAAATGACAAAAATGCTCCTGCAGCTTTGGATGTAAGGAAAGAAGGCATCTGCCACTTCATCAACTGGTGTAGCTGTTTGCGTTGGGCCAGCTGTGGTTGGTAAACAGCTGAATGCAAAAGGGCTTCTTGTGGGAGGGCTGCGTACTGGGCTTGGGTTTGACAGCAGGCACGCTCTGGTTGTGGTTCACCTTCGTGCGTTTGAGCAGTTAATTGGGGTTTAGTGATATTTTTTTTTTTTTAGTGCTTGTGAAGTGTTGCTGAGGAAAGGCTTAGTTCTTCTCAGAAGGAGCCTCTTCTTCCATGTCCCGGTGTGGGGGCTGTTAGTTCTTGCGCGTCTTCTGCATTTACCTACTGCCGAGAAGCTGCCGGTTGCCCAACAGGCTCTCGGTCCTGCGGCCCCGGCGCTGCGGGTGGCTTTGCTGCCGTGCCAGGGAGGGCGGTTCCTTCCTCCGGTTAGGTGAGTGCAGGGCCACCTCTCCCGCCTCAGTCCTGCTGTTGGCGAGCTTTCCAGCTACTTCGTTAGTTTTAATAGAAACACCAAGGTAGTGCTGTGGCTGGGAAGAGTCTCTTTGGGACTGTTCATTAATGAAGCTTCATCTCGTTAGTCCTCAGACAGAACATTGCTAGTCGGCCTCAGCTATCCCCCCCGAACACGCTGCTTCCTCAAGGCACCCCTCAGGCTGTGCACATGGAGCACCCACAACTGCCCCGTCCCTGAGCATAACAGGAATGAGGAGCGATCTGTTGCAACTGATGTGCATGCAGGGTGCTTCCCATTATGCAAAAATGTGCCTCAAAATAGAGGAACTTCTGCCAGCGTCTGTTTTACCGCTGTTAAATGTAGTTGGCCACGGGTGTGGGGAGAGAAACATCGAGGCTAGTGTGCGCCATGATTTGGTAGTATGTGCGGAGTATAGGTATGGCTCCTATTTTTAAATAGTAACAGTATGAGACTAAGCTAATAAAGACAGAATTTTTTAGTGTGGTATTAAAATACTGAACAGGATTTTGTTACACGGCAGAGTAAAACAGCTTCCTGTAGTGTATGAAAGCGAAGAGTAATAATGTAAGATTAAAATGCCTTTGGCAGAAAAGGACTTAATGTAAGCCCACATACTTCCCAGTGTTTAATCTGGGGCAGGTTTTCCCAGTGCTGACGGCTGCTTTTGACAGTGTAACTTTAACCAAAGTGATAACAGAGAAGTTGACACTTTTGCTTTTTTCTGTTGAGTTTGTGATAAAGTTGAGGTAGTTGTTTTGAGCCATCAAGTGGGATCGACCAGCGATGCCAGTGCTGAGGCAGGTGGAGGCATGGCCGCACCGCGGCATAACTGGTGTGGTAGCAAGGAGCCTACCGAGCCGTGCTCTCTGTCTGGCCAGGCTGCATGGGCAGCTTGCTTGTTTTGAACTTAGGGCTAAAACGGGATGTCATGGCTTTCCCCTTCTTTTTTTGAAGTTACAGAACTTGAAACGTGTTGGTAGTTTAGGTTCGGGCTTTTAAAATTCCCCCACCCAGCTGTCTTCACTTCCCATCTTGTGTATGTCTCTGCTTTATAGAATCATAGAATCGTTAAGGTTGGAAAACCTTAAGATCATCGAGTCCAACTGTTAACCCAGCGCTGCCAAGGCCACCACTAAACCATGTCCCCAAGCACCACATCTCCCCGGCTTTTAAATCCCCCCCGAGGGATGGGGACTCAGCCCCTGCCCTGGGCAGCCTGGGCCAGGGCCTGACAGCCCTTTCGGGGAAGGAGTTTTTCAGTTTTTTTCCAGTCTAAACCTTCCCTGGCACAACTTGAGTTTGTTGGCACATCTTTTATGAAGATATGCAAAGTAGTTGTCAATTCTTACATAATTAGAAACAGAAAGTTGCATTAAGTGTAGAAAGTATCAGTTGATCTCAGGCAGTTGTGTTTTGAGAAGAGATCTCTTACTTATTCCTTGGTAATCTGTAGTGCCTTGTCCAGAAACGGGCGCTTCAAAACCACGGAGGTGTTGGGATACACACGCTCTGTCGAGTGGCAGGCTTGGGGATGCTCCAAGATCCCAGACACATACTTATCTCGGAACAGGGATTCCCGTAATGATAGCAAATTTTGTGGGTTTCAAGGGCAACATCAGCCTGAGAGCTCAGTTAGGTCTGTCATAGTGCCAGTGATGGCATCACGTCGGTGATGGTGATCCCGTGTCTCTTCGTACAGTTTGCTTTTGTGGGCCTGCCTAAATGTTTCCCATTCTTGCATCCAACACCAGGTTGGGACTGTGGGTGCGGGCAGGCGTGCGGGAGGGAGCCCGCCAGCGTGCTCTGCTGCCGCGAGTCTCTTCAGCTTCAGACTGAGACCCGCCGGCTGCCGATCTGGATCTTTACCTGAATTCTTGTGCTCGTCTCGACACCAACTTGTAGCGCAACTGAGCTTTTTTGGCCTTATGTCTCATAATTAGACACCTTCCATATGAACCACACAGCAACGCTGTTTTTTGGAGGTAGCTCTCCCTTGTGGAGTGCAAATTCTGAGACAGGATTTAAAGGATTGTCTGACTTGCTAGTGGCAGTTATGGAAAAAAAAAACAAACAATGCTTAAAAAGAAGGATATCTTTTTCAAGATCCTGAACTGATGCGATACAAGATATTTCTTCAGTCTGTCCTTTCTGCTTTTTGCAGGTTTTGTCTTGGACTTCATGATTTGCCTTGTTCTAAGGGAGTGCAACTCCTGTGCTGGCTTGTAGTTGGACAGCCTTTCTAAGCTCTGTTTAAGAAATCAAATACCCAGGCTTAAGCTCAACTTGGAACCTTTGGGAGCAAATGCATTTCTGTATAGAGCTTGTGTGCCTGCAGCGGTCTGGGCTGTGGGGAAGGCAAGCAGGTCATCTTGGGCACCAGGTGGTTTAGAGCATAATAGATTCTTTTAAATTTCATCTACCACATTACTAGCATAGAAGTGGCAGATGTGTTTAGTTCTGGGGTGAGATCTCTGTCAATAAGATGATTCCTAGCAAGCCGAAAGGTGGGCTCTGGGCTGGAAAGTTTAGGTAACCTCTGTAAATGGCTGCTGTACACCTGCAGAGGAGAATGCTGGCCACGCTAATACTGCTCTTGAAACCAGTTTTGCCTTCTGTGCCAGTTAGTCTTTCTGGAGTTCAGCTCTGAATCGGAGAGCAGCTTCTGTTGGTGTTTTGCATCACAGGTTTGTGACAATATCAGTGTACCAAGAGGTCCAAGGTCTTTTAACTCTACGGTTGACAGCTGAACTCGTGTGGTCTTCACTGGTGGTTTCTGATCTTTGCAGAGAACTGGTGCGTTGTACGCGGTGATCTTTGTGATGAAGCGTTTGCTGTGCCAGGTTTGTAACACAGGCATGCGATCAGTACCGTCTCCACATAACTCCGGTGGGGAAAACCCGGTTGCTTGGATCGTAGTAGCTGATTATCTCTTTGGTGCCCCTGATTTGGGAGACTTGTCACTTTGAAAAGCAAAAGTGTTAGTTTGTAGTAGGGATAGAGGAGGTGGCAGAGGGCAAGGACCTTGGAATGGTAGGGCAAGGGTGCCTTGAAATGGATGTGATTAATCTGGGAACAAATTATCAAATACAAATACTTTATTTGTTTACTTTTTTATAAAATATGAAATGAAAGTAGTGTGGAAGGGTAATAGTGGTTAACAGAGATTATGAGTAAAATCCTGTGAATATTGTTCCTTTTATTGTGGACTCCTGAGTGCTTTGACCCCACAGGAGCTAATAACCTGTTTACTGTAAAATTACATTGGGGTGGGGGGAGAAACGGTCTTATTCTCAGTTTTCAGAAATGGCTCTGTTTTCTCGCAATGTGGAGCAGGCTCTCAAACCAAGATCTGGAAGCTGTGACGGACTGGTTAAGCTTCGACTCGTGAGTTAACGGTGTGTACTAAAGAGGATCACGAAATGGTTCTTGGTCACCAGCCGGCAGTTGCTTGCAGCGAGCTGCCTTCAGCCGGTACCTGTGATGAAATGGCAGCAGTTTCAGTCCCGCCTGAAAGAGGAAGCCGTGGTGCTGCCGGGGCTCGGCAGGAAGCCGGTGCAGGATGTGTAGACAGATTTGACAGCTCGGTTTCCTTTGGCTAGGAGAATGTACACATTTTAACCTGAAAACAGAATTCAGTAGCTTAAAAATAAAAGGAATCTTAGCAAGCTTGAAGGCTTGTGGTTTCTGCATCAAATTACTTGTACGGCAAGAGTGAAGGCAAGATCATTCAGATTCTCACCTCTTGGTTTCAGAGGCAACACTGATTGTGTACAAAGACCCACAAAATTTCAGTTAATTCTTCACAGTAGTTCATACTGCTGCTAGAATATATTGCAACTACTCTGCCTTACAAGCGGTTTTTAAAACTAAGGAGCTCCCATAGTAACACCACACTTCACGTGCTTGCCATTAAAATGGGAAAATGAGGCTTGCGCAGGAGGGGTTGTGGCCCTTGGTGTCAGGCTGCGTTTGGGACAGCATTTCTTGCAACTTGTGCTTAGTAAACGGGCACCTGCCATAGGTAGCATGGGTTTCTTCAGCCTTTTGTGATCCGTCAGTGTCTTCTGGTGTGTGTGCAGGCCTGTGGGGAGAAAGTGTGAAATTTCAGATTTTCCTTTGCACTGGGAAGGATTGCCTACAGCATCCCGCTGGAGGCTTCGGTTAACTGTTCGTTGCAACACTTGCATGTCTCGGTAACCGCTTTTTGGGATTAATCCAAAGTGCAGATCAGCTGTCTTGCATAAAAGTGTAACTGAGCTTTAGAGCAAAATTCTGTAAAACGGGCCTATTCTGGAATGGGACCATCTGATGAATTTGACAAAGTTTCCAAGCCTTTGTAATCCACAGTCTCCAGGATGCTAGGCCCCAGTTTTCCAGGATACCGTTGAGTTCTGTGAAGTCCCGCTGGTGTGATCACGTGCTGAACAGGTTAAAATCCAAAACGGGTTAGAGGTATGATCAGTTAACATGTCCTTTACTGAAGCACTGAAGTTTTTGATTACAATACAGAGAGGTTTGAGAAATTAAATCAATTCAGTGTTGTTTTTTTTTTAAGTCTTTAGATCTTGTTGGACAGAACGAAGTCATACTGACTTGCATTGCATTCCCAGTCTTTATCAGCTCTCCTCTCTGGGCTTGGCCGCTGGCTCATGATTACATGGCTCAAAATCCACTCACTGCACTCAAACTGGGGTGACTTCAGCGCTTTCCACTCTGTTTCAATTTCCTCAGATATTTAAAACTACTCGGAGTGTTTTCTAGTCCTGCTGGGTGTTGTGTATGTAAACTTCCTTTTATTAGGCTACTTTGGAGGGGGAACAAGCCCAAACCCCTTGTAACTTCTTTGTTTCTCCCTCCCTTGGCGTTGCGCTCTGGGGATGAGTTATTTTCTAGTCGTTATCTCAGATTGGGCTAAATTACTTTTAAACCACAGGTCAATGATTTTTGCGTCTTTACAGCTTTCCCCATGGAAGAGTAGGTCCCAGGATATTGCATCTAAGCTCCCTAAAAATGAGCTTGTTTTCAGCTGTGTCTGTGGTCCTCTTAGAAGTGGAAAACAACGTAGCTCATCCAGCCAATCTAGAAAGGCTGCTAATCCAAGTAAAATAACGTATTCAACAACTCTGCTTTCCCACTGGTAAGACTTGGGAGGCCTGTGCTTAAAACTCTAAATCTATTTAAAACTTAGGCTATCGTATTTCAGCATTTAACGATAAAGTTATGTATCATTAAAAAAAAAAAAGGGTGAGGGGATCCCTTTACCTAAAGATGTGCTCGAATGCATTTTGTTCCTTTAAAGATGTAATCCTGATGTGTTTGATGGGGGGGTCAGTTAAACAGCTGTGCGAGAGAAGTGGTATTCGCTTGGTGCACAGGGAACTTCTAGTGGGCCAGTTCAATGTTTTTCATGGTAAATTTTGTTAACTTCTTCCTTTAGAAAGAAAAAAAAAAAAAAAGAACAACCACCCCTCTCAGGCTTTTCCCTGTTGAGCGGTTCAGGTTCTGCTTTACGCTCCGGAGTGAGGCCTCGGGTTATTTGCGCTCTGTTTTGTTCCCGCTGCCAGAAAGCCTGAGGGATCATCGGGTACCGGGGGGGCAAAGGCGGTGTGGGGTTTGAGCGCTGGGCCTTGGCCTCCCGCTCCCGCCCGCTGTGGGGTGGTAGATGTTTGAATGGGTGATGTGGGCCATACCAACCCCGTGAATGTGAGGAGCAGGGTGGGAGTAAGCAGTGCTTTTGTGGGAAATCCTCTTAATTTGAACTGCTGGTGTTCCCTACCGTACAAGAGTAACGATGTAGATAGAGTTGATCGTTCACTGCCCGAGTCAGAACTGACTGTTGCAGGAGTAACGCAGCCCGCGTGCAAGGCGTGTGTGCAGCTTGCGCTTTGCCGTAGCTGGAGTCTTTGAGCCCGTACCAGCGTACGGCAGCGTCTCTCCCAGAGCCCGCGCGGGGACTGTGCCCGAGGACGGGAAAGCAGCGGAGGGTTGCGGTATCCTCGCGTGATCCGATATGTTTTCTGATACTGTGGGTTCATTTTGTTGCTTGCTTGATGCTCTCTGGAGTAATGAGTTTTAAAGAGTAACATTAAACACATCCTTCCTATTGTTTGTTTTTTTGCAAAGTTTTATGTGAGCTTTTCTTGTACGAGTGCATATACAGAGTTTTAAGATTGATAGTTAATCATGGATTGGTGTGCTACAACGCCCATATGAAGTGCTTCAGAGCCTGGATGTTCGCTCTAGTGTGCTTTCCAGGTTCTGGCAAGGCTGTCTTGAGGCAGGTGATGTGTAACCTGCAAATCATGGGTAAACAAGGAAACACAAATAATTGGAGCAGGAAGGGAGGGGAGGAATACAGAATGGAGGAGGAGGTGTCTGCCGGGGGAGGGCAGGGTGGAAAGCCAGGTAAGGTTTCTCTGCAGGGGTGGCCGCGCAGTGCTGTTAAGCCGGAGGTGGATGGGCTCGTCCTCTTGCGATAGCCCTTGGGGTGAGCAAGGACAGCCGGAGCAGAGGTTTCCTGAGTCTGGGCGGGCAGTGTGATGGATTCCAGTTGAAACTGAAAAAGCCCACAAGAAGTGGCTGGGAAAGCCAGCGTGGAGCGTTGTTTTGTACTTCATTTATTACCTCCGACAGGAATTCACGCAGGCTACCGCCCGTGCTGCGCAGCGAGACAGGCTGCGTTTGGGTAAATCCCAAAACAGAAGGCAGATGATGGTGCCTTGTTGCGTGGGTAAGGCTGGCAAGCTAGCGAGGCGTGCTGGTAACTTAGGCTGGTTTTAATTGGAGTGTGCTTGAACCTGTTTTGATGCGTTTTCTGTTTAAAATCTATTTAACAAGTGACTCAGGCCTTTCCACCTTTGTTTTGAGCATGTAGCCTTTTGTAATTTGGGACTGAGCTGCTCTGTTCCATTGCCTGCTTTCTTTCTGGTGACTTTTTTTATTCTAAAATGTGACTTTTTCTCTGTGATCAGTGCTACCAGCGTGGCAAGGCAGAACCACGTGAGCACCTTAGCAGTTGAGGCAATATTGACTAATATTACTTAGATAGAAACAGCTGAGCTGACCTGATCACAGAAAATGTCTTTCGAAATGGAAATGATTGCTTTGTCCTTCCAAGTAAATGTGTGTTTGCTTCAGGGCCAAATTTCAGAGCTTTTTGTAGTGTTAATGAAGGGCCTGTTGATACGGCTTCGCTGTGCATGCTGCTGATCCTCCTGTGTGAAACGGAGATCTGCATAAATCAACAGATTCTATTATTTTGATATTGAAATACGGCACCAAGTAGAGGCCTGGCGATAACGCCTGATGCCTACGCAAATCCTTTGTCTCTGTATACGTTGAAAGCAGATGTATAGATAGCAGTGTTGTGAGCGCGTGACGTACCAGATGCTGGCTGATGTCCTGCTCTGAGAAAGAGTCTGTGCTGCCCTTTCCTGAGATTGGCGGCTTGTGGGAACGGTGGTGATTGGTGTTCCCTTACAAGTACTGTTTTTAGGAACTTTTGAGGATGTTCATTATGAAGGTAATGGCTCTGTCTAAATCTTGGAGCAGCCCTGCAGCATCTGAAGAAAAGCTGGTGGTATAAGGTTTGGTTTGAGTCGCCAGCAATTACCTTTCCTTGCAAGCGGGGTGATGCTGTGCGCTATCAAATCATGTTGCTAGCTGTGACCAGAGCGCTCAAAAACCTGGCATTGCTTTGTATTTCTTCCAGATCACTCTGAGAAGTGAAATCCCCAGGACGTGCCCAAGCGCATAGTTCAGTAGGGATCAATTCAATTTTTTTAACACGGTTACCCAGAACTGAGAGCCACGGCAACATCCTTGCTGGGCTAAAGTGTTGCCACCACCCTGAGGGTGAATTTGCTGCAATGGATGTCTCTTCTTGTCCTCTCCCCCCACACCTTGGCAGGGGGTAACTCAGTTTGCAAGTCTCTGCTGCTGTAAATAAAAGTACTTCCAATAACATGGAAATGTGGAAAGTCAGTGGGCGGTTTGCTGGGGTCAGGATTTCACACCTGTATGGGAATGCATGGCCAGAGGCCTGGTACTTTTCTAATTAAAGTAATATATTAATGAAGGGCAGCTGTGTCTGGCACTAGAGGTAGCTAAATAATGTTTGGATGAGGTATTGATGGCAAATATTGATTTAGTTCATGTGCTAAAGTCTGTGCTGGGTCAGTGTTGAAGTAGCTGGGTGCATCATGATTTTGAAATGTCTGGAGAGTAATAGGATCCCTTGGGAACCAGATGCCCTGCTGAGCCGCTCCGTGCTGTTAGCCACTTCAAAGTGGGGATAAAGGATTAAGTAGCAACTTTAACCAAAAGATTGCAGAACTGTACTTAGGCTTTAAAAAAAAAAAAAAAAAACCACAAAAAAGGCAGTGGGAGGAGGAATTAGTCATGTTTACTTCTGTCTGTACCTGCTTATTTTTATCCCATAAACTAGTTTCAAAGCTCATACTGCCGTTTCTCGCTGGGCTTTCTTTACTGAAGTGTTCTCCAGAGGGAAGATCCCTTGGGAGGCATGTGTGTGACTTAGCGGCTATCGAGACCCAAGCTTACACTTTCAGCTTTCGGTGCATCTAAGGCTGGATGCTCCCTTGCATTAAAAACAGTCTGGGAAGGCCTCAAGACCTTTCTTCCTCACTTCTAGGTAACTAGGAAAAAAAAAATCACGCTGAATTTACCTAGTTGTTCTTCCCAATGTAGAAAAGTGACCGTGGCTAAGATAGTCTTAGGTGGTGTTTGGCAGTTGTATGCAGTGGGAGGGGTCTAGCTGTAGGCAGGAGGTATTTGCATTTATGAAAATAAGCAGCTTCCTATCTTGGTGTGTGACGGAGAGAATGGATCTACCAACTCATCTAGGAGTGTCTCACTTTCAGATCCCATACATGCTGTTGATGGTTTGGGCTCCAGTCGAAGCTCGTCAATGACAGGTACTGCTATCTTGTGAAAATGAGAAACATCTAAATATGTGTATCTTTTTTTTTCCCTTCTAGGTTCTCACTGGAGCTGATATTCTAGTAGAATTCAGCTATGCAGACGATCAAGTGTGTAGTCGTAGGTGATGGTGCTGTTGGTAAAACCTGTCTCTTAATTTCTTACACAACAAATAAATTCCCATCGGAATACGTACCAACGGTAAGTGAGAGAATGGCTCCTGTTGTTCTTTGGGCACGGTGGGCTTCCTTCCTAACTAACCTTTGCGGCATGCACACCTTAATACTTGTTCTTATAGCCTGCTTTCCTGTTGGAGACTGACTAATATGTCGTGGAAAAGTAATGATCGGTGCGTTTGGTGCACTGCTGCTACCTGTCTTTCGTGTTACCTGGTAGTGCTGGGATGCCTCTCCTGTATCTGGTCAGTTCTGTTCGTTGCTGGCCACCAGCTGGATTCTGTGAACAAGATTATTTGCAGTTGTTAGGGCTGCTAAGTGGAGAGCAAGCAGCAGGAGCACCTGCTCTCCAGCTTGCGCTCTCAGTTCTTGCCACATCTTCATTTTTAGGGAAAGTAGTTTTTGTCGTTAGTTTTATGTTGCTGGAATAGTCAGTGACTGCAGTTAACACTTTCTGATGCTCATTTTTGCTTTGCAACTCTGAAAGATCCCGAGGTCATGCAGTGAACTATGGAGTGTGGCTAGTTATTTCTCACATGCTTAGCTGGGGTCATGTTTGGATCTAGACTGCCCAGTCTCATTAATTTGTAATTCCAAACACTTGTCAACTTTGTGCATAGTCCTTGACTATTGCTGAGTAAGCTTTTTGAGTCTTGCAGGCTCAGTTTTCTGAGATACTGAATCGCTTAGCTTATCTAAAGATCAAGTTGGGAGCAGTTTGACTGCCCACAAGGAACATGTGCATTACCTTTCTAATAGAAAAGTGCTTTTCTTGTTAATATTGCATATGTAGGATCAGTGTGCTGACGCTGGTGGTTTGGTTTTTTTAGTGAGGTTGCCGCAAGAGGCTTTGACATCTGGATGCTCTTCTTATTATTCTCTGTTACGGACCTGAAAAGGCCATCTTCTACACCTACGCAAATTGAAGAGTTTATCCAGATGCCTCAAACGAGTTTGGGTCTGGAAATGCATCGCAAGGCGGTTGAATGTCTGTTGGTGAAAGGGTCAATGATCCTTTCTGTTATTGTGAAGCAGCTTAAAAGAACAGATAGCTCCTCTGAGATGCTGGGTAGCTCCTGCCTGCTAGCTCTGTCAGAATAACTACTTCTTTATAAAGATGTCCTCTCTTTGTGGAAAAGAAGTCTCAGTGAACTTCATTGCCTTTTTTTGAGGTATTGGCTTTGTACACTGTCCAAAGATCTTCAACGTTAGAGGCTTGTTAGGAATAGGACAGACTTCCACAGAACAAAAATGTTTGTGTTTAGTTGTAGATCTGGAACTAAAGATGAAAGGACTCCCAAAGCCGAGAGCGCTCAGGTTGGATGCAGTGGCCACTGTTACGAACGCGAGGGCCGTGCTGTAGGCATGGAGACCCACGTTCAGCCTCACGGAGATCCTCTCCTTAGGGACTGGTAGAGAAGAAGTTGCGTTTGAAACTGCATTTTGCCATTCTCAAGTTTTTGAGAGTGGTACCGAGTACCCTGGTGTGATGCTTCTCGGACAGCCGCATCCCGTGCTCAACCTGGGGAAGTCTGCTTGCCCTATTTAAGCTATTCCTTATGGTCCGGACAAAATGAAAGCGGTCAGTGAGCTCAGGCAGTGAGTGTTTCTGTACTTAGCCTTAGTGAAGTCACCCTTAATTATGATGAAAAATGTTAAATCTTAAAAATGTGTATTTTGAAACCTTGAGAGTTTGTCTGCTGTCCTGCAGATGGTAGTACTGTCTACAAATCCCTGCTAACAGGCAATATGGAAAAGCTACTCAAAGAAACGACGTTACTTACCAGTAACGTGTGGTCAGGGTGTGCTAAGGCATATCTACAGTGCCTTTTAAACCTGTCCCGTGTTTCTGGAATAGTATTTACCTCAACTTCATGGCTTGAGGAACTCGCTGTTCTGGGGATATCACAGGCCTATTCCTCACTCTCTGTATGGCCTAGAGGTGTATTTCAAACTCTGGAAACTGGTAAGTAACCTCTGATGTTCTGGCTCACGCTTCTGGTGATAAACAAGCAAAGAGATACAACAGATAGCATTGTTCCCAAAATGAAAGCAAGCTGTCTGAGAGTCGACAAGCCTTGATATCCCCAGAACGCTTGTGGCTGAATCAGGACCCTAGGGTAAAGGGGCAGGACTCAAACTGCTTAACAAAAATGTTTAAGCAGGAAAAGAACCTGGAGATAAATTTCTGATTTTGAGAAGCTGGTAAATACTGGTGGTAGCTCAGGGCCAGCGTACTGACAAGCACCGGGGATCCCGTTGCAACAGCTACTGCCGAGCCTCTCTTGAGAGGAAGGTGGCAGCCTTCTTCCTCGAGGGTGGCCAGGGGTTCGGGGCGCAAAGCAGTTAAGCAGAAGGCAGGGGTGCTTCAGGAAATCAGTAACAGTCTGGCTTCAAAGTGAGCTGCTCTGCGTGCGTAGGCGCTGGAGCGGCTGCTGTAAACCAGCCTTTGCCCCGCGTAGCTGTACTGTGCAGCACTGCGGCCAGAACATCAATGGAGAATGCACCAGTTCCGGCTGATGGATGAGTTTCTTTCACTTGGCTCTGTGTTTTGCAGCTCTTTCTCTTTTTTTGAAGATATTTCTCAGTGGGAGATGGGTTTCGTGCTGGTGCCGCACATGGTTTGTCACCTGCATGTGTTTGACGTCATTGCCATTCTCAAAAAAGGCAGCGAGGGGCAGGTCCGTGGAAAGGCGCTGGCAGGTCATCTGCGAGTCCTATATCATGAAAGCTCGTGCCACCTGCTGCAGTGGGCTGTCTGGCACTGGCAGGAATCAAAACTTCTTGTTGGGCTAATTGTTGCTCTGGTTTTTAGCCTGTTTGGCACAACTGAGGGTGAAACTGTCCGTGGATTACGCTATGAGACTGTAGTTGCCAGGTTCGCCTGAAGGCTAGCCTTGTAACCCTGGCCTCCTGAGGGCTGAACCCCAGACCTCTTCAATGGTGGCTGTACAAAAAAAAAAAATTTAAAAAAATCCCATTTTGCAGATGGGGAGCTTAAATTAAAAAAAAAAAAACAACAAACAAACAAAATGTGAGGGAAGATGCATGCTAATCCTCCTAACGGGCAGCTACAAGTAGTATTATTGACTTGCTGTTCACTGGGCAAAAAGGAGGGGATGTCTTTGGAGGATTAAGCTGCCATCTTCTGACATCTGAAAGAGCAAACGCTCTGACCTTCAACGCAGAGCATGCCAGTTTCTCGTTCTGTACCTAGCAACAGATGAGTTCTCATCCCGACTGGCCCTCTGGAGTCTTGAAGTCGTAGTCGCTGCGTATTGATACGCCCTGTGAAATGCCTTCCACCCTTCTCCAGCCTGAAGAGCTTATTTGTAGTTGGATGCTTTCTGGGGTGGTCAGTAAGGCAAACTCAGTGCAACGTGTAAAGGATTGGGCTGCAGGTAACGGAGATGAATGTTGAAATTTCTTGGGGTACTTTAAAATCTTGAATGCTAATCCAAAATAGCGTGAGAGGTGGGCTTCTGCTTCTAGCTGATGTTCCTGGGGATATGCAGCGTGCTGTGGCCATAGCGGCTTTCTCAGATGCTGTGAGTTGTGACAAGTTGAAAAAATCAGTGGGGTGTCAGGTATTGCTTTAACCAGGACTGTCACTTGGAAGGGAGACAGATCTGAACTCTTGGAAGTGCAGCTTTGAAGTGCTGTCTCGCTGGTCTTATCTCAGTTTTTGGTGGGATTTTTTTCAAGGACCTAAGCTCTTACTAAAGCTGTGTTAATAGACGCGTGTGGCTGCTTCTTTCTCCACGTCCCTCCCTCCTCACTTCCATGATAAGCTTTTGAGACGATTGCTGGCCTCTTTAATGTTGGGCTTTACTTCAGCTGCGGGAGCTGCTCAGACTTCAGGTTTGTGTTGAAGCAGAGCTTCTCTAGTCTTACTCGGAGATCTCAACTGTCTCTAAATAGCCTTGCAGCGCAGTATGCAGGGACAGGCTGGGTTTTTTTACAGCGGGAAGGATTTTTTGCCAAAGGTAAAATTCTGAAATACTGTCTGTTGCAGTTCTGAAGCTAAAACAGTTATTGAAACTAAGGATACTGACCTCGGGCAGTATACTCCTTAATGCTGAGTATGTGGGTGTTGAAGGAGAAGGCTTTGGGTAGGTCCTCGTGCTCAGTTGTGTTGTCAACAAGTTCGTGGGGAAGCATTTTTGGTAGCGTTAGCTACCCCGTGTAGCAGGTCCGCCCTTGAGGACAGGACGGCTGTGCCAGATGCTGTAGAGAGACAGTATGACTTGGTCTTCTGGAGCTAGATCCTCCATTCAGCTTGAGAGCGAATTTGACACAGACTGGAGGAAGCAATATAGTTGGTCAAAACCAAAGATGGAGGAGAAATTCCTGTTGAAAAGGTGGGCTCTGTGTTGGATTCCCTAGATGCTCGGAAAGATGAACTTCAGGGGACTCGGGTCCTGTGAGAAGCAGCCCGTAGCTCTGTGCCCTGAAGAGCAGGGCTGAAGTTTATCGGCTCTGTCTTTGTGGGGACGTGTTTACTGTGTCAGACCAGGTGCGAAGGTTGAAATTTCTGTGGTGGTGTGGGAAACCTCTGCAATTACAGGCAAGAGCTGGTGCAGGTGTTTCGTTCAGTGGCTTTTGCCCTGTTATATGCAGTGGTGCACCTAGTGTGCCTGTGCGTTAGATACCTCATGGAAACAGCTCTTGCATCCCTGTTCCAAATTAAATTGTCCTGTTAACAGCCTTAATGGTAATAGCATTGTCAGCTTGATGGCTTCTGTTATCCTGTGCAGATGACTCCTGTACAAATCGGAGGCTGTCTGTCAAGGTGAGTAGGATGATGGTTTGAAAGATGGTTTATTCACATCCGCTTAAATGTTTCTCTTTTCTTACCAGGTTTTTGATAACTATGCTGTCACGGTGATGATTGGAGGAGAGCCTTACACCCTAGGCCTCTTTGATACTGCAGGTGAGAAATCGAGTGCTTGTCTCCTTGTAACTGCCCAAGATTTAGTTGAGGTGATGTTGAACATGAAGACAGACAGTTGGTTCTTTTTTTTTTTTTAATGAAAGGGAAAAATCTTTCTTGATTCTTCTTTCCTGACCTTTGGGGAGTTGCTAAATTGAGTTTATTTAAAACAAACAAACAAAACCCAAAACCAAAAAAACCAACAAAACAAAACCAACCCCAAAACCCAAACCAAAACAAGAAAACCTTCCACTTCTTTTAGAGCTGTTTTATTTTATGACAGCAGGTGACAAGTTTCAAACTTTCACCTCTAATCTAGGCGATAGCTGAAGAATAAGGGGTTTATATGTTTTTAAACAAAATTAAAGGAGAAAGTTGTGTGGAATAAAATACGTGGATTGTATGTGGTTTTTGTTTAGTAAACAGCCTATTTTTTGACCAAATGCCAAGACAGAATGACTAACATCAGAACATCGTAGATGTCCATGTGGCGTGTCTCTGCGTTCTTAACATGGATGAACTCAGGATGTGTGGAGTTTCAGAAGCCCTCTCACTGTGTGCTTTTTTTTAAAATTAAAAATAAATCTACACGCTTCTTTGTTTATGGTTATTAGAGTGTATCTCAGTTTCTGGCTGGAGAAATGTACAGTGATTAAACAGCTATGCACATGGCTTTGCACATGTGAAAATTTAGCAAGGAAGGGTAGAAACTGGTTCAACTGCCAGTTACCTGGTCCCTCAACCCGTAATAACACCAAAGTGGTACGGCAGCATCTGGTATTGTAAACTCTCCCTCAGGAGAGTCCTTCCAGAGAGCTTAGTTGATAAGCTGTTACCTAAAATTGTCTTGATAAAACTTTAATCTGACTGTTTCCAGCTGTATTCTTACAGATGCATTATTAGTGTCTTATTTGATTAATGAAACGATTTTACGCTTCCAAGTAAATGCTATAACTTCAATTAGCTCTTCACCTTCTTCTCCCAAATGTGATTTGTGTGTCAGTTATTGCAAGCTCCCTTGTTCATGGGTAAGGAGAGAGGAGAGGCTCCTTCCTGACACGCGTTGTGTAGGCTGCTGTAGGGACAAGTACTTGGATGGCTCAACTATAGCATTCCGGTACCTGCAAGGGTGAACGCTGCGTTACGTCCTTCTCTGCCCATTTTCCTGCTGAGGTCCTCTGGGTCCAGGCCTGTGGAAACTGGTGCGTGTGTAGATACGCGTATCGGTGTGCTGTCGATCAACGTGAGCGCAGAAACCCATCTGGTAATTGTGAAAACTTACCGAGTGGCTTTAGTGCGTGTAGGCGACTCGACGCACTTGTGAATATAAAGGCTTTCCTTTCTGAAGTGGGAGGCTTTTGTTCTTTAAAGGTCACCTGCTTTTTGCTAAACAGTAGCCAGCACAGGTTACAGAACTTAACAATGGATAAAACCCTTATTACTAGCTGTCAAATTAAAAAAAAAAAAAAAAAAAAGTCTTTGTTTTGAACTTATGCTCTGAAGACAAAGCTTTTTGGAGTAGTCTCTTAATTGTAACAAGGTGTTTTGGTCAGTGCTTAGCTCCTCTGTGGCCAGCTAAGCATGATAGCTCTAACAACTCCGTCTGCAAACTGTACATCTTGCTCTACCGCGATGTCATAGGAAGCATAGAACCGTAGAATGGTTTGGGTTGGAAGGGACCGATAGTGCCAGGTTTGTGTCAGGTTTGTTTTCTAAAAACAGATTGCTATTGAATTGTTCTAGTGAACAAAACTACCTTTTTTTTTCCTCCAAACTGCGGGGGTTTTGCAGGGTAATGAAATTTGATGGTATGATACTTCTAATGAATGGACTAGGTGCAGAAGACCTCATCTATAACCAGACCCATGTTCTGCGGCTTTTCATTATAAATGAGGGAAGTCTGAGGGTGTTCAATCTAAAAATTTATTAGAGCGTACCCCTATCAGGCTTCCCAGCTCTCCTGTGACTTTAAGCAGCTCGTTGTTACGTGGCAACTGAATGAATTCTGTATTTGAAAACAAGGATCTTTGAATGCTTGAGTTCAGGGCATGTGTATTTGCTTAAGAGTTAGGATTAATCACAATAATGCTATTGTGCTGGAATACGCATTCTAACCACCTTTAAGGGGCAATATTTCAGTGTCTGGGTTTAATACTGTGTTAATTTTCTCCTCTTCTAGGTCAGGAAGACTATGATAGATTACGACCCCTCAGCTATCCACAGACAGATGTATTTCTGGTCTGTTTTTCAGTGGTGTCTCCTTCGTCATTTGAAAATGTGAAAGAAAAGGTTGGTCGGGCTCTGCCTAAAAAGGGAGCTGCTGCAGTGATTTCAGAAACATCTGAGGAGTTATCTTAGGTGGTTAGTAACAAATACTGTGTCTTCTCTGTCTTTAGTGGGTACCTGAAATTACTCACCACTGTCCAAAGACTCCTTTCCTGCTTGTTGGGACCCAAATTGATCTAAGAGATGACCCCTCAACAATTGAGAAACTTGCCAAGAACAAGCAGAAGCCCATAACTCCAGAGACGGCTGAAAAACTGGCCCGGGACCTGAAGGCTGTCAAATACGTGGAATGCTCTGCACTTACGCAGGTGAGGGTTGGTCTTTGACCATTTTCGCTTGCTTGTATTCCATACTTTTTTTCAGTTATGGGGAAAACCAGCTCAATATGGACGTGCAAGGGGATGAGCTCTGTTTCTGCTGGTGACACAGGAGCTTTCTTTGTCCTGTTGTTCCAAGGTACAAGGATTTGGCAGTGGTAGAAAGAAAATCAGCCTGTGGAGATTAGGCATAGTGTAGAGGGGTGATGGAGGATGATGTGCTTGCTGTGTTTGCTTTTGTGTTGGAGGAAAATAGCTATTGAAAACTTAGAAGGTGTCTTACGGACAATAAGTGGGTTAGGACACAGAATGCAGCTCACTGCTGATAGGAGCAAGCAAAGAAAAACCCTCTCAGAGAATTCATCTCTGGTACTTCTAAGCCTAGAAGCCTTCATACTTGTGAGAGCTGCTTTCTCTTTCTGTGCAGCGGCGGTGAGCTGTTTCCTGTGTCTGCCTTAAGGTGGAAGTTCTGTTGAAACAGAAAATAACAATGAAATAGTTCTTAAGGCATAAACGTGGTGATGTTGTGTGAACTAACTTGTGAACTTGTCTAAAGCCAACTAAAATACCTGATTTGAGGCCAGGAAACCTGATTATCCTTTCCCTTCAAGTTAGGCATACTAGGATGGGGTGGATGGGAGCCATCGGCTGGCTAGCTGGCGTGTTGCCTTGACTTTGGATGCCCTGGGAGCTTAATCTTGCGTGCCAACTCTTGCAGAATTGACTACAACTCTTTAACAATTTCCTTAACGCTACTCTGTAAAGGACTTGTCCCCTGATGTGCATGGCACCCGTGGCGCACGGTATCAAGTCCCTCGCTCTTTCCAGATTTGTTGCACATTCCTCTCCAGTATCTTGAGCGCAAAGCTTTATTGCTAAACTTCACGAAGCTTGAAGTTCCGCTTGTCTTGCACCTTTTGCTCAGATTGCATGTTGACTCTTCCATTTGGGATCCCGAGACTCTCTGGTTTTGTAACAAAGCTTTGCCTGAGCGTTTGCTGAGAAGGAGGAGGCCTTTGGAGTTGTGCAGGACTCTGGCACCGGAGGTGCTGTGCCGAGGCCCACTGCAGTTCATCCTGGGAATCCTGATCAAAAGGTGGTCTTGGCTGCGCTTCCTTACTGCCCACGTGCAAGCTGAGGGTTATTTGTGCTTAAGCTGTAATTCTTAGATCCCTTCAGTCCCAAAATACCATTTTAGATGGTGTCTGGCACATCCTGAATGCTGCTGCTAACGAGGCTGTAGAACCTGCTAGTTGGTTAAATACATACCAGGACTTCTTGTCCTGTGTTGCTCATTGAGACCCTTCCCTCTGCAGCTTTACACTTGCCTTGTTTAGTCTGCTCATATCGCATGGAAGCACTTAGAATTACCAGAGTAAGAGCTGATATGATTAAAAATTTCAGTGTTTATCCATTCTTTTTATTTCCAGATAGACTAAACTGTATCTGTTGCAGAGAACAGCTTTATGCACTTGGAAGCTCAGCCTGAATTTCTTCAGAGCGCTAGTGCTTGTATAGCCATTGATGGTTTTAGGAATCAAGGATAACCTGGGAGGAGGGTTCAGAAGCTTTCTCACCTGGAAGACTAGTCGGTTTGCATCTGCTCTATTCTTCTTCCCTCATTTGTTGTTGACTCCCCTCACAAAACACCTTTTTCTCAGTCTGTCAGTAATAGCTGCCAAACAGAAATGTAGATTATCTGCAAAGGGTTGTTTCAAGTTCCCGGCGGTGATCTAGCTGGCAGCAGCTTGCTAAACACAGCAGTCTGGCTTTCCTAGCCAGGAGGGTTGTTTTCCTACCTGCAAGGCAATGTTGTAGTAGCTGGTTTCAACCAAAGCTAGACTCAGCTGGGTAGTTCAATCTCTCTTTACCTTGGCTTCCGTCTGCACAGTTCACCTCAGCAGTCTAGGGTGGTTTTTTCCTTCCCAACCAATTTACAAATGTCTTTGACACCACACTAGCAAGTAATCGTAAAATCATGGAGCCAGAGTGTGGGTTGTTTTCTTTTTTTTTCCCTGGGAGGAAGAATTTACTTGTCTGTGTGGAAGAGTCGGTGTTCTGGAAGTAGTAGGTGAGTCGTAAGAGTTTGAGTCTTTTCTGTAAAGACAGAATATCTTTTCTTGCCCAAGTTTGGATGACCGCCGTACCGAGGAGTCAGGTCTATCCCCCCTTTCCTCAGGTTGTGGAATCCCTTTTTGTGATGAAGGCACTGTAGGTGTCTGTCTCCAACCTTTCTCTGCAAAATAGCACCCAATACCACTGTAAAAAGTGCGTGACCCTTTGCTTTGAAAGGGCGACTGACAAACAGATTACAACTAAAATGATTGCTGCTTCTGTTACACTTACGAGTTAAATGTCTGAGCAGACTTTCTGAAGCTCAGTGCTGGTACCTGACACAAGGGAGAACTTTGAATTCAGTTCCTTTTTTCCCCCCCTGATGTTGGGTTGACGGTTTTGACCCAGGCAGATTTATAAAGTGTCTTAAACTGCCCGTGAACGAAGGGGTGAGGGGAGCCTGAGCACAGCCTGTTCCCCAGGAGCGCAGGAGCCGTGTTTCTTTAACGGGAGTCCCGAGTGCCAGTGGTGTCGAACGCAGCTCCCTTCATGTGGTTACTCTTCTATCATCCAGGCTTTTAACCCCAGTCCCATTTTCCAAACAGTTTTGTCCCTGTCCTGGTTTTTTTCTCCTCTTCCCTTATCCTAGTTTTTTGCTGTGTCCTTCAAAACAAATCCCAAATTCTGTTCTCTTGAACAAATTAATTTCTCCTGTGCAATAGGCAAACAAAAGAGGAGTCCCCCAGTAGGAGAATTAAGGACGCATGTTTTCTTGACTCTTGCCCTGCCTTGGGTTCTTAATCTATCTAACAGTACATAATTGAGTTTATACTACAGCCTTATTGTCGCAGAGAAGGAAAATCTAATTAGTACTCAGACTTCACATAAGCATTATTTATTTGAAGCCTCTAGCTTTTCTGTCAGCCTGGGTTGCAACTCATTTAAAAAAAAAAAAGTTGCTGGGGAGGATGTACAGAATGACTGTACGTGGTAATTTCCTTAACTTCTGTTCTTTCAAGTATAATATTGCATGTAACGTGATGGACTTAAATGCTTCCAGATGGAATTGCCTTAGAGATCTCCCATGTATGTGCTTCAGTAAAACAAGATTAAAGACCTTCTAAAAGGGATATATCCTGTCTAGCCTGCGAGGGAGAAAGCAGTTATATTTGAATGATTAAAAAAAAAAATCTTAATTTTGCAAAGGCTACAGTTGTTTACAGGAAGTAATTTAAGCTTTTCTGTTTGCCTTTAGCTGTGACAAAGCAGTTGTTCTGAATTTATGAAGGTTGCACTCATGACAGTAGATTTAGGCGAGTCCAGTTAGCATAAACCGTGCCAGGTTTCACTTCTGGTGTTGCGTGCCGCTGGGCAGCGTTGCGTGGCAGCGGTAACGCGCCGCAGCGTCCTGTCGCGCTTACAGCAAACGCAACGCGTGCTCCGTGCTCCGGCGCGATCCCTGCAGGCTCCTTGCAGCTCTGTGAGGCCTCGTCTGGGGTTGGATCTCAGTTATTCCAGTTCCTAATTTCTGTCTTCCCGTGACTCGAGTTGGTTATACTTGCTTTGGTAACTAAACTGAATAACTGAAACGCACCGTTTCCCTGCTGGCTCTCAATGTCAAAATAGCCGTGCTGGTAAGGTATTGCATCGCTTCTGAAAAGACTGATAGGCGATGTCTGAAGATGACGATGGCTTACCAGAGAGGTCCTGCTTCGATCCCAGATGATGATTTCCCAGCCATCTGGAGATCTTCAGTTATTCGGGGCTGAATTCACAAAGCAGAGGCGTGGTTCGGAGCCTTTGCTCCAGCCTAGCTGCCGCTGGGGCACTTGGGACCAGTAAGTCCGTGCGTCTGAGGCGCTCGCTTAGCCACAGCGGGTGACTACCAAAGGTTTACCTGACCTTTTGGAGCCCTGCGGTGGGGCAGGCTGCTCTGTGTGTTTATTCCCCTGTAAACTCCCGAAGTGTGTGTTCAGCAGCGAGGTGGAAACCACCATCTTTTGTGAGCCCCTCCCACCCCGTGCTCTTGCCGATTGCCGCTGTGTTTGTGCCTCTGCCGTTCTGGGTGTTCGTTCTGTCGAACTTGGTCCATCTCATGGTCTGTCTGTCTCTGACATTGACTTCTGGGTCATCGAAATGAGGTTTCCTGCTGGGATCTACTTTGTTTTTTTGCAAAGTAAATCTGTTTACTGCCTCTGTGAATTCAGCCCGGTCTATCCTGAATGCTCTTTGTATCTGCTTGTTTTTCTCTAATCCGCTAACCTGGCTGCTGTTTTTTCTCCTCCCCTCTGTCTTGTAGAGAGGTCTGAAGAATGTGTTTGATGAGGCTATCCTAGCTGCCCTCGAGCCTCCGGAAACTCAGCCCAAAAGGAAGTGCTGTATATTCTAAACTTTCTCCTTCCCCTCTTGCTGCTGCTTCCTCTGTCCCACTACTGTAGAAACCTGGTTAAAAAAATGAATAAAACCACCTTGATTGAAAGCTGTTGTGTCTGCTTACCATCTTAGAGCAACCTCTGTATTAGCTCTTGGACTGAAAACAATACTTAAGATATTTAGTAAAACGTTGTGACCGTGGAACATGAACTGGACTCGCTTAACTCTCTGCTGCTTGGGTTGCCAGATGTGGGTAGCTTTATAATTCAGGCTGTTGGGGAAAGGATCTGGTTACATCATTATTTAAAGAAAGATCAAAAGACTAAGACATGATGTTTGATCTTCCTGAATCCAACTGGAAGAAACAATGCGTGTTTTTTTTCAATTTCTACTTGTGACTCTTGTTAACTGTATTTGCATGACAAAAGTACATGAAATGGTGATCTGCAAGTTACGCTGTAATGTGAAGGGTTTTCTGGTTCTCCTTTGTGCAGTGAGATGTTCTTCTGTTGCTGTTGCTTTGGCTGTCTGTGCTGTAGTGGAGTATTTGTCAGTCCTTGGGGGGAAGGAAATATCAATGTACTTGCTACTGCTTTATGAACTGTTAAAATTCTTGCTTTCACTAACATGGTAGACCTCTTCATTTCAATAATAGATCCTTAAAGCCTGTTACTGTAAGATGTAAAGCTGCTTCTTACTCTCATGCTTCTGATTTTTATTGTTTTAAGGAGAAAACATCAATTGTAGCTTGTCTTTCAATTTTGAAATTAAAAATTGCAGTTGTTTGTATAAATGACTGATGAAGCTTTATTCCGATTTGCACTTCCTGGCTTCAGTTTAACACTTAACGCCACGTACAGTCCCCGCTCCGTACTCCTCCCATCGTGACTTCGCTGGTACCACGCACACCTTCTGGGCTCTGCCTGGCTGCTCCGAGCCGTCGGGTGAAGCCTGCCCAGAGCGTGTACCGGACCGATTTATCGTTGCATGCTTGCCTTGTCTCTTCTCTCCCCTGACACGCGGGTGTCTGCGCTGCGCTACCCGGCGTGCTCCAGACCGAGCGCTTCCATTTGAATGCAGCACTTTCCGCTTTGTCCTTAGCATGTGAAATGTGTTAGCAGCCAACTAATCATAAAAATTGCCTTGAGGAAATGACTTTGGTACATGTGTTTTTGCTTCTTGTGAAGTATACTGGTCTGGTGTCAAAGGATTCGCGTTCCTGCTCAGAAAATCGGATGCTGTGCGAAGGAACCGCTGACCACAGCGACACGGCTTGGACAGAGCCAAGCTGAGCGAAGGAGACGCTGGGAGTTGTAGGTGGCAAACCTCGGTCTGTCATTAGAGGAGTTTGTCTGCCACTTGGCTGTCTGTGGTTTTGTTTGTGTGAAAACTCAAAAATGAGACTGCCCCTTTCTCTCTTT
Source organism: Platalea leucorodia (assembly GCF_965183815.1). Lineage (NCBI taxonomy): Eukaryota > Metazoa > Chordata > Aves > Pelecaniformes > Threskiornithidae > Platalea > Platalea leucorodia. The sequence continues at coordinate 8,976,630 of NC_138839.1, forward strand.
GCCCCTTTTCAGAAAGGCCTAAAGAATGTATTTGACGAAGCGATATTGGCTGCCCTGGAGCCTCCGGAGCCGAAGAAGACTCGCAGGTGTGTGCTGCTATGAACGTCCCTTCACAGCCCCTTCTGCAAAGCTGGTGTTTGATGTCATACTAAAAAGCAATGTTTAAATCAAACTAAAGATACAAATTTTAAAATTTGTTTTTGCAATAATGACGAATGCCCTGCACTCCCATCTCCCTCACACGATCCCTGTGCGAGATGAGAATGTTAGCCTTTATTCCCCAGTGCCCCCTCAATTCAGTTAAACTAGTTAATTTTGAATAATTATGTATTCTCAGAAAACACTGATCAGTACTAGTTTTTTATTTTGTTCACTGTTTCTAATTTTTTTTTGTGTAAAATCCAGGCATGCTTGTGATGACTTTTTCTGTAACAGACTAATTCTAGGCTGTTTTACTGAAGCCTTGTCCCTTATGCCAGTCTGGCAAGACTTGCTCCTGGTTTCAAGAACTTCTAGTGCTGTTCTGCAGCCAGCCAGCAGCCTGGGCGTGAGCAGACTTTAGTACTAAAAGTACTAAAGGAAAGTAAAGGAAGGGAAAATACAGTAGAATACAGAAGGTAACAGAAAGTAAAATACAGGAAAGTAAAATGTCCCAAGCTGGTGCTCCTCTAAGGAGGAGTGTAGAAAACCTATCTGCATCTCCTCTGAAGTTGCCTTGTATCTCTTCCCCTGGCTTTCCACTGTGCAGGTCATAAATTTCTACCCCATCCTCTAAGTTATGAAGCCTTAGGAATAGGAGAATCCTTTTTCTCTGGATGCACCATCAGACTTGAAACTAGCTTGCCAGTCTCTTTCTTAACCTTGACATCATAAGCTTTTGTCACGTGATGAAGAAATAACTGCACCTTTTAAAGCATGCCCAACTGATTCAGTTGGCTTTTAACAACTCCATCTTCTGCCAATCCTTAATTATTAGAGAAACGCTTACAGCGACCAGCATGTACACCGCTGTTCGGACACTCAGAAAGGACCTGGTGTATGTTAAGACGAGTTTTGGAGCTGGCCCTGGTGGTGCATCTCTTACTGGATGGCTTGGCATCCTGCAGGGGGGGGGTGGAAAGGCAGACCTGTGGCGGGAGGAAGGAACTGCAGGGAGGGGTTTCTAGTGTTTAGTGTGGCACCATATAGGGACCAGTTAAGGGAATCCCCTTTTTCTGCATTTTGCTCGTAAGTAATGGTGCGCCTGGAGGATGGGCTCCAGCCTGCTGGGGATTGTGCGCAGGGTCTTTACGTAGACTGACTGCAGTGTCCTAGGGATTTTACCAAAAATATATTTTGGCTTGCAGATTCAAAATTTTTTTAAGACGTAGGGAATATTCTCCATCTTCCAAAATTCCGATTTCTTGTAGACTCGTTAGTGTGGAACCAATGCTTTTTCATGTCTAAGTTCTTTGTATATGCATTCTTTTTGGATGTATTAAACATGGTATCTTGACAAGCCTGCCTGAGGGTAGTTATTTCCCTTGCCTTTCTCTTGAGTGTGAAGGACTTGTAAATGTGGCTTTTATCCCTTGCGAGCCCCGCTCTCCTCCGTGCAAGTTAGTTTGGGTCTTTCCTTAATGCTTAATCCTGTCGGTTCATGCCTTCCCCGTCTCTGCTGCTGGCCTCAGTTCTGTCAAGATTGCTCTAATCTTTGATGCAGCGTCTTTGCTGCCATACCCAACTCTGAAGAGATGGCACGGTGGCTCTTAACGAAGAGAATACTCATCGTCGTGCCTGTTCCCAAATATTAAAAGTTGCTTTTGGGGCTTACTGGGCTCTTGCACCTCTTCTGTCAAGAAACCAGTCTTTCTGGAAGTTTCCTGTTGTTCCCTATTCATGGGCAAATAGCAAAAGCCCTAACGGAATAAGTGACATCGTACAGATCTCCCTCCCAAAAATGCACAGGATTTATTACACCTTTTTGTTAATTCAGCAAAGAAATGGTGAAGCCTTACACTGTTGATGCACAATTTGTGTTAATTATTAAAACACATTCCAAAGAGCCTTATTAAAGGTCACTTTTATTTTAAGAAGCTGAGTTGTGGGTGCTGTAATCCAAAAGCTTAGTGTAAAATGTGTGCTTTCCGCTTTTCATCGTGATTAGTGCTGCTGTTAAACTTCGCAGTTCAGTTTTTAATTGCTGTCTTCTGCGGGGAAGCTTGGCTCGTAGGCCTGGCTCCCAGGTGGAAGCACCGCTGGTACTTGTGATGCTTGGTGAGCAACGGTGGCTGCTCCGTGTCCTTACGGCAGACTGACTGGTGACCCAGGGATTGCCTGCGTGAAATCAGGCAGGAGACTCTCTCTGAAGTGGAGGGAGAACTCTTTAGGACTTCTGCTTTAAGTAGCTACCCTGTCAGGCTTTTTCTGTTTTGGATGCATCCTTACGTGGGGGTTGCCTATAGCTATCTGGTCCCTCTGCATACGTTTTCTGGCAGTGACCTGTGGCAGTCCTCTCGTGCAGGTCCGTTTGGCTAAGCAATAAAGTCCGTTGTGTTAAATTGGTGCCACGAGGTTAAACTTGTCTCTGGAGGGAATCCTGGAGGCACTGGATGATGGAAAAACATCCTTTTCAAGGAGCGGTGCTGCTTCCTTCCTCTCAGCCTTGCATGAGCTTTGCAGAAGTCTGGCTGATAGCTCCCCGACTCTGCTAGTGCACGGCTGTCCCGCTCCAGAGAGAGGACGAGATGCTGGAGCTGGTAAAACAAGCTCAAACAGCTCAGCCTGTGGGCTGTTGAACACCGTGCCCTTCTTCCCTGGAGCTCAGTAGTGAGGTCCCTCTCAGGCCGGGGGGGTGAGATGTTTTCAGCTAGCAGGTTTGAGAGCAAAGGTCTTGGAGGGAGGTGGGAATGCTTGGCACTTCCCTTGATACTCGTGTGGCAAGCTAGCGTGTGGTATGAGCTGGGATTGCCTCATGTTACTGCTTTTACAAGAGAGGACTCACTTATCTGAAGATGCACCCGCAGCTCGGTGCTGTCTTCCTTCTCACCCGTGAGGATTCTTGAGGTACGCCTAGCAGCTCGCTGGCGCAAATGGTGCATGAGGCCTGGGCTGGCTGCTTAACCAGCGTGTGTTAATGGTGTCTCTTGTAAAGGGCCAAAAATCTCCAATGGGAAGGCACCTTAGAATCCTATTAAAATTGCTCCAGTGATTGCATGGAAACCGGAGAGCAGCTTCTTGTTTTAATAGCTGGGACGCACAACGATTTCTTAATGAAATCCTTCGGTTATCCGTGTAACTCTTCTATTAAACAGCACTGACCCTGCACAAGGACTATGTTAGTGATTTCTGGTTTTTGGTTGGCTCTCATGTGAACCTCTAGTTCCTAATGTTAAATCAGTTTTGCTTAAAACGAGTGAGCGGGGCTCTTGCTTCCGTTGGCTACTCCGAACAAGTGGCTCTGTATCTTTAGCAGCCGCTTGTTGTCTCGGAAGCGGCGATCGTCCCCTTTCCCTGCCTCGGCTGCCTGTTCCCGCACCATCCTTCACATTAGCTCCATTAAGCTGTACAGGGAGACGAGTACATTCACTAATTGCGCGGAAATGCACCATCTCGCAGGATACTTTCCTGCTGAACTGGTGGACTCTACTGCCTGTTTTTCATGGTCAAGCTGATGCCAAAATGACTGTGAGGGAGGAGGTAGGAGAACCAGATCTGATAGAGGCTTAGGGAGGAGGTGGGAGCATGCACACAGTCTGACCAGTTCAGCTGTATCAGGTAAACACCTGTATGGCGTGGTGACAAAGAGCATGAATCAGTTTGTTTTTCCACTGTGCTGTTGTCAACAGAGTTGGAATATGGAAATTGAGGATTATCAGCTAAATAGGCAAGTAGTTAATGCAGAGAAAAGTCCTGCCTCTCTTGTCAGGGACATACCTGGATGAGAAGTCCAAAACCAGAGGTTGGACTCCAGGGTTGATTACTGGTGGGAAGAGTGCTCCAGGGCAGCAGTTGCTTTCCCGAGCAGCAGGTAACTTCAAGCACGCCCTTACGCTCCCTCCCTCCCTTGCTGATTTAGTTAATATGTGAGAATTGCCCACTGTGTATAAGCTGATCTAACTAACCCTGCTGCTCCCGTAGCTCCTGGTGCAGGCATGGTCTCTGCGTGGCTGCTGTAACTCAGACTGCTGCTAAGATTGTGTTAAGCTAGTGGCTGTATTTTTCCCCGCTCCAAGCTTCCCTGTGCTGTGCCATCAGGAACACGTTGGAGATGTGAGCTTTTTCTTGCTCTCCCTTGCCTGTTTCCCTGGTGGGCAATGGGAAACTGTTATGCCTTGGAAGAAATGGTGCTGCTGAAGAGCAGACGCAGCTGGGGTTGTCTTTTCTTAAGCCTTTGGGAGATGGCTTTTATCAGCGAGGCAGGCTGAGCTCTGCAGCCTTCCCAGGAGCCAGTTCATCTGCTCAGCCATATTCTTTACTCCTCTTCCCCGTCTCCTTCCCAGTAGTGTGCTAGTTCTTGCTGTCAGCGCTGTGCATTATACTTACCTAGGTGTGGCCCTTATTAAAACACGGGTAGGGTATCATGTAAGGAAAGATGAGCACATTTGATAAGACCTCTGAGGGAAGAGGTTTTTGGAGCAACTGCATCTTTACCAGCACCGCTGAGTCACCCAGGCTCCTCAGCAGTTTGTTTCATGGCGTTGCCCAAACTGGAGTACACCGCTGGGAAGACGCTGCCCGTTGCTTGCAAGGCTTTCCAAGCAGCCTGCTATCTCATCTGGCCTGGGATGGTCCTCTTCATTGCTTACTCCCTCTTCTTGGGTTGTGTCTGCCCGCCCGCCCTTTCTTAAGGGGCTCCCAGAAGGGAGATTGGACGAGGTGCAGCTACTTTAGTGTGTTAGGCCAGATCAATGTGCAAATCTCCGAGTTGTCTGTGCTCCATGTGCTCTATTTAACATCCCGGAGTGTTTTTTAGAGCGTGCTAGTTGGATTGGTACTAGGTAAAATTTAAATGGATGTTGTCCTCCAGCAGCTAATGGAGTTTGGGTCTTTGGGACCCAGCTAGAGTTCGTTTGCAGGGCCCCTGCAAAGTGCGCAGTGTTGCTGCTGGGTACGGTTTCACTTGGCAGATCTGCTCCTGCCGTCTCTGCCGTTTGCTGCTGTAGACGCAGCTAAAAACAGACTGATGATTTTGGCGTGTTCCCAAGAGGCAGCAATGTCCTCTGTTACTTGGCCACCATCTAGGTCTCATTATGCAGCTGGTAGCAGCTGCCTCCGTTTAAAAACAGACTTTGAGTGGGATTTGCGAGAGCTGTTGTGTCAGCAGTGCCCCTGACCCAGCCTTCCTGTTGCCTTAACTTACACGAACCACCCTCTCTCACCGTGCAGCTATTTTACGTGGGGTGCTTCTGGGGTCCTCTGCTGGGGAGCTGCGCTGCTTTGCTTTGCTTTCCCTGCCTGCACGTACTCTGCTTCCTCTGGGAAATAACTCCTCACTATTGTTGGCCTTCAACCCCTGGTCTCCCGTCTGAGGACTGCAAGTCACCGTTTGGGTGCCCGGAGACCTTCCTGCTCGTGAGTAGTAAAACAAATCGAGAAGATCAAGCGTGAAAGAGGAAAGCGCTGCTTCAAAAACGGTGAAGAAGAATCCTGAAGTGGTTAAAGTAAGAATAAATTAGTTGTAGCTGGCTAAAGGAGCAGCCCCTGCTCCTGGCAATGTCTTTCTGCTGGTTTTGTTATCTCAGTCCCGCTGATGATCTGTCCCTTTCATGAGCTGAATCAGTTCCTGAAACCCAGCCTGGGAAAGAAGAAACCGGGAGCAGGGAGTGTCGTCGGCTGGAGCTCTCCTGTGAACTCCTGCCCTAAATGACTTGTCCAAGATTGCGCAAGAAGCCGGTAGCAGGGCACAGGCTTGGGCTCAGCAGCAAGGTTGTCTTAACTGGAGATCCTGCCGCCCGTCGTAAGCACACTGGCAAGTCCAGGACCTCCTCCCTTGCAAGCTGGCATCAACTGCCCAACTCCTGCTCGCTATGGTGAGGTGAGAGAAGAAGATTGTTTGTCATGGGCTTTGGACCAGGATAAAAAGCTGGGGTAAAAAAGAAATTGGCTTTAGCTCAGACAGAGGAGCCTGGATGAAGGGCAGGGGAATGAAACCCCTGATGCCGCAGCAGGGCTCCTGTCTGATTTTGAGGACTCTCGGGTGTAGGTTCTGTATTTTTTTAGACCCAGCCTCATGCTGCTGCCCTCTGCCTGCTTCTCAGCTTTGTTGGAGGCTGAGAGTTACAAAGGCAGTGCATTCATCGGATCAGCCCTGATCCAGTGGTCCCTGGAAATGAGCCAAATCTTTTTCTTACCCCAAGGAGCTCTTGGGCCTGAATTGTCAAAGTAAGCATCGCTGCTAGGGACCAAATCGACACAGACCCGCTGCGGTGTGTGCTGGGAGGCCTCTGGGACTGCTTTGCAGGAGGGAAGAGGGCTTCCCTGAGCCACCAGCACTCATCTCATCACTCCTGTAAGCCCATCTAAAGGGCAGAGAGCGTGTGGTGGGGTGTCTTTTTAGTTATTGTGGGGCAGTAGCCGGGCAAGCAGGTTTTAGTGCTCAGAAATGGAATATTTAACGTGGCCAAGCCCGTAAATGGTTAAGCTTCAAGCTGCCCTCTGGTGGTTTCGGACAGAAGGACTGAGATGAAAAATCAGCCTGCGTTCTTGACGTCAGCCGCTCGTAAGAGCCTCTGCAGCAAATTGGACTGAGCACTCTCCGCACCACACCCCGGAGCTTCCGGAGCCGAGCAGCGCTCGGAGCAGGAGCCGGCAGGGTGGGACGCGGTGGGCTCGACTCCAGCAGCCCTTGGGGCCTCCTGGATGGCCTGCAGCGGTGCCGGCGGTGCGTGTGCTGCTAAGAAAGCCTGAGGAGGAACTAAACGAATCGGCTGTAAGGGTCACACAGCTTAGTATCTGCACGGGAGGTGACTGGATGTTTCAGGGTGAGGTGGTGGAGTACTGGAGCAGGAAAACACCGGCTGCAGGCCTTACAGCAGCTTCTTCATGGGCTCGCACTGCGAAGCACAGGTTTACTATCACCTTTAATCCCTTGCCATCAGTGTTTGTGCTGGGATAAACTACATAAACGTAAAATTGAACTAGAGATTTACTAAGTTCCTGACTTTTAGACTTCATGTATGTGTGAAAACACTTCTGTTAGTTTTGAATTTCCAGCTTTTCCTTGGTTTTGAAGAAATCGGGACCCTGCTGAGGGTTGTGTAGCGCAGCCGGGCGTTACTGCCTGCACGTATAGGGAGTGCGTGTGCCTCGCTTGCTGCCCCTCTCAGGCCAGAGAAGTGCCCGTGTGAAAGATCATAGAATCATAGAATCACAGAATCGTCAAGGTTGGAAAAGACCCTTAAGATCATCGAGTCCAACCGTTAACCTATCACTGCCAAGTCCATCTATACCATGTCCTCGAGCACCACATCTATCTGTTCTTTAGATACCTCCAGGGATGGAGACTCAACCACTTCCCTGGGCAGCCTGTGCCAATGCTTGACCACCCTCTCGGTGAAGAAGTTTTTCCTAATATCCAACCCAAACCTCCCCTGGCGCAGCTTGAGGCCATTTCCTCTCGTCCTATCACTCGTTACTGGGGAGAAGAGAGCAACCCCCACCTCACCACAACCTCCTTTCAGGCAGTTGTAGAGAGCGATGAGGGCTCCCCTCAGCCTCCTCTTCTCCAAACTAAACAACCCCAGCTCCCTCAGCTGCTCCTCGTAAGACTTGTGCTCCAGACCCTTCACCAACTTCGTTGCTAGTGGTAAGCGTGCGAGCAAAAAGCCTAAACCCCACAGTGCAAGGAGTGTACTGGTCCCGCCTGTACAGTTACTGGTCGGAGCTGGACGAACACTGTGCAGGTTTGTGTGGCTTATTCCTGCCAGGCTGACCCCAGATGTGTCTGCCTGTTGTCCGACGGGCTGATATTTCCCTGGTAGCAGTTACAGCGGGTGAGCTGTACAAAAACGTAGGACATCTGCAGGTACCGTGCTGACATCTCCGCCAATGTTGCTGCTGAAAAGTCCAGCTCTTCTCTTTCCTGAATAAAAGTGGTTTCTGCACAAGTCCGGGACACCGACGACCTGCCAACGCTCAACGTGTGGGAGGACATCAGCACCTCTTATTCTGGGGTGATGATGCTCACCAAAGCATACCTGTGATTGTGTGGGGAGGGGAGAGGATTTCTGACGTTCACACAGAGGGGAACGGTTACTTTATCCGACATACAGCCCTGGAAAGACGGATGGGCAGTAAGCAGAGTGCCGCATACGTCTTCCTTGAATTTAGCATGGGCTCTAGAGTCCAGGGTGCTATTCCTCGTGTAGATGCGACCTCCCTGTGCTCCCAATGACATGGTTACAGCTAGAGGGAGCTTACCCAGGAGAAACTCCCTGCTCTTGACCTTTCCTGAATGCTTTGGGAGCATCAGATCGGTGGGGAGCTTCCCTTGCCAAGAGCTGTGGCGGCAGTGAAGCAGGTAGGTGTCTTGCCCCCTCCTTCGTGATGCTCTGCTGGTTTGGAGGAGTTTCTCTTCCCCTTCCCATCAGGTGGGAGCCTTCACAAAGTCCTGCCCTCCCGCTCCGCCGCTAGTCCTGGTTTGGGGCACGTTTCCCAAATCTCCTCCCTCCCACCTTTCATAATTTGGTATCCAAGGGGAACCTGAGATGCCAGCGCAGTGCAGCGTGCTTCCCAGAGCTCTCGGCAGCCTGCTCTCCTTGATGGTTTCAGGGTCGTTTGCTGTCTTTCACCTGCCTGTCCCCGTTCTGGCTGCGTACCTTCCTTACATCCAAGGGTCAGCGTAGGGTGGGAAGCGATTCCTTTTAAATGCAACCGCGCGCACAGAGTTTTAACGCGGGCAAAACCAGAAGCATCAGGTGGCGGTTGGAAGCTCGCAACGAGCACCTTCATGTACGAGCTGAGACCCGATGTCTTCCAAGCGAGGTAAGTGACTCCTTTGGCCCTCGAGGAGCCTTCCAGCCCTCTGATCCCTGGCCTGCCAGCGCGGTCAGCTCCTTCCTTCGTGCCCTGTGCGGGCTGTATGTGTGCAGCGGAGGTGCAGGGCTCTGCTGGGTGTAGAGGGGATGCTTGAATATACATAGGAGCTAACAGCATGGGAAAGGCTTGCCCTGTAAACATGCTCTGGCTTCTTCCTTTCTCCTGGGGAGCGTCTGACTCGGGCACCGCTTTTAGAAACTGCTGAGACATCGTCCCGGCAGCCAAGAGGCTGTTGCTTGTTTCCTGCGAGGAGACGCGAGGGCTGGGCCTCCGGTGCGCTCCTGTGCTGATGGGGAGATGTGGCCGTGCCCGAGCAGCGCGGCTGCCGAGGAAAAGCCACTCCGCTTCCTGAAAAGCAGAAGTGGGAAGAGGCAGAAGGGCCGGCAGGCAGGAGGGGGGGCTGCGACACGGTCGCGGGGTCGCTGCTCTCTGTTTTTATCCAAAATTTAGTTTTGAGAGGCGTCGGCTGGCCCGCCCTGGAGCGCAACATCCCTGGCTTCATCCCAAGTGGTGGCAATGTTGGGATGCGCAGGCGGCTGCCGAGGTTGCCACCGACAGCTGGGAATACTTGGCAACGCGGGAGGGGGTCGTGGCAGATCCCGGGAGCCGCTCAGCCCTGCTTCGGAGTTGGAGCCTCCTGTGCCAGCGCAGGGTGAGCTAAGAGCATTGGTTCAATAGGAGTTTGTCCTGGCCCTGGGTCGGGTCCTGGCGGAGGATGGGGTCTGCTCAGCTCTCCAGGCACGGGGCATCGCTGTGTAAGCGGGACTGGACCCTCGGTGGCTCCTGTCGAGTAAATCGGAGATACCGTGGGTGTAACCGACGGGGCGCTGCGGCCTTTGCTCGCTGTCAGGATTTGCCCGTGGGTAGCTCTGAAGCTTGTCCTGTATTGCATTGCCTTCGTTCAGTCCAACTCACCAGAGCATGTAGCAGCAATCGCAGCTTTCTAGCGCCCAAAGATCTGGCTCTGAAGCACAAGAAAAAGCCTTTTCCATGACGCTGCATTTCTCTGCTCATGTTCTGCATCAGGAGCGGGGCTCGGGGGGTAAACCAGGCAGGTATTGCTTGATGCAGGCACAGTTTTTACAGGACTGGGGAGCACTTGTGGTGGTTTTTTGGATTTGGGGGCAAAAAACGAGCCCACCAACCTCTTCTGAGGATGGCGAGCTGCGTGTTTACCTCGGGCGGATAACTCTGGGCTCCCGCGCTGGATCTGCCGTCGGTACCCAAGCTCCGTGAGTGCTGTGAGTGCGCCCGACACCGGCGGGAGACCAGCAGCCGCCAAGGCTGGTGCGGGTCTCCGCTCTGCGGTGCGAACCGGCGCCTCTTGGGAGCCCTGCCTGCTGCTGCAGGGGAGGCAGGGCCAGCCCTGTTGTTGCTTGGGGATTGAAAAGCGTTGCCTTCCAGGTGCAGGCAGGGATTTAGCCTTCGCTGCCTGCGTCGGGCTCGCGGGGAGGCAAGGGGAGCGCGAGCTGTGCGTGAGGCACTGCCTGGCACCGTGTTTGTCCTGATGGGATAGGCGTCCTTACTGCTGCCCCTGGAGGCAGCGGGCTTTTTTATTTCCTTTGAATTAAAGAAAAGAAAAAGGAAAAAAAAAAAAAAAAGTCTCTTATGGCAAACTGGGGCCAACCATCCCGAGAGGTGCTTATGAACCTGGCACTGACTGATGTTTAAAGCCCTGTTAAAATAAACCTTGAAATGTTTTGCGCAATATATTTTTCTTCCCTTATTTGACAAATACTGATCACCCCAATTTGGTATGTGCTCGAATAACAAAGACGGTAATTTGTCACCTACGCGCAGTGGGGGCACGTGCGGGGGTGCAGGATGGGGGGGTGCAGGATGGGGGGGTGCAGGATGGGGGGGTGCAGGATGGGGGGTGGAGTCGGCTGCAAGAAATAACCTGGAATTTCTCCCTGCTGCTTGGCACATGGGTTGTCATGGCCCGTGCAGCTCACCTCGCCATGGCGTCCCTCAGCCACGGTGCTGTCCCCTGCCTCTAGTCACGGCAGCTTTCCCTGGGATCAAATCCAGCAGTGGGATGCAGGTTGTCCGGGTTCCTGCTCGCTCGCGCTCCTGTCGCACGTGGGGTGGCTGCGGCACCGTCGCCAGAGCGAAGCCGGAGGGGACTCGGTGCAGCGGGGGCCGGGGAGGGCGTGCGAGCCGGGCCTCTGATGCGGGTGGATCCTGCGGGGATGAACCACAGGGGTGTTTTGTCCGCGTCAGTCGTGGGCGTGTAGGGGTGGACAAGGTCCCCCCTTCTCCTCTGAGGATGCTCATCGCCTGCTCCTTGCTGGGCTGCTTGGCAAATCTTTGGTGACCTGAAAGGAGCAGTTTAGGACCAGCCTGGTGTTTCCAAAGCGGGTGTCACTGCTCCAGTTAATCCCAAGTGAGCCCTGCGGTGCGCCGAGGCTGGAGCAGAGGAGGGGAAAGCTCCTGCTGACTGCCCTCTGCCTCCTTCTCCCACTGGCAGCCTTCTCCCATGTCTTGGTTCCCCATGTGTCTTCCCAGGATCCCCTGACCCTCTTCTTCTTCTCTGTTGTAACTCTAACCCCTTCCACCTGTCTCATAGCCCCTGCAATTGCTCCCTTTCCATCCCTCCCTCCCTCCGCGGCTTCCTTCTCTCGTCTTCCCCCTGCCCCCATTTTGCCTTCTGTCCTTTTGAGCTGCCTCTTCCTAGGCCCCCCCTTCCTCGGACAGGGTCCTGTTTGTGGAGCAGCATGGAGAGATGCCGGCAAGTAGCGTCAGGAGCCGCCGCCAGGCAGCAGATCCCATCTGCTCAAGCCCTTTTCATAGAATCATAGAATCATTTAGGTTGGAAAAGACCCTTAAGGTCATCGAGTCCAACCGTTAACCCAGCACTGCCAAGGCCACCACTAAACCATGTCCCCAAGCACCACATCTCCCCGGCTTTTAAATCCCCCCAGGGATGGGGACTCAGCCCCTGCCCTGGGCAGCCTGGGCCAGGGCCTGGCAGCCCTTTGGGGGGAGAAGTTTTCCCTAATATCCAACCCAAACCTGCCCTGGCGCAGCTTGAGGCCGTTCCCTCTCGTCCTCAGCGTGCCAGCAGTCCTGCGGCCGATTCCCGCGGGGTTACCTATCGGCAAAGCCTTTCGGAGGGTGGATACGTGCTGCCGAAGCTGGGCCGGCGGTGCCGCAGCCTCCCGAGCTTGCTCCAGCTTACGGGGAGGCTTTTCAACCCCTCTCTCAGCGGGGGTGAAGCGGCACCAGCTCTTCAGAGCTTTCCCAGGGGCTGAGAGTTGGTACTGCTGCCTTTTTTTCTTAGATGTGACGCTCTTGTAGAGCCTTTTCCAAGAGGCGAAGCAAAAGTGATTAGTGTTATGTTTGCTCAACCTTAACTACAGCTGAACAAACTTTGTTTTTCCTCCTTAGGAATTATTATTCGGGTGAAAATTAAAACAGTTTACTTGTTAGTGCCATTACATAGTATCGTGTGTTTTTCTTTCTTTTTATGTCCCCTTTTCTTTACGATCCTAAAGACGCTCCAGTGAGCTATGGGGCAGCAGGCCTATGTGGGTCCGTACAGCCCAAATGGTTTTGAATTGAGCTGGCAGCCAAGTTGGCCGGGAGCATGGTGGAAATGTTAAGCCCCTTTCCCTTGAAACCGCTGATTTTAAAAATGAAAATATTATTCCTAAAAAAAGTATTTAGCTGCTTCTGCGAACAGGCGAGGCAGATGTAATGCAGGCGGCATCCTTGCTTTCCTGAGATGTGGCCACCTCGGCGGTCCGGGGTGGATTTTCAGGCTCTTCCCACGCAGATACAGACCCCTCGCCCCTGATGGACGGTGTCCTGTCCCTCGACGTGTTCCCTCCTGAGCTGGGGTCTCATCAGCAGGGTGCTTTGCGAGGTCCTGGCTCACCCCCCCGCCCCGACCCCATCACAGAGCAGCAGCGGGCTGACCGGTGACCCAACCGCCCTGTCTTGGCCAAATGGCAGAGATTTTTGTTCCAGTCCCGCAACCTGGCGAGGCTTCGTGCTGCAGGGCAGCACCTCTCTGCAGGCTTTCCCAAGCCCACTAGATGGCAAACACGTAAAAGCTTTGCTCCTCCGCTCCTGGCCGGAGTCAGGCCCTGTTTGCAGTGCCAAGGAGTGGGCTGGAGAGATTTTTTGTCTGTCTTTTTTTTTTTTTTTTCTTTTGCCGGAGGCCGTCTGCACCAGCAGCCACCGGCTGTAGGTCTACTGCAATCATTTACATTTCCAGCTCCTTTGTATAACATCAATACTGGAGAGTGTACAAACTGCTGAGCTGTTTACAACTGCGCCGGGGCTCCGCCATCAACAGAGCGCGGCTGAATTAGCAGCGTCCAGCTGGGCTCCGACTGCTGCCGGACTGCAGAGAGCAGCCTCGGCTCTGTTGGTTTTGGCTTCCTCCGGATGAACCCGGCCCTGGTTTGGAGAGGCTCGGGAGGAAGAGGAGAGAGGCGAGGGGGTTTAGCGTTTCCACTGACGGGCTGTGCTGAGCGGCCTGGGTTTCCCTGTGTCTCCCTGGCTCCGGAGCGAGCTCATCCCGAGCGCCTGTTTGCCCTGAGGCTGCGTCCCCAGGGGGTGGTTTCTGCATGGGGACAGGAGAGCGGGCAGAAAGCGCTGAGCCCCTCTCGGGTTCCCCGATCCGGGGTTGGTAGAAGCCTGTACCGGCTGCGACGCTGCCCAGACGCCCCGTCCCTCTCCGTAGATGTCCTTCCGTGCTGCTCTCAGCAGTGTCTCGGCCCTGGTGAAGCTGGGGTGGTTTGGTCTCTTTGGTGAAAGCAATTGCTCAGGTGGATGGGACAAACCTGTCCCAGCGAGGGCGCTGCCGCCGGGCTGATGCCTCTCCCCAGCTTTGGCTTCTGGACCTTTCCACGTTCTTGCGTGAAGGGAAGATGCCGCTCAGGTTTGTGAGCTGGGACTTTTGAGGTTCAGTGAAACAGTGGGAGCATCTTCTGTCTCCCGAGAGCGAGGAAGCTTGAATCTGCTGGGCTGACGTGTCTCCTGCGCTGTGGAAGAGCTGCTACCAGCTCCAAATGCTTCCCGGGGAACCCGGGGCCGTGGCTGCCTCTGCGGCAGAGCGGGAGACTTTTTCAAGATGCCCGAGTCATTCAGGAGCTTGATGGATGCAGGTACTGAGGTGCCCCGAAAACCCCTCCGGACTGTAATCTGTATCTTGAGGGGCTGAAGTATCTTTGAAAAATCTGTCCGTGGTGTCTGGCCGGAGCTCGGCCGCCCTGCCTAGAAAGCAGTATCGCTTTTGAAGATGGGACCGTGTTGCTGGAGGGGGCTTTTGGAAACGTGAGCTTTGACCCTGTGCCCTGATCAAGCCTGTCCTGCTCCCGAGCCCTGTCTGGAGTCGCGATGGGGGATGATTCGCCCTGGGGCTGCCTGCTCTGACCCGGGTGGGCATCCAGATGCACTCCTAACCCTGGGAGGAATGGGGAAGGGCCTGGGCCGGGTGATGTGTCCACAGTGCTGGTGGGGCACGCGTGGAGCGCACGCAGAGCTTGCATTGCCCTTCAGTGCTGAACTTGGCTGTGAATGCAGGAAAAGCCTCAGCGTGGTGCTGTGGGCATCTGCTTTTCGCCCTGGTCCCTCCTCGGAGCCCTGCGCAGGGTCCCTGCCCCGCTGCCTGCTGCAGCCTTCGCCTCTGCGGAGGAAGAGCACCTGGGTTTTGATTCCTTGCTCACTTTAAGCGTCTGCCCCTTACTCTGCTCCCTTCTAGTTTCATTTGGGCTTGGCTCTAGCCTGGCTCCAGCGTGGGTTAATCTGTCAAACTGGTTTTAACAAACCCACCCAGACAATCAGCCATCCCACATCTCTGCCCCCTTGCCCCTCCTGCGACCGATGGCAATTTGGGTTTGAGAACAATAGTCCTGGTCTAACAGACCTGATGTCATTCTCGGGGGAGATTGTGGGTTTGGTTGCTAAAGATAACTGAGGTTACGTGGTAGGCTCCAGCTCTGCAAAAGGTTCAGTTTGCTCTCGCGGTGTTTAAAAATTAGCACAGTGCACTGCAAAATGAGTGTGTTGCTCACTCACCTGCTGCTCGTGTCCCCTGCGGGGGTCAGCCTGCAAAGGAGCAGGGGACCTGGTGATGGACATCCCTGCCATGGGGGCAGGGTGCTGGGGGGGTTAGCTCAGGTTTTGGCCACTCTTCCCAAAGTGCAGAGCCTCAGGGCACTGCCTCGGAGTGGTGGGATGGGAAGGGGGATGGAGCACATCCCTCTCTGCCCTGGGGAGCCCCAAGGTGACGGCAGTCTCTGAAGTCACTTTGAGTCACCCGGCGGTGCCGTTGCTGTGGCCGGAGGTGATGCGCGGCGCCCTTCCCCAGCTCTCCATCCGCAGAAGGACTTGCACGTGTGCTTGTGGAGCTGCCTTGCCAACGCGGCGGTGCTCAGGGCAGCTATTGCCGGTTGGAGGTGCAGGTGAGCCCGGCTCCCACCTCGCCTTGCCTGGCAGGAGGCACAGCCCAACCCCGGAGCCCGGCACTTGCTCCAGGCTTGCTCTGCGCAGGCGTCGTGAGCAAAGCCAGGGTTCCAGTTCCTTCCTTGCCTGCCTCTTGCCTTCAAGGAGGGAGATCTAATCGCGTGCAGATAACGAAGCCAGAGGGCTACAGCCGTATTATTCCCCATCTGTGCCAGATGCGTTTTATTACTGTCTTGGGTAGAGTTAGGAAATGTCAGGCTGGAGGGAGCGCGGTGCGCCCTGCGGGTCCTGTCGGGGCTGGAGTTGTAGGGCAGGCCCCACGTGCTGTGTGCTCATCGCCAACCCCTTCTCTCCCAAGGCTTATCCCCAAGGCACCCCAAGAAAGCTGGGGGGACCAAGGCTCCTTCCTGGGCACCCAAGCAATCCTCCATCTTTCCTTGGGTGATGTCTGTATCCAAAGACCGACGCTGGGACCTGGAGTCTTGGAGAATGAGGATGAGTAAGGCGGGAACGTGAAAGCAAACCACACTGGAGGAGCCTCTGCTGGCTCTGATGACCCATGGGAACGTCTCGGGACTGGGGTGCTGGTTTAGGAAGGTCTGCGTCACTATTTTCATTCCTGGGAGCAGCTCAGGGAACCAGGGCTCCGGTATGCAGCTGGGTCTGTCAGTCTCTTGACACTGTCCCATCCAAAAAACCCCTGAACCTGCTGGCTTAGCTTGCCAGCTCTGGCTCCTTGCCTGCTTCCCTCCCGAAGGCTGGTTGGAAGGCACAGACACGGGCAGAACGAGCACTTACATCTGTCGTGATGTCGCTGCAGCGACAGAATGGATCATTTTGGTCACTCCGGGTGCTGTCAGAGCTTGAAGGACCAGAGGCCCACAGCACAGCCAACACCAGAGGCTGAGCCTGGCTGTGTGTGGGCTGGATGGCTGTGTCTTGGCACCTCGGAAGGGCTGGCTGGGAAGGTCTGCTCTGTTCTGGGGAGGTGCTGGCAGCTGGGGAGCCAAGGCAAAAGGTGGTAATACCCTTTGTGTGTCCTATCCGCAGGTTTGGCGATGCTGGGGGAGAAGTCTGGCTGGCGGCACCGCCGGTGGCAGAGCAGGCTGGGTCAGACCCGGCTGGCCTGGAGCTCGCTGGGCAGGCTCTGTTCATTCCTGGCTTTTGGAGGTTTGTCCCTCTGTCGCCCTGGCTCTTTACTTGTCCCTGAAGACCTTGCGTGGCTAGAGTGGAGATCTGGTGGGTAGATGTCCTAGGAGTTTTCCTGCCTCCACGACATTCCCGAAATGAGCCGGCACTGGCGTGGCATCCGTATAGCCTGTCTCAGGGCATGCATCACATTTTATGGCTTCTTTCCTCCTCCTGCCCACCCTGCTGAGGATGAGACCCTGGGGACGTGGCAGCAGCCAGATCCCAGCCACTGGGTACGCCGGATCAGTGGAGCACACTGAGGAGACACTGAGCAGTGGGCCAAGCCCTGCTGCCTGGGGCAAGTGCCCACGAACAGCCTGGCCCTGCCAGGTACGGCTGGCTGGCTCTGCCACCGAGCCCAAAACGTGCATCCATCCCCCAGCCTCTGCCCTGGCCTCCTCGCGTTTTCCTGTCCTGTGGCTTTGCGGATGCATTCAGGGGGCTGGAAGCTGCTGGGCGCACGCAGGCATGGTGGAAAGGAGCCCAAGGGCTGGGCAGAGGTGGAAAAGGGGCTGCTTTGTGCCGCGGGGCCTTCCCAGCCCGCTGGCAGCCCCCCAAGCCCTCCACCTCCTGCCACTCCCCCCCAGTCCTGGCAGCCCCCAATCCTTGGCTCCTTGGGGTGCTTGCACGAGGCATCGTTCGCTGAACACCCCTCTCCCTCCCCACCAGGGGCTCCAGGACGGGGCTGCCTGGCCAAGATCACAGGACAGCTTAAGGGTTTAAACAGATAGGAGGCTTAATAGCTTGACCCCGGGACCTCTCCATTGCCTGCTTGGGGCAGCGGCTGTGATTTTGCAGCACGTGTGGGAACGCGTCCCGAGCCAGGCATCGCTCTGCTGGGGTGGATCTCCGGCCCTGCGTTGCAACAGGGGCTGGACAGACCTCTGCTCACAGCAGAGGACCAAGCATCTGTAGGCCAAAGGCTCGTGTGCGCACTGTGACTCTTGGAGATGTCGGTCCCCCTGTCTAGACAGGCTGCGTGAGCCCGACTTTTGCAGGGGGGATGTGGTTACCCCTCCGCTGGGTCAGGAGCTGGCTGGGGGAGTACGGGCGGGACGGGCAACCAAGCCCCTGCCTGTCCGAGGGTACCTGAAGGGACCCTGCGGAGGCAGGGGTTTGTCCCTGGCCACACATGGGAGATGTGGATTTGGGGCTGATGCTTGGTGATGCAGCTCTCCTCTCCTCTCCTCTAGTGGGTGCTCCCAGCATGATCCCAGCCGTGTCCTGGCATGGGTGATGGGTGGGAGAAATACGTCCCCAGGCACAGGAGCAGTGAGCATTGAGGAGCTGGCACACCAGGGTCGCGGCCTCTCTGATGCCACCGGGGATCCCCAGTACCTGCTGATCCCAGGCGAGACGCGGTGCTCAGCGCTGCCGTAACCCCACTGGCTGCTCTCCCGCACCACTCCCAACACGTCTCCTTGTGTGCCGGCTCCAGCGGGTGCTCAGCTGCTGCCCTGGGGCTGTCTCGGCATGCTTGCACAAGGCGGGCAGCCCTGACCTGCTCGGGTTGCGTGGGTGGCATCCTGGCCTGGCAGCGGCAGCGTGGTGCCCCGTGCCAAAGGGCTCCAAGCAGAGCTGGCGTGCCAACGGGGGAGGATTTGCTGCCATCTCCCCTCCCCTCTTCAGCCGTCCGTGGGTTTGTCTCCTGGAGAGCAGCCTGGGTCCCTTCCTTGTCACAAGATGTGTTCTGCATTCTCTCCTTGGAGAGATTTTAACTCTGCAAACCTGTCGCGCCCAAAATCACAACGCGCCTCAGAAAAGCCTGGCAACCCTGCTTGTGCTGCAGCATCGTGAGGTTCAAACAGGAGCAGGAGCCCTTGGGTGAGTCCCAAAACCCTGCCAGGGGCTTTCACCAAGCCCAGGAACAGCCCTGGCTGCAGAAGGGACCGGGCGATCCCCGTGGTGACCCATCGGCCTGCATCCCAGCAGTGCCTGAGCCGAGCAGCAGGGACCGGCGCTGGGGCGAGGGGGCCCAGCACCATTTCCCCCTGCCTTCCCCAAGTTGTTATTTCAGCTGCTGGAGCCTCTGCGGGGCTGACAAACACCCCGCAGGTGCTGTTTGCAAGTACCTTCTCCCCTCCACCCCGACAGCCCCTGAAAGCCCCCCGCTCCCTGGCTCGGGACTCCCTCGCCACCCGCCCCCAGACCTCACGCCTCTCCAGCCCCCCGGGACAAGCCCTGCATACACGAATCCTTGTTGCCTGCCTCCGTCCTGACCCGAGCTGTTAACAGAGGCTGCTTTTCTGCCGGCTGCGGAGCCGGCGGCAGCGCGCACGGCCCTGGCCACCAAGCTCCAGCCCTCCAGGGCTGCCTCTTAACCTGGAGAAGCAGCGGGTTATTTGTGTTGCTCTTGGCAGAGGCAGCCTGGCCCTCCGAAACAGAGGTGAATGTGCGCGGAGGTGTGGGGCGCGGGCCAGCGTGCGCTGTTTGTGTTGGATCTGCCACGCGGGGAATTAGTTCAACTCGGCTGCTAATTGCTTCTGAAGTGCGGGGCTCTGTCAAACGGACGTGGACGCGTGACGGGGACAGCGAGTGCAGCCGGGGAGGAAAGCTGGCCCCGTACCACTTTGCTCGGGGCTCTCGAGACCTTGATATCTCCCCTCTCCTGGCTGTATCAGCCCCACTTAACCCGCAGGGAGCAGAGGTTTTTCGGCCATGACCCAGTTGCTCAGGAGCCCCGGGGCTGAGATGCGATGCTCTGCTTTTGGTGGAGAAAGAGCAACCCCTTTCCCTGCCCCACGTCATCCCTCCTGGGCTGGAGAGGGGGGAATTGGCAGGGAAGAGGCTTTCCCTGCCCCGAATCCCTGTGCTGAGCCCTGCTGGCTCTCTGCCCTGTCTCAGCCCAGCTTTGCTCTCACGCTTGTTTGTAAATCCCCCAGTGCTCTGACTGGTGGGACTGGTGGCTGAGAAGGAGGAGCGGTGGGAAAGGAGGATTTTGCCCTGCAGAAGGGCTTCCCCCTTAGAATCACAGAATCGTCAAGGTTGGAAAAGACCCTTAAGATCATCGAGTCCAACCGTTAACCCAGCACTGCCAAGTCCATCTATACCATGTCCTCGAGCACCACATCTATCCGTTCTTTAGATACCTCCAGGGATGGAGACTCAACCACTTCCCTGGGCAGCCTGTTCCAATGCTTGACCACCCTCTCAGTGAAGAAGTTTTTCCTAATATCCAACCCAAATCTGCCCTGGCGCAGCTTGAGGCCGTTTCCTCTCGTCCTATCACTCGTTACTGGGGAGAAGAGAGCAACCCCCACCTCACCACAACCTCCTTTCAGGCAGTTGTAGAGAGCAAACAAGCATGGGCTGACCCCCTTCATCCCTAAACCTTCGCTGTACCTGGTCCTGCCGTAGCTCTGGGACTGGAGCGGTGGTGCAGAGGGGTCCGGTTCCCCCACCTCAGTGTGAGTCCAGCTGAGCGCAGGCAGGAGAGGAGAGACCTTGAAAGCACCACCCTGCATGTTGTACAGAGCATCTCTGGGACCTCCAGCCATGCCAGCACCAAAGCCCTGGCTGCACGTTGTAGGGTGCTGAGCGTTTCCTTTTGCAGGATGGACACAGCATCATTCAGCATCGCTGCCCTTTGAGGAGGCCAAATTCACCACAGCATCAGCCGTCCATCTGTGGTGGGAGGGGATGTCCTTTCCCAGAGGTGGGTGGGATCCAGGGCAGGAGGAGGAGCTGCCAGATGCTCTCCTGGCCTTGGGAAGAGGCTACCAACCCCACCACCATCTTTCATGCAGCCATGACCATGCTGTTGACCCGTGGCACCCCCAGGGTGACGTGCAGGGAGAGAGCTCTAGGCCAGGTCAAGGACAGAAAGCCCCAGGCAGGCTAAGGTCCCTGGTGTGGACGTGGTCCCCTGGTCCTCATCCCTCTGAGATGTAGCATTGACTGTTGCTTTGAGCGTCTGTGGGCTACCCCAGGGTGCCCGTCCGGTGCCTGCATCCCTCGCTGTGCCGCTGGCCTCCATCCTGCAGTCCTGCCTGTGCCCTCGCCCACCCCTGGCTGCCTCCCCTCCCTTCCCCTGCTTTCATTTAGTAATTGTCCTTTAAAAGCCCAAACGCCCATTGTCCAAACGGGGATTAAGCACCATCTGTGCAAACTTTGAGGCCATTTTCGGTGACTGGGAGGAAGCGGATGACTCAGAGAGACGTTGCGACACAGATCGGCTGTGACCCCTGGCTGAGCTGGTGGGTCTCTGTGGAGCAGCCCTGTTAACCCAGGCACCTCCCGGCAGCCTTTTGAGACTTGTGGCGAGGAGCCAGCAGCAGTTTTCGGAGGGCTGTGGGTTCCCTCCTGAACTGTGAGGTGTCCCAGCTCATGTCAGAGCTTTACTCCATCTGGTCGCACTGGTGGCTCCCGAGTTCTGATTTGGGGTGCTGCTGGCTCCGCGGTGGAGCGCTGAGGCCAGGAGGTCAGTCTGCATTAGTGTGGGACCCCCCAAGACACTCATGTTTTGGCTCTTTTCCCCCCAAATGATGTCTGAAGGATGGTGAAGGTGGCCCTGGAGGAAGGTGACAGTAAGTGCTGCATCCACTGGTGAATGCCAGGAGATGCTTTCACGTGGGAGCAAGAAAGTTGTGCTCCAAGTAGCTTCTGTCCATTACCACCTCGCCTGCCCCATGTGCGACATGTTCCCATAGCCCATCTGGCCTGGGATGACACCCAAACCGAGGACACGGTGGTGGTGAGGCGCATGGGAGACAGAGGACCAGGCTGCCGGCCATGGTGGCCCAGCAGTGAGGAGCACCTGGCCAGGGTAGGATTTTCAGCAGGACTCAGTGTGGGTCCAGCTGGTGCAGGGTGAAGAGAGAGATGTTCAATGCTGGTCTCCTTTTAGCACAGCTGAACGGCTGCTGTCGGCTCTGACCTGTGCAGGGACTCCGGGCAAGGTGGGTGACTTCCCTGCCAAACCCCTGCCTTCGCAAACTCCAACCAAAACCCGCTTTGGTCCAGTGTCCTGACGGATGAAGTTTGGGGAAGGACAACAGATTTTAAGGCGGTTAAGGTTGGGAAGACTGAGGGGATCAGATGTTTTGAAGGATGGTGATTTAGCTGATCCCATGATTACAGGAGGTGGATCTGGGTCCTGAGGAGGGCAGGCACAGCTAAGCCCAAGGAGCTGAACCGAGATCCCTGGGTGATGGGGGTGAGAATGATGAGTGAAGTGCTCCTGAGTTTTCTTTGTAGGGGAAAAGAGGATTTATAGCTTGCAGCTTTTTCCCTTTGCCCCATGTTTTTGTTGTTCCCCAGCTCCACCGTGGCTCGTTTTTGGCTCACCAGGATGCTGCTGATGTGCAAGAGGTGATGCTGGAGCAACTCTGAGCTTAGATCCAACAGCAAGGACGAGGTGGGGCTGGACTTTGAGTCCTGGCAGTGATATGGAAGGAGCATGAGTTCCTCATTTGGGAGCATTTTGCTCAGCTCCTGCTCATGGTGCCATCCGTGCCCATTGCATTGGGATGGAAAATGGGTGTGAGATGTGTCAGCTCCCTGCTTTGCTGGGGGCATGCCTGTATCTAAATCTGGGTCTTCACATCCTGGGAGGTGATGGTTGGAGCGGAAAATCAGTAGCCCTCAACAAGGAGCTGTGATTAAGACAGCTTTACACCAGGAGTCCAGCCTGGACAGATACAATAACCCCAGAAGTTGGTGAAATTATTAGGCAGAGCTTAAGTAAAATGATCTAAAGACAGTGCTAAGGCAGGTGAAATTTTGCTTGGCTTTAATGCACAAAACAGAGAAGAAAAGGAGAGGAAGGAACTTCCCCTGTGAAAGTCTTGGCTGGTTCAATTTCCAGTGACGGTCAAAGAGTTAAAGTGATATGTTGGGAGTTATGAGTGTTTATCTAAAACAAAAGTGGCAGGTGAAAGGGATAAAATAACACAGTTTGTAAAGCAATGCAATATGTTTGAATTATCCAAGGATCAGAGCTGGAATTTGGAAGGTAATATTGGATAGAAGGAAATGGGAGATGGAGACAGAAATAGGATGGGGAAAAAACAGCTTGAGGTGGCTTCCCCATTGGTTGCTCCAAAGGAAAAAAAGGGATTGGCATTATTAAGACCACTGTGAATTTGTTTATTAGAGGGGATTTTTATTGTACTTTCAGAATTAAGCTCAGGGCCTCTGCTACATCAGGGTGCAGAACAGCCCCTCCTGAGCTGGGTTTGGCTGGAAAAACATGGGCAGAGCCTGTTACCGTGCCCGAGAACATCCCTGGAAATGGCTGCTGGGCTCAGATGACCTGCGAAACGCCCAGCGGCATCCCCGACCGAGTGCTGGGATCCTTCCCTTCTTCCTCCGGTGCACTGGGCTGCGGGTGCTCAGCACCAGGGCAGAATTGGGTTCCCCCCAAATCTCCAATGGGCTGAGTGCTTTCTACAGCAGCGACGAAACAGCAGCTCTCCATCTACCCAACCAAGCATCTACTTCTGCTCTTGCCTCCGTAGCGTTGGGGGGTCTTCTTCATGGGGAAGCACACGGGCAGGTGGGTCTTGGCACCATGGGAAGAGGCAGGGGATGCAGCTGGGAAACTGCTCTGCCAAGAGACCTTGGGCACCTCCAAAGAGCTCCTCTTAAAACTGTGGCAGAGCCATGCAGGAAGATCTCAGGTAAATTTGTCCCACTGCCCACACAACTGGCTTTTGCAGGCTCACATAGACTCACAGGGTGGTTTGGGTTGGAAGGGACCTTCAGAGATCATCTGGTCCAACCCCTGTTACGACCTCGGCTTCATCTCCTCTCCAGGCACCATCCTCACTAGCCCGGAGCTCAGCTTCTCCTGGGCTGTTTGCCCGGCTCTGGGAGGTTTCCAGCTCATGCTGGCTGTGAAACTCAGAGAGGGCTTGGGGAAGTCGCAGCACCTCCGCCACTGCCTCTGCCCTGAGCCTCCTGCCTGGACAGGCTCCCCAGCTCCAAAATCTCCATTTGCCTCCTCAGCCACGTCTTTGTCCTGACCTCTGCTCCTCTAGATGGTACGTTGTCACCCGCAGCATCTTCACCTGCTAAAGCCTTTATGTTGGCAGCTCTCTCATGGCCTTGGTATTGGGAAATCCCCTCCCATTGCGTGACTGCCCTCTCTTATCAGGGCTTCTGTGCCTTTGACACTCACCAAGGAGACCAGGATTGTGTTCAAACCTCCATGTAGTTTGCAGGTACAAAAATATCTGCCCACCTTCTCTAACCAAGAGAAGGTAAAAGGAAAAAGCCCAACAGTGGCGTGTAATTGATGCATTGGCTTCCCGAATCTGCAGGCAGCCCAGAGCAAGGACTCCGAGGTGTACCATCATCCCGGAGGGCTTCTTTATCAGCCTGACTTTTCCTAGCTGCAGCACGTGGAAAACTGAGATGGCAAAGTGACTTTATTGAGAAAAAAAAGACACAAAGGACTGATTTATTTTGCATCTAATTCAGTTCTGAGGCCCTCCCAGATGTTCCGGGTTTCTTGGTGGAAATGAAACGGCTGCAGATTTTCCAGCTGGCCACGGAAAGCAGAGCACTTACACCAGGCCAAGTCCCAAATGAGCTATCTGCAGGGCTTCCACTGCTGCTGTTTCGCTTCGGCTGTTCTGCCTTTCCCCGTATTCATCTCAAAGTTCATTTTTCTTAATAGCATCCTGGGAGTCCTGTCTGTCCCACTCTTCCCCTTCTGGTCCCAGTCCCCTGGAGAGTATGCGTCTTCCCGTGGTGCCATGGGTTGTATGTTTTCTTCCTTCTTTCACCCCATCAGTTACTTGTTCCTCCTGTTTTCTGTCCAGACCTGGTGTCTTTCTTTGCTTGGCTTTGATGAAACAGCAAAGACGTGGCACCATCATGCCAGCTTCCATGAATGCGAGAGGCAGCCCTGGAGCTGCAAGACCTCCTCTTCCACGCTCGTACCCAGTTGTCTTTATTACTGCAGATCTAGCGAGGTCTGCTGATGGGCTTGGAACACGCCTGCCTTCTGCTCCAAAACAAAGCAAACCAGGTGGAAGGAAGCGTGGCTCATTGCTAATGAAGCAAAAGATGAAGTGCTTGAGTTCACCTGCCTCTGACTTTCCAGAGAGAGGACTTTGATCTAGAGTACAAAGCTGCACCACGAAGCCTTCTGAGATGCATTTCGTACAGCCCCCCGTGAGCCTGGAGAGTGTTGTTACCATGCAAAATAAGCTGAATATCCTGCTGCAGGGAGAGACTCCAGAACGTCTTCATGGTGTCCTTGGAAGTGGCTGCAAGCTGACAGTCGCCCTGTGGTTGGCCTCCGATAGCTTGTCTGCGCAAGGTCTGTTCCCCCTGGTAATTCTGTGGCAACATGGATATTGATGTTCCTTTTTTTCCACGATTCCAGATTTTTTCACTCTTCCAACTGAGCTGCATATAAACCACAGTGCCTTGACCCCCGGCACTGCTCTGAACATGTTTTATATTTCTGTGGTCTTTCTTGGACATCTTGTTTTATAGCCAAGTTTCAAGTTTGAAGATATCTATAATCCTGCCACACTGAATTTTCTGCACAATTTCCTTCCTGGGCAGTAACTCAGCAAGCAGCTTTTTGCAGTACAACAGGGTGCCTGAACTGTCTTTTTCAGAAGCAGCCTGAAAACTCCCTTTTAAATTTCTAATTCTTGGGTTCAAGAGCCATTTGCTGATAAACCTCCACACACCAACTTGCTCTCCATCAGAAAAGTTGAGGTTTTGAGGCTGTAAATTGCATGTGTTGTCAGGTGCTGAGTCTCCTGGGTTTATTTGGTGGAAACTGTAGATAAGAGAGAAGATGAAGTAGCACTTTCGGTGGCCTGCATCCTTTCCTGGCCTTGGCAATTCTTCTGACAGTTCCTTGACATTTGGTGGGAATGGATCATGCATCTCTTGTTTCTGGACCAGCAAGGCAATGCTTGTACGTACATGTAGTTGAAATCATCTTGCAGGCCAAAAGATGGCACCTGGAGAAGCTGGTGGCTTCTTGGGTTATGGTGTGGGGAAGAAGTCACAGTTCTGCTGAGCTCCTGCTTGGTGAGCAGTGGTCCTGTTCTGGCAAAGAGTGCATGAGACCATCTTCTGGGCACCTGGGGATGATAAGGTAGGTGAGAGAGGTGACCAGCCATCATGGTTTTGGTTCTTGGTCCGTACACCAGTAGTCACTTGTGAAGGGAGTTTATCTAACTGGTGGTTGCCTGCTTCACAGTCTACTTTTGGAAAGGGCTGGAGGCAGTGGTGAGACCTTCTCATCGACGGAGTTTGGCTACCACCCAGCTCAGGGAGGCTGGGATATCTGAAGAAAGAGGACATTGCATTTTCCAGCCTCTTCTTACTATGCCTTGCTCTAATAGCTCTCACTTGTGGTGTGGAGGAGCTCACAGGGATGGTTCTGTGCTGTCTAACCTCCGCTTCGCCTGGCCGCAGTTACAGGAGCAAAGCTGCGATGGTGTAACAACCGTCCTAGACCAGAGCCGGAGGAGCAAGTGGGCTCAACAGCCGCTCAGGGGTTTTGGGTGGGTTTCTTTTTGGCACTGCTGATTCTAATTAAGGCTCACAATTTGTGCTTTTGGAGGTCTGGAAGGAGAGGACCCCGATGTATGATTTAGCTGCTTTGGACCAAGAGCCTGGCGTTGAGGCACTGCTCAGGGCAGGTTGGGGATCTGCGGTGGTACGGAGACTCTTTGCAGTCCCCCAGCCAACAGGCCTCGCTCCTGCGCTCGAGGAGATGTTAATGGTCGGATCTGGGATGGGGGGAGGGATGTCTCGCCAGGCCAGGAGGCCAAGCCTAGGGGAGCTTGTGGCTCCTGAGGTCTGAGCACAGGCACAAGGATGGGGCTTGTGTGTGGCCACATCTCTGGGACCCTGAGGAGGGGCTGTGTGGCTGCAGAAACATCCCAGGCGTACCCGTGAGAGACGAGGAGGGGAGCGCCTGGTGCAGGTGCTGCTCGGGCACCAGAGGGTAGCATGGTCCAGCCTGAATGCTGTGATGCGGGGCCTGATCCTCAGCCTGGCTCCTGCCCCTTCCTCCCCCGCCGCCCGCACGGGGTGTTACGATCCGGTCTAAGGCAGGTTGCACAATTTATTTTCCTGTACTTAAAGCAGGATTTTGGCAGTCAGGGTCGGGAGGCCTCTCTGAGGAGCGCTGGCTGGGCGCCCTCCCGCTGTCACGGGATCACGCTGCTGTCAAAGGCTCTGCTCCGCCGGGCGTCCTTCAGCGTGGCCTTCTGCCGCAGCGTCGGGGCTGATGGAGGCAGTGCCCAGGCGGCCGAGACACCACGGACATCTTCAGCAAGCGTAGGTGGGAGCAGTGGTCACCCCAGCATGGGTGCTCTTATGCCAGACTGAGGTGAGGCCCATCATCTCCAATTCCCATGGCGTGGCAGCTGTAAGGAGGACTCATCCACTTCTGCCATCTGCCCATGCAGAGAGGCACCATCCCATCCTCAAAGCATCTTTACTCACCGGTCCCAGGCTCTTGTTTCCTGCTGTCTCCATCACTTGCCTTCCCTACAGCCAGCTGGTAAATTCGTGTGGATAAAGGGAGGGCAGGAGATACAGGAAAATTACTGTGGTCGTCGCTGCAGGAATATGCAGTAGGATTTGCTATTACGTTTGCTGACGGTGTAAGGGAGGGAAAGAATGCGAGTGCTAATTCGTGCTCTGCGTGAGCGTTATTAATGTCATCCATGGTGATTTAATTGCTTTGCGAGGAGAGCGGCGGGTGAGGCTGAGCATGCCCGGGGAGGGAGGATGAGATAGTTGGGAGTGATGAAAGTGTTCGTGGCCAATAAAGGGCACGAGGGTGATGTGGCCAAAACAGCTGGAGAGAAATACCAGCTCTGCCCATGCCCGTGTCGTGCTCAGACCGGGGGGTGGAGAGTTGGCAAACGTGAAGCCCAGAGCATGGAGTAGCTGAGGTTGAAGGTATGTGACACATGGGGTGGGTTTTCCAGGAGAAAAGGTGAAGAAAAAAGAAGGAGCAGAAGATGGTGGTGAAGTTGGAAGTTCAGGGAATGGGAAGAAATCATGGAGTTACCCATCCGCTGGAGCAGGGTGGGGAGGACTTGGAGGGGATGTCCTGTTTTTGCCACGATGATCTCGAGTTGGCAGTGGGACATCCAGGAAGGTTTACGAGCGGGAGAGGCTGGGTGGAGACGTTGGCCTGCGAGTCCTCGGAGGAGGGATGAGCTCACCAGGAGAGGGTGTCGAGGGGGCCGAGGAGGAGGGCCGAGTGCTGAGCCTGTGGGGCTGGCACGGGGGCGAGCCTGTGGAGGGATGCGGTGGTGGGGAGGGGCTTAGCGGGATGTCCTCGGATGCATGGGGGATGTAAGGGACAGGCTGAGCGGGTGGAGGAGGAGGACATGAATGTCTTGCTCCATCCATGGTCACAGAGAAGCTGGCATCTCCCTGCACCTTTTTTCAGCACAGGGGTGATGCACGTCTTCGTTTCACCGCCGTGCTGGGAGGTGGTGTGGGGGAATGGAGGCAGTCCCTTACCTGGGGCCGAAGCGGGAGTGGGGAGGGGAAGGGATGGAGGTGGGAGGTTGTGGGGTGGGATCCACCAGAGGAGCCGTGTGAAGGAAGGGTTTCTGGGAGGCTCGGAGCTCATTTGCTCCCATCCTACCATCCTATTTCTGCAACAACAGTTAAACTTAAAAGAATAGCCCTCAACCCCTGCAACCCATGGAGGCCAAAGTGAGAGAAGCCCTTGGTTTTACCATGAACCCTGGGAAAAGGTGAGCTTGGAGAGCACAAAAACGGAGAGCTACAGCTAGAGAAAGGAGATAAGGCAGAGCGTCAGTGCAGCTGGACCCAGCAGCAGCCCGTGCTGAAGCGGGCAGCTCCGGACCATAGGGAACGGCATGAAGAGGATGCAGCTGAGAGCCCCCGGCTTGTGGAAGGACAAGGGACAAGTGAAATGCACTGGCCGGGGGCAGCTTGGAGTGTGCTGGGCATCTGGCACCGCAGCCCCTCCAAATCCAGCACCCTGCAGCACAGGGATGAAGGCAAGAGGCGGCGGGTCCCTGACTCCGCATCTACGGGCAGTTCTTGCCCGCTCCCAGCTCAAACGCACCTCGAGACCACGGTGAGATGTTTCCAGCAGCACACGTAGCAGCTGTGGCCCCTTGGCTGTTTTAGCAGATGAATATCAGCACCCTCTCAACAGGAGGAAGTCGCAGACTTACTGAAATCTAAGATAAGTGGCCTCTTAAGCCAGCGGTGTGTCAAGTGGTTAAGGCAGAAGATTAGTGAGCAAGCTCTCCTCCCACTGATGGGAAAGCAGGGATGCAGCCTGTGGTCCAAACACCAGCATCTCCCAAGGAGAGGCAGGAGGAGGGACAAGGATGTCCTTGGTGTCCCCTTTACACTGTCAAGAGGCCCCACCTGGGCACCTCTCCTCCCAGCCAAGGGCTCTCGGGAGGAGACCAACAACTGTCAGGTGTTTGCAGCACGTCCTGGTTTTACACAGCCCAGTGGAGCCCGATTGCTAGGAGAAAAGCCCGTGGCTCATTCAGCACAAAATCCTTATTTAATAGACAAAGTAAATATGAAAAAAAGGCATTTCCTCCCCGCTCTGGTGCTGAAATTTACAGTTGTGAGAAGAGCCAGAGCGCTGCGGAGCTGGGGTATCTCCGGGTGACATTTACAGGGCTCAGCTTTCATCGCAGCTTGAAAAAATCCCTTGTGCAGAGATTATCTCCACACTGATCTGGATTGTCTTGTTCAGCTTTGGCCTTCATCCTAGATGGACAACGAGCAGAAACCTTGGCCAGTGGCCTGAGGTCTGTGGCCTTCTCTGCATGAGCTGGGAAGAGGAGGAACAGCCTCCAAGGTACTTGAGAACTTGCAGCTAAAGAGATGGAGCTGGGGGGGCAACGCTTTGTTCCTTCCCTGAGGGTTTAATACTGCACCCTTGGCCAACCGAGCCGTTGAGAGAGGCAATCCCTGCTCTGCACTGCTCTGGTGAGGAGATCTCTGGTTTGCATTGAAGTGGATCCACCCATGGTGGCTCCACCTCGGGGTCTCCCCTGGTGTCAGCCCCCCCGCCGCCTGGCACCCTTCGCTGAAGGATTTTTGGAGCTGGGGCCGGGCAGGGAGGGGGGAGGCAGCCGGGGGGTATCGGGGGGATGCCGCGATGCAAAGCTCCCTCGCCCTGCGCTGCTTCGAGTCAGTTGTCAGCAGCCTTCCAGCCGGACGGTGTCTGGAGGCTTTCCAGCGACCACAGACTCTCCCCCAGCCCATCACTGCCACAGCACAGACGGGATTTAATGTATGTCTGCGCGTTCCCCCAACCTTTCCCCTCTCAAGATGAAGCAATGAAGAAAAACAAGACTGCAGGTTTGCAAAGACCCCCCCAGCCCAGAGGGTGATGGTCTCAGCTCCGGGCTTTTCTGGACCATGCAGAGAGCTCCCAGCTTGCACACGAGGGCTTGGCGATGCCACCCCATGCCAACTGCTTGCCGCACCGTGGGCAGATGTTCCTGTTGGCTCGAGGTGCCATTTCGAGGTTTTTCTCCACTCTCTTTTTGCCTCTTGACTCGCAGACAAGTGGGTGAGGGAGAGAGGAACCAGTTCGCTTTCCACCTCCCCTCGCAGTGCCCCTCTGCTTATTAGTTCTCCAAATATTTCGTCCTGCAGCCCGGCAGCAAGGACTCTGCACTAACCCGATCCCAGGCAGAAGGGAAGCCGGAGCGGGTAGGACAGCGCGTTATCCTCATGGCATCGCTCCAGGCCAGCCCGCAGGGAGCAGGACAGGGCAGCTGGGGCCCTGCTGCACTAAATCCCGGTGGTCGGGGCACACATGGCAGCATCCCTCCGGCTCAGCCCTCCTCTCCTGCTGCCCGAGGGTAGCGGCAGAGCACGAGCAGTGCCTTTCCCCCCAGCAGCATCTTTCCCCCACCCCCAGCAATTGCTCCACTTTATCCTTTTGCTTTTCTCAGCAGCCCAGGGGATGGGGGCTGTCCCCAGGGCCCGCACTGGGTGTGGAGAGCAGGCATGTGGAAGAAGAAGAGGAGGCCTGGTTGTGGGATGCTGGTGAGCAAGGTGGGGGCAGTTATGGGACAGAGGAAAAGAAAGCCCTTGGGATTTCTTCCCAATAGCTCCCAGCTCCATTAAGAGTCACTGGATTGCGGGTACCACGGCCTCTCTGGACCCTCTTCACAGTCTCCAGTTAAACAAGATGCTGGAGAAATGAGGGAGGAAGGGGCCTTGCAAGGGGAAGGGGAGCGTGGGGGGAACATTGCGTCCTCCGACAGCCCTGGGCAGCTGCTGAGGAGCTTCTGTAAATCAGAGTGGCCACTGGAGCTGCTCCAAAATCCATCCAACGCCCAGGAGGCCATCGAGCATCCCACAACAAGGGGATGCAGCAGTGTCCCACGTCCCCCTCATTACTGATCACCCTGGCTGGGATCTCCCCGCGCTGAGCTTAACTCCCAGGGACAGTGCCACCCCGTCACCGTCGTGCACCGGGCTGCACGCACTGGCTGCGCTCCATCCCCTCCAGAGGCTCAGCCAAGGCAAGCAGTGCTCTGGGATGCTCAGCGCATGCCTTAAACAAATAAAAATAACTGTGAGAGAAGATACCGAGTGCCTAACGCTAGCCTCGGCTTAAACACCTCCCGTTTGCAATGCTCCAGAGTCAGCAGGAGCTCATCCGATGAGAGCAGGCATCACGCAGGTCCCCAGCCAGCTGCCGAGAGCAGACACGTCCCTGCTGGCACAGGACACTGAGGGGCTCTGGCAATAAATAAAGCAAGCAAACAAAACAAAATAAAAAAAAGCCAACAATGATCAATTTTTTGAAACTTTAAATATTTTTTTTTCTTTAAAATCTGTTTTCTTCTGGGGCTCTGTCTCTGTAAAGAGCTGTGCTCTCCCTGCAGCGTCTGGGTTACTTCCTCAGTCCTGGCCGTGGGGCAAGGGAGAAGCAGGGTCAGTTAGAGAGGGGGACGGATGGGTGCTCCCCTCTGTGCATCACCGGCACGTATGGATTTCCACCACCCGATGGCAGGGTTTGCACTTGACGGAGCAGCACCAGTGGAATTTGCAGCTGCACCTTTCCACAACCTCCACTTCGTCCGTATGAAAGCCCCGGCCGCAGCACATCAGCTCGCAGCCATCGATAGCCTTGGAGGTCTTGTTGCACTGCCGGCCGCTGGTGCCCAGCACCCCGTTCTTGAGGTCGTGGTCACAGAAGTCGGGACTGGAGTCCAGGTAGACAAGGTCCTCATCTGTGTGCGGCTTGAACTGGGAGTTTTTGGGCACCAGCACTTTGGTGGACCCGATCTCGCTCTGCTCGACCTCTGTGGCACCGTCGAATTTCTCCTTCAGGACGTTGCCCACTTTGCGGAAGGGGGGCATGGCTTTCCAGCACGTCTTGAACTCACACGAGCCTGAGACGCCGTGACACTTGCACTCCACCCGCATGTTGTTCAGGATCGCCTGGAGGAACGGACACAAGAAACGAGACGGGACAGTCAGCTCGGGGTGGACACAGCAAGAAGGGTGCAACATGCGGGGTCTGGAAGGGTTGTGCAGAAAGCGATGCTGATGCACGTGAGCTGATGGGATTAAATGAAGCCAAACAGGCTCCAGCAGTGGCTGCAGACCCCAGCTGGGATGCTGCAGAGCCGCACTGGCTGCCGGGGTTTCCCCCTCACCATTACCTTCCTCCCTGCCTCGTTGTTGTGGAGGTTCATTAACGCTCTGTTGGAAGAAGCCCCTTTGCTCCTCTCGCGGACGTCGACGAAGGACTGCGAGAAGGCCACGCCATAGGCGATGTTATCGGAGCAGCCCGACCACTGGAAGCCTAAGGCAGAGAGCACGGATGAGACAGATACCGCCAGCCTGCCTTGCTCGTCCTCTCCAGCCCTGCTCTTGCTAAAATACAGCTGACCTGCCCCCTCTTCTGTCTCGCTACCCACTAGGCTGGGCTGCCTAAGGGGACTGGGGAAGCTGGGGAGTGTGGACCTGGGGGGGGGACACGGACAAGATGCTTTCTCTGTCCCATGGGTGATGCTCCCAGATGCCTTTTTGAGGGACTCACGTAGACTAACAGGAGGCTTTTTCTTTTACCTCCTTTCTGGATGGCTCCAGGGAGTGGGCATTTCCATGCTTGGCCGTTTTGCATCCCCGCTCGACTGTCCCGTCCCCCCGGCCCTGCGTGCTCACCCTGTGGGCTGCCGCCCTGCACCGTGCGGTCACATCCACACTTGTCCAGCTCGCCGCTGCTGCAGGCTCGGGTCACTGCGAAGGCCACCCCTGCCGAAGAGATGGCATAGACGAATGCTGCCTCCCGCGTCCCTGCAACAGCACAAACGATGGTGGGAAATGTGGCAGCAAGTCTGAGACACGCGAGAGGGCTTTCTGGAAGGCATGCAGCCAGGTGGCCAAAGACCCTTGGTGGGTGGTTGCATGTGTCTCTGCTCCTCTTCCCTCCTAACACTGGTGTTGCACATAAACCCCCTTGAAAAGCTGGTCTGAAAACTGGTTCTCGACAAAATACGCTATGCTGAGCTATCAAGTCAAGGCCTTTGCTCCGTCTCTTCCTCCCAAGATGGGGTACCCCAGGCAGGACACTCATCCTCCCCACTCCCAGACACGCTGCCTGCTTAGTGCCAAGCTCGGACCCGTCTCAGCAGAGACGCCTCAATGCTGGGAGATCGTTTGCAGCCCTGTCGTTTGCAGTGAGAGCCTTGTCTTGCAATAGTGAGGGAGCTGGGAACTGCCCTACAAGGTTCAAAACATGAATGCGATAGGCAAATTATAACTTGGCAATGAGGGAGATGCAAAGGCTGTATTGCCAATGTGGGGAGAGCCCTCCAGAGCTTATATGGAGAGACTGTCTTGCCTGGTGCTTGCAGGGCACCTCTGCCATGCAATCCCTCCTGCATCCAAAATAGCTGGCTGCTTTCCACATGCAGGAACACCTCCTGCAGCTGCAGATCCTTGCCATCCTCTCACCCAGGGTCCTGTAGCTTCCAGCACCTCCCAAACTACCCTGCAACGCTCCACTCCGCTCCCAAAGTGCCTTGGAAAACAACGCTGGCCCCCAGGGTGCAGCCCCTTCCCAGCTCTTGCGTCTACCGTTGCGGCGTCCCACGGTTAGGAAGAGCTTGTTTGGGAAGTCACGGGACAGCCCTGGGCATAAACACACAGGCGGCGTGGCCAGGGATCAGCCCTTGCAACACCCAAATCCCCACCATCCTCCGAGGCTGGTTGAGGACACAGCCCCTCGTTTCCGAGCAAGTAGGGTCGGCATTTGGGGTAGTCCCATGCTAGGGGTAGAGGGGGGCATGGCTTGCAAGCAGACATTGCCCCAGCTCGCCAGTCGGACGGAGGGCAGCTACTTTGGTGGTCGCAGCCCAGACTTTGGTGGCCCAGCTGTAATCTGGCCCGGGCGGCAGTGGCTGGGGAGGACCCAGCCAGTGCGGGGACTGAACCGCCTCCAAGTTAATCGAGGTTAATAGTAGGATCGTGTTGGTCGGTTTGTGCTGTGGCTGCCTAAAAAGAGACGACTTTTAGTTTCTGGTATTTCTGGTATTTCCAGTCCCTGAACCTTCACAAGAAGAGATCTTCACCCTGCGTTGAGGGGAGGAAAGTCAAACAAGGAGCCGGGGGGGAGGCTTTGGTCTATGGGTCCTGGGATGGGAAGCGAGACGGTGCATCGGAGGTGGCAGAGGCACACGAGGGGAGGCAAGGGCCGCTTCGGTGGTCTCCAGGGGTTGCAGAGGGGCTTCCCCCTCCGCCTCCTCACCCCGATGCTCTGGGTCCTTGCTTGGTTTGATCACACCCCCGTGCCTCCGAGATGCCTGTGCGCAGCTGGGATCGGAGGGGCTGGGGGCTGCCCTGGCCATAAATCCCCGCTGAAGGCTGGCAGCTGGGTGGTGGCGGCGGGCGATGATGCTGTCCTCAGAGGGTCCAGCCACCGTGTGTTTTACTCGCATCGGGCGGCAGAGGGCTGTCCTCCCAAGGTCTCACCCGCAGACGGCTCCGCTGGCGAGCTGCGCGCCAGCCTGGCAGCGGTCACCGCTTCAGGGCTGCCCGGAGAAGAGACGGACTGAATCCAGCATCCCGCTGCAGCCACGGCTTTGCGGAGCGAAGCTCCCGAGCTTGGCGGGGCAGAGATCGGACCGCAGGGTGACTTTAGGTCCCTGCTCGAACTTAGCATGTCCTCGTAAAACATCCAGGCTCTCCGGAGGCCCTGGCCTGGTGCCTCCATGTGATGGGCACCTGCTGGGTGTGAAAAACGTTTGGGAGAGGAAGCACCCAGCAACTGCAAGGAACTGCAAGGGTCTGGATTTGCTGCCCCTAATACAATCAAAAGAACGCTGCTGAAATGCCCAGGGAAGACCTGTCCACCCCAAGATCCAACACTGGGCTGTTCCCTACGCTCCCCAGCCGCTGGCTCAGGGGCAAGCAAGCAAAACCTGCCTGCAGCCCACCAGACTGCTGCTGTAGCCATTCCCCACGCAGCAGCACCCCAGGCACGTGTCCTCTCGTCTCACCTTGCGTTACCACCTTGCCGAAGACGGGCAGGGTGTCCAGCGTGGAGCAGTTCCAGCGGCGGTTGCGGAACTGGTACTGGCACTCCTCGATGGCCAGCTGGGCTCCGCGCCGCACCGAGTCCATCACCTCCAGGTTCCTCTTGCACATCTGCACCTGGCGCTGGATCAAGCCCTTCAGCTTCTCGCAGGTCTCCTCCTCGGAGATGCTCCCCACTGAAGACAGCTTCGCCAGGTACCTGCCGTGACAGCCAGCACAACTGGTTAGGAGGCAAGGGTTGGGGGACCATGAATCCACGTTCAGCTGGGACACCGTGCACCGCAGAAAGCGAGGAGACCTAGCCTCTCGTCCCCTCCGTCCGTAGCTGAGAGCTGGTGCCCATCTGGGGTCACCTTAAATCCACAGGATGCGTTTTTGGCTGGCAGAGAGCAAGCCCAAGCAAAACAACCGTCCTCTGCAGCCTGGTCCCCTGTCTCTTGGGGAGCCCAGCTGCTGGCTCCCCTTTGCCTCTATTGCCTGCAAGGAAGATATTTTCGGCGTTGTCTGAATGTGCCCGGTCAGGTCTCCTGAGTACCGGCACATCCAAGTGCTACTAGGAAAAGCCAGAGGTCTCTGAAGTCAGCCAAAACAAGCAGGACAGACGCTCGGCTGCCAGCTCCAGCTGCCACACTGCTCCCGCAGCGTGGCTGTGTGCTCATCACTGACAAACATCACCCTCCAAACCACTTCCCTCCTGGAGCCTGCTTTTAGCTCCCCCGGCCCCCAGCAGGCAAGGATGGGCTCTGGGAGCTGCCAGGTTTCCCGTCACTTGGGATTTCAGCAGGGCTTGAAGTGGGGAGGACAGAGTCAGGAGCCGGCACACGCTGGGCATCTCCTCCACCAGCCCAGCTCGTGAACATGGCCACGAGGTCTTTGCTGACCTGGAAAAGACTGGCCCAGCGTGGAGATGACCATGTGCTCTGCTTTCCATCGCCCCACCCTCAGTTACAGAGCTGCTCTCCAGTGACAGCATTAGGAGGAAGAAGAATCTTACCCTTTTGGGGCAAGCACCCCGCAAGCTCTTGGCATCTCCCCACCGAGCACGTGAGCACGATGGTCCGTCCTGCACATCCCAGTAACCCAACCCACCGCGCCCTGCACACGTGCCTGCTTGCCCATCTCCCAGGTCCATCCTCCTGCCCCAGCCTCTGCACCCCAGAGGGGTTTTAATAGACCCGCACAGCTCGGTCAGGCTGCTGTGTAATTCCAGTTCTTCTGTCTGTGCCTGTGCTGGCACACGCCTAGCTGAGCCTCCCTCCTTCCCGTGGCTGCCGGCACCCACTTTAAGTGACGCTGCCACCGGTGGAGCCCCATCCTGCTGTGGAGAAGGGAGATCCCTGCACTGGACAGGCAAAACTCACACTTGCACCCGCTGACCGCACTGAGCTTTAACATCCTCAGGAATCGCCAGTGTCAGCTCACGTTGCTACCTCGTCTGCACCGAGAGATGCGAGTACCGAGCAGAGGCTTTTTGGAAGCCTCATTCCTTGACTCTGCATTTCCCAGCCCTACAGAGCTTGTGGGTTTTTTTGTTTGCTTGTTTTTTTCCTCCTCCTCCCAAGTTGCGACATCCTGCTAAGAATTTTTCCTTTGAAGCCCTGCTCGCCTCCGAGAAGTGACTGTGCAAAAGTGGCTCCTGCTCCCTGCCTGTTCCCATGTGTCCCAGGAGGCAGATATGCTGACTTCAGCCACAAAATCAAGTTGTCACAGCCTCTTCCTCCCATTAGCCCTGCCAGTTTGCCCCAGGAGGAGAGAACAGGATTTTCTCTTCTGTGCATCAGCAGAATTATTCACCAGCTTGGTTTCACGCTCACAACTGGGGGGCCGTGGGAGACGGTGAGAAAGCCCACTTGGCTTGCAGCGTCCGTGGGGAGTCTGCATGGCGAGCCGTCAAAAGCATTCAGCTTTCCTTGTGCGTGGAGATCACTTGATGCAATGCCTCTCGGACAGCGGGAAGTGGCAGGCTGCCGTGGTTTCAGAGCCAAGTTCTTTTCTAGCCTTTATACCAGCTAAGCATCTTTGCCCAAAGCCTTCTGCTCCTCCAAGGGCACAGCCCTGTTTGCAGAGGACTTGCCGCATGGCTCCCTGATGCCCACTGCTGGCTTGGAAACCCCACTGTGGCCAAGCCCAGGGCTGTCACCTTTCTGCTGGCCCCCACACCATACAACGAGCATCCTTGTTCCCGTGCTGTGGTCCTGCACGTGGAATGTGACAATTGCTGTTCCAGCATCTTGCTGCTCTCGTCTGAGCCAGGATGAAGGCAGCAAACCACCCTCGGGAGCTTTCAGGATGTTTGATGCCGAGCAAGCCCGGAGTGACTGTGACAGCTCTGTCCCCTCACAGGTCCAGCCATCACTTCAGTGTGGGCATGGGGAAGCTGACACAGGGCAGAGTGGTGAGATTCATCCCAAGACACCACGGGCTGGTTGATCAGCTTTGAGCCTGGAAGCCAAGAAAACCAGATTCTGCCTCCAGTACTAAGCCCTTGTGCTGATTTGGTTTTTCCCCCCTCCTGCAACTTAAGCAGCATTTATCATAGCAGGGAACCAGCTCCGGCAAAGCAGCACGGCCGGTCCTGCCGATGAGTCAGTGCCCCGTCCGACTGCAGGCACCTTGGCAGGAGAGAGCTGTGCC
This sequence comes from Platalea leucorodia, assembly GCF_965183815.1. NCBI lineage: Eukaryota > Metazoa > Chordata > Aves > Pelecaniformes > Threskiornithidae > Platalea > Platalea leucorodia. The sequence continues at coordinate 9,014,400 of NC_138839.1, forward strand.
GCAGGTGTAACAGCCACATTAATATCAGCTCTGCTCAGGACGGGGGCATCATCTCCTTTTCTAATATATTTCCCAGCTTGGTGGGTTTCTCCAGGCAATGGGGAGCTATAAATTCAAAGCATGCATAAGACAAGCGTGACAAGAGCCTTTCAAGCCTTTCCAAGTAGATGTGCCTGATAAGATGCCTCCCCAACAAGCATTTAATGCTGTTTGGGATGATAAAACGAAGGCCAAGGATGCTTCAAAGATAGGTACAGCTCTCCAAGAACAGGTCTGGTAATTTGTTTTGCAAGGCAGGCAAATAAGATGAAGTTATCCAGAACGGTGCTCTGGCCTCTCTCCCCCGTGACAGATCCTCTGTATGCCATCATCCCTCCTCAGCCCGTGCGTGTCTGCCTCTCCTTGGGGATGGAGGCAACTGGGCCTAAAATGCCACGGCCCCATCAAACTCCCAGCTTGCTACCAGTTTCCTACGTCCCACGCGTTCCACCGCTGCTTTCCAAACGAGGTGCTTTTTTTGGTGGGGGGAGGCTCCCATCCTGTTCCCTGCTCCAGGAAGGATCCAGAGGTTGAGTCAAGGACGTAGGGAAGGGCCTTTGCTGAAGGACCTCAGCTTTGAGGCTTTCACATGGCATCTCTCCACACCATGTTCAGGGGCACTGGACAGGAACATCTCGCCTCTTTTCCCCTCGCTGGGGCAGGTGAAGGGCGAGATAAGAGCTGGGAAACGTGCTCTGCCTTCAGCAGCCCTCAAAGATACTTCCACCCCGCGACTCACAGAGTGTTTCTCAGGGCTGTGGAGCACAAGCAAGGCACCAAACCCACCCGCAGCATCCCACGGTCACCATGGAAACCTGGCTCTAGCACTTCGCCTGGTCCTTAAGGAGGAACTTGCTCCAAACTTCATTTTCCTGGACTGAGGTGGTAGAAACCACAGACAAAGCCTTTGCCTACCTGCACACACAGCGAGACAGGCACGAACCCAACAGTTCCTGCCCTCTGCAAGGTCTCGGTGCAGATCTCCATCCTGGTATCACATCTCGAATGCTGTGCAGAGCTGCGCAGAGCTCTAGGTTATGACTTCAGTCTCACGTGCAGCCTCCAAACAGCCCTGCTTGTGGAAAAAACCCCAAATAATGGCATATTTTCTTCCTTTTCCAAGACTGGGCAAAGAATGTTTCAAGGGGTGACCTGCCGCCCAAGCCATTTGTTCAAGTTTTGTCTTCTTGCTTCATCATGGCATTTACGTTTCTTTTCTCCTGCCTTTAAATGCAGATGAGTCACTCCCTTTTAATAAGTCATTGATTTAACACAAAAATGATGGAAAGCCCTTCCTTTTTTTCCATCCACAATATATAGATCAAGATTGAAGCCCCATAATTTAAGCAGCTGCAGTTGATCCACCCTGCAAGATGGCAAATAAGGAAACCTCAAATCCAGGGAGCTTTGAAAAGGCGGGGCAGGGGGGAAAGCCCCACTTAAATAAAAATGACGATAATAATTTCAGGAGGAAGACTAGTTGGTGGAATGACAAGCCGACATTGGAAGAGCCACAGCGGTTGGCAGATACAGCCAGAAGGAGAGGGGAGGGGATTCCCTGCTGTGGGAAGGTGTGGAAATTTGAGTCATTGACAAATTCTCGACAGAGGCGGGTCAGGGAAGATGTAGCAGATGTCTTGGAGAAAGCAGAAATCTCTGGTGTTTCTTTTATTTAAACAAATGAGTTTCAAGTATCAGAACTCTTCATATTGTCTCATTCTGGGACTATTTTCCTGAAGATGGTAAACAGTCAGACCCAGGCCAGTGGCATCACTGATAGATCACTTAGAGATGCTGAGAAGTCAGATGAGCTCAGAAGCTTCACCCTGTTCAGCAAACACTCAACCTGCCTGGGATACCTGCCTGGCCAAGGCCACAAAAGGCTTGTTCAGGTCTTAAATTGCAAAGATGCTCCAGTTCCGCTCCTCTCTGAGGGTCACCCTCTGCCAATGTCCTCCCTGCTCGTGGAGGAACAAAGGCAGCCCGGATCAGCAGCGCATCTCTGTGCCTCTTGTGGCTGGACGTATGGTCAGCCAGGGACTCAGGGGTGTACTTGGGATTGAGACTGCCTTGTGCAGACAGGTTTCTTCTGAGGAAGAAGAAAAGGCTTGTTTGGGATGGAAAAACCAAAAGTGCATGAAGACAGACAGACAGATGCATGCAGAGAGGGGTACTGATCAGGCACCGCAAGGAGCCACCCTGCAGCTACGGAGAAGGGGATCATCTTTTCCTTGTTGCTTTCCCCTTACAAGTGGAGAGAAGGCATGGAGAGATGTCCCAGGGCTGGCAGGTCAAAGGATGCTCTAGGTGGGCCGGAGAGCCCCTGTGCTCTGTGTGGTGTCCCGCACCGGGCTTACTACCACTCTCCCTGTGCCAACAGGGCCAGGCTTGTAGGTACCACCCACAGCCTTGGCATGGTTCAGCAGGTCTGCCAACTTGGGCATGGTCCTGTCAGGATCTGCTGGAGACCTGCAACCTGCAAGACTGCCCTCATCCAGCTGATGGCTCTGCAGCAGGACATGTCCCTCCCAAATACCAGGCATCCCCTCCTGGGATTAGATATCCCGCCTTTCCATCCCTTCTAAGTGTAAACCATGATTTACAAAGTCATCATCTGAGAGGCTGTCTGGTTTCTTCCCTGGAAGAAGAGCAGCTCTCTGGCTCAGTCCTTCCCGTCACAGTTACTGCACATTTCATCTCTTGGCCGAAACCGTGCTTTTCACACCCTAATCTCCACCTCCAGTTGTCAAAACAGTCTCCCAGGAGGAGGCATTGCCATGCTCACCACTACCTGCCTACAGACCTGAGTGTGCAGCTCCACTGCCTGAGCTCAAACGTGAACCTACAGCTCAAATCCTGTCCTCCCACACCTTGGACCCTGCACCTGACACCATCTGCACCTAGCAGACACCCATCTACCCATGCACCAAACATTGCTGGTGGCCTGCCTCCCCCATCACAAGTCTCTGGGGACAGTGTGATGGCCTGGCTGCTGGTCCCAAGCCAGCGCTGCTTGGCTTTCTGAGCATCCCGGGGCAACATTTCCACTTTGATGGGGAAGACCAGGGTGGAAGCTGGGAAGACCGGGGTGGAAGCTGGGAAGACCGGGGTGGAAGCTGGGAAGACCGGGGTGGAAGCTGGGAAGACCCTGAGAGCAGCATCCACTTTGGAAATCCACTTTGGATGTGTAGGAAATATCCTTTACTGCATCTTCCTTTGCAAGTTAATAGAAGCTACTCCTGGGCTTGAGCACAACAGCAATGCCTTGTTGCAAGAGGAAGCAAGTGCAGGCCACTGGGCTGAGCTCTGCGGGAATTCCCCTCATGCAGCGCTTCAGGCTAGACGTGGTTGGAGAGAATCTGATGAGGTTTTCGTTTCGATCAGAATTTACAAATACGTGGTGAGAGGAGACTTCTGCAGGATTAGTTTGATCTCGCCCAACTTGCAACAGACCCCAGGCTGCTCTCCATCAGCCAAGACACTCAATTAATTTTTTTCCCCAAGTAATTTCATGAAAGCACAATACTGGCTTTGGTTCTGCTGAGCCAGCCAGATCCTGCAGGCCACCTTCCCAGCTGCATGGCAGCAGCGCCTGGAGGACGCTGTCGGGGGTCACCCACAGGCGTGGGGGGAGAGACCCTGGGGCTGGAGCCAAGCAAAGGTTACCTGCACTTTGTATCCAGAGCAGAGCCTGTCATTCGAGCAGCCTTGGATGACTGAGATTTTTGTGGGTTCGCAAGGCTTTCAAGCTTTAAGAAAAAAAAAAATCACCAAATATTGTAAGAGCCAGCGTCGTTGCACTTGTAAGGAAATACGGAAGAACCTCCTGGAAACTGTTAACTTCCAGGATTGCTCAGCAATTTCATCATTTTAAGAAATCCCAAATAAATGGCTGTAATTCATTTCTCTCCATCTGCAAGGATGAATTAATTGAGAGGACAGTAGCTCTCAGCAGAGTAACATAAACATTTTTTTGCTTCAATGCAAAAGTCCAGTTCTGACTCATGGAGTCAGAGCAAACCATTGCAAAAATGAAATCTGCTTCTTGCTGTTGCTGGTATTTGGAGCTGACCCAGTTCTGCCCAACCTGGGGTGCAGGGTGCTTTTATCTCACTCATTTCCATCCTCCCTCGAATAAGGCCCTGCTACTAAAGACTGGGGAGTAGCTTTATTTAAGGCTTCCTTAGGAAAAGACAAAAATGCCCATCACCGCTGAGGAGCCCGAGAGCACGGATCCCTCCTACACCCTGGCACACGCCGCCCTGAGCCTTCCCTCCAGGCAGGACCAGAGCTCGGAGACAAGCCAAGCTGGTTGGAAGTCCAGCGCCAAAATTGGCAGAGGTCTCTTGCCTCTGCAGGATGCAACCCTTAAAGCCAGTCTGTTTTCATTGCTGAGCTAAAATAAGCTGGTTTTGTCAAAAGCGGCAAGACGTATAAATAAATGAATGAATAAAAATTAAAAAATATTTCCATTGGAGGCTGCCGGTTTCGCTCTCCCTCCCCACACCCTCGGGGAACGGGTGCCACTGGTTGCATGCACCAACCTCGCAGACCCGGCAGGTTCCCAGAGCAATGCAAAGATGTTCTGGGCACCCCAAAAGTGGAGAGCGACTCGTCCACCCCCACAGTGGCCCTCAAAGCAAGGAAGTTCTCCATCAAACCCAATCGGTGCAATCCGCCATCCCGTCTGCCAGACCAGGCGTGACCGGGGAACCTTCTTGACGCTGTCCTCGCACCCAAAAACAGGAGCGCAGGGAGGGGAGCGGGGCTCGGCGGGCGCAGCTCTGCCCCGGAGCTAGCTGCACCTGCTGAATCAGCGCCGTGGCGGCACGGCATCCGCTGGGAAAATGCTGGACCGGTTCCTCGCCAGGTGGAAAATGGGAGGGTCGCACTGACAATGCAAAGAATCTCGTACAAAATTCAACCAAGCCAGGCTCAAAGCGAAGTGGCCTCTCCCCCCTACCACAGCTGGGGAGATTCACCTTAAAAAAAAAACCCAAGTCTGGTTTGAAACCAGAGGGATGCAAGCGTAGGACCCAGGCATGCTTCTTCCCAAATCCTCTACATTGCACAATGACCCAAACTGGCACAAAATGAGCGTTCAGGCTGCTCTTGCAACATCCCCACTGCAAAGCTGGCAGGGGTGAGCGTGGAGAATCAGGCCCTGCATTTGTAAAGCACTTTGTGATGTTCAGATGAAAGGGGGCCAGAGAAACCCAAACTCCTTTTATCCCTCCCTCTCCAGCCCTTTAAAGTGGTTACTATTAGAGGGCAGCTGCTTAGCCAGGCTTGTTCGGACACTTGCAAGGTCTTCAAGCTTTCCCTGAGTGCTCAAATTCATTTTTTTTTAAAGGGTTTAAAAGCCCATCTGTGCTCCTGGCCCTTTAAGCCAGGACTCAAGCCCAGACGGAAGTTTTAAACCCCTGTAAATAGGGGGTAGACGGAGCTGCTGGTGGCACACCCTGCTCTGCAATGGCATAACCGCATCTCCGGCTATTCAGCGTCCGTACGGAGAGCCTCCTCCAAAGCCAGTTTTAGCTGCAAGAAAATGGAGAGAGGCTGATTCCCAGATAGCCTGATAACCAGGGGTCTCACCCATAAAGGACCCCTGCCCTGTTGTGTCCGATGCTTTCTGGGCACGGGAATTGACTCTCATCATTCCAACCACCCACACAGCCACAGATCCCAGCAGCCCCCGTGCCACGTGCAGTTAGGGGATGCTCACATCCGCACGCCACTTCGCACATTTTCTAGTTCACCTCTTCAGGTGGACTTCCCTCCCTCCAAAACAGATAAATAAATGAATAAATAAATAACGACTGCTCGCCCCTTACCTCCCACTGAAACCGGAGCCCTGCGCTCCCATGCTGGCTTCAGAGAGGTGCTCGTTTGGCTGAAACCCTCTACAAAACACTCCCAGCACTGGGATGGGTTTGGACCACTGAGAGAACACGCTTCCAAATCCAACCACGTTGCTGCATGGCCAGGTTCAAGAGCTGAATCGAGTCTGTGAAATGTGAGTTGCTTTGGAAAGTAACAACTCGGCTGTTTCCCCTGTATAAAGGGCGTCCCTGGACTCCTCCAGAGATAAAGCAGAAGCCGGAGGGACCTTCCCGCGCACAACCAGCTAGATCTAAAAGGCACTAGCTACAGCCCTTTATTTAATTTTACAGTTCTGTGCCTGAAGAGGTAGGAGGAAGAGCTTTAAAACTCCCTGAGCCTCCAAAGGCAGGAGGAAGAGCAAACTTGAGGCTTTCACGAGAAGGAAGAACAGAGCATCTCTTCAATTTTGGAGAACAGAGGTTTTCTGGATAGGCAGCAAGCCAAGCAGCGACTCCCAAAACTCAGACACTAAGAAAACACACCTGAGGTTTGCTTCCTAACCAGAGAGAAAGTACCTTGGTCTGTTTAATGAAAAGATTTGGTAAAGTCCCTTCCAGCTCAACGGTCGCTGTAGCAGAGCAATCCCTCTGAGATACCTACACCGTCTCCCTTTTCTATGGGATGGGGTGGCTCGGAGGACACCATTTGCATGGCCAAAACGAGCCCTTCCCCACAAAGCCAGGCTTACAGAAAACCTTCAGCTCAAGTGTTGCAAGCGGCGTCTCTCCGAAGCGCTGGGGGAATGCGAGTCCGGACAGGTCGAAAGAAGCTTTAGGGGGGAAAAAAAAAAAAAAGAAGTCACAACTGAGCTTAATCACTAATCCAGCAGGTTTCTGGAAAAGCAAACTTCACCGCGCGCTGCCACCCAGCGCACACACCTATGCGCAGAAGTATGCGCCCGGCGAGGCTGGATCTGGCCCCGATGTGCTGGGCGCGGGCTGGCAGCGCCCGGGCAGCCCCGCAATAACGCAGAGCACGCCGGAGCCCACACGCGTGAGGCTTCGCGAAGACGTACGAGGCACACTCATTCCTTGAATATCTGATAACTCCTGGGATCCTTCTAACTCTGTTTATTGCCTCTGGCAGCCTTTGTTTCTGATGTGAGAAGATAAACAATGGGAATTGTCTTAATCCTAAAGGCAAAGAATAAAAAGCACCAAGCGGGGGACGATCCTTTTATCACGATACATTTGCAACATCAAAAAAAGCTGCCCCCCTTCCTTTCAAACGCACTGAAATGCATCTGCTTTTCCTCCCCAGTTGGCAGGAACGAGCCCTCCGCTCTCCCGCGGCCGAGCCCCGGCGCCCACCCCTCGCTTCGCCAGCACGGAGGGCTGCACGCAGCCCTCCCCGGCCATTGCAGCGAACCCCCTCCACCTCGGCTTCCCAAATACGATCCCAGCTGCGTGCAGGGTCCCACCTCTGCGCATCCGCGCCGGGCGGCTTGTCGACCTCGCTCATGAAATCCCCCTTTGCCAGGCGCTTCCCCGTGCCTGTGCCGGGGCAGCCGAGGCTGCTCCTCTCCAGGGACCTGACATCATCCCCCAGGGCTTCCTCAGCAGGACTTTCTCCCTGCAGGAAAAACACTCCCACAGTTCCCAATATACCTTCACCAGAAGCGTGGCAGCTTAAAAGACCACCTTGATAGCTGCTATGATCCACCCACCGCTTGCCGGAGACGCGTGGTGCGCAAGTCGCTCCATCTGGCAAAGGAGGAGGGGAGGAGGACTAAGTGCTAACGCATCCCCAGCAGCTACCGACGGGCGAGCACCTTTTCCCACGGACAGGACACTTGGATCATGCCGCTGACCTGGCGCTTTCCCAGGGCGTAGGGAGCATCCTCCAAAACCCACCCACGTCCCACAGCCTCCAGCAAGCCAAATCTAAAGGCAGGAGAGACGGGAGCCGTATCCAGATGCAGAGAGGACGCCTCGCGCAGGGGATGTGCTTGTGGGACCGTGCCCACCTGGGCATAGGTGTCAGGAGAGGCACAAGCCGCTCGGGATCTTTCATGCCGGCAGCCTCGGGGACTCCGCACCCGGCCACAGCGTACCTGCCCTTGCTGATGGCGAGCCGGGGAGGTGAGATGGAGGTGGCTCACTTTCCCAGCCTGCGAGCGGGTCTGCTGGGTGCGTGCACCGGGAGCTAATTAGCTCACGGCAGCCGGCGACACTGGGAGCAGGGGAAGCGCCATCTCCCACCAGAGAAGATTAATGGGGAGGAACTGGCGCCTTCGTTCAAAGTTAGGTGGGAAAGTGCTGTCGTGCTCCATTCCCTCTGTCCCAGGAGGGGTCTCCCCAGAAGACAGTCCCACCGCCTCGGCAAACACACAGGAATTTTCCAGAACGATTTCCGCCCCTGTTTACCTTACACATTATTTCAGTGTTTGTTCAGCGGGTTCCCAGTGTCACCGGGCTCCTCTGTGGCGTGCAGCAGCCCCCCGCCACCCATCTGCCCACCGGGAACGGGGGTCCACAGCGTGGGCAGCCCTGCCCGCCGCAAATCCCCGGGGCTGGCACGCTCGGCCGCCCCAGCCCTGCCAAATCCTTCCCTGGACCGCTGGCCCTCGCGCGGCACCTCGCCAAGCCCCGGGCCCTGCTCTGACCCCATGCCCTGACCTCCGTCCTCCCCCGGCGTGGTCCGGGTTCATAACTTAAGGACAAAAAGGGGACGGGGGCTCGATAACCAGCCCCGGTCCAAACAGCCTCGATAAGACGCCCGAGCGGCTGGGGAGGGTCTGCATCCCCCGCAGCCCACCTGCCCCGGGATGCAGGCTGCGACCCCCGCCGCCACCGGTTTGGGGGTCAGCAGGGCCAGTGGGTGCCCAGCGCGATGGGGACCGAAGCCCGATGCCCCGCCGACTACCGAGCAGCGTCGTTGCGGGGGGTCGCGCCCCAACGTCGCCGACCCCGGCGGCACCTGCTCCGCCGCCCCGGCCGCGTATCAACAAGTGGCGGCGGCGGCCCCTCCCCGGTCGCCCCCGGTGCCCTCGCCCCGCGGCTACTCACAGCCAGTTGCTGGCGTTGGCCGAGAAGGTGGCGAGGATGATGAGCAGCAAGGAGCGCAGGAAATACTCCGGGCTCATCCTGGAGGGCAGGCAGGGAGAGAGCGAGCGGAGCCGGAGCCGGCGGCGGCGGCGGCTCCCCCCGCGCCCGCCCGGGGCAGCCGCGGCCGCCGCCGCAGGTGGGCGCCGGGCAGGAGGCGGCGGCGGCGGCGGGCGCTGCCCGGTGGATGCGCCCGCGGCGGCCGCCGAGCCCGACTGTCAGCTCGGCCGGCCCATCCCGGGATGGAGCGGCGGGCCGGGGGCGGGCCGGGGGCGGGGGCAGCCCCGGGGGCCGCCCCAGCTCCGCCGCTACCTGGGCGGGACCCGCCGCCGGGGACACCCCCGGAGGCGGGACGGCGGCGGGGAGGGCACCGGGGGCTCTGGCGGAGCCCCCTGCCCCGCCGCGGGCCCCCCCTCCGCCCCCGCGGCGGCCGCCGGGACCCCCCGGGCGGGGGCGGCGGGGTCGGGGCGCGGCGGGGTGCGCTGTCCCGGCAGCGCCGGGAGCGCCGGCGGCATCGGGAGGAGGGGAGGAGGGTTTTTTCCTCTCGCGTTTGATGCTTTTAGGGTAATTTCCGCGTGGCTGTGGAAAAGCAGAGCCCTCGGGATGGGGCCTGGCGCTGCCTCGGGTTTCCGTATTGCTGGGAGCAGCCCGGGCATCGCCGAGCCTGCCTTCCCCGTTAACCACCACCCGCTGGATCGGGAGGGATTTCCCAAATCCTAGTTTCTGAGGCTTCACTGTAAAGGCCGACTTTTGGCACTTGAAAATTCACAAACAAGGAGAGGGGTCTGGGGGGGTTTCTATCAGGAGGGAATAGCGGCCAGAGCCGGCAGCAGGGACGAGGTTGCAAACGCTCTTGGTGCCTCCGCAGGGCTGTCCCCGTGGAGAGCAGCCAGCCACGGTGATCTGGTGATGGGCTCTGGGCTGTGCATGTGCAGGGTGATGCTTGACCAAGTATCGAGGCTTAAATCTACCTCTGAAGTTGTCTAGAAAGGTCAGCTCTTGGAATCCCAGGAGCTATTGGCAGCACGGCTTGCCCACCCTGGAGGCCGAGAGATGCAGTGGGGATCCCCGTCTCCTCCCCCGTCCACCATGCCTCCATCTATCCCCAGTGGTCCACGTGGGCACAAATGACTTAATTTAAAGCCAGGCGCGACGCAAGATGACTGCTCGGTATGAAATCCAAGATCCCAGGCGGCCAACAACCGTGCACCAAATCTCCTCCTGACAATGTTATTAGTTAGGTCCATTACTAAAACCTCTTGCTACCATCTCTAAAATCTTGCCAAGCTGGTTTGGAGCTATTCAAAATTCCCTTTGTCTTTTCAACTCCATTTTCCTGCTCTCAGCGTAGCCGGGACACACTCATTCAAAGCACGGCAACTTGTGCTGGGCTGCGCACATGCCTGTCTAAGTGTATTACACCTACTTTAAAATCTCTGCATTAGTTCCCTGTCAAAGCGAGGATTTAATTTCAAAGTGCTTTGACTTATATTCCAGCTCCTGACAGGCGGCAGCCCACCCTCACCTAGTCATTCATCTGGCTTTCACGTCCTTGCTGATTATCCCGGTTGAAAGCGGGATGCTGGCTGCTTTGCCGGTGAATCGGAGGTTGTTGCTGTGAGCCCCGACTGGGTAATTCAGTGCAACTGGAGCTGATTAATCTGGCTCATCGTTCGAGACAAAGCCGTGGCCTTCCTCTGGCTTCTAATCGCTCTGGGTGTTGAGTGAAGTCGTCAGGAAGGCAAGAGCTAATTGAAAAGCTAAGGGGAATGAGAGGTTAGAGGGCCGGGGCTGGCTGGCCAGAGCCACGTGGGTCCATGGGCAGATCATATTTTTGGGCCTCAGATGTGTTATTCCCCCCCGCCCCAAGGAGAAACACCGGAGTTCAACAGAAGCCAGAGGGGTGGGCACGCTCCCAGATTTCTGCATCGGTTGTGGGCGCACCCTGGCCGGTGCGGACACCTGCAGCCCGAGGAGCATCCCTGGCCGAGGTGCTCCTGGTGCCCGGGCTGGCGGCGCTGCTCGTGTCGGGGTCGCTGTGATGGCAGGATGGTGCGGCGAGTGCCTGACGTTAGCTGGAAGACCTCTGTGAGATGCCACAGTGTGGTTTTCCAGGGCCCTTCCTAACGCTCCCCGTGTGCTCCGGGTGATGTGAGATGCTCCTCCGCCCGATGGTGCCCCCTCCCAGCACCTGGCTGCAGGCTTGTTTTGCTGGCCCTGTGTTAAGGGGAGGTTAGGTGGGCCAAGGAGGTGTTGGGGAAGGCACGTCCCTGGTCGCTCTGCTCCTCATCCTGCTAGCAGCAGCAGAGGTTGCCAGTCGCTTGGCCCCAGCACCCCTGGAGGTGCTCCCCCGGGTCTGCTCCCTCCTCCTTTTCACTTCCCACCTTCTGCCTGCAAGGTGCCCGCCTTGACGCCTCTCCTGGCCTGGGCGAGGAGTTGCAGAGCATGTCCACCTGCTTCTGCAGCACGTTCAAGCCGCTGTCTCCAGCACAGCAGGTAGAGCAGAGGGGAACATCCCAACTAACCCAGCAGGAAGGGAGGTATATGCAGGGGGCATGAACACGAGGCCGTTTGCAGCAGTCAGAGCGTGGGATCACGTCCACAGGTTGCGTTGGGACCAGGGTGTCCCCAGGGTGAGGGGTGAGAGCCCCATGCCGGAGGGAAGGCAGATGCAGACACATCTGGAGTGAGTCACCCCGAAGGGAAGTGCAGCGTGAGCTGTCTGCAGAGATAACAGCATGGCAGGGCAGGAGGGGTGTTTATTTTACAGCCTCTGCGGTGGAGGAGATGATGAGTGTGAACGGATGGAATATGGAAATGGGCACTCACCAGGAGAGGGGGGTGCCTTGGCCTTTTCAAAGATGCCCATGAAACACTGCTCCGTCGTTACCTGCAGACTAGGCGCTTTCTGCAAGCTGGCCTCTTATTCAGAAGATGCCAGGTTGCTGTAAAGACTTCAAAGCACAGCTGGTTTGGAAGAGAGGAAGGCCCAGATCCAGGAGAGCATTTAAGGAGGTACCGGGTCTCCCAGCCTTGTGCGTTGGCGCAGAGCATCCTGCACAGCGGAGCCCCCCCCTTTGCCACCCTCTCAGGACAGCAGCCGGGGGAGAAGAGCCCTTGTCACCCCCGGTGTGGCTTGGAGCTCAGATCCTGCCGACAACCCCAGCGCTGCAAGGCATCGCTTTTTATTACTGCCCATGCGTTGCTTTAATGAACATCAAAACCCCATTAGATAAGAAGGCTCCCTTTGATGTGTAAATATTTCAGCGGATGGGAAGAGGAATAAAATGCACCTGAGGAGTGTTTCATAGGCTTGCCCAGGTGCTTCTCTATTCAAAGGCTGCAGAGAAATTGCCATCACCATATGACAGGCGAGGAAAAGGTCCCAGCAGTGGGAGCAGAATGGGAGTTTCCAACTCTGAGACCCGCGTGAAAGCACAGAGCTTGCAAAGGCCTGTGCAAAAGTGTAGCCAGACTCCGGATTCAAGCGATGTAAATCCAACTACACCGAAGAATAAGTGCAGGCAGGTAGCACTCTTGCTCAACTCCTGGATCTGACCAGTGCTGTTAGTCACAGAGGTTGTGGGAGATATTTTACAGGTTTTTGACTTTCTGATGCCCCTAGGGCTTACCAAATGGGATTGAAAGTTGGGTAGTCTGCAATCTGGGTGGTGGTCTCAGCCACGCGATGGGGAGAAGAGCTGCGAGAAAGAGGGAGGCAAAACTCATGGGTGAATCCGAGGCTGCGGGGGTTGACGCTGAATAGAAATAAATTCTGTTTTGAACTTAATGGAACATAAATATCGGACACTTAGCAACAGTGCATGTATTAATCCTGTCCTGGAGAAAGGAGAAGCTGTTCTGAGAGCCTCCATACCAGAAAACACAGGACAATTGTACTCCTTTATAGAAACCTGTGGTTTTTCTGATGAAATTTATTTCAAACTATCCAAACATTTCAGAGCGGCGCTGATGACTGCTCAGAGAAGGTGCTGTATAGGAGTGCAGTTCACAAACAGAAGCAGCTTTGCAAAGATGAAAATTGCTCTGACAAAAGAACTGTGTCCAGTGCATTATAAACAGAAAGCGCGTGGTTGCTGTAACCCGTGCTCACCTGGTCGACTAAACACAACGTGACGGTCACTAGAAAATCAAGACGGTCCTTTTTCAGCTGCCACAGGAAGCCTTTAGCTCCGTGTGGACTGCAGAGCACTTCAGCGTGCGTGCGTGGGGATGTGCATTTATTTGTGCGAGTCTTCGGAAACCGCAGGCGCAGACGTTCAGGCCTAACAAATCTGCCGTGCCATCACCTGAAATCCGGCGCCGAGGCTGGAAAAATTCACTCCTCTGAGTTTATTGTCAAATACGGCACTGAAAAAAAGGCGGAGTGGCTTGGGATTTAAGGTCTTTGCTTTTGGATGTTGCCTCTGAACACACCAGGAAAGCTTCTCTGGGAAAAGCGAGTGTCTATGGTGAATTTGTGGGTGCTGTCCATGCGGGAGCTGAAGAGCATCTCTGAATATGGTGAATGCTTTCAAACCGTACCATTGCAGAAAGAGCCAAGTTTTTGACCAGCCAAATATATCCTGTTGTACAGGACTGTGAATGAATTGTCTCCTGGCTTGTGCTATCTTCAAAGGAGATTGTATCACGATTCCAGGCTCCGGGGTTTAAAATACCACAACTGACTTCACCGCTCACCCGGGTGCCGTCCAAACCAAACAGATCGTAGCACTGCTGAAACAAATCTTGATCCAGGTGCCGGACAAGTGGTCATAAACGGCGGTGCACGTGCAGCGAGCCAGTGACGGAGTGACAGCCAGCTACTGCAACCTTTGCCCTGCTCACCCTGCCCAGGCAGACAACAAGGTTGCCGGCTGGTCGGATACATAACACCGTGATCGACTCCTCTTCAGTGCTTAATTATACCTCCAGGCATTCAGGAGCACCGAGACTTCACCCCCCGTCGCGGGAGCTGGGGGGGAGCCACGCTCAGCTGAGCAGGGTGGGAGGAGGGATGGTGGCCACCAGGGTTGCCAAGGGTCTTCCCAGCTGGTGATGGCCAGGAAAGGACTGAGCAGGGATGAACACGTCTGACCACGGGTGACTTGCGGTGGAGTTGTCTTCACATTCAGCACGTTGCAGATAAGACCTACTCCCACACCAGGTGGTGTTATCAATGCCAAGGTGCTCACCTTAAGTGATGTCCACATGTCTCTTCCCACGTGTGACTGTTTTCAAAGGAGGTTGTGGGGACTCCAGCTCTCTCCTGGCACAACCCAACCTGTTAAAGCTCTTGCCGGTGTGGCTTTGGCCCAGCCAACTTGCACCCCGCCAGGCAGTGGCTAGGCAAAGTTCAAGGGAGGTCTTGTCCCAAGGAATGGGACAGACGAGGCAGCTTTGTTTTAGGCTTAGCTATAAGGTCCCTAGCAGGTCCATACCATTCAACCCTCTGTGCGACCATTCCCTGGCCTGTTTTGCTTCATCATGCAGCCACAGCCTTTTGGGGCTACAAACCCCGAGGTGGGAAGGAACAGAAGAAAATAAAGGAAAGGAGAGATGCTGATTGGGATATTGGGTCTACTGATGGTGAATAAAGTGCTGCTGGAGAAAATCCGCTGAATCTCAGGCAGCAAGAAAAATTGTGCACTAGAGCCTGGAAGGAGCCTCCAAGCTTCCTCCTGGGACAAGGGCAGAAAGAGACAAGTGAGCTTGTCTGTGCCGGTAGAGAAGTCCAGGCCCAAAGTCCCCTGCCACATCTCGCCCACGGTGTCTGCCTTCTCCATGCATGAATTCCCCCTCTTTTCTTCACCAAAGAGGCTGCAGAGCTGCCTTGGCCAAGCCCTTTGAAGGCCATATGGCGTATCAGTAAGGAACAGCGTTTTTTCTGTCTTTGTCTATCACGCAAAGGACAAGACACCGGCCTTACGGCAGAGCATGGCTATGTTTGGAGGACATCAACCTGTCTTCCCCTTCCCTGAGTGGGGAATGTTTTAAATGAGGACAGCATTTCCCCTCCACACCCATCTCCGGGAGGTCCCAATGTTTGTGCTGAACCATCTCTTCTATTGGCTTAATGTACAATCTGCATCCCCAGAGTGGAGGAAACAGGAACCTGAGGTATGAGCAGCATCTCCCGGAGAGCTGGTCCTTTGCTTAATGGGGCCTCTCAGGTGCACGTGGAGCAAGGCGTTGGCTGTGGCTTTGCAGCTTCTTCATGCTGGTGGCTGAGGAAGGGGCATGGATAGCGCAGTCTCCTGGTTGGGAGGAAGATGCAGGGCTGGGCTTTGGGAGATAGATAACCAAGGGACAGGTTCCTGCACTCCGACCAACTTTGAGTCCGCCGCTTTGCCAAAATGCAATCGATAATTGAATCCGATTCCCTATCCAAATCCTTGTTTCTCCTGAAACACATCAGGAATGAAGCTCGCACAGCAGTGTTGGGCTGTCTGGGGCTCTTTAATTTTCTCTTGTAGCAGGAAACTTCTTATTTTAAGTCATGTTCTTTTCAGAAATGACCAATTAAACAACAGAACAGGAAATGTAAGAGACAGTAAAATCCCCTCAGCTGTCCAGCGCATTTCTACGTAAATATGGTGGTAAGATGATGAAAACAAAACCTTTTGGAGACGCAGGCGAGCGACAGACCTGGTGATGCAGCAGTGAAAAATCTATACTTTGTTATAATAAAGTGAAACCACTGTGTTTATCCTGTGTCTTGGAGGATTTGGCGCAATTACTCTTAGGAAGGGAAGGAAGCCACGTAGAAATCAGAGTAGTCCAGATTTTTGCTAAAATATTTGTGCAAATCAGGTTATTCAACTACAGCAAAGGACTTCTTTGGGGCTGTTGCTTCTGAAATTATCCTGCAA
Source organism: Platalea leucorodia (assembly GCF_965183815.1). Lineage (NCBI taxonomy): Eukaryota > Metazoa > Chordata > Aves > Pelecaniformes > Threskiornithidae > Platalea > Platalea leucorodia. Next base: position 9,030,238 of record NC_138839.1, read on the forward strand.
AACTGGAAGGACCGTAAATGCTTGGCTTTAATAGCTAGCTACATACAATGCAAACCTAATCAGTGAAGCTTGAAACATCTGTGGCAGGGAAGAAAGGCAGAGTTTTATGGCTCTACGGAGGTGTACAGAAGAACAGACAAAAAAGCCGCCTAACACGCATGGAGGAAGGCGACCGCTGATCTCCTGTCCGCTAAAAGTCACTTTGTGGTCAGAGACAACGGGGCAAATTTTCCATGCCGACATGCGCTGCCTTTTGCCTGGGTGGGTTGTGAAGGCTGGGAGGAGCGGTAGCACAGGACCCCCCTTGCACCCAGCCTCCCCCGGCGTGTTGGGTCAGCCGCCTTACCCCCGGCTCCCACCCAGGCTGCGCGGCGGTGGGGCAGGGACCCAGCAGAAACCATCCCTGCAATCTGGGGAAGAATTAGGGTCACACTGTCTAACTTTTCGGTTTTGCCTCCAGCAAAGGCTAAAAATGTTCCACATCACTTAGAGGTGTCAGGTTATTTAGCCGTAGGCTGGGAACGGCCCTCAGAACATCTCGGTTACACATTACCCCGAATATCTCAGCAAATTACTTGCAGCTAATTGAAATAAAGGAAACGCAGTGGCTCGGTTTACCCGATGGACTGTATATAGCAACGCAGTCACTGCGTTTTGCATTGATCATAAATCAGGATTTATTATCCCACCTGGCAAATATTGACTTCATTTTTTTTTCCTCGGTTGGTACTTCCTTCTCATGTCAATATAGCAGTGTTCATCCCAACTAAAGTCAATAGTTTCTTATTAACATTTCAGCTCTAGAAGTGCAGAGCCTCTGAATCGTCTTAGACATTCCCCAGAATCCCAAAACCTCTGGTCAGTGGTTTTCAACCTGCTTCGGTTTGCTGAGTCCGAAAAATTTTCCTGTGGCAATGCAGCCCTTCTAAAGCAACTTAACTGTACTGATAACAGACTCCAGGTTGATGAGTTACTTTCTGTGGACCCCGCATAAGTAGGGATTTGCGGATCAGAGGTTCAAAAGTGCAGATCCAAGAGATACACGGGAGACAGTCGATCAGTTAGACGTGAATTGTTTTGCATATTGAATTTAGAGGGGTTCCTGAGTCACGGGGCAGATGTGCTCCAGAAAACCTCTTAACAGAAATCACCAAGAATGGGACTGTTGAGGCGAGCAATGGCTGTGGGTGCTTGCATGTTTGACCTATGAATATGCATATGTATATCTATTTTGATCTATGAATTCAGCCTGAAGTCAGGAAAATGTTGCATGGGTCAGGGGATGGGAAATCAGGCCCGCACTGGCAGTGCTGCATCCATCGCCTGTCCCCTGTTCATGGGAAAGCTCCTGGGGACGATGTGGTGGCTGCAGCCTAGGGAGCCCGGCCAGCCGAGTCTGCAGCACTGGGATTTCTCCAGAGCAGAACAAAGAGATAAGTCGTAAATACTGCAGAGCCAGGGAAACGGGGGAAATGCAGAGGGGCTCAGACACAGGAAATTTGGGGAGGAGACGGGATCAGAAAGGCGCATGGTCACAGTCTCACTCAGGTTAGTGGCAAAGAACGAAACGGCTGGAGGAAAGAGAGGGGAAACTCGACATGTTTGGGAGACAAGACACGGATGGGTGGAAGGAGTCAGGACTCCTTGGACAAGGTTAAATAGCAAGTGGAGAGGAGATTAAAAATGACAGATTGTGTTGTCCGTGTACCTGTGTTTCTTGTACTCAGTAACCTGGTGGTGATGGATAGTGGAGCAGCATCTTGTTTCCCTGATGAGGGGAGCTGCACCTCCAGAGTAACTCCTGGGGGGTTTCTGGGCAAAGGCCAGTGAAGGGATGGCTGGTGGGGGATGAGGAGGAGCTGAGAACTGTTTCTAGGGCTGCTAGACCCAATGTCCTCTCCCATCAAAGGGGTAGCACTTGGGCTTTGTGGCCTGAACACACGAAGAGCACTGTGGGCTACCAGGATCACAAGAGTGTCCAGCCACGGGGTGGACCACTGAGTGCTGAGATGCAGGAGTCCTACCAGGATGATGTTAGTGATGAAGACACAGAAGAGCAGTGGTCTGGGGCTACCTACCAGGAACACACCAACAGAGGGGCTCTTGAGTCGCAGCTGATGAGGAAGAGATGCCAGGAGCAGAAGGGCACAGCACAGAAACCCAGCAGTGGAGACAGAGGATGCAGGGCTTCCCATCACCCCTGGGTGTCTGGGTAAGCGGTGCCTCAGGGAAGAGGGATGTTATGGGTACCGGAGCTTCCTAACACAGATATTTTCTGAGGCAGATGCTCAGCATCAAGGGAAATGTCCTAGGTCAAGGCCCTCTAGGCAGTAAATAACCTGGAGACTGAAGCTGAGAGGTTGGCCATGTTCCTCCTCCCAAGGGTTTCTTCAGTGTCCTCTGACTTGGACCCTGGTGGGTTCCTTCCCCTCACGGGCCCCTATTCCTCCCCTGGGGAGGGAGAAATAGCAGAACCCATGGCGGGGAGGAAGGCCTTGGGGATGCTGAGGTTTCGTGTGGGGATGCCATGCTCAGATGTGTAACACACGACAGTGAAACATCAGAGAGCCTGGAGGGCATCGTTGGCGTGCTGGACCCCTTTGAGGTCCTTAGACAGGTCCTTTGCTGTCATTTGCAGATGTACCATCCCACAAAGGCCAGATACCCGGCACACTGTGGGGAGCTCACACATGGCAGTCCACCACAAAGGGTTCAACACATCTTCCTTAAGTGTAACCACCCATAAAACGGGTGTCAACTGTAAGATAATCAGCCAGGGTCCCTTCTTAATCTATAGAGAAATGCTGGCCTCTCCAGCAGGCGTTCACCCATCTCTCCCCAGTGGATTGTTCTTGCAGAGCCTGGGGCAATGCTTGGCAAAGCTGTAGAGAAGCCCATGTAAGTTCTCAAGACTGGACTTTTTTGGGGGTGAGTGGGTGAAATGAATTCATCCCTGGCAGCCCATGTGAGAAGGACTCAAAAATGAAATTTGTGACCCGCTTGCTGATTTGAGGCATTTTCCCTGGATGTCTCTGAAGGGGAAATTACAGCAGCAAGTCAGGCTACCCAGGCCCACAGAGCTGCTGTCACAGATGCCAGAATTCATAAGTGCAGTCGTGGGTGACTCAAGGGTCTCAAAGGACTCCCAGTTGTAAATGCTGACATTGATATATGGGTCATCTTCCATCCTAGAAACACTGTACAAAGTGACAGACTTCATACAGCCCAAAAATGTTGCATGATTCAGGAAATACCTTGGTGCACATCTGGTATCGAGGGAGAGCCAAAGGGAAGGTGTTTAACCATCTCTCTGGCTTTCTACCAAGCTGAGATGAGCAGTACAGAGTGGCCAGTGTGCATGGACTCAGGCCTGCTGAAATGAGCAGAAAAATACTCAAAGTTTTCATTTTTATTCCCCCCCCCCCCCCCAAGTGCATTTTTTTTTTTTGTCATTTCTTCATTTTTCTGATTACTGATTTCTGTTGCTTGGGGAAATTTCTAGTTTTCAAGAAAATTAGAAAATATTTAGAGTGCTGATTTCCAAGCAGTTCCTCTCCAGAGGTGCAGGAGATGATGGCAAGAGCCTCACAGTGAACGCTAGCAGAGCCTGCAGCACTCACAGCACCCTTGTCAGCGGACACTCTGCTGCTAAGTGTACAAGGGCGCCTTGTTTGGAGACCCAATTTAGAAAGAAACTGAAACACACTTTGGTGAGATGCACTTTTAAGGACCTGGCCCAATCCCAGCGTGCTCAGCAGATTCCCGTGGTGTCCCATCGTCTCTTAGAGCTCTTATGGTCACCTGCTTTAGCACCGCTTCAAACTCAAGAGGGGGTCTGTCCTCCCACCAAAGGAAATGCCGTGCTGATTCAACACAGTTCTGCTCTCTTGAGCAAACCAGGGCAATTCACACTGCTTACTCCACCAGGATATATGGAAACACGAAGCTGTGAAACAATTACGGTTGCTTAAGAGAATCAGCCAGCAAAACAAACAATAAATGTTTAGGAAAGCAAGAACAGCTACATCCCATGGTGCACACGCAGCTAACAGGGAGCCTGACCTGCTGTGTTTTTCAGGATTAAACACAATCTTCAGCCATAAATGCAGCAAGGAACCAAGTTTTGATCCTGCCCTGTGGTGATACTATGGATGGGGGAACACGAAACCAGAACTGCTAAGGAAGTCCAAGTTAACAGTGATGCAGAGTGCTACATCCTAGTTGTAGCAAGGAGGTATCTTGCTAACTTTGCAGCCTGGATGGCCGTAACTCATCTCTTCATCTGCAGGCAGCAGCTGCCAGAAGGGAATTCCACTTAATCCTGCCAGCCCTCTCAAAAAAAACCCCTTCATACGAGGCAGGGGAGCTGTTACAAACTCTGGTACCTGTGACTGGCTGTAACATTGTCCTGCTTGGCCAAGCCATCCTCTAGCCCTTCCTAGTCCAGCTGCTGGAGAGGTTTGATGGATTGGGAATGTCCTGCTCGCCTTGATGGACCAGCCTTTCCCTACAGGAAAACCTTGTCCTGCCATGGCCGATGGAGGCTGGTGCTCGACATTTTCTTGGAGGTCCTCTTTGTGCATCTCAGGTCTGACCATGCTTCCACCCAGCACAGGACCACTGAGGAGTCATGGAGGCGTGAATTCGTGGTGACCACGCCAAGGGTGAGCGTGTCCAGCTCACCGCAGTGGCCAGAAGCGTGCTGGCTGGGACACGCCACTAGAGGGGGACACAGCCACGTGTAATGGGACGTGGCCACCAGCCACGAGCGTGGACCTGTGGGGCAGACTCAGTGGCCCAGTGACCGGGTGGCCAGCATGAGCCATTGCCGTCTCAGACCTTCTGGACCTTGATTGCCCATGGTGCTTACAGCCAGCTCATACCCAGCCACAGGAAGGCAACGTGCATGTGAAAGTCTCCGTCCCTTTGGTTGATGGTGAAGCCAATGGCTGTGGTGTGGGATGGGGTGGACTTCACTCTTCACTCTTCCCGCTCGTCATTGGTATGACTCCAGAGGTTGGCTGGCATTTTCCAGGTCTGCAAATCCTGGATACCCTGTATTGGGTCTGCTCAGTGTGTGGAGTGGGCATATGGCACGATGGGATGTGACCTGTGGGGAAGACCCAAAAATGACTCAAATGAGAGGAAGAGTTTCAAGACTTTTCCTCTTTATCTTTCCCTTTACTGTGGCATCTCTTTAAAAAGAGGTCACGAATTTGGGATAACCATGCCGTGTGTGTGCCTGGTATTGCGACCTGCAGCCTCCTGCTTCTCTTTCCTTACGGACCTTTTCTTGGGGACTCTCATCTGCAGTGACTTCTGATGGTACAGCTAATTTGAGCTTGGATGTACACCTATGTAAAGACCTGAAGGTAGGGCAGGGTTTCAGAGGAATCTAAAGAAGGATGGGACATGATTCCTACTAAATTATTATGGGATCAATGGTTAATTCTTCAGCCAACTTTGAAAGCTAAAATTTTGTGGATCAAATTCCCCAAAAAAGGATTGTACCTGGGCATGAATGATGCTGCTGATCTTCTCTTCATCTGGAAGTGAGGTAGCTGTTTGCGTGGCTGCAGGGTCCATCTCCCGAGTAGAGCCAGAATGCAATGCCCAGCTCTAGAGATGCGGTGGAGAGAGGACCATGGTGTTCAGAAAGGGATGTAGGGTCCAACCATGGCATTTGATGCTCTGAGTGCGTTTCACATGCTTGTTCAGCACGGGTGATCTCCAAGGATGGGATGTGGAGGAGTGTCCCTGCCGGCTGCTTGTGAGTGTCAGTGGGGCACGTGTGGCTTTGGTGACCTCCCACTGTACGCCTGCAGTATGGACACGGGTGGTCTGGACGGATGTGGGACTTGCACATGTGTGTTTGTGTGCGTGTGTTTGGATGGGATCAACTGACTCCACAGCATGTCTCCAGCAGTGGCATTTCATGGGGCGTATCTAGTCCTGTGCACCATCTATCTCATCCTCAGCAGACCACACAAAAGGGTGACGAGGGTGCCTGATACCAAATTGAACAACTCTCTGCAAGTGAGGGGGGATGGCAGAGGATCCTGGTACCCACAGGTGCATGCAAATATGCAGAAACTCAGCAGAGACGTCTAGGGAAGGCCAAAGTCTCCGCATCAAAATCTCTCCTGGTTATGTTTTTCTCTGGACAAAACTGAGGCTGTTACGAGAAGCAGCGGTCAATGCGGTTTGATTGACAGCTCATGATTTTGTCAAAAAACACACAACCCCCCACATTTTCCTCAAATGCTTTCCAATCAGCCACAGAAGTTTTGCTTTTCATCTGAAGCCAAAAATGACTTAAAATTCAAACTAGAGTAAATGAATTTCAATTGGTGGCTTGCAATTCCCAGCAAATAATAAGAAGTGGAATTACTTTGTATTGTGTTAGCTGATTTGCTGAATCTTGCAGTCATTTCTCCTACTCAAATGGTAGGTACTTTATTTATTAGATTTATTGCTAACTGAAACGCTCCTTAGCAGTGAAATTACTTAGGATTTCTTTAGTAAAAATTATTATGAATTTCTGCAATTGATTGCACAATGAATAGCTCTTTTTATCACTCCAGAGAAATGTAGGGATGGGATTTCTTGCCATTAATTTTTATGGGAGTTCAATGTCAGGGCTCCTCAGGGAGCTTTGAAAATCACAGCCCTTAATTTTTAATTTTCAGTCCTTATAAACAATGCTATTTATTTGGGTGTGCCTGTGAGCTGAGGGCCAGTCAAACATCAGTTCTTCATAGGCCCTGCCAAACACTGGATCTCTCTGAGTTTATTATTTTAATCTGTAGTTACAGGGGAAGAGCTGAGCCCTGATGCATAACCCAGTCCTGTGCTGTCCTGCCCCTGGTCCCTCACCCTGCTTGGCTCCATTCGGTGCATTTGGCCAAGGACCCATGCTTGGACTTATACAAGGGCTCAGAGATGTGACATGTAAGAGCCAAAAGGGTAGTTCTGGGAGAGGGATTTGCTCCTTTTCAGCCAAGCCTGGGCACCTGGGCACCCACACCAGCTGCATGGGCTTGGAGGCGCCAGACTGGGTTTTGGAGGAGGCTGTGGCCATGGTGGACCCCGGGAAGGTCCAAGCTCACAAGCAGATGCTGCACCGGCCTGATCCCCAGGATGTGGGAGAAGCTAAGAAAATCAGTGGGGAAACATCTCTCTGGCTGTCCCAAAGAGGTGGTAGGAGGCAGAACAAGTTGGGGAAAGTTTCCCTGCAGCGTTTGGTCCCATGGAGATCATGTGGGTTTAGTCTTTGTCATCTGGAGCCAAGATCAGAGCTGGCACCCCATGCCTGAAAAATACCTGCAGCTTTGGAGATGGGAACCCATACCATGATCTTCACCTTTCTCAAGAGAAATGGCATTAAATCCCATGTTTTGCCCCAGGGGACAGGCATCCGCCCAGAAGTGTCTTGAGCGGCTTCCACTGCAATGACCTTATTGCCCTGACTCACATCTTCCTGGCCTGGCTTCTCCTCTCCCTCCCTGCCTGCACTACCCGCCTGCTGGCAGGGCGGTGGGGGCCCTGCGGCTGCTGGCACCTCCCTCTGCAGTCCTGGGTGATAGGACCCATTACACAGCCTGGCAACACCTTTGCTGTGCTGTTGTCCATCAGCTGAGGAGCAAATCCACCCCACGGCGTTGCTTGTAGCCAACCCAGCAGCTCTCATCCTCTGCAGGACCTCTGCGGCTCTGGGCAAACCCAGAGCTGTTTGTACCCAACTGCGTAGTGACCATGGGTTAAATTTAATTGAAAAGATTGGGAAGGTCACAAAATAAAAGGCTGGGAAAAAACCCAGCATCATTCCACATCCAACAAAGGCAAAGCCCAGGGATACAGGCTGCCTCCTCTCCCTTGTCTGCAGCCTGTGGTTCACCACTCCATCTGCTGTGTCAAGAGGGCAATTTGCAGTACCCCTGGTTTGGGTGGGGAAGAGATTAAGGGGGTTCCTCATCCCATTCAGAGCCAACCCTGAGTGATGGGGAGGAACTGGGGACTTGCAAGGAGGGGCTGGAAAATTCCAGCATCTGAGGCCGGGAGGCAGTGGGATGCAGGGACACAATCCTTGGCCGGTCCTTCTGCCCTCTGGCAAGGGGCATGTTGCTCGTGGGCTTTGGATGGCACTGAGGGACCGGGATACTAGAGGACTCTGTGACTTTTTTGCAACAATGGGGAATGGGGAAAAGAGCTTACAAGCGAGGAGGGGCACCTGCCCCAACAAGGGAAGCTTGCTTGGCTTGGAGGCAGTATCATCGCTCCTGGTGGCCCATCAGTTGACAGTGGTCCATCAGATCATACCTGGCTGCAATGTGCAGCACTGAGCTCTGCTAGGCTGGGCTGATGAGATCCAGGACCCAAGGGAGGCTTTGAGGACCGGGCAGCCCTGAGCATTTCCCACCAACACGCGCCTCTCCGTGCGCAGTGGTCTCAGGTGGGAGACTTTTTGGTGACCCCTTACTGCCAGGTGAGCCCTTGTTTGCGCAGTTGCCCGGCGGATGAGATGTATTTATAGCTGTTCTTAAATCATAGCTCTGCAGCTGAGGGACTGGGCCGCTTCCAAGGACTGCTCACGCCGATCTGGCGGGGGATGGAGGCAGGTTACATATTTACACATTAGTTTAAAATGTGGATTCTTTCCCCCGGGGGCCCAGAATGGCTCATAGGCAGCTGCTCCAGCCATCAGCTCAGCTCGTATTTATTTGTGTTTTTCAAACATTTAGTCAGTATTTACACAATAGACACAATATTAGTAATATCTGCAATAATTTATATGATACCAAATGGGATTTCTCACGGCCAATGGGCTGCCTGGGGACTTGGCCCCTGCTCCCTGTTAAAAGCTCGAAAAAGTACAAATTAACAAGCCGTAAAATAATGTCTTCATAAAAGAACAGGGGAAAAAAGGCCAGATCCTGGGAGGTGCTGAGTGATCGTGACAGCCCTGAGGGCTGCCGGGGATGGAGGGTGCTCAACACCTGTGCAAATCAGGGCTCCGCTGTCCTGCAAGGAGGAGGAAGGGCTGGTCCTACGTGACTTTCCCAGCATGGATATCAGCATTCCTCTGTGCCACGGCGGGAGCTGGAGCGAACCTACGGCTGGGCGCTGGTGGCAACAGGGGAATCCCTTTGCCCTCCAGGCAGTGGCCAGGGACCACATGCAACCATGGTGGAAAGCTCCTGGCTGCCCCATCTCCCACTTCTGCAGGTGCTCATGGTGAGAGGAGGTGAGAGGAGGCAGCTAAGCTTTGGGGCAGGGATGGACCGGGGGCATGTGCCAGCAGCAATGCCCAGGAGGGAAACCAGTGCACATCCATCATCTCCATGCCTGGACCCTGCTTCTACCCTCGTCCTCTGGGCACGGTGCTGCGGCAGTGACCAACAAAGTGACCGCCGCACCTTGGGGGCACGTTTCCCTGTGAGACAGACTAAAATGAGAAGGTGTGAGGTACACCTCAATGTAGGCCAATGTTTTCCCATCTTCCTCCTCAAAAGTAAGAAGCAGAAGCATTGCAGGGAGGGGACTGGGGTTTGGGCTTGCTTTCAGTTTATTCATGAACTTTTGTGTTGTCTGTGAGTAAAACCTATTTTGCCAAATCCCAATGTTGTGCCTCAACACCAGATCCCCTTTTTATTTCCTGGGTACGTTCACCCTGGGAAAAGTGGTTTCCCAGCCTGTATCTTCTCTAGCATGTGCTTCCCTCTGTCGGGGTGCCCCTTCACGGAGCATCCTTCCCTGCGCCTCCAGCAGCTCCATGGCAGCATGATCCAAGGGGCTCTATGCAAGCAGTTCTTGCAGGCTCCCACATCTTCATGCAACGTTGCAAAGCCCTAGTGGATCTCTCTTGCTTCACTGGAGCCCCTGCAAAGTCCCCGACCTGCGCTAGCTGCAGATCAGGGTGTAAATACAGGGGGAACAAGGGCATCCTGTGCTCCCCGGCGCTGTGGGTGCCACTGCCTCAGAGGCTGCCCCCTTCCCCTTGCACCCTGCAGCCAGCGATGTTAGAACAAAGGTTACTTTCCTGCACTGAAATTCTCCTGGCATCAGCTCCACCTCCTCCTGAGCCAGCCTCAGCACCCTGGGGACAGCTTGGCCGCCAGTCCTTTCATGTCCCACACGCTGCAGCCCCCACAGTGATCACACACCGCTGCTCATGGGCTGACAGGGCGCTCTGGGGAGGGTTAGAGAAATAAGCCTTTGGCATCCACCCTACTTTCTTTTCCCTTTGCATCTCCCCTCCCACCCTTTCCCAATGCCAGGGAACGTCGCCATTTCATCTGTGTCATCCACAGCCATCCTGGCCATCACAGCCCACCCTACAGACGTCACCCAGTGCTGGGCCGAGGGGTTGTCTTCCTCCTCCTCCATCTTCTGCTCCTGCCTTTTGGCCAGGGGTATGAACCGCCCGGCAGCGGCAGCGGCGTGGGCCAGGGTGACGGGGGCCTGAGATGATGGCGTGCGGAGGTGGTGGCAAATGTTTGGGGATGCAGGGTGGGGTCTTGCAGCATAACGTAACTGCAGGGCACATGGTCAAGGGGGGCCAGGAGCGTGAGGAGGCGTGTGTTGTATTTCAAGCAGCTCCACACTGTCTCTGCCTCTGCAGCCACTTGCCATATTCAAACCAGATGCAATATCCGCTTGTCAGCAGCGTAGTGTGCATGGGGGGATTTCATTCATATGTTTTGGACCTATCCCAAGCCAAACAAATGATGGAAAGGCGCAATTAACCCAATCTCAAATCTAATCCGCTCTGAGTGCCTCTCTGTCCTGGGCTCTGCCTGCTCCACATGGTGGTGACTTGTCTCCAGATATGTGTGAGGAGACGTCGGACACTTGGCCAATAAAGCAAATGACAGGAGCTGGAAATGGGGGACTGGTGATGGTGCTGCTGGTGCAGGCTGAGCCTGAAGTGAAGATCACACGCTTGTGTGGCAGCAGCCTTGCACCAGCATGCGGATGGGGAAGGTATGACACGAGGCTGAGATCATGAGTGGGGAGGTATCAGGTCACACACCACCATCTCCAAGACCACGGTGATGGTTGTGGGACACAAGAGTAGGGGCAGAGAAGTGCTCTACGGAGAGCAGGAGGTCCGAGGTCTTTGGTGAGCTATGGCAAGTCCAAGGTGATCATGAGGCTCTAGATGGTCTTGTGTGGACTCCCAGCCCCGTTCACCAGGTATGTTGCCATGGCCAAAGCGGAGAAGAAATGTGCCTGTTTCCACCAACCACTCTGCTTTGTTCAGGGCTGACTCCACAGAGCTGTCAGATGTCCCCAGGACTGAGCTGTCCCTCTGAACACTTTCTGGCCTGGTCACATCAGTTCCCCTTTTCATGTCCCTCTTGCTGTGAGCCACCTGGGACTTCTACCGCTGCCAGCTCCCCGCAGGAGCATCCTTCCAAAAAGGCCTTTTGCCACATCTGTAGGCTTTGCTTTCTCTTCAGCGTGGTGTCCCTCCTGCAGGAGAGAGGAAAGGCTCTTGCACACCTCCTCCAGGGCCCTCCTGACAAGGGATGTGTTCTAAATGCAAATTCCCTTCCCGGTTTTCCAGCTTTCTATCTCTTTGTTTAGGATTGCCTGAGACACCATCTACTGTAGAGGGCCTTGAGCTCTGAGTCTGAGTCCATCTGACTCTCCTGAGTTATCCTGGGGGATGCTCAGGGCCCTCTCAGGAGACCATCACTGTGAAGAGACGTTGCATGAAGCAGCTGGCTGTGGTGCTGCACAGGGAGCCCAGTGGAACCATCCCCGGGGGCACCACTGGCTTCCCCCCAACCTCAGAGGTTCTTTCTCCGTCTTGGGTGGACTCCAAGCCTTGGGGCTGTCTCTGCTGAGGTCCCAGGGAAGGTGTCTGGATTTGGGATTTGCAGGTGGGGAGGGGGATTTGGCATTCTGCTGGGTTGGGCTTGCCAGCTCAGAAATAGCTCAAATCTTGCAGCACAGAGTTTCCAAGCTGCTGTCAGAGCTCAGGGACCATCCTAACCTGGTGCACGGCTGCTCTGCGTGACAGAGACCTTTCAGCTATGCCCTGGGTCATGGGAAGGGCCTTTCTCATTCAGCCCTGCTCGTGATAGGAAAGCACATTATGGTGGACATGAGATAGGAGGGATGATAGGAAAGCACATCACTGGGAAATGGACCCAGGAAGCTCACCAATCCATCACCCATCCTGACTCCATGTTCACCTACCGCTTGCCTCCCGCAGGGCCAGGCATGCACCTATCCCACTCCCTCTGCTTACACCTGCGATGACAAATCTCCATCTTTTCCTGCAGGCCATCTTCAGCCGGCTCCATCCCATGTGTCCCTGCTCTCCTGCCTCCCTTGCCCAGCACAGGTTGCTCTTGTTCCAATACCCAACCCCTCCTGCTGCTGTTGCTTGCTCCCTCTCCCATTGGCAAGGAGTGGTCCTGCTCCGCAGCCCTGAGCTCTTCTCTCCTTTCCCAGCTTCTTGCAATGCCAACAGCTCCAAGGAAGACCAGGACAGTCTCTTCAGCTCATGTCAGCCTTGCTTTCTGCCAGGGCCTGCCTGTCAGCTTAGCAAGCTGTTTGGGCTGGATTTCTCTGCCTAGGTCTCTTTATAGCTCATTTCAATACATCTCTCTGGATGCCTGGCGACTAAACAGGCATTGTGGCCCGATGATGGCAGCCAGCAAGGCCGCATGGCCCTCCGAATGTCCTATGGCTATTTTCCTGGGTTAATGATTCTGCTCCAGCACAGATGTTCTTTGCCTGAGCTGTCCCATGCAGGGATGGCTTGGGCTGGTGCTAGGGACACATCTAGCCCTTGTCACAAGCCCCAGTGATGTTAAAGATATTGGTTTCTCCCTGGGAGCTGGCCAGTCCAAATGCAGATGAGAAATGTGGGGGACTCGCTCCAAGTCCCTCCAGCACCTTGCTCTTAGAGCCTCTCCCCGGGTAGAGGCTGGGCTCTAGCAGGCAACAACCTTCATGGGACCTCCAGCAAGGACTGGGTGATGAGCTTTACCCATGTAACATCTCTTCTCACCCGGGCTCCTAACACTTAGAGGTGCTCTCCAGGACCCTCCATGGGTCCTGAACCCCCTGAGGTGAAGCCTCAACATGCAGGAATGAACCTTCAGAAATACATTGCCCAAGCTTTCTCCTGGATCTGATGTCCACAGCAAGGACCAGTGCCAGGCCACCTTCCTGGGCTGATTGTGGGCTGTTATGACAGAGTCCTAGAGGGCTGGGGGTTTATCCAGACCAGGCTCACTGGTGTGGGTCGTAACTGGTATTTCATCCAAACTGGATGAGCTTCACTGATTCTCCCTCTGCTGGTGCTCTGGGCAATGGGAGCAGAGGGTAGATGTACTTGGGAGTGGGATGTGCAGACAGCAGACAGACAGACAAACACTCCAGGGGAGAGGGAGGATGGAAAACAGCCCGCACACCCACACCTGGAAGTGGAAAGAGAAGTTGAATGTTTTCAGAAAGTGTTTGCTTTGATGTGAAAAGGCTCCTCAGCATGACGGTGTGATCTCTCCCGATGTGGCTCCTCCTAGCATCTCCATAACATATGAATAGAAAGCTGTTTCTAAACGTGTGAAGGGACTACTGCACCCTCACAGAAAAATGTGCCATTGTGTCATTTCCAACTGTGCACATTTCGGTTAATGCTTGCCCCCATCCATGTTGCCGTATTTCAAGATGTGTGCACACTTCTGCCTGGTCACACTTGCGGACAAACTCACACTCAGGCGAAGAATGCCAAAGTACTTAAATGCCAAAGGTGAGGAAATCGCCAGCTCTCAGTAACCAGGCGAGCCCAGAGCAGGACTATCTTTGTTGCTCCATCCACATCCCAGCAGACAAGCCTCTGGATGCAGTATCGAGCCAGCGCTGTGTTCCTTGTCCCCCAGTCCACCTTCCTCCTCATCTTCTCACCTCATCTCTGCTAGTCTGTTCCTGTAGCCTGGTTTCACAAGCTTGCATGAAGAATGCCAGATGAGGTGCATCCCAGGTAAGACGTAGTTAAGGATCCCTTGTGAGCCTGCCTCCCTGCCACTTGCACTTTGTTACGCCAGTTCCCAGCCCTGCGGAGTGACTCTTCAACCTGTGTCTGGTGCACGTGGCCACATCTGCCTGAACCTGCAGGCAGCTCAGCCAGGGGACTGGGTATCACCCATCACTTCTTCCCTGCCTCCAAATCCAGGGAGCCATGTGGAGCCCAGAAGGGCCCTGCAGAGGGGATGCCACAGCATGGCACCTCACGAAGATCGGGGGTCTGCTGGCTCAGGTGAGCTGGGGTCTGGCAAGGGGGAACGACAGTGCATCTTCCCTCTGCCAGGCAGAGCAAAGTCCCTGTTGGGAGGGAGCCAAAGGCAACAGGGAGTTTGCAGTGAGGAAAGCACGCGCTTGCAAAGTGTTCATGGGTCAGGACCTGGCAAGTCACAAGTCTGGCTTTAAAAATGAGATGAAAGCAAAGCATAGACTCTGCATGCTCCTTAGATGCCATCTGCAAGCGGCATGCTACAAGAAAGCTTTACAGATGGGGATAAAGAGGAAGAATGCAGCATTTCTTCACTAATCCCCTGACTCCAGCAGCTGGGTCTTGAAGGAAACAGCAAATCCTGCAAAATGTGTGCTGAGAGTTGGCCAGACCACAGTGTCCTTGGAAGCCCGGTCTCTTGCTGCACTGCTGGGCATTGCTTGGCCCATCCTGACTAGGGCTTCTGGCCATGGCCATGGCTGTTGGGTCCCTTCATGCACATGGGGCAGTGGTTGGTGTTGGAGCTTCCTCTTGTGTTTGAGCTGGTGGGAAGGTACTGGGTGGGATTTCCACACTAGGAAAGGCATCGGGCACCACAGGGCCTCTGCCAAGAGCACATGGCGTGACACTTGCATGGGATGGTTTCCACCGTAGTGGGGCTTGGAGTCCTTTGCCAGTGCCGGACCTTGGAAATCCCCGTCTCCCAATGCAGCCGGAGACCATCTTCACTGGAGACCATCTCTGCAGCTGGACAGGGACGCGGTGCTGTCTCGCTATCGAACTCCATCTAGTGGCATGTCTGGGCCTCGGCATGGCCGGACCATCTTCATCCCAGCCACTCCACAGCCTGGACACTTGGAGCAACCAGCTGGCCCTGTCCTTGACCGCAGGAACCGAAACACCAGCAGATTGCTCCCTGCTCCTCTTCCCCATCCCCAGGCTTCTTGCCGTGCACTGGGCAGTTTTGGAAGAGCTTTTTGTAGCAGCGATCTGTTTACAAGCAAGGTAAACAGCTGATGCAGTGGGGTATTTGCAGCGAAGGCTTTGCTTCATCATCCAGTGGGGAGAGCCAGCGAAAGGCAAGTTGGGATTTGGCCGTTTTTGATGGGACAGTCCAGCTGGCAAGTTCTGCGTATTTGTCCCTTCCAGGGGTTACAGATGTGTGCTGGACACTGTGGGAATGGGATTTTATAACAGTAATTAGTTTATTCCTGAGGTAAGCAGTATAAATAGGAGAAAAATTTGTTTCCTGTTCCAATGCAAATAACCAACTGGCAGCCAGTTGGATAAGAGCCATCGAATATCAAAAGCCGAACAGGGGACTGTGTCAGCTCTATATCCCCTTCTGGCTTATTTGCATGCTGGTTGGTAGAGGAATGTTTCTCTTTAGGTTACTAAATTTACTAGCTTACTGTATTTTTTTAGCTTGGGGCTGGTTATTTGAGTGGCCACTGGCCAACTGGCTGCCTACTGTTTATTTGAATGGCTGGTGGCCAGCATTTGTCACTGGTCCTCTGAGCATCCCAAACCCAATCGACGTTATTGACCCAGGAGAATGGGCTTCTTCTCAGCTGGGCTGACCCCATGTCAGCGGCAGAGCTCTGCGTCATGTCCCGACAGGCTTCTCCTCCACCAGCCATGAGCCTCTTGCTGCTTTTGCTCTTAGAACAACCATGTGTTTTCTTTCTGCCTTTCTTGCTAGCTTTTAGTTTTCCCTACAGTGGCATAAGCCATAGCTAGAAAGAACTCCTGCTCCACAGAGCGGCTGTTCTCTGCTGGGTGAGGTGCTTTCTAATAACGCTTTGGCCTGTCTCTACACCAGGGATGTGAGGTCCTCCTCCTGCTCCAAGAAACATTGCATCTGTGTTTTCCCCAGGCTTCCTTCACATCCAGTCCCAGACTTGTATGGGATCCCTACCCTCGGCACACCGTGCTTTGAGCAGAGCAGGACCCTTGACTTTGGGTGCTGTCTCTCTCACCATGATGTCCAGCCGGGACAAAGCTTCACTCCTCTTGTGGAGGAGAAGCAGCTGGTTGTTGTCCCATCGACATCCAACCAAACCAGAGGTTGCTTGTCTGCCTATTGATGTTGGATTAGTAGAATGGTGCTCTACTCCCTCCTCACCAAAACCTGCAGCAAAGAGACTTTCTTTTCCTTCCTGTCTATGCTAGAACCATGTGGCCACTTTTTCTTGGACTTCTTGGCCATCTTGCAAGCCACTGGATTTTCCTCCTCCCACTGGTGCTTTCAGATGAGAGGATGCAGCAAGATTTTGGGGAGCCTTGGCAATGACTGTTTCCTCAGGCCCCTGGCATCTCCCTCCATTTCCCCCTCCACTGCGTCTCTTCAGCTGCTGTCCTACTTTTTTGACAGCTTCCTTTATCAGCTTTGCAAGGACAAGTAACATTTTGTAGTAGGGCAAAATATCAGCCCACCTTCATCTTCCTCCCTCCATAATGAGTCTTGTGTGTTTGGGGTCTCGCTTTTCTTCATCCCTATATCTCGCTGCTAAGTGTGTCCAGCTGGAACTCATTTGATGGTAGCAACTGGATGAACCTCCCTGGCTTTTCATCTCATTCTTGTGGGACGTGGATGTCTATGTGGGACCAGCTCCCTGCTTCTTGCAGATCCTTGGCCCGTGAGGGCAGCACTATAGGTCATGTCCTTCCTGTGGCTAGTGACAAAGACATTTCATGGGAGCTTTCCCCCAGCTTGTGGCCAGGTCCATAAGTTCCTCCTGTTTGCCTGGTGAAACTCCACCCATTGCATCTAGGTCGCTCAGTGTTTCCCACAATGAAAGACTCAGTGTTGAGTGCTTCACAAGTCTGCCAACTCTCATAGCTGAGGCTGGAGTTGTCCCTCAGGTTTGTGTTTGGGGTTTGTTTTGCTAAAGAAAGTGGGAAATTTGGTAAAAATGATCTCTCAAAATAAGGCCAGGAGGAATGCACTGCGTGACCCAGGTTAGGAACAGGCTTGGTGCCTCTGGGTGCGGAAAGTTTGGTGGAGGAACAGTCTGGTGTTGGGAAGCTCTTCTTCATTACCCTCTTGAACATTTCCCATGCCTGGCCAAGGGCCATCTTTTCCATCTGTCTTGCCTTGGAGATGGATACGGTGTGCGAGACATGACCTCAGCCCCTAGTCTGGACAGCGCTTCCTCGGGGACCTGGTGGGAGACAGGGTTGCTGCGGTTCAGTGCGAGTGGTTCTCCGTAGCCCAGAGGGACTGGGGTTGGTGCAGGGCACTGCGCAGACACCAACAGTCCTTATTTACCAGGCTGAACTCCCTGGGATCTTGGGATCCCTTTGACTTGCATGGGGACCTTCATAAAATGTTCTTCACGCACCCGTGGAAGAGCTGTGTGTTCCTAAATGTAACCTCCCTTTTCCTGCCTTGAACATGCACTGCGAGTGGCTGATGCTCCCATGATGGCTGATGGCACTGAAGATGCATGGGATTATCCCTGTGTCCCTGGGGTCCCTGCAGACACAGCAGGGAACTGCTCCGGTGACACCAGCTGCCAAAACCTAAATTCACGAGGGTATTTGGGTGTGTTGTGACATCTAAGCCTCCTTGTGAGTCTGAGCCCACATCTCCACATGCTCTGGAGTGAAATGAAGAGATGCCTTCATGCTAAAATACTTCGGGAGAGGCTGTTTGAGTCAGTCTTAGAGGAGCCTTTCTTTGCAGCAATGGTAAATCCCAGACCTTGCAGGGTTGCAGTGCAAAGAGGGAGGAACTGTGGGCTCAAGCCCCATTCACGGCTCTGGTCAGCAAGGCTGCAGATCCCTGTGAGCACAGCCCATAGCAGAGCACTTTATTATTTCCCTTGTTCTCTTGTTTCTACATACACTTCTGGTGCTGGGTGGCTCCACATGGATTCCTGCTCCAGCATCTCCCAGCAGACGCTGGTGAGTCGGCAGAGCTCTGGCTGCCAAGGAGGGGATGAGGGCAGGGCCCCTCTGCCCGTCCCTTCCCTGCCATCACCATGCAACTCCCATGACAGATGAGTCCCCTGCCCCTGCCCTCCCAGCCCTCTCCTAGGACATGGGCTGGCATTGCTCCCTTTTTCTGAGCTCAGCCTGGCTGGGTGCTGCTGGAGAGTCCTCCAGGGACTGGGAGGAAATTTTGTACCAGCCCATCTGGGATGGGAGGTGGAAACCCAGCCATGAGGAGCCTGCAGGGGCTGAGAGCATCTCTGCCATTGCAGGCTGAGCTGCAGGTGCCTGGAGAGCCCCAGGCCCACCTTGACCTTCCCAGGACCCCAGGTCTCCATGCCAGGACAGAAGGAGGATGGCTGGGGCATGCTTACACCTCAGAAGAGGCCTTCTCTCAGGGGATGGTCATGGTCCCTGGGCCAACGCAGGGCTGTCTCTGGTGGGGATGGGCTATGGGTTCCTTTGGCCCCAGCACCAGAGGTGGTCTGGGCTCAGCATGGGCTAGCGGCTCCTCTTTGTGTCCAGCTGCTGCCACTGGTGTGAGCTCAATGAAACGCCTCCTCGCTGTCCTCCCATTGAGGAGAGCCCCCCGCTGAGCTGCCCGGTGAATGAGGAGCTGCCATCACCAGCCCAGCGGCTGCAGGAGACGAGATTTCATCTCCTCGCCCTTAATTCCTCCAGCCGCTCTGCCAAATCCAGCCTCCATCCCGCCTGCTGCTGGCTGGCTCTCCGGCGCATTCACAGCCCACCATACAAACCCGCTTGGGATTGTTTTGATTTTAAAATCCTATTAGTCTTAAATTAATTGCCTTTTCTTGCCGAGCAGCGGGTTGGAACTGGCGGGCCTTGCTTGTAATTATTAACTGGGGAAAGGCTTGTGCGGAGAAAAGCTACTTCTCTCCTGCTGGGTTGCGCTCTATAGGCGCAGCCCTTCTGTCCTGCTTTCTTCTTTGGCTTTTATTAACCAGCTCATCCCCTTTTGCTGATCACCCTTTTATCTGGGAAGGGATGAGGAAGCTTTGAACCTTGGAATTAAATTCTCCTCAGAGCCATGACGAAGGGGCAAGTTTTGGTTCATTTCACTCTCAGGGAAAGTGGGAAAAGCCCTAATGGGAACTGAAATACATTGGTAGGGATGTCAAGGGGTTAATGCAGAGGGGAAGGACGGCAGCACCTGGGCAGATGATCCGTGTTCATGCCGGCTGTGCTGAGACTCCGTGTAATGCCAGGACCCGGCATCCCTGCTTGCTTCATGTGGGAGAGCTTTCCCCAGCGCCGGGATCCTCTCCCTTATTCTGGCATAAGGACCCTCAGATCAGGCACAAGCCAGGAGGAGCCTCGGGTTGTTACTGCAAACAGCTTGGGCACAATGGCAAGCGACACTATTTTTTAAATTTTTTAAGATGAAATTAGATTTTTGGAAATTTCTGACACCAAGACCTGGCGTTGGTGTACCCGTGGGATCGAGATAGAGGCTTTGCAGGCCTGGGTCAGGGCCACGTGAAGTTGTGGGTCTCCAGACCTGCTGTGCTGTGCTGGTGGGATGGTGGCCGGCCCCAGGGAAGGGGTCAGGATGACTGGGGCACCTCTGCCATGTCCCTGCTTGTGGGCTCACCTCTGTGAGGGGCAGGGGCTGGTCCCAAAGCACCCATGGGTGCCAGGGACTGTGCTGGCTTCAGGAGGGTGCTGGGTACAGAACAGCCTGTGCCAGGAGAGGACACCTCCTGCCTGGGGCAGGAGCGGTGCTGGTCACATTAACAAATTGCTTTGGCTTTTTTCCCTTTCGGGTGGAGCTGAGGGCTGGCCATGCCAGCTCCCGTCTGGGCGGCGCTGCCTGCATGGGACCGGCTTGCGCCAGTCTCCCTCTGCCCAGGAAGGCTGGTGGTGGCCGGCGCTGCTCCTGCTGTGGATGCGGCTCTGTGGGTCCTCTTGTGCCGGAGCCATCCCAGGTCACTCCTGCCCCTGGGCCAGGAGAAAGCAGCCTCTGATGGGATTTTGCCATTTCCCCAAGGACACTGGGGGTATCTTAGGGAACATCCTCATACTTTAAGCCCGAGTGACCAGCTGGAGCAGCATCGGTCAGCAGGGACCACAGCAGCCCCAATTGCCCTCCATCCCCATCCCCAGACAGAGAGTGCGGCAGGGGGAGAGCGGTCCGGCGAGCAGGGCAGCAGTGGTCTGGACTTTTCCAGGATTTTTTGATTCCTGGCGACAAATCTCTCTTCAAGTCTGTGCATGACTGAAATTCATCTTGGCTCGTGGGAGCTCAGCAAGCCCAGCCAGGGAGGAAGGGAGGGGAGGCTCGGCAGCGGGCAGCAGCTCAGCTCACCCAGCCTGCCTGCCGGATTAGGCAGAAACAGCTCTCGCGACGACGGCTCATGGGCAGGGTGAAACAGGAACTCCAGCTTCACAGACAAAGTTATTTTGGTAGCTGTGCGCAAACCCCCCATTGGAAAATGTGACACGCTTCTTATCCCCTTGAATTTGCTCACAAAACACTAATTAAGGCATGTAATGAAGACAGCAGCATCCATTAATAAAGAATCATTATGGGGACGGATTAGCGAGCTTATCGGAAACAGGTGGAAGTGAGCTGGGAGTCTGCTCCGGTCGGCATGTGCGAGCTGAGGCTTTCCCAGCCCTCCAGGACAGCATGCCGGGAGCCTCCGAGGGATGCACCCCGCAGCCCCCTGCCACGGGATGGGCGAGGGCAGGCTGGGGGATGTGCATTCAGGGAGCTCCCCTGCCCCGTGGTTCATTTTGGAACTGAGCTCCGCACCCCTCCCCAAGCTGCTCCTCCGCCTGGGATGCTGCCAGCGGCGGTGGGTCCTTCCCTCCCTGTGGGAAGCCACATCCATCTGATGCAGCAGATAGGAGCTGGTGGGGACGGCGAGACCCATCCAGCCCCTCAGGAAGGAGGGAGGTGGGGAATGGCTGGAGCACAGGAAATATTCACTCCTCGGAGGAATAAGAACTTCTCAGGCCAGGGGAGTGTGGTGTCTGTCGTGCCCTTGTTAGCCCCTGACACCTGCCTGCCTTCTGCCCTGCTATTAATACAGAGCTGACTCATGGTCTCTGCAGCCCCTCTGGGCAGGATTTAGGCTGCAAAGACGCTCAGCCTGGTTGTTTGAAGGTGTGTTTCATCTATGTCTGAGCAGCTTGGCTAAGGCAAGTGATGAAGAGAGGAAGCTGGGCTCTCTCTGGCCTTTCACCTCCCTTCAGGAGATATTCCAGTGTCATCCTGCGCTGCTGCTCGTGTGGGTAGGGGCCGCCTGCCCTCCTGTGAATTGAGGACGTGGCAGCCCTGCATCCAGCCACAGACCCCGGTGGGACACCCTCCCACCCGCTCTGCCACCAGCTCCCATCGTCTTCACACAGGGAACCCATCAGCCACCTCCAGTCCTTTGCCAACCGGGGGCACCCATGCTCACTCTGTCTCCTTTGAGCTCCGGGGTCCCAGTTCATCCACACAACTCTCCCCCTACCCCCAGTTATCTGCCCAGGTTCACCCAACCCACCATCCCAGTAGCTGACATCCTTCCACATCCTCTTTCCTTACCAATTGGCATCCATTTCCCACAGGGTTCAAACCCACCTGGGGTGGTCCTGGCTGCGTGGTCCGATCTCCTGCCCCATGGATGGCTACACCTGGTCAAGTAAGCCTTCGGGAAAAGGGCGAGGAGTCCTCACTTACAGACAGGCTGGGGAAAGCCGTGCTTTTCCTGTCTCCTCTATGGGCAGGCAAAAAGTGCCTCTGCTCTCACAAGCATCCTCCCCACACTGCTGCTTGCAGTATCCTTCAGCCTGGACTGGTGGAGCTTCTTAAGCATTGCCCGGGCCGCAGGGGACGCGGGGAGGGCTGGGGCTGTGGTCCCTTGTGGGTGTCTTGGGAGGGAAGCGAAGCAGCAGGTGGTTTTTCTCGCTCAGGGCATGATGCCCCGTGAAGAGCAGAGGAAGGTGTGAGCCAGCAGTTTGGCCTCATGGAAACGGAAACCGGAGAGGGGAGATTTATCCACGGGCATTATGTGTGGTCTCTACAGAAAGCTGGTAATGCAGAGAGGTCATGCGTTTAGCAGGAGGGATGTTTGGCTGATGGCTGGAGAATATTTTATGTATTCTGTTTTTTTGTATACCTGTTACCACGGCAGAAGAACTCGGTCTGGGCAGCCCTCCTGCAGCCCTGGTGCTGGATCCCAGAAGAGCATCACTTACTCCCAAGCAGGCCACCCGTTGTCCTGAGACGGGGAATGTCCTGGCTTCATCTGGAGCACCAGGGACATAGTGTTTGAATGGAGGGACAGTCCCTACAGGCATGTAGAGGGACAGGACTGTGCATCCCATGGCGGGGCCAGACCCTGCCTGGTTTTCCAGGGTGAGAGGATGCTTCATCATCAGTGCTGAGCCCCCTGCTCTGGTGTCCGGGCTGCAACTGGGTGGAGGACACCTGGGCAGGTAACTTGGTCCTCAAGTGTCAGAAAAGCCAGGAGCTTCACATGTTTTCACTTGTCACCTTTTGGTCTCAGGTTGGTCCCTAAAAGTCTAACCCTAACCTTCCAGCTCATCTGTGTTTTGGTAACATTGCCAGGTATTGGAGAAGGGTGAACTGTGACAGGTCTCATGTACGTGTTGCTGTCAGGGTAATGCAACTTGTGGGCAGCCTGGAGACCCCTGCACCACAGAAAGAGCTAAGGGAACCCAAAGGCAAGGGGATGGCAACAGCGCCGGTGGGGTCTTTTGTGCCAGGTGCTCCTCTCTTTTTTCGGGAAGGGCTCTCCTCCAGTGAGCAATGCCCAACATCCACCCTATAAGGACCTGCTGAAGCTCACCAGGCCTTGGAGGGCTGGGGCAGGAGCGCAAAGGGTGAAGATATTCTTTGGATTGCATTTACTTCCATGTTTCCGAAAGAAAAGCAAAATCTTCCTTTGTTTTGGTGGATGTTTACCCCTGCCGGGAAAGCCGTGGCTGGTTGGCAGAACGTTCCCGGGAACCGATTTCACGGAAGATCTCATAGCAGTGGCTATCTCCCAGCTCGGCCTCTCTGGCTACGCGTTCCCACCGGCCGTGCCGTGGCTGGGATGTTCAAAGGAGCCTCTACTCCCACTGCATTCCTGTGCCTGCACTCATCTGTGAATCTGCTCCGGCAGACCAGCACAGGGCTGGTCAGGAGGCGCCAGCAGGAAAGGAGGAAATGCCTGCAGTTTTCTTACTCCAGACCATCTGCACATCTTCAGTCCAATGCTCTCTGAAAAGTTTTCCCTGGATGAGAGTGGTTGTCTCCGCTCAGCCTGGCTCATGGCATCCTCCCTTGCTCCTTTCTGTGGGAACTGGGCTTTGCAGCAGGAACTGATCCCGCCGCCAGTGATAGCCAGAAATACCAGAAATAGCCACCAGTATGGCTACTTCCAAAGTATTTCCAAGACCTTTGGTTTCTTGGAGCTGGAGGGAGCTGCAGAGCCTGTTGCTGGAGTGTAGAGCTTGGCCACCATCCCTGTTGCCCTGGGTGCTTGGAGCCAGCAGTAAATCTCCATGCACTTCTCCATGCACCTTGGCAGAGATGTCTGACAGAGACATGGACTCTTGGTGGGGCTCCTGCCTGACCTTCATACTCCCAGTTTCTGAGCTCCTCCTTGCAAAATCTGCAAGGATGAACTTTCCTGGGCAGGGAAGACAAGGGGAGGGTCAGGAGAAGAGCAGCAGCCCCTGTGATTTACTGACTTGCTTTCGTCTCTCCTGGTGGATTTTCCTATCTCCCTTTGGCTTGTTGTTTCTCTCCTCTCCTGTCTGCTCGTGGTTTGTGGTTTTCCCCCAGTGTAACCTGAGTAGATTATGTGTTTATCTGCGATTATGCGACACGTTTTGGCTGCCTCCTTGGTTTCTGAGGTTATTTGCGGAGCCTTAGCCCTGGCCAGCCCCAGGCTCTTCGGGGTCCCCCGTGCACAACATCCTGGCATGGCACAAAAGGGTTCCGGAGCCTCGTGTCACCCTGTGCCGAGCATCGTGGGAAGTCAGAAGTGTCCTGCGGTTGCCCAGGCCAGTGGGGAAGAGCCCAGATTCCCCATGCATTGCAAGGCATCCCTCATTGCACCACGCAGGCTCTTCCTCCTTGCAAAACCTCCTTCTCCAGCAGGCTCTGCCCTTTTCTGCTCAGCCTGTCTCCTCTGAAAGACCCTTCCTGCTCAGCCCCAAAATGGACTATTGTCCTCCTCCCACCCTCCAGCCCTTGATCTTCCTGCCAGAGAGGCTGGCCAGCCCACCCCGGTGGGCAGCTGCCTGACAGCTCTCAGCTGTGGGCTGCCCGGCTGTCGGTCCCTGCCACTGGCTCGCTGCTGCCTGCACCCTGCTCACACCGCTGGCAGCCCAGGAGCCTGCCTTCACCCGCCCCGGCCCTGCAGGCAGGAGCTGGGGGCTGTTTGCTGCTGCTCCGACCCCGAGGTGCCGGCATCTGGGCAGGGAGTGGTGGGAGCACTCGGAGAGCGGTGGCATGGGCTTTCCCTCTGGGCTTCTTTGTACCTTGTAGGGCTTCTCCTGGCTGTGCATGTCTCTGACTCCCAGGTCCCGTTGCCCTTGAGGAGCCCTTTTGTCTCCCAGTAGAGGAGGAGAGCATAGAGAAGGCTGTGCTGTCCGTCTCAAGCTGTTTTTTTCCTTTAGACACCAGAGGACCTGCAGCCCAGCAGTTTCTTGGACTCCCTGCACAACCTCAGCTCCTCAGAGGTGAAGCCAAGCTGAGACCTGGCAAAACGCACATTGTCCAGGTCTCCTGCTGAGAAGGTCACCATGAGCTGAAAGATCAGCCAGCAAGCTCCTGCCGTTCTGCTCCTGCTCTCCTGCTAGACGTTTCCCCCAGCATCTCACCCTCCAGTATCCCTTGCTGCAATTTATGCCCCATGTTGTACCCCTGGGGGAGGATTTATTTTCTTTGCAGCAGCCTTTTAGGGGCTTGTCGACTTCCCGCTTGGCGAGAAGTTTCATCCCATGGTTTGTGCTGGCGGAGGGCAGGCTGGCCCCATTGCTCTCTGAAACCATCCCATCCCTGCTCTCCAAAGGCGTAGCTGAACAATGCACTGACCAACACTATGCCTGTCCAAAATCGCAGGCCTTTTTTCTTTGGAAACATCTAGTTTTTTCTGTTTAGGAGGAAAAAATGAAGATACCCTGGCTTGTTGTGACCTAAATGAGAGGAGGGGATGCAACCTCAGCAAATTTGAGGGTGACACCAAATTGAGGGAAGGGGATGATACGTTGGAGGCCAGAGCTGCTGTTCAGAGGAACCTCAACATTCTCAAAAAGCTGGCAGGGAATTCATGAGGGTCGGGGCAAACGCAGATCCTGGCACCTGGGATGGATTATCCTCATGTAACAGGATGCTGACAGGAAGGACAAATCGGGATCCTGTGCCCAGTTTTGGGCTCATCTAAAAAATAAAGGTGTCTGCAAGCTGGAGTGGGTCTGGCTGAGGGCCACAGAGGTGTTCGGGGGCTGGAGGATGTGATGTCTGAGCAGAGATGGAAGGAACGAGGTTTGCTGGGCGTGGAGAAGAGGAGCCTGATGGGAATCTAGCTGCCCATGCCACTACCTAAAGGTGACTGTACAGAAGAAAAAGCCGACTCAGGTGCACAGAGAAAGGACAGTGGCAATGGGAACTTGTTGCACCCTGCAAAATTCTGATGGGACATAAGGAAAAATTTCTTCATCCTGAAAGTGGTCAAGCACTGGAACAGGGGCCCTGAGAGGCTGTGGCCAAAAACCCCCTCCATCCTTGGGGATTTTCAGCACTCAACTAGACAAGGCCCTGAGCAATCAGATCTAAATTAAAATTTAGCCCTGTGTTGAGGCAGGGGGTTGGATGAGAGACCTCCAGAGGGCCCATCTGACCTACATTTTTGTTCAATCCTATAATTCATCACGTAAAATGATTTGCAAATTGCTTCTTCAAGGTATCTTCACTTGTACACATTCTGCCTTGCAAATCACAAGCCATGCGGCTAGAGGCGTAACCTGCAGTTTTGCCCAGAACATCTGTAATTACTCAGTGCAATTCCAAGGTGTGCATTAAATGAAAGATAGCAGGAGAGGGAAAATGGGCTGGAGCTAAGGTATTAGACAGGAGTGCCCTACAGCTTAGTTCAGTTCTTGAGTTTGTCATTTGTTCCCTGAGGGATTCTGGACAAGTTTCTAGGTAATAATACTTTTTACCCTATGCTGACTGTAAGTGCATTTCCAGCACCTAGCAAATTGAGGCCTGGATATTTTTTTTTGCACAGTGGGGATTGGCAAGCATACTGTGGGAGCATCAGGACACACAAATCTTCCTAGTCTCTCCAATCCAGAGAGAAGGTTGTACCTATGCAGAGCTCTGCTTTGCATGGGTGAGATTCCCCAGCAGCTGTGAAGATGTAGAGGGGGACAGGGAACGAAACTACGCCTTGCCTTTGTATAAGATGGAGATCCTGTAGATCGTATAACCTTCCTGTGACAAACATAGCAATAATGAATCTGGCCTGTTTCACTGCCTTTCAGCTTAAAGCATATCTGGACATTTTTGCCCCAGACTGTTCAAGTCATGGTTGGTTTTTCAGGTGCATCAGCCATACCTCCACCCCTGCAAATGTTGGTTTGTCATATGGGAAAGCCTGTCAGACTGCCTCTCCTGCACTTCAGCGTTTCTACTATTTGCCTTCAATCTCCAGTCAAACCCACCACTACACTGGCCAAGGTGCTGGGAGGAGGAGGGTGAGATGCCACTGCTCTCTCCTGGGTGGCAGGACAGATGTTGGACTGTGCATCTCGGCCTTGGAGGAAATATGGAGACAAACTTTCAGAAGGACGAGAGTGAAATCCCTTGAAATCTGCCATGTCTTCTCCATTTCCTCCAAGGTCTGCTTGCTTTTGGCTCTCACGCAGCTATGCTAAGAGGAAAGGAAGGACTGGGTGGGGGGGGGTCTTCTCCATCCTTAAGTGCAAATGACCCATGTGTCATTCACCATTACAGCATCTGTACGATAAGACTTGCAGATGCTCCCAAATCCTATTAGAGCCACCCACCTTCCAGCACTGCCCCCTCCCCGGGGATGCAGGGATGAGGGCGCAGGGTGCAGGACCACACAGCTCAGCCCAAGCAGAGATGAAAGATTTTCATAACAAACAGCTCTGGGCTGGGAAAAAGAAAGGGATGTTTTCAGCCTGTGAAAGGGATGATTAATTGCACAGCTCTGTCTACCTGCTCCTTGCTCTCCTCTTATTAAAAATATCCTTGGTGCTTCCATGTAACCAGCTCACAGGATGGGTGCAAGCAGCACTGGGGGTGAAATCTCTGGGCAAAGACTGGGCTGCTTCTCCTGAGCCCTTTGGAGTGGCTTCTCCTGCCCCTGCCGAGATCCTGGCCTCTCAGAGCTGATCTGGGAATGGAGATGGACACAGAGGAGGTCTGTGGCCATTCCCAGACAGTGGGATGTCTCCTGTCCTTGACCAAATTAGAGCAGGGATTGGGATGTGAGCAGAGCAAGGCCGCTCACTTGCATGGGCTGAGCACCCCGTATCCATCCCAGGTTGTGGTGCATTTGTTATTAAATGCTGCCAGGCAAGGAACATGGGAAACAGGGAGGAGGAGGCAGTGTAAGGCTGGTTTGATACCACCTTTCCTTTGGTAAAGTTGTTGCATAAATCCCCTGGGGGCAGCACGTCGGTCAGGGTAGGGGTGTTTGTGATTTAGAGGGTGTCTCCTCAGGCTTGTCTTTGAGTGGATGGGTCTGGAGCAGCCCAGATCTGCATGCAAACCCATCCAGACAGCCTCGTTCACAACCCACCTCCTCACCAGCTGTCTCTGTAGGGATCGCTAACACACCTATCTCAACGCCTCTGTAACATACCCTGAAATCACGAGCCACTAGAAAGACAGAAGTCTTGTGTGTTGTTGCAGTGTGGGGGTCTGGCTGGTTTGAAATCCATCTCTATTTGCTCAGGACAGTCCCTTCTGGGGGGTAAGAGATGGGAACTTAGCCATCCCGCATTGCAGGCAGCAGGCAGACATATGCATGGAGACGTGGCAGGTACTGATATGCCCCTGGCCTGCCTCCCTCCCTCGTGCTGTGCACATGTACGCAAGAGAAATTCCTCCCCAAAGTGCCTGGTGACTGGAAGGATCAATCTGGAGAGATTTATCCTGCTGGAAGCTGATTTGACTTAAAAATGTGGTGTGTTAACAGAGTCATTTCCAGAGCATCTTATGTGAATGCATTAAAATGAGAGGGAGAAGAGCTGGGTGAGCAGGAAAGACCTGGCAGCAGTTGGTGCCTGCAGCTCTACAGGGGTGGGGAACCACCACAGAAGTGGAAAAGGATGGAGGAGGTTTTGGGGCCAGCAGCAGCACCTTCCCAGCCCCCACGGGGCTGCCTTAGCTGCTGTGCTGGCCCAGCTGAGCCATGCCACTGGAGCTCGAGGGGCTACTCCGGTCTCCAAAGTTGTGTCCAAGCGACCTGTAGTGACGTTCAGTGTTACAAACACCAGCCGTCAGGTCCTCAGAGTTGCAGAGACCAGAGCCTCTGGGTTGTCCCTTTGGGATTCCTATTTTCAAGATCTGTCTTCTCAAAAAGTTGAGAAATATGGGATTTTTTTTTTCATGAAAACTGTGATTCCAGGCTGTTGCAGGGCTCCAGAGGCTGAGTTTTTAAGAGTTCCTACAGTACTTCAGGTGTAAGAGGCACCCAGGATAGATTGCCCCGCGTTAAACTCAGCCCTGTGGTCGCTGTCAAACCTGTCTGGGGCTGTAAAAAGCAATCACACTGTACTGAAATCGTCTTAACTTGTTCCCAGTGAAAGGTGCTGGGCTAATTCAATTAAAGGCCTAGTGCAGATGGATTTAGGAGCTGGGGTGGAGGATGAAAGAAAGCAGAGAAAGAGGGAGAGATGCCTGCGGAGGCGGGGAGCGGTGCTCCCTGGGCTCTAAGTCCATCACCTAATTGCCCTCTGCTTTGAATCAAAGGGACAAAGGCTGCCCCTTGCCTCCTGCCCCCAGCACAGCCTTTTGCAGGGGAAAGATTCGGGGGTGCCCCCTCTGTGAGCGCAAGGAGAGAGCTGCTTAACTCCCCTTTGGTCTGAAAGGATTTCCCCTAATCCTGACCTCTCCCCGCGCTGCTCAGACGCCGCTGCTGAGAGCAGGGCGTTAGTGCCGGCTTTAATCCCACCCCACCGCTCTCCCCTCCGCGGGGGCACTCGCCCCTTTTCAGCCTCTGTGTTTGGGATTGAAAGGCTTGCAAAAGCCTTTGGAGTTCAGTTCAAGAGCCACATTCCTCAGGACACAGCCTGCTCCCCGGGAGCCGGATTGCAGCGGCGAGGATCGAGCTCTCCTAGAAACCCCGCTCGGATGCCGCGTCTCTGTCCATCTTCCCCTGACTGAGGGTCTAGAGTGGCACCAGGATTTGGGCTTGCTGGTAGTGGAGCTGGATTCCCTCTTTTCTGCTCGGGATGCTCTGGATGAGCTGTTTCCAGCTCCTTCTGTGGGGTTTTGTCCCAGGAGCAGCAGACAGAGCCCTCACAGGATGGTGTGATCCGGCTAAGGATGCTCTGCCATCAGATTTATAAGGCTCACGCTGCTGAGGCCGCTATTGCCAGACACAGCTTCTCCCACACAGAAGTGTGTTCTCCCCTGCAAAGCCTGGCAAGGAACGTGCTTCGCTGAGCAGGAAGCACAGATCAAAGCGACGCTCGCTCCACGGACTTTTCTGTTATTTTTCACCTGGTTAATTGCTGGCTGTTAATGTGCGAAGCCCTGGGCAGTATTTGCCATGAGAGGACAGGCTGGTTACCTTGATGTGCTGTCAGGCAGCTACTAAGGCTAATCCATGGATACCCAGAGACATCCCTAGGGATGCATGTCACCACATATGTGATGGCTGCGAAGGCTGGAGAAGTACAGCATCAGGGCTGCAGGATGGTGGGAAATGGGGTAAAGAGGACATTTCCTCCATGGTTCGCTGGCACCTCTTTCTGACTGCAGTCTCTCAGGCTGGAAAGGGGAGAGGCAAATCCATGGGCAAGCAGAGAGCTCTACAAAATGATGAAGGGTCAGCTATGAGCTGGGCAGGGAATGAAGTCAGTGGACCTGCAAATGAAACAGCACTGGGGTCCTAATTGAAGTGACTGGTGGCAGAAAGGACACACAGCACCTTCCTAGATCGGGATCAGCAGTGCTGTGCTACCCACTGTACCGGTGCTAGCGACTGCAATGGGGAGCAGGATCGAGCTCATCCCATAAACCGCCGCCGCTCAGCTCCATCCTCCTGCCTTTGGGTTGCTGTTCTGGTCAGGCCCAAGTTTAGACACACGTGCTGCGTGAAGCATTTTTCATGTGGATGCAACCATGCCGTTCAACTAGCAGAACTGCATCTGCGGATCTCCTGCGGGCACAGCTGGGTGACAGAGCACACCTCTGCTCAGCTCGGCTGCCGTAACACGGATGGCTGTGGAACAGGGAGGTACTCAGAGGCTTGAAAGCTGCCTGATCGGCAGGAGGAGAGCCTGTGGACAGGGTACACATGCCAGCCTGTGTGGCCCCTAAGTCCTGCAGTGATGCCTTAAGGCTCATGCTCTTTCCAGAACGCCAACACGGGTGGTGATGAGGAGAAAACACTGTGGTCTGCACTGCAGTGCCAGACTGCAGCATCTTCTGCAAGGTGTGTGGAGAGAAATTCACTGGCTGGATTCACATGGCCTGAGCTGTTTGCTCACTGCAGTTCACTTTGCCCTGAGCAAGGGACAATATCCCACCATCAGCCCAGCCCTGGGGACCTCATGACATCCAAAAAGAGGCATCAGACCTACTAGGAGAGGCGCAGGCTACAACGTGAGGATTCCTCCTCATCTGAGACACTCCTCCAGGGACAGGGACGGCACGGGGACATTTCAGGAGTGCTGCAAGCTCTCAGTGATGCTGGGGACCTGAGTCAACCCTAAATGAATCTCCACAGGCAGTGTCAGGTTGTGGTTGGATTTAAGTTAGGGAGTCACATTCGGCACGTCCGGTGGCCAAGGGGCTCTTTGTCTCTTCTCGTCTGGGCCGTTGGAGGCTGCAAGATCAGGTTTCCGAGGTGCTCTGGGCCGTTCAATAAGGGTGACCCATGTGTGAAGCTGCAGGGTAGTTTTTCTGCTGCCAGCCGTGCTTCACCCAAAGACATTAGATCGGGCTCTGAAGAGATGGGGGCATTTTGGACTTGGGCCATACCAGCACATTCAGCTGCAGATGGTTACAGGAACAGATAACTGGTCCTGCAGAAATTCCAGGAAGTCTGATCACCCTGGAACATAGATCCTATTCACATCGTCTGTAACCTGAGAGCAGCTCTTCGGAGCTGGGATTAGCAAAAGTATTTGGCTTCACCTGCCCTACTCCCAGGGAGCTGGTGGGCCAGTGCTAAACCCTTGCCGGTGGGGAAGAAGAGGAAGGGCTTTCTGTAGGCTGACACTGGTCCTGGCATGGGAGAAACTCACTTCTGCTCTGGTAGTAGCCATGGAGAGGTGTGAGCAGGGGCTTTACCTGGATAACTCCCTGCCTGGATCAGGGAGAGGTATGAAATCTATATATGATGGGTCATATACACACACCTTGCACACCCAGACTTGTCTGCAGGGTGAGGCAGATGCATGGGTGCGCTCTTGTCTTACCACCCTGAAACATCACTGCCAGCAGAGACGTATAAAGCAGGGGGCTGCATGGTGGGATGGGGCAAGAAGAGCATATGAGTATAAAGCTCACGCTGCCTCTGCAGCCACTGGCAGGGGAAATGCTGAAATCTGCACCTGGAAAATACCCTTCTTCTTTGCTGGGGTTTATCGTGCTCCCCAAGAGTAGGCAGGGACCTGGGTTGCCTGCGCCAGTCTCTGCCCCGGGGGATGGCACCTGGTCCCAGAGCAGATCCGAGGAGGAGCTGGGGCTCCCTCCGCAAGGAAGTGGGTATTAGGCGTCCCAGAAGTGATGCACAATTCCTGCAGGCTGGGCAGGGAGATGCCCTGCACCCACCACTGGAAGAGGTGGGCACAGCTGTGTGGGAAACCCCTGCCTGTCTCTGGAGTTTGCAGCACTGCTTCCCAGGAAAAAGAGCTCAGAAGTTTCCTGGTGCTGAGGATTCAAGCTGGAAAGCTGCAAAATGAACTGATAAAATGGACAGAAACAGCCACTGGGGCATACCGCAAGGGTTGGAGCCAAGTCAGATGTTTTGTAGGCCCTGCTGTCTAAATTTCTGTCCCAGAAGACTGGAAGCTGGTAAATATGATACCCGCCTTTGAAAGAATGACCTGGAAAACTAAAGGTCAGTGAATTTGACTTCTGCACTGAGCAAATTACCAATATTATAATAAAAGATTGAATGAATAGACATGTGCATGTTAGCTTGTGAGAAGGTTAAGATGAGTTCTTGCTGAGGAGGTGGTGCCTCTCCAATGCAGCTAGCTGAAGGAAGAAATGTGTGTGTAAATCAGGGAAAGTCTCTTGAAAAAGTGTCCTTGATTTTCCAAAAGCTCCTGACAAGCTCCATCACTAAAAGCTCTTATTTTGTCACAGCCTGAGCAAAAATGTCATTTCATGAGTTAGGAACGGGTGGAGAAGCAGACTTTGCTAAGGGGAGATGCTAGTAGATTTAAATCTAGCTAAAGGAAGTATTTTTCTATGGTGTGTTGCTCAACAGTGGCACTCACTGACATGCAGTGTTTGTGAAGGCCAAGTGCATTAAAGGCTCCAAAAAGCAAGCAGATAAAGCCACGGGGGACAGATTCATCCAACATCCACTGCCTGTCAGTGGCTGGGAGGTATCTGAACCACAGCTGGGACACATATTTCAATTTCTGTGGTTTGTGCTGACCCATATCATGTCTTACTGGCTGTGAAGGGGTGGGATGGGGTAAGTGAGCTTGTTTTTTATTTGTGTCCCCTCACCCCAGTAGTTGCTGTATTCTGATGCTCCTTGGGCTTTTCTTGGCATCTCTTTCTCAAAGACCCGTGTTGCTCATGTCTGAGCCCATAGCTGGATGCAGAGGCGTCCCTGTGCTGCTTGAGCGGTCCTGCACGCTGACGGGGCCGGGCAGGCTGTGGGTCAGGGCAGGCTGTGGGTCAGGGCAGGCAGACGATGGGAGCAGGCTGCTGTGGTCCTCACGGAGCCCCTGGAAGAGCTCCAACGTGGCAACGCAGTGGCTCAGCGCCTGCAGGGCTGGGGGTCCCGTGGGGGCGGGGAAGGATGCCCCGGAGGATGGATGCCCCTCGAGCACCAGCAGTGCTGCTGCCCTAGCAATTTCTTCCCTAGCAAACCCTGATGGACAGCACTGGCCCCCACGAAACCCGAGGCCACACCAGGTTGATAACAGTATCGGGGAGATGGCCGCAGGGTCAGAATACCAGACCCAGCCCCTGCCATACCAGGAGGGCTTCCAGACACCTAAAACCAGCCGTCAGAGACACGCTTGGCTGAAAAGCAGGCGCTGGAGAAGACATGCAAGCAGGCCGGGCCGGGGGGGCACGTAGCTGGGGAGGGCCGAGCCTCTGGATCAGTTGCCAGACAAAGGTGGGCAGGTTTGAGTGCTTCACCCTGCTCTGCTCCAGCAGACAAGCTTGTAGAGCAGTTGGCCTGGGGGCAGCAGCTGTGTTAATCCTGGCCCTCCTCTTTATCCAAGGCTCTGTCCGAAAAAACGAGTGTGTGCCTTGCACACCCTCCTGAGCTTTCTGTTCCCCTGAGCTGTGCAAGGCAGAGACCGTGGCACAGAGGGACAGGTCTGATCTTCTGGTCTCCCCTTCTGCCAAGACCTTGCTGAAGAAGCATGTGTCCAGCCCAGATCCATGGCCAAACATGGAACAGGGCTTTGAAAGCGAGATGGCCAGCCTTGAGTCCAGAGAAGCAGTGAGCAACCAGGTCCCCAAGTCACTTGTTCCCATATTTCATTGCTTCCCCTGCTGCAAAGCCTGTGTGTCTGCTGCATTTCACCGTCTGGTCTCTGCAGAACTGAAACTTGTCTGCTCTCAAAAGCATCCTTGCAGGTGTGCAGGTTGAGCTGCACCTTGAGCATCTCTCCAACCACCCAAAGCCGCAGCTGCCTTTTGCTCAGAAGCAGCTTTTCAAGAACTTGAATCATGCCTGTGCCCCTCTCCTGCATTTCCTCCATGTTGTCAACAACTGCTTTGAAGTGCAGACAAGAGAGCCATGCTCATATCGCAGCGATGGACTTGCTCCTGCCATGCACGGAGATAGGCTGCTTCCTCTCTATTCACTGCCCCTTTGCTAAAGCCCGTAAGACTGTTTGCCAGCTAAGCCCCCTTTTGTCCTGGGAGCTTATGCTCAGCTCATGTTGTTTCCACAATTGCCTAAGGCCCTTTCAGTGCTGCTGTTTTCTGAGGGAAAAGACCCTGTCTTGTAAGCGTGACCCCCAGTCGTCCTTCCTAGAGGCATTTTGCCACGTTCAATGCGCAGACCCTGCAAGCCCAGGTTTCTGTCGAGTCTGGAGCAGTGGGGAACGTACCTGGTGGTGTCATGGCTTATAACTCCACTAGGTTTCATCCCTCGCCTTTAGATACTGCACAAGAGCCTTCATATAACACACCCTTAGCATCTGGTATGGCAGCCTCAGGAGGGATGGATTTGGGTTTGAATGAGCAGGTCAATAACACTGTGCAATAAATGGGTACAATAAATGGGATGTATTATAGCCCTGCAGAAAATCCACTGTTGGTGCATACGGTGTTGATTGTTTAGTCTCAGAAAGGATGGAGGAAAACTAGAAAAGACCCAGAGGAAGATGCTGAGTATGATCAGAGAAGTGGACTAGCAGCATGAGGCCATGCCAGTCCAAGTCTGGGCCAGCCTGGGGAGGCTGGCACTTTGGAGAACTGAATATTTTGTTCCTTCAGACCTCTACGTCTCCCCATCACCCCCAAACTGGTCACTAGGATGGAGTTACCGACAAGCACTCCCCCGGCTCTGAGCCCCTGGTCCATTTCACGTGAGCAATTTGCACAAATAATTAATTATGTTAGCTGGTCCCAGACGTGGAGACCCAGACCTGGGGTGTACCCTGTAAGCAACCATCTTGTAAGCAGGTTGATACTGAGCTGAGGACTGAATTTATGGCTCATCGAGCTCTGAGTTTCAGAGCTTCTGCCTGTCCGTCTGCACTTGGGGCAGTTTCCTCTGCCTCTGGGCAGCCTGTTCCCCATGGGAGCTGCCTGTGCCAAGCAGAAAGCAAGGGCTTTATACATCACCTGCTCCACCCAGGTGTGGGAGACACCAGTTTGTTGGTCTTGATGTTCTCAGCTTTGACTCCGGCTCAGCCAGTCTAGAGCGAAGACAAATCCCTGTGACCACTGGAAAGCAAGATCTTTGGTTTTAGGAGGACATATTGCATCAAAGCGTGGGAGCGACAGCTAGGGGGAAGCTGAAATGCCTCTGTCCCACAGGGTTATCAATCTGTATTGACCCTAAACAGGAAAGATTCTGTTTGCACCAAGTCTTGGCTATTTTTTCCAATCCCACTGTACAGAACCATTTCACTTTGGAATAATCCCAGGAAATGGTCGGATGGCCATAGTCATCATGACTGGGGTGCTGCCAGGCTGGATGGAGACTGAAGATCAGGGACAGGGATCTCACTGATCAGGGACTGTGTCATGGTTTGGTGAGGGCTTTCTCCTGCTACCAGAGCCGTCCCTGACTCAAAACTCCTTGGAGCTGGGCAAGGAGCTGCCATCCTGTCCATGCAGCCAGCCTCAGGCTGCCCATGCTTGGCTGATAATGAGTTTTGAGCTGCTTCATGGAGGCTTGGAGCAGAGGTGGGACAGAAGGAAGCACAGATCTGGGAGCCAGGGGGATGGGTGATTGCAAGGATGGACATCTCGGTTCGGAGAGTTAAGGTTCAGGTTTGTGCAGAGCTCTTCAGCCTGGCAGCACCAGCCAGTGACTGGGGCAGCGCATTTGCTTTAAGGAGGAATTTGGTGGAGCAAATTCAGTGCTACTGTGGCAAGCGGCTGTTCACTGGGGGATGAGGACCAGGCCTGGCTGCTGGACGAGTTTTGGTTCCTGTTCATGATGCACTTTTGTGTTCTTCATTTGGGTGTTAGTAGCTGAAGGGCTGAGTTAATGATCCCTCCAACCCTGGGACCAAAGGAAGGCCCCAGGCTTCCCACATCTCTTTGCAGGTGCCAGAAATCACCTTCTTTTCCTTCCTTCATGGTCCCTTCATGGCCGTGGGCCCAGTGCTCATCCCTCTGTGCCTTCCTGAGACCAAGAGGCTGCAAAGCATCCAGATCTAGGCATAATCCTCAACACAGCTGGGACAGATGCTGGTCCTGGATCCCAAAATACTTTTGGGTGGAAATGAATGAAGGCTCCTTGCAAATGCTGGGCAGATACCGCCCAAATAAATGACCACAAATATTCAATTACAGTTGAAATGCATTTGCGCCAACATGCTCTCTTGAGAATGAGCTTTCCTAGGCAAACACTCAGAAAACCCACATAGTAAGCTCAATTGCTCCCTGAAAACAAATTTCTGAATCATTTAAGTAACCACTAATGGTGGGAACTGGGGATCTGGCATCTGAAACACTATCTTCAAAAGGCAATCAGAGCTCCCTGCTTGGGGGGGATAAGCAGGGCAAACAGCCTTCCTCACCCTCCACCTGGTCCTCAACCCCTCTCGCCCCATCCTCTTGTCCCATAGGATGGCGACGGTAACACCCAGGCTGAAGCCATCTCTTTGGAGTGTCCATCCTTCTTGGGTGTGCTTCTGCTTCTGTGCTGGCCCAAACAGGAGGCCATGCATATGAACGATGAGACAACGAGCACCTGGGCAGACCCAGGCAGGATCTCACCCAAGTGGCTGCCTCTAGCTGGAGGCTGATCTCTGCGGGATGTGGACACGCTTCTTGCTTGTCAGTCCCCCCTATCCTGGTGATTTCCATGCCCTGACACCCTCTGTCAACCCCCTGCCCAGCGCCCAGCACCTTCCCAAGGTGGCCGTCTAAGGGACCTGCTCCAGACCATGGCGTGATGGGGCATTTGCCCTGGACGGGGAGACTCAGAGCCCAGCCCTGCCATTGCCTTGCAGAGCCAGCTCTGCCAGTGGGGGGAGCGTGACCTTGTGACTCCCCACAAATCCCAAATTAATTAATCCTGGGGACGCTGGGGCGGCATGAACAGCCCGTTTGATTTCTCTGCAGTTTTTTCCTGGGGCTCAAAGGGATTAGTGCAGGCGGGAACAGGGAAACATAACAAGGGGCTCAGCTTTCAGCTCCCGCTCCCAGCCAGCAGACTTCTGTTCTTACCAGCGGTATTAGCAGCAGTAATCCACAATGTCTCCGAGTGCTATCTGTGTGCGGCATCCTCTTCCTCTCCCCCCACTGCCCCCACATGTGTGCTCCCATACTCAGCTCACTTGTGTGTGTTCATGTCCTGCCTGACAAACTCACACCATCACAACCCCCTTGGGCATGTGCCCCTCCATGCACATCCCACACCCCTAGATCCTAAGGCATATGCAATACCCCACATGGCGCTCACCCACGTTACTGTGGGGCCATGCACTTCTTGCACATCTGTCCCCATGGCCTAACACACTTTATGTGCAACCCATTGATGTGTGCTCTCATGCACGTCTTCTTTATCATGTATACCCCACCAGGCTTGGACTCGTCTGCATCCCTCCCTGTGCATGCATGTCTCACTCACATAAACTCACATGCGTGCTCACAGCCTGCCTGTCATAGTCTCATCACCCTCCTCACATGCTTTGCACTAAATACTGGCTCGTCTCTGCAAGGTCAGCCTGCTCATGTTGTAGCCTGTGGGCTCAGATCATTTATCTTATGCCATTCTTCCATGACTCCTTGTTGAGAGTGTTGGGCATGCTGGTCCCCACTGAGAACTCCACCATGGAAGTGGTGCTCTGGAGTCAACATATGAGGCTCAAACCCTTTCTGAGAAGGAGTTTTGTCACAGCCTGAGCAGGCACCAACTACAAGGACCCATGAAGACATTTGGGCCTGGTATCATCTCAGTGCAAAGAAGCCTTCAGTGGAAATGGCTGAGCTGCCATCATCTGCTTCTTCTGACAAATCCGCTAGCGCTGTTGCTGTCTGACACACCTTTTAGTACCCCTGGGGTAACGGGGAGCACAGGGCATCAGTGTGGCCTGGTAGGCTTGAGCATCTCCGGGAACACTTGGGCTCACTTGATTTTTAGGAGTGATGCTATCCCCATGAGGCTGAGTCGCCAGCTGCAGTGCCTGGCTGTGACTGCTGAGGTCCCAACGAATAGGGAGGTGAGGATGGATGCGTTAGTGGCCCGTGGGTACCATTCATGGCCTGGTATACAGTGCCTCTTCATCCTGCCAGGAAGATGTGAAGACCCAGAGGGTCCTGAGCACAGTCACCCTTAGGATAAGGAGAAGCAGAAAAGTGTGGAGTAGATGAAATTAATAGGATTCTGTTAAAACACCAAATCACAGGAGTGTGAGAAGTGTCCTTGAGTGGGCAGGGAGGAATAAGCCCTCCAGAACTCAGCTGAGCTCATGCACCTGCTAACTCAGAATAGACCCGTGCAAGATTTCACCCCTGTGCCTGAAGACACAGTGAAGGGTTGCTGCAGATTATTGGGACCCTCCTAAAAACGATCAAGTTCTCCACCAGCTAGAGTTTTGCTCAACATCTCTGGAAGAGCAACTGTTAAAACAGTAGGGAATGTCTCCGAACGTAAAAGAAAGGAGTTGCTCATGAATCTTTTCCAAAGGCAAATGGGCCGACTGAGTGTTGATGAGGGAGGGAGTGATGGCAAAGCCACAGATGGAGCACGTACAATGGCCTGGCTATGCCTTGTCTTTGGGGAGGCACCAAGTGTGGGTGGATGAGGAGCCCCAGATGGGTTCAGTAGCCCCAGGGGTCCAAGCAGAGAACGGGAGAGGAGATGGCTGCTGCTTTGGTATGCTCTGCCAACGGGCCCACTGTGGGTGCCAGCGGTGCCACTGCCACCTCCCAAAAGGAGGCCACCAAACAGCAGCAGGACCCATAACAGCAAGAGCTGTTAAAGAAACTATGTCTCTGAAATTCATGTCACACCTCCAAGGGGAAGGGATTCCTGCTGGGGGATGATTGTTTAATCCTATAAAAAAAAAAAAAGAAAAAGGATATAACAGGATCTTGCAGCTTGAAATTGAAGCTCATCAAAATCTGACTAGAAATGAGGAAGAGATGTTATCGTCTGGGGGATTAACCACAGCAACAATCCGCTGAGGGATTTGGGGACCCTCCAGCACAGTGGAGGCCAGGCCGTCCCTCGCTTTATCCCCACCCTGGGTCCAGCCTTGCGTCTTTTTCACAAGAAATTCTCTGAATGTTAATATCTCAGTGACAGGAAAATTGCTGTACTCTGAGACAGCCCGACTTGGCTTTATTGCTGCATCCTCACATCTCTTTCGGGGTGGGCTTGCTTACCTCCTCCCTGAGGTGTGAGGATGGACAGTGAAGGCATTTGCTGATCTCTCACCCTCCAAGAGAAGGTGACAATGATGGATGCTTTCCTTTCCCCACCTTCCCACATGGTTGCTCCACTCCTGTGGCAACCCCAGGAGCAGGAAACCTGCAGAGCAAAAAGCAGTGTGAAGCCGCTGCCTACTCAAAGGCACCAGTAAATCCTCCACCACTGCTCTACATATAGGCACATGGGAAGAGACATGCATTCCCCACCGGAGAGAAAGTCAACCTCCAGAGCCCAGTCAGCATTGCTTGGGCTGGGGCAGAGAAGGAGAGCGTAGCAGATGGTGATGCTAAGCAGAGTCAGAAGTTCCCTGGATCAGGGAATTTAGTGGAGTGCTAATGCCAGGGTAAGTTCAGCCTTGATTAAACCTCTCGGAGACCACAGCTGCATGTCTTCCTTGGGCTGCCTTGCCAGCTCCCCATCCTCTGTTGCAGTCAGAATTGGCATCTCAATTCCCTTTTGTCCCTCTGCTATTCAGAAGAATGACCCACATCAAGTCCTTAAGAAGAAGGGCCCACCTACCCTGCAGCCTGGGTTAGGCAGGGGATTCAGCTGTGGAGATGACGCTTGGATGCTAATGTGGGCTCAGGAAAGCTGAGAAGCAGGTGGCTGTAGGAACCACTTAGTGATGCATTTCTTCATATGCTGGAGACAAACATACTCTGCACCCAGGCTGTGGTGAAGACCTGAGGGCAGGCATCTATTTGGCTGCAGGCACTCGTCTGGATGGAGGCACCTTCTGAATGGCCTCTGGTACTGACTGGTCCTAGGCACATCCTAGCAGAGTTGGGGAGTCTGAAGGCAACATTAGAGGCTGTTAAGCTCTAGATAAGCTCCCTGGAGAGGCAGGTGCTCCATGTAGGTGTTTTGAACTGCTCTTCAGAGATAAACATTGTCTGTCTAGAGAGCTCTGGTGCTGGGCTGGACCAGATGCCTGGCCTGAAAGCACTTCCCTGCCCACTTATAGTATTGAATGTGAACATCAGGATGAAATAACTAAAAATCCCCCCCGAAAACTCCTCTAGCACTTACACATGAGCTGTCCTTAAAGATATTTTTTTCAGTGGGTGAGTGGGGGGTTGCCCAGCTGCTTTCCCATGGGCATCTCCAGAGGACGGAGTTGGAGGGAGGACTTGTTGTGATCAAGAGGGCATGTCGTCGTTGAGCATAGGTTGAGGGGTGACTGGAGGCAACGGCCACAGTGCAGGATGGAGAGAGTCGAAACTGCATCCTGGGGAGCACATTGGTGCATCGTGGGGCTAGCACAGAGAGCTCGAGATTGCTGAGAAGCCGCTGCAGAGGAGACATTACCGACTTCCTAAAGGAAAAAGTCCCCTACCAAGAAAGCTTTCTTTTAATGCTTTTTTCCTAGGGGAAAAAAAAAAAAAAAAAGATTTTTTTTCCCCCAGTTGCCAGTGGGAAATTGCAGGATGAGATGGAAAGTCCAATTGTGTTGCAAACTCAGCTTTTCAGTTTCAGCCTTTCTTCTGAAACGGGAAATGGGAAGTTTTCCCTCTTTCATCTCAATTTGCTGCTGAGGGCAATGAGATGATTCATGTCCTGGAGTTTTTCTTCTCTGCCTTTTCCCCATTTTATTTCCTCTTCATTTTCTCCAACTGCTGGAAAGTTATCGAGTAGGAAAAGGAACATTAAAACTGTGACACTTTGTCACTCAGTGACTTCCCCAGCACTGCTGAAATTTTGAGACATTTTAAATGGAAAAGAACCAAGAAAGAAGGAGAGAGGACCAAAACTGGTGATTTATCAGAAATAAAGAAACTTTTCAGAGACCAGAATTTACATTTTCATTCATTTTGAAGCAAAATAGCTTTTCTGATTTGCTTCACATCAAAATTTGCCTCCCCACAGGGAACATTTTCTAATAGAAATGATCTCACTTTAATATTTTGGCAGGATTTTCTTGCGTATTTTTTTTCCTTGGAACTGTGCTAACGCTGGGCTGTAAAAGATGACGGACTGGTGAGCTATGTGGGTGCTGAAAGGGCTGAAACTGCTGCTTTGTAGCTGCAAAACTCACTCGTACATGTAACGGGTGGAGCCCCCTCCGAGGTTTTGCAAGGCCAGGGTTATGCACAAGTCAGGAGCAGCTGGGGCTGCCCACACCGCCTGGTGCAAAACCTTCACCAGGAGTTCGGTGGTGATGCATTTTAAAGCACGACCCATTTCCCTAGCCAAGAGGGAGCCCAGGAGCCATGGCTCGTGGAAAACGAGTGTATCCATCTCCCCCCACCCAGCAGAGAGTGAGACAGCTGCGGTTTTCCTAGGAATTTTCATGGGTACTTAGTGCCGAAGGGCTGCAAGAAAGGGTTAAAGTGTTTTCGGTTACGCAGTGCACAACAAACAAAGGGGATGTGGTAATCCCTCCTGCCACAGAGTGAAAAGTTCACTTGATATGCTACTTTACACTGATTCTCACAGACTCTGGGATTAAACCGGACACACTCTGACGTCCAGGTTTTCTAGCAAAGGGCTCCAGCCCAGCCTGCCACATTCACTTCATATTTGGGAGCATATTCTCTGAAAATCCTGCTGACAGATGAAGAGCAGGAAGACAGCCAGTTTCCCATGGAACAATAACTCCATGCAAACCGCATCTCGCGGCGCCCAACCTGGCCTTGCTGGGGCGGCTGCTGGGGATGTCGGCTGGAGCAGCATCTCTGGGTGCCAGCCAAGCCCCAGGTGCTGTCAGCCAGGATTGTCCTTCTGGTGCATGTCGCAGGGTCTTGCTTTTATGCCCTGGCTCCCCGCCAGGCTTCGGGGCTGAGCTTTGTACCACGTTAACGAGGTACATGCAAGGGAGCTTTTGCTGAGTTGGGGGGCAGAGGATGCGGGAGCCCAGTGCTGGGGTGAAGCGAGATGCCTTGTGCGATGGTTGGGCTGGTGCGCTGAGCGAGCCACTCTCCCTGGGTGCCCCTGGCATCGCTCCTTTCCATGCTACGATGTCTTAAAATGTTCTTGCAGGGTGGCCTCACGTACAGGAACAATTATCAGAGATCCCCTAGTTCCACCTCTGTCAACGCTGCTGGGTCCACAACAGTTCAAAGGCCAGTGGCACATGAGCACGTTCTGGACATTTGTTTTTATGGGATGTTTGAGCTATTTGGCAAAAAAAATGACAATCTGACTATTGGGGAGGGCAGACTCCTTTCCGCTAGAAGGGGATGTTTGCCCTTCAGGTGTTTTGGGTTTGCACTCTTCAGCTGGATGGCAGGGTCTACCCAGCTTTCCCTTTGCTGGGAGATGTTGCAGTGGCCTTTTCAAATTCGATGCTTTTTCTTTTTTCAGATGAAACACTGAACATTTCCTCTGAAAGCAGATGTTTTAATGAAAAGGATGCATTCGGGTGAAAATTTCTGACCAATTTTTCTACAGATGCTGTTCAAGAAACAAGGTGCAAAACTTCCCTCTTGTTCAGTTCTTCAGCTATTTCCCTGCTTATGGGCACCAGCACTAGCTCCTCTGTCAGATTCTGACCCAGTGGGTGTGAGAGTAGGAGGGAAGCTGCCCTGGTACCCATGCCAAGGGGATGCCAAGGTCCCTTTTTGGTTGTTAACATGAGCCTGCCCACGTGGCTGTTCCCAGCTGCTCCCTGGAGCAAATACTTTGAGTTTGAAAACAACAAGAACAAAAAGAAAGGTCTCATGGAGACACGTTCACCAAGGGCTGCAGCCTGCAAGGTTGGCGTGACCAGCACCGGTGGGAGGCTCTGCTCTGGCTCCATGCTGTAGACATGCACAGGATGAGCCAGGGCAGCCATGTTTCTAAAATTAAAAAAAAAAAAAAAAAAAGTTATCTTTCCCCTTCATAGATGTCCAGAAGGATTTTGCTCCAACATCTCTTGGGCTGAGATAAGTCAAGCTCCAAATTCCGTTCAAGTCACAGCAGTGGTCCTGATGTCCTTTTACATTTACCTCTGGGGTGTCAGAGGGAAGAGTATGTCCTGTTTTGACCCTTCTCTGTGGCACAACAGCTCTGAATGGAGATCTCTTTCCTAAAACTGATCTTCTCTCCTCTCCTTCTGGACCACTGCAGCCTACAGGGGCTGGGGATGACTCCTGGGGACATCCAGGACATCCAGGAAAGGAGCTTGCCCTGGCATGGGAGACCTGTGTGCTGTGGGTAGGTTAAGGCCAGCAGGGTGGGACTGGATGGGGAGAAGACCTCATGCCACAAGAACCACAGAGAAGGGATGGGATCTCCTGGGCCATCCACAGTGCAGCCCCCGTGATCTGCTGCAGGTAGCATGTACCACCACCTCCCACCCCATTGCACCATGACTTGGGTGATGCTGAAACCCAGTCTGTCCAAAATGGCAGGACCTTGATCCTGCAGAGCCTAAGGAAAGCCAGGCTCAGGCCTGCCCCTGCTCCATGCTCTGTGCCCCCAACCCACGCCAACAGTAAGCTGAGCCGAGGGGGCTGGAGGCTTGCAGACCCTGCCCCATAACAAATGTGACAGGCACAGCCGCATGTGGGCTGCTCCCAGGACTGATGGAGCTGGGGCGGCATGGGGCGGCCGGGGTTTTCGGACAGCCGGGGCTCCCCAGCTGCCTCCCCCCTGCTGTCCCCTGGCTGGGGGAGGAGAAGGTGCTTGCTAACCTCCAGCTGTCTGTCCTGTCCAGGCCAGGGTGTCTCTAGTTATGGGGTTAGTGGGGCAGTGAATTGTAAAATGCAGCCTTCTCCTGCCCCATCCTGCTCCTCTCCTGCTCCCTGTCCTTCCCCCATGCTCTCCATCACTTGCTTCTTCCCAGGGTGGCCCACCATGCTCTACCCCCTCTCAACAAACCTCATCCCTCACCCTCACAGTCTCCCCACCATCATCATCACAGGGATGGGACGTGAGGGAGAAAATGGGGAAACAGGGTGAAATAGGAAATGGAGAAATAGGATGAATAGGAAATAGGTGGGAAAGAAGCAATGAGAGACCTGCTGCTCCTATCCCTTCGGGAGCTGCAAGGGAACATCTGGCTTCCAGGGAAAAGGGAGATTTGGAAGGAAATGGCCACTAAGGCAGTTTCCTCCCAGCTGAAAAACCTCCTGGAAGGACAACACCCCATCCTAAAGCCGGGCTGTGGAGACCCCCTCTGCTGAGGCATTCCCACGGGTGCAGCCCCGCGTTGGCCGGGGTACGTGCGGGCACACACACAGGCACTGTGAGAGCCGGCTGGGGGTTTCCGAGCCCTTTCGTCATCTTCCCAGCGGCACTGCA
This sequence comes from Platalea leucorodia, assembly GCF_965183815.1. Classification (NCBI taxonomy): domain Eukaryota; kingdom Metazoa; phylum Chordata; class Aves; order Pelecaniformes; family Threskiornithidae; genus Platalea; species Platalea leucorodia. The sequence goes on from NC_138839.1 coordinate 9,075,154, forward strand.
CCAGCCGGGGTTTCAGAGAGCGCCCTTCAGTGTCAGGAGAGGCAGCTGCAGCCGGGTGTTGGGGGACGGGGCGGGAGGGAGTAAGGGGAGCTGCACGGCTCCCAGCTGGAGAAGGCGGCTTTAGGTTTTGGCTGGACCTCAACAGCAGCTCTGCTGGCAGCGTCGCTCTGGGAGATGCACTGCGCCTCATCCTCCGGCCAGATCCAGCCTGCTCCCGGCCCCCCGCGCAGCCACTTGTGCTACTGTGCGCTGCCAATCCCACGCCGAGCGGCCGCAGCGCTGGGCTGATGCCACACACGCAGATGGGCCCCGGTGACCCATCTCCCCGTCTCTGCAAGTGGGAGGGGACGGTGAGCACGGCCACGCTCCTTCCACCCTCACCTGGAGGGTCTGGGATGCTTTTGAGGTGCATGGTGGGGAGCCAGCTGGGGTGAGGGGTTTGTGCCTATCCTGCCTGGGACCTGAACAGGGTAGCAGGGTGGAAACACAGCACATGGGGCAGGTTTCTACCGTGTCACCTATTGCACCGCTGGGAAACATTCAGATGCTGCAGATGAAAGAGAGGGAACAGACCGCACAAGGAGGCACATCTCCAGCCCTGGCTGGGTCCCAGCGCCTGGGTGACAGAGCTGCGGTCCCGCCGTCCCCATGGCCAAATGGCCTCGCAATGCTCCGACGGCTCTGCCGAGCGAGCGCCGGGGGGATGTGGGAACAGCTGCCGGACAATGCCATGCAGCTGTGTGCTTTCACGCTGGGTAATGCACCAGAACCACACTACAGCGGGCTGCTGTCCTGCCTGTTCCTATGGAAACTCCTTTCAAAGGAGAGAGGCAGACAGACAGACATCCACCGAATGGTGCCAGGTACTGGTGAGCCCAGGATTCAGATGCTCTTGCAGCCCTGGTGCTGGTGGGGCTGGTTGCAGCAGCCACTGTGACCCCAGCTTGGGGCTGCGGGGAGCACGGCCAGCCAAGGGGGACAATTCCTGTGGTGCTTGAGCCCCCTGGAAGGACTTTTGCTGAATCCTCACAACCTCAGGGTAGTTAAATAGGGAAATGAGCTACTGAAGGAGAGGGGATGGTTCACAGCCCTCTCACAGGTTTGGGGACTGGAGCACTGTGGCGATGGGAAGGAGGATGTCTGGCCACCTACATCTGTGCAGGCAGCCACAGGAGACCAGAGGCAGCAAGGAAAGATTTGGGAGAGGGAAGGGATCTGATATGTCTCTTTTCCTAGTGCGTGGCACTTTCCATCCCAGGCAAGGAGCAGGGCTCCGTCTGTCCGTACTTTCTGCAAGGTGCAGGGACCAGATCATGGGAAACCGCTTGAATTTCCATAGCAGGATGGTCGTTAAGCATGGCAACCATGAGCCTGCCTCAGAGCAGAGCTGTGGAGCACGGGGGGGGGGGGGGGGGGGGGGCAGATGTGCCCTCGGGGAAGAGCTGTCCTGCTTCCCTGGAAATTGCAGAGGTTTAATTGAGTCCATGACATGTTGCAATGCAAGTCTCCCGTGGCCCAGGCAGCAGCTACAGGATGCTCAGGGCTTGGCATGGAGGGCAGGGATGCTGAGACCTCTCCTCCTCTCCTCTCCTCTCCTCTCCTCTCCTCTCCTCTCCTCTCCTCTCCTCTCCTCTCCTCTCCTCTCCTCTCCTCTCCTCTCTCCCCCTGCAAACCAGCCCCAAATAGAGAGTTTGTCATCTGAACACATCAATGCAGGCTCTGCCAGCGGCCAACATGGCTTTTTGTTTACTAGCTCCCAGCTCCTGGTCTTGCAGGTGTCCGAGGGAGGTGGGAGCAAAGGAAGCAGAGGTATCACAGTGAGGAGAGAAATGCAGCAGTGAGACAACAGAGGCCTGGGGGAAAGGCTGACACATGCTCTCCAGTCCAACCATGCTCTTCCTCACCCTGTCCTTCCAGACCGGATCAGGTCCTGCCCCTGGATCAGTGGCAGCTGGCCGTGCAGAAGTGCATCATAACTCAAACCACAGCCCCAGGGGTCAGCTCTAGCCAGGGGGACAACGCTGGGGTGATGCCAGCCCTAGATGGAGACTGGCAGGGGCAGTGGGAATCAGGGCAGACATGAGGGTGAGCTCTGGCATGAAACATTGCTTGGAGCCTCCTCACTCACATCTCTGTTTGCATGGCTTTCTGCTCTTTGCTTGCAGACAGTAGATGGGACCTCTGCAAGCCAGTGCGGGACAAGGTTGACAGCACCAGCCTTGACAGCCCCGGTGCACCCTCTGAGCTCAGACTGCCTGGTTTGCCTTCCCAGGGTGAGGGCAGGTGTCCTATAAATGTCCAATTTGTCCAGTGTGCACTTGGAGCAGCAGTGCCTTGGGCCAGCAAGTAGCTGCTGAAAGTGGAGACCCTCCTCCCACGCCACCCTAGGGACAGGGCAGTGCCACGGGGACACTGTGCTCTTTCAGAGCGGGACTTTGCTGGCCCAAGTGGGGACTGCAGCTGTGTGGGATGGGTGGCAAAGCTGCTGTAGCTTTACTGGAATGGGAGTGTGGAGGCACCTGCTTGGGCTGAAACTAAACACAAGTGATGTAAGGCAATGAGTTAATACTGTCTTGCCTGCTCTGCCAAACAACTTCAGATGGGCCTTTGCCTTAATGAACCCATGTCTCTGGGCAGAGGGGGCTGGAAGTGATGTGGGTAAAGCCATCTCCTGGTCATATTTAATTAGGATTCTGTGGTGGTTCGACCTCTGGCTGCTTCTGAGGGGTGCTGTTCAGTCAGTCGCCGTCACTAGGATGTGCACAGTGTGCTCATCAGACAGGTATTGCTCTCCTGTTTCGTCACAGTCCAACTCTGGGACAAGGTCCTTACCGGGGCATGGAAGGTGGTGAGCAAGTCCCTCATTATTCAAAACGAGTTTTAGCAAGCAGGGAAATCAGACGCTTCCCAAAAGATTGGTACTTGCTAAAATCTGAACTGATATTAACTTTTAATGAGGCTTCAGCAGCTTGAAATTGTCTGAGCGTACACTGGCTTTCTGCTTTGGAATAACACTGCTATCGTTCCCAGTGAGCCCTGAGACATCTGGGCAGACAAGCATGCCCACAGGTGACAATGCTGCATGATCGCACAGATGCCCAAGTCAGAGGGCTCCCTGATGGACTCAGCAAATCATTTTGGGACCATGATGTCCAGCTGTCTCTTGAGAACCCTGCAGATGTGCTGTCGAGGTCATGCATCTGTACGAGCTTAATCGTGCCAAGATTATTGGAGGTACCCCAAGTCAACTGCACAAACTTGGGCAGAGCTCACCTATAAGCTCATCCATTTCATCTTGAGTTCACAATGCTTTCACCCCTGAAATAGCCTGGTTGCCACAGACCCTGGCAGCAATCATTTCTGATCACACAAATTTCTTCCCATCTTGCACTGCAGTTGCCTATGCAGCATTTGAGTGGTGCACAGAGACACCTTTACGTGGGAGGCTTTCTGCTGGAAGGGATTGAGCTGCATGTAAAGATGGTTCAGCTGCTGTTGTCACGTGTTGTGGAGATGTAGTCTTACCTGCAATCATGTTAGCCTGGGCAGGCTTGATTCAATCACATCCAGCCTTGGAAGGAAATTTTCCTGAATATATAGAGACAGCAGGACCAATAAATATTTCTGATGGATAAATTTCTTTGAGTTTCTTTTGCAAGCTCAAGAGACTTCCATCTCAACAAATACTAAGTCAGGCAAAAATGCCAGGAAGTCTGCATGGATGAACAAAGAGCTCCTAGCCAAACTCAAGTACAAAAAACAAGCACAGAGAGGGTGGAAGTAAGGATGGATAACGGAGGAATACAGAAATGCCATCTGAGCATCCAGGGTTGAAGTTAGGAAAGCTAAAGCCCAACTGGAATTGAACCTGGCTGAGGATGTCAAAAACAACAAGGTAGGCTTCTACAAGTACATAGGCGACAGAAGGAAGACCATGTAATGTGGGTTCATTGCTCAACAAGATGGGGGACTTGGTTACAAAGGACATGGAAAAGGCTGAGGTTACAAAGGACACAGATCAGGCACACGATGGGCAAGAAAATCATCAGGAGTAGTCAACATGGCTTCACCAAGGGGAAGTCATGCTTGATCAACATGATAAACTTCTACGATGAAAAAACTGGCCTGGTAGATGAGGGGAGACCAGTGGACATTGTCTGCCTGGACTTCAGTAAGGCCTTTGTCTCCCATAAGATCCTCATAAACAAGCTATGGATGTATGGGTTGGATGTGCAGACAGTAAGGTGGATTGAAAACTGGCTGAACGGCCAGACCCACAGATGGTCATCAGTGGAACGAAGTCTAGCTGGAGGTCAGTAACTAGCGGTGTGCCCCAGGGTCAATATGTTGGGTTAAACACGGATGCATGTCTGATCTCCCAGAAATGTGTCTATATGCAGCTCCTAGCAAGCAGCTGCTAAATGTTGAAATATTCTTGGGAAAGCCTTGAGGAAAAGCTCCATCATCCAGTGAGTGCTTGCTTTTCATGGGACAGTTTGGTAACTCCAAGCCTTCACCACAGACTTCTGTAAGTCAGTGCTAAGGAATATAGCCCTCCACAGAGTGATCCAGCTCATCCCAAGACAGATACTTAAAGGAGGTCACCACCGTGTATAAAGGGAGCTGAGGGACATACTTAGATATGGGCTTTTAACTTCTGGGCATTTGTGGCTGAGTGAAATGGAAATGGTGAATTTACAGGCAAATACTCATAATTTCCAAGCATGTGATAAATCCAGTTAATGCATGGTTACAAGTCGCTGATGGTTGCCAGCTGCTTCTCTCCAACTAATTGCTATCAGACTATTGACTGAATTCAAACAGTTTAGGGTGGATGGCAGTGCGTGGAGCGGAGCAGCCCCTGTAGAGTGGAAGAAAGAGTTAATTCTAGCTCTTTTGCATAGCATATCACTTGCTAATTTTCAGCTGCCTGCTAAGACTTGATTTTAAACTGCTTTTCCAGTGTGGGTATCATCTTCTGACAAGCTGTGAAGAAGCAGGCAAGTGTGAGCGAGGCTGTCCAAGGGGAAGTGAGAAGTGGAGAAATGCAGAATATTGTCTTCAAACACAGCACAGAGGAATTGAGGACACCCCTCATGAAAGCAGCCTGGAGTGGGTTGGGTATGAAGTATCATCTGCCCTGACTGACCCATCCAACCTGTTCAAAGAGCCAGGCACAAACGTGTCTGGGACTGCAGACCCTGCAGGAGCACTGGGCTCTTAAAGTGGGCTCAGCTGGGCTAGGGCCCTTGCTTGATGCTGTCCTGTGTATTATCCAGCCTCTCCTAAGGGTCATCACACTCCCTGGCCCATCTGTGGGATGCCTTCCTCCAGGTTGTGGTAAGCCCTGATCTGGCTCTTCCCAGAGGGCTCCGGAAAACCAGGGCTTGGCACCAGTGAAAACTCTTTGCTGCTGATGTTTCCCCAGTTAGTGCCTGTTTTTCTATCTCAGCAGGGCATGTGCAAGGAGGAAAGAGCTACCAGAAGTGTGGGATAAGGCCAGGCAGCCTGGGTCATCCCTGTAGGGTCCAACATGGACTGGTGGGCACCTGCTGCCTCCTGGCCTTTCACAATGCTTGCTGGACAAAGCCCATCGCCTCAGGCTGAACCCTTGGATCCTCACCTCACAGGCTCTGTTTTCAGCTTAGCCCCATTGTGACCCGAGATCAGAGTAAGGTGTGGGTCAAAGTGGCCTTTTCCCTTCATCGGGGTCCAAATCGGAGCCACCCCAGGGCGGCAGCACCTGGTGCTTTCTTCAGTGAGATGTTGAAGATAGCCAGAACATGGTACTGTCCCTTCTGCCCAGGTGAGCCCCCTGCACCAGGGCTGGGAGCAGGACCTGGAGAAGACATGTCGGTCTCAGCAGGATGGAGAAACATCCTCTGGGGTCCTGTGCCATGGCATCATAAGGGCTGCCCCACGGCATGATCCCGTGGCTGGCAGGGCTGCCCCCCCTCTAGGATCTCCCACCCCAGAGAAAGGAGTGAGAGCAGGCAGCAAGGGAGGGAGTGGGAAGGCGGGGGGGGGCGGGGGGGGGAGGAGGGGGAGAGGAGCCCTGAGCAGGAGGTTGGGCAGGTTTGGGAAAGCGCTGAGCTTGCACAATTCAAATGGCCTGAAAGGAGCAGTGAAAGGAGGGGGTAGGGCTGGGCAGCAGCTGCCAGGGGAGTGAATGTCCCCGCTCCCTTTCCCTTAGTCTGCCTTTGTCACCTGCCCACAATTAGGCACAATTTATCACCCCAGGAGCCTGCAATAAGTCACTCGGCTGCCTGAGACTGCCCAGCCCCTCCGTTTCCAGAGTGCAGGTCTCCTCTTTCCCATGGGTAGGCAATTAGGTGGCCGCCTACCCTTTGTGTGGGCTCAGGGTGGAGGAGGTTGCTCCTTCCCCACCGTCCCGGCTCCCAGGCCAGGCAAGACCAGCTGTCCTCACCTCCCTGCTCATCCTGCTCGTTCTGGGCAAACCCTGGTTGGGACTGAGGTCTCTGCATAGTCATGGGGGAGAAGCAGGCACTTTGGGTATGGTTAATCGTACCTTGCAGAAGAACGTCCAGCTGTGCTTCATGCCAGGCAGGGTGCAGAGCTCCCTGTGCTTCTCTCTCCACCATCTTACCCAGCTTGTTTTGTGCTCTTGGGGTCAAGGTCATGGACAAGGGTCTTGGATGAACTTGGTGATGTTTTCCCCTCATACAGAGAGCTCATCTGGCTGAGCCTTAGCCAAAGACTCATGTGAGGAGAGCTAGGCTCAATGAGGATGCTGGTGCAAAGTGATGCTGTGACGAGATGCCCTCAAAGTCCAGCCTCGTATGCCACTGAGACTCAGTTTCCACATTTTGTTGATGTTCGCTCCTACAGAAAAGCAGCAACTAAGCATAAAGGCTGACGAGACAGTGCCTGGCAGGACCAATTTAGGACTACACTTCACCCTTCACACTAGCAAAGGCTGCCCTGGGATAGGAGTCACAGTCAGTTCAGCAGGGCCTGCAGGAGCTGGGCTTTTTCCATACCTCTGTCTGTGCCTCTCTGTTGCAGTCCTCATCTTGCACTGCATATTCCTCTGGGTCACCTGGTCCAAGCAGGGCTTGTGGTCCCCCAGACGATGGAGGTAGGATGGTTTGCTCAGGTAGTGGAGAGCATGCAGAGGGAGGCTTAGAGCTGCTGTCCTGCTCTCCCACCTCCACCCCCCTCCTCGACTTTTACACAGTACTGCAGAGAATGGCAGGACTTTCCACACTGCATGGATGCCAGGCTCCTGCCCCTGCCTGTTGCTGCTTGGATGAGGGGATAAGGGGTGCCCAGGCTGCTACAGACCCTCCAGCCCTTGTAATGTGCTCTGTCAGCCTCTGAGGGGGGGGCAGACTGGGAGAAAGCCCTGCCTGCCCATATCTCCCATCTCCACACTGAAACCCTGTCCATGGGGATGCTTCTTACTGGGCCCTGAAGGGACTGGGCTGGGTTTTGCAGGGCTCTGTACACCACAGGAGTCTGCCTGTTCAGGCTCCTGTGGAGGGAGCTGAGTTATCCTGAGCAGCAAACAGTACGGGATGAGCAGCAGGTCCCTCACGGTACCTTCATGCCAACACATCTGGCATGCCACGTCTCTGTGCCTGGCACCCAAAGAGGTGATGGGCACATCCAAGGGCACATAGGGTGATGGCTGGTCCAATTCAAGGCATGGGTAAGCAGAGTTCCCCAAAACTCCACGCTTTCTCTGCCACACCTCTAACCCAGCCCTCCTTCTCCCCGGAGCCTGCTTCTCTGCTGCCACTAAACTGCCTTTTGCCTGCAGGAAGGAGAAGTCTTGAGCTGCCTCTGTTATCACCACAAACACCATGGTAGCAGGGAAGGATGGGTGGTAGCCCTGACAACGCAAGTAAGCAACTTGTGCTGCGCAGCGTGACCAGCAGCCAACTCATCCCACCAGGTAGACCCCGGGGCAGTGACTCATAGGGGTGTCACAGCCAGCGTGGTCCAAGCTGGTACGTGGGAAGTGCCCATGGTGCTTGGTGCAGCCTCGCTGATTGATGGGATGAGTACTCTTCTGCTGATAATATTTACGGCTGCCTCCAGGGAACATGTCCAAAGCTCTGGTTTTGTTGGCTTGTTGCTTCCCTGCCTCTTTCCAGTGGTCATGTTGCAGACACAAGCTGTGGTTAGCGTCCTGACCAAGGACTTGGAGCACCTCCTTCCTGCTTCTTCCTCCGTGAACTGGTCACGCAGTGGGTGGCCTTCAGTTTTCATGAAGCTGTGTGTGCCCCATCCCATCCATCTGCCCATATCTGTGGTTGCTACTGGCGACCATAAGCCACTACAGTGACCCTTAGTTCATCCTACAAAGGGGGGGGCCTGAATGGGAAACAGAGAAGACTCCAAGGTGCTCCCTTGAGCCACTGGTGCCTCCGAAAAAGCAAATTGCTATAGTGATCAGAAAGGACACCTGGAAGAAGGTATGAACACCAGTTTAATAAGAATGTTAGTGTCCTGTCCATCAAGCTTTCCTTCCCCAATGTGAGCATGAGCTTCTGCTCTTGGCTGGTGGCTCCTGAAGTGCCCTAAGTGTGTGGGTATGGGGCTGCCCTCCCACTGCATGTTATTCAGGTGGGTGATCTCCAAATCCTGCTCCCCCTTGCCCCTGAGAACCTGTACCAACACGTCTCCCATCCCAGGGCCCCTCTCGTTCTCATGTCCAACGTGGTCTTTGAGCACCTGCTGCCCAGGGCAGGCCCAACATGGAGCCGGGTGAGGTGCAGCAGGGCAAGATGGGTGGCTCATCCCCGACAGGTCCCAGCCCTTGTCCTGGCCATGTCCTAGTTCAGGGAGATCTTCGTGCCCTCCACACCGTGCTGTGCTGGAGCCAGGTGGTTTCCTATGAATCTGCAGAGAGCTGGGCTGTCCCTCCCGGGATTTGGTGACGGCAGTTGGAGGCCACCTTTCCCCGTCCTGCAGAGGGAGGTGGTTAGTGCAGCCCGTGCTGGGAGATGCTGGGTGGTTTTTCAACACCTGCCTCTGACACATGGCACAGAGGAGAGCAGTCGCCGTATTGTTCCCGATGCCATTCGATCTAAAGAGCCTGGGCAGGGACAAAGCCTGCCAGAGCTGCTGCGCAACCCCACCGGATCTCTGGTTACCAGCACCGCATGTCTTGAAATGATCCCAGCTCCGTGCCCAGGGCTGGCAGGAGCAGAGTGGGGTGAAATGCGCTGGCCAGGGTGTGAGACCGGCCAAGTGTCAGTGGTTCCCTCTCCCTTCCACAAAATAACCCACACGCAGGGGAAACTACAACCCTGCAAAGTAACTCCCTCCGTCTCATCCTGCTGGCTGGATGCACGTCCTTGCTGGTGCTTGCTCCTGGGTGAGGCACCGAGGACCCAAGATCCCTGTTGGGCAGGCTGAGCCAGCATGTGCAGCCAGGCACCCTTCCCCATTGCCGCGGACATTGGTATTTGATTTATTACCTATTCAGGAGGAACTCTTAGACTTCCCTTCAGAGCTGGAGGCAGATCTGAGCAGCTGTGTTTGGCATGGCGGGGTCTAGCGGTTAGAGCCGGAGACGAGACGGCAGGACTCCTGAGCTCATTAACGTAACGAAGCTCAGGGAATTGGTTGTTGGTTATGGAGCTTTCCATTTAAGGAGGCCAGACTAGATGATGGTCCCTTCTGGCCTTAAAATATATGAAGCTACAAATAACTCAGCCAATAATTAGAAATTTGAGTCTCATTCCTGTGAATATTACAGGCTTGTTGGACTAGAAGCTCCAAAGGCTGCACCGAGCTTTCCTCGTGTTTAAAGAGAAGTCATTTCCTGGTAGTGGGTCCCCTGTGCAAACCCCAAGACTGATGTCATTGGTGCTGGTATGGGAGCACGTGCAGGTAAACGACATCACCATGAACTTGTGTCATGCCCCACGTCATCCGGATGTGGCAAATAAGGATAATAAAGAGGGAAAGACCAGACTCCTGATGTTCATGTCGCCTCTGTAGTTTGGACTGACTTTGGTACCCCTATCCCAACCCCACAGAGCATGGGCAGAGCCTCCTAAAAAGCAAAAGCAATGCTTGGTAAGAAAACTTGGAGGAGGAAATGCTACATCGGTCACCCTCTTCACCTGCTGGTCAGGGCACCTCTCCGGAGAAGTCTTGCATCCCTACCATGTCCTGCCATTGCTTTTCGTGATGCTTCCCATCCTCTTCACTTTGTTATTGCCTTTCATTTGCTGAGGTCAAGTCTACGTGCAGGGGAACATGGTGTTAAGGCCATGGGCAAGCCTCAATGTTGGGTGCTCATGGGGGCATGGAAGGCATGAGGGAGGGGACTCCTGTTGTTCTCAGCTCCAGGTTCATGGACACCTGAGCCTAAATGGAGCTGTGAGGAGAGGTTTGATTGCAAATTTTGGGAATCTGTCACCAAATACACTCCACATTAGGAAGCATCCTTCTCCTGGTTCTTTATACAACCCCACTCGCTGTTGCCTGCATCTTCTCCCTTTTTCTCCTCACCTTCCACATATATGGCTTGGTTTCACACAAGACACTTCAGACTTTCTTTTTTGTCTTTTAACCTCGATTCTTGCACTTATGACCATTTCTTCTTTCCCTCCCTGGCTGGAGCAGTAGTCCCAGAGCTGCCGGGAAGATGCTGCATCCCCAGTGCTACAGCTCAGCCCTGCCACTGCCTCCTCTGCCCTACAGAGTGGACGTGGCTGATGGGGGCAAGCTCAGAGAGTCAGGGTATAAACCTGTGCTCAGCAGAGCTTGGCTGACCATAACTGATATCTTTTTAAAGTATAGGGAAAAGCTGCAGTGAACTAGAAGACGGAGTCCCTCTCTTCTTCCACTCCTCAGTGCACGCATATGTAGCCTCCAAATGGGAATCAGCCATGGGAAAGCATATCCCTTGGGACCAGGGTAACGAGCCCCAGGCAGAGAAAAATGCACAAAGAAAGGGAGGAAAAGGGGGTGGCCATGTTACCTAGGGGATTCGCTCCGCAACAAACAACAAGGTGTGACGAAACACTATGTTGCACATATGCAAACAGCAGCCAGAGGTATTTCCTTGAGCAGGACCTGAATGCTGGGGCTGAGAGCTCAACAGCTCAGCATTGCACAAGTGAAGGGTTGGAATCTAGTCTGTTCTTGTTTTCCTAGTTAAATGCCATTTTTGAAATGTTTTATCCTTTGTGTTTTTTAATCTCTGCCATAAACTATACAGGACACGTCATGAATTAGTGCTACAGCAGACGCCTCGGCTTGGGGAGTTTCCATTTCTTGAATAAAACATTGCTTCCCCTTATGGTTTTTCGGTTTCGGCACACCCCCCCCTCTTTTAGATCCAGAAAGCAAGGGTAAAAATAGGGGTCATAACAGCCATCGAGAATCTTTCATTCATATCTAAAAAGACCTGAAAAAACCCTTCCTATTCATGTCAAGCAATCTTCCTGAGAAATCCTTTCTGCATTGTTTTTTGCTGACATCTGTACTGCCCCAGGTATGATTAATTCTTCTGCTCACAATAAAATGCTTCTCCTTTGCCTCTGGAGCAGCCTGCAATTTCACAATTAGTTGGTAAAACACACCACGCATTCACCTTAAGCAGCAATGTGAACCCAGGCGGCTTTGCTCCTGACAGCACCAGGGAGATTTGCCCTCCAGGGGAAACCGCTTGGCACTTGCAGCTTTCTGATGAAGGATGTTCCTGACAGAGTTCAGAGGTGTTGGAGAAAGTGGTTTAGGTTTCTCAAAGGGCTGGTTGTTCTGGGGAGGCTCTTCCCGGGGTCTGTGAGGCTCGGGGTGGGCTCGGAAGGAGGGTGCATTTGGGAAATCACCACGGGCTCCGGGTCGGGCTGATCCCAGTGCGGCCCCCGGCACCCCCCGCCCGCCGTTTTGGAGCATACCTCTCATTCCTCCTGCCTCAATTACCGCAGCTGATCCTTTCCCCGCCAGAGCCCCAAGGACACAAACTGACACCCGCTGATCAGGCTTGGGCTCCTCCGGATCCCCGGGGCCTTGTGGGAGCAAAGGGACCTCTGCCAACGCTCCCACCCATGGCACGGGCTGCCCCACAGCTCCCCAGTGTGACCCCGGAGATCTGGGGGGTCCCTCCAAAGTGAACCCCAGGTGTGGATGCTTTTGCAAGAGGAGAGAGGGTGTTGGGGGGCTCGGGGATGCTGGAGTACCACAGGGCGCTTGCTAGCATGTGCAAGATTAGCTGAGGACAGCGGGGAGCAAAGCTGGTGCCAAGGTTAGGACAGGCTGGGCTGAGACTGGGATCCCTGGGAGTCTCTTGCAACTCTCTGGGTCCAGGAGAGGTCTGTGGTGCTTGTGCTGGGGTCACTCAGTGCCTTGCAGCTGGAAAGACCTCATAAATCCTGCTGCAGGGAGCTCTCAGTCCTCACTCGCACGTGATGGTAAAAGATGCTTGGTTGCAGGGGGCTGGCAAATATTGCCCCGTTACCTCCGGGAGCACTGGAGACAGGTCCATGGGGTGGTCTGTCTGCAGGGGGAGTTAATCGGGGTTAACGCCAGGAGGCTGCAGTGCGGGGCTGTGGTGGGGCGGGTGCGTGCAGCCTGGCCGATAATTTATCGCTTTTGTTAACTGTGGCGAGCAGGGCCTGATTACTGAGCAAGCGTGTGAAGCCAGTGGAAAGCTGCGAGAACTGGCTGACCGGCGCTGAGTGTAAAGCTCCCCTTATGGAGCCCAGCGCTCTTGTTAAAACTTTAGGGCTCGACTTCTCCTCGTTGGCCGCTGTAGCCGAGTGTGCAGCCAGCTCGCAGGAGAGGCATGGAGGAATGGATCAGCAGCTACATCCCACTGCAGAGCACCTGGGATGGTGCCAGCCCTGGTGTCTGAGCCTCCCCTGGGAGGGCTTGACAGAGGGAAACATAAATGGGTACCCCCATCCTGCATGGCTACTGAACCGGGACCCCAAGTCTACCTTTGGTCCAGATGAACTTGGGAAATGAACAGCTAACCAGAAAAGCAATGCTTTCCTGAATCCATAGAGAGCCTGAAACAGTTGCTTGAGGAGATGTGAGTTGCTTCAGCAAGGACACTCTGAGTCCTTGCTGGCAACCGGGCATTTTCCCAAAGCGCTGTGGTTGCAGCCAGTGCTGCGCTGCAGGGAGCACGTTGCTCACGGAGACGTTGCAGGAGGATGCAGGTGGGCAGAGAGTCACAGCTAGCAGGTACCCAGCTGCTAACACACCCTGGCTACTGCTGTGCTCAGGAAGATGCCAAGAAGGGCATCTCTGAGCACTGGGAATCGCTGAGTACAAAGCGACGGGGCATTACTATAACGCAGCTTCTCCAAAACAGGCATCTTCTGCAGCTGGGGCGATGTCAAAGCTTTATCAGGGCTACTTAATGGGAAAGATGCCTGGTGTTCAGGGACCAGGCACTGAAGATGCTGCACAAAACCTTCAAGTACAGTACGAACACAAAAGATGGTGACCTAAGGCTGGACTTCCCATCATGTAAACCTCCTCCACAGACGCTCAGACCTCCAATTCCCACAGGCCATAGCCCTAAACATGCGGCAGAGCCACCCTGCAGGTATGCACAGCATCTTTTTCAGTGATATTGGAGGGTCTCTCTAAGGTGAATCTCCCTCTGTACCATTGTAACCTGCCTTCATCATCAGTCAAGCCCATGGTGGCTTGTGGCTGCTCTCAAGGACGTGTGCCTCGGTCAGGTATTTCCTGGCCACGTTTGCCTGTTCAACTCCCAATGCCTGCTCTCAAAAGGCATGTTTTTCCCCTCTAGACAATGCATACAAATTCATATTTTAGGAGCGAGGAGAAGGCTGGTACTGCATCTGGGTACTGGTAAGCTGGCATGGGCCCACTGGAGTGATGTGGAGGAAGAAACCTGGGAAACAGAAAGAGCTGTAACACTGCAAAGTGAAGCCAGAGAATAAATCTGTAACGTGATCTGGCAACAGGATAAAAGACAACGGCATGGGCACAGATGCGGATGGAGAATTCACAGCCCCCTGAGCTGACAAACCTCAGGAGGGACCAGCCTGGTGGCTTCTGGGTACCACATTGCCAGGGAGAGACTGGCAGGGAAGGACCGAGGGAGAACCCAGCCTCAGGGCTAGGTGAAGGGCTAGCTGGAGACAACCTGCAGAGGGAACAAAACAGCCTTGGCTGCCATCCCGCCCTGCTCTGTTATCACGGGAGCAGATGGCCTGAGAGCTGCTGTTCTGCTCCGTTCTCTTGTTCTGTTTCCCCCCCACTAACTGGATGTTTGCGTTCGCATTTGTGTCCTTGTTTAGGCTGGGAGACTAGATGATGACAAGGGAAGTAAAACACTGACACTGCTGAGCAAAAGCGGATGAAATCTAAGGTACTTGTAAGGAACCAGACTTTTCCAGACTTCTTTATCAGAGGTTTCTGTGAACTGCAGAGGCCTAATGAATATTTTGACTAAAGGGAGCCTTGAAGGACAGATTCTCGCTCCTTGTCACGGACCTGTGAAGACACAACATGCAGCATCCCCTTATTCCTCTTTAAATCCTTGAGTCAGCTTGACTCACCCAGGTGGCCCCATTTCCACCTTCCCAACATTTCTAGGGGGAAAATTGAGCAAAACACTCTCTTCATGAAATGCGAATTCCTGCCACTCTTTTTACCAGTATCAGAAAGAAGGAGAGGGGAGGTGTAAGCCCATGGCATAAATCCCTTGCAAGTCCCCTACCTGTCCCAGTTTTACTTAAATATTGTTAAATTATCCTCTTCATCAGCAACCTGGTGGCAGAGGCTGGTGCCTGGAGCAGCGGAGTGGAGATCCTCAGGCAGGGCTCAAGGGGAACATGGGCTTTTTGTAATGTAGACCTGACTTTAATTTCCTGAGTTTTCTGAACTCTTGTGCTGCCAGGTAATAAAGGCAAGGGGAAAAAATAAAGGTGAAAGGATGGCTTTTCTGCACAGCCCACATGTGGTGGGGAGTCGTGGACATCTCGGTGCGCCTGTGGTCTCCTGCATGGAGCCTTGCAATGCTGCTTGCTCTGCTGTTGCACCCCAGGTTTGCACACCCGTTGGAAATGGCTGGGAAATGGATTGCACCAGCACCCTGAAGGCAGGGGCAGATGTGTGGCTGGGGATCTCATTTCTTGCCCTTGCCCTGCCTGGGCAGCTCCAGCATGACCCAGTCCACATGATGCACGTGATGTCCACCCTGGCCAACCGAGCCCCGTGTCAATCTGAGCATTGAGCCCGCCACCCAGCTGGCCGCTTTGTCCTCCCTGTGCCCATCCCTGCAGCCGCCCCGGGGCAGCTGCTTCCTCTCGGTGCTATTTGGGGTGTTGCCGTGGGAGGCTCAGCAGATTCCCCAGGGCTGTGGCTCTCCAGGAAGCCAGATACCAAATCCTCTGCCCTTCACAGACCCTCCCAGAGCCAGAGCCTTGCCTCAGCATCTGTTTATAACTCCTGGAGCTGGCCAGCCTGTTTGGTTTGGGATAAAGCTCAGTCTGGCAGGGCTCCTCCCTGCCACCGCAGTGGCACACGGCCGCCTTATCTCCCACGACAGACCCTTTCCAAGAGCCCTGGGAGCTGGGCTGCCCTCACTGGCCCCAGAAGGCGTATGCCTGGGGATGGGTGTGGGAGGAAGACAGCAACACCAGCCGGATTTAATCATCCAGGATGTGCCGAGGAGCTGGGTGGGACGGGCTGTGGTGGCAGGCGACGGCGCTGGAAGCAGGGAGATAGCCTCGGGCGGGATGCGCCGTGGGAACCCATGTGGGGAGAGCTGCGGAGGAGAGCAGATGCTGGGCTGGCTGGGCATGGTGGCCGCAGGGAAGTCTGGGTATCAAATCCCAAGCAGAAGAAAGCTCCTTTGCAACTGGCTGAGTTTGGGGAGGGGCACCAGGTCTGCACCCCAGCTCTCCAAGATGTGCTTGGAGGGTCCCAAACATTTTGGGGGTGACTGGCCAAGCAAGGCACTGGCCTGGCCCCTCACTGGCATGAGGACCTTGTGCTGGGGTGTTGGGGTACACCCCATGAGGGGAGTGGCTGCCATCGTGGGAGGGGGATGCACATGGGACATGGGATGCTCTGCCCATTCCCTTGTTCTGCCCCATGGAGAGCACGAAAGGGCTCTTCCCTGTGTGAAAGCCCATCAGGAGTGCTCCTCCACCAGGACAACCTGCAGGAGATGCTGAGGTCCAGGGGACAGTGTTGGCAGCATGGACATGGGCCTCCCCCAGGACAGGGGTCTGAACTTCACGCCCAGCCCCTCTCCTGCACAGTCGCCCTACAGCACCCTTTGCACAAGGCTGCAGTTGGTCTGCTCCCCTGGTAAAGCATACAGTGCTTTGCTGTGTGGGTGGGACAGGAGGATGGACAAGCCACGGAGAGCTGGTGGGCACAGCTTTCCCACTGGCATAATTGACACAAATACCCTCCTCCGCTCCCCAAATGTGGCCGTAGCAGGAGAGTGGTGGCCTTGCTGCCTGCACAGAGGATGCTATCGAAGCTGTGGGGCCCCAGGTGGCTCCAGCCCGTCTCTGTCACCTGTACGCTGGGTCACTGCACTCTCAGACCTGCAGCACAGGGCACAGGCCCTGAGCGCAACCTCCCACAAGCAACGAGCTATGCAATTCCCTCTTTTCCCAGGCTGGCAAAGGGGCAGTGGCTGCCTCCTGCTGCACTATCAGCACAGGGTGATAAAGGCAGCTTCCTGTCACTGGAGGCACTTGCTTTCATCTCTCACATGAGTTTATGGACAATATTAGCATGAAACAGCTTTTAACCCTGGACTTTCTGCTGCAAAGCTCCAGCCTTCATCTGGGCATAAGGCACTGGGCCAGTACCTGCATGATTTAATGTGCTTATGCGGAAAGCAGAGCCCAAGGTCAGCCTGGACCTCCTGGAGGAGGGCGAGAATCAACCAGCATTCACTTGCAGGCAAGTCACAAAACCTGCCAACACCTTTGCTGACTCACCAAAATTGAAAAGTTTTCGAAGAGAGGGTTCGGTTTTCTGCGTTTCTGATGGGAAGCAGGCAGAGGGCCAAAGGAGACGTGCCTGAACCCTTCCAGCCGCCCACCTTGCTGAGGGCTGCCTGCCAGGACCTCTGCCTGGCTCCATCATGGGGAACTTGGAGATTTCTGGGTCTGGGTCCAAATCATGGTGAAACCAATATTGACATGTCCCAGTGCCCTGGGGAGGGGGTCTGCTGCCTCTGCACAGCTCTCCTTGCTCCCACACAGCTGCTAGCAGGCAGCTGAGATGGCTCCCATGGGGTAGAATGTGAAATGCTCATTTCTCCTGAGCTGGACAATGTTTGTATAGTATCGCTGGGGCTGATTCAGCCCTGCTCCTGGTAACTCTCTCCTCTACAAGGCCTTGCAGCCTGTCTTGCTCTTCAAAGTCACTGCCTTACTTGATCTACGAGATTCTGTGCTTCCAGACAACCCCCAGATTACACACTGGTGGAGTCCACTTCATGGTGGAAGCACTCTATATAAGTACCTCTCATTGGACAGTGTTTCTTTGCAAACCTGGGAGACTTCTTTCTGATATAGCACTTGTCTGAGCCCTCTGCAAGCTCTTGGGATGAGTCACTGGGCTTGTTTTGCAAACCCAAGACCTGAATTTGCTAAGACATGCAGAGGCTGGGGGCTCTGCTCGTTGGACTCTCAGGTTCCTGCAAGACTTGGCTGAAGACATCCTTACAGGAGCAACTAGGAGATGTTTGTCTTGCAAAATCTGTCACCATCTGCAATTACACTATTCCCACCAGCTGAGTCGCTTATGCCTTATGTGCAATTTTTTCACTGTGTTTGCAGATTGGGGGCAAAACTTCTCTGTCCATGCAAAACACAGCGCATAAGAGGCTGGTGACATGCCCCCTCTCACTGCACAGCTGCTGTCAGCTGGAGGGAACAGTTGGGCTGTAAATCCCAATGCAAACCAGGGCAAGGGATGCTTGGACAGCCAAGGCCTGAAGGGAAGACTGAGGTATGGAAGGCGAAGGGGGGGGTTGCTGGGACTAGTCTCTGTGGCCTCAAAAACCTTGAGCTGAACATTATCGGTGTGAGACTGGAGCTTGTTATGGAACAGGTCATACAGACAAGGGACTGGAAAAAATGTGATGACTGGGAAACCGGGCAGGAGGGCGAGAGGCAAAGAGCCACAGAGTGAGGACCTTTCTTTTCCCCACAAAACAGTGTTTTTAAATCAGCCAGTCTGTTGAGGGGGTGTCCACAAGAAGCATCTCTGCTCTAGAGACCTTCTCCAACTGTTTGGTATCCATAGTCTACTGCCTCTGGTGGTGACTCATCTGCCCAAGTGTAGATCTATCCCATGGAGGTGTTTGCATGTACCCCATACAGCTTCTTGCATGACAAGATGTTGGTCTGGATGGCTTCCAGATGAAGCTATCCTTTACATGTCAAAAAATAGTCCTGCTGCTGAAAAAACTCCACCGCAACCCCAGAGGAAGATTGCTGCCTACTGCAAATGAAGGCCATGATAACATGGCCCATGTTGAAGACCCAGCATGAAGCTGTCTGGTTGTGCCAGGCTGGAGCAAAAAGGTCACAGCAGAAAGACCACAGCCTAACAAGCACAGAGAGGAGGCTGGCATAGGAGTTGACATGATGCTAGGAAAGGTCTGAATCTGGCATAAGGTATTTCTGCAGGATAACTCTTTCCTTCTTTCCCCTGCCAGACCTTTCCCAAATCAATGGGAGGCTGGTAGGATAAGTCTAGTTTGGTCTGGCTGAGAAACAGGAGCTCAGGACATTGCGTGGGATGGGGATTAAAAATCAAGATGCAAAAAATTCCTGATCCTCCAAGGGCAACCTGCTTTGGTGTGAATGAAGCTGCATATGGCAGAAAAGGGGATGACAGCTACATGGAGTGACCACTTACACCAAAACCCAGGCTCTCTGCTGGGCGCACCAGGATCAGCCCATCTTCTCCAAGCAGCCCAAGTGGTGGGAAAATGGGTCAGGGCCTCAGACACGTGGGAAGGTCTCCAGTTGTGTCAAGCAGGTCATGCCAAGCAGGCTGGGAGCAAGGTCCTGTGGGGCCAGCAAGCAGGAGCATTGGCTTTGCCGTGGGCAAAAGAGGTCAGCTCCTCATGGGGAAGGGGGTCTGAGTTCATATTGGAGAGCTGGGAAGAAGGTGGTCCACAGCACTGCAGGAAGGCCAAGGAGCTCAGGGCAACCTGTTGGTGGAGACAAGAAGAAACTCCTGAACCACCACGAGTAACTGAAGCCATGTCCTGCATCCCTGGCCAGAAGACAGGAGGGATGGGCACCTGAAGATGAAAACCCAGATGTGAAGTTGAATGGCTCCATCCCCAGACTCTCAGCTGACTGCAGGGACAGGCTCCAGGTTCACCAAGCACGGGTGCTGGGACATCGCACCATGACAATACCAAGCAGCTATTGCACTGCTTCTGGCCAACAAACTAAGGCATCTTCTGCCTCTGGCCGTGAGCTGGTTAATGGTGGGCTCTGCTATGCAGCAGTTCTGCTGGAGCAGGACGTGGGAAGCACCTCAGGAGCGCTGTGAAATGCTCACGGGGCTTTTTCACAGAGCTCACGTACGAAAGGTCACTGCTCCATTTTGGGCCTTGACCAAGAGGTTCAGATGACACACAAATGCTCTTTCTCCTACATCTCTGCCCAAGCATGAATCAAGTGGTAAAAGGTGAAAGAGGGATTGGAGAAATAAGCCTGATGGGGTTCTGGGAGTGTTGTTTCAACAGCTCCAGAAAGCACGAGGCCAGCAGTACTTTGCAGAGATGGGACCATATGCTGACCAGACCTCTCCTATCAAGCCAGGCCTTCTCTAAGTCTTCCAACTCCAGCACAAGGTATTTTTAGGACAGAAGCTGGAAGAGGTAAAGAAAGAAAATCCAGAACATTAAGTTAAAGAAAGATAAGAACCAAAAAAGAAGGTCTGTAGACCCGTCTCTCCTTGCCCTCTCTGTCCTTCCTTTAGTACTCAGTGACTTTGTGGCAACCCTTCTCTGTGTCCCTAAGAAGTATTGCTCTGTTGTCACCTCTGAGGCCAGGCTGTCAGTCTGTTTCCTGCTTTTCTCAGCATTTTCACAGCCTTTGCTAGACCATACTCTCCTTTGCTGGAGTTATTATGGTCCCTATCACATCTTTCTCCACCCTTCAATTCTGTCTCATTCCCCTAAGCTCAGTGTCCCATGTCCTCCCACGGGAGAACCAATCTCTCCTCCCTTAGAGGTGTTTATCTGCTCTTGTCTTTCCCTTTTTTAATGAACATGAGGGCAAAGCAGCACAACAGATCCCTGCCATCACAGATGGACACTTACAAGTAAGCTCCAGGTGCTCTGGAGACGATTGAGGCTGGGACAGGAGAAGGGAGCCTTCAAGACTGCCTGTGGGGTGGGCACAGTCATCCAAAGAGATCTAAGTGCAGTGGGACAAGCTGCCACCAGCAGCTGGAGTGGGTGCCCCAAGCTGGAGCCACCACTCCCAGAGCCCCAGGCAGGCTGGGAGGAGATGGGGATCTCTTGAGTATGGAAGGGCATCTCCCGGCTGGTGATAGGCAGCTTGCAGACACCTCAGAGCTGGTACAGGACCCTGCAAGGAGCAGGAAGGTGACACCAGCAGCCAACATCACCTCAGTGTCTCTGTGAGCTTGTAGGGGGTGCTGGAGGGCAATGGAGGGGAGCTCTGCCCATGAAGCTGACCCCCCGGGCAAGAGGCACAGGGCAAGCCTCTGAGTGCCCAGCATGGAGTGCACTGTGTAGATGTCCAGGGGGGCTGCCTGGAGAAGACAGCCCTGATCACCATGACTCTCTTTTCTTTCTTGGCTTTCTGCATCCCCAGCCTCCAGCATTTGCACATCAGGGCATTAATTCAAGCACAAACATTTCTGCCTTCCCCAGCTTTCTGCAGCCCGTTCAGCACCTTCCACCACTCTCGCACCATGTGTTCGTTCATCAGCTTTCACCCCATTCCTCACCACCGAGCTGAAGGGCATCTGGACACCAAGCCCTGCTAGGGGCTTTATGAACTTCCTACTTCATAAACCTCTCTGAGTCATTCTGCTCCTGCCCAACACACCCAGAGCGTCACCTTATTTCAAAGCTGTGGTGGGAGCCCCCATGCATGGGCAGGGGTCCTGCTCCTCGCCAGCAGACGCAGACCCCTGCTGCTCTTGTTTTTTCTGGGGGGGGCAGGCTTTTTCTAATTTTCATTATTTATTTTGAAACCATTCACGGCTGTTCCCGTGTTTAAAACATTTGGAGTCCTGCGCTTAAAATACCTGCAGGGACTCTCAGGAGCTGCCAGCACAGTGCTGAAGAGACTTGGGCTTGCAAGCCTTTAACTCACCGTGGGACTATTTGTCCTTTCGAGCTCAGTGCTGGAATGCTTCAAGGTGTTTAGGCAAGGCCAAGGCCAGGGCATGGGAACGCGGGGCTTTACCAGGCTTTGCCCGTAATTGCCTCCACGCCTGCACTCCCCTGTCCCCTGCAAAGCAGAGAGGAGGGAGCTGTGCAGACGGCCAAGGAGAAAGGTGAAGGGGAGGAACTGAGCTCCAGTCCTGGGAAAAGCAGGACACAGGGTAGAGGGCTTTGCAAACACTTGGTGTGTGATAAGATGCGGCACTGATGCAGGAAAGCGGTCCCTGGTTATCCTCATGAGCAAAGCCCAGCAGAGAAGAGCTGGAAGAGGGGCTGAGAGAGCCCGGGCAGGACCAGGCACCGCTCGGCTCAGCTGCTGAGCACCAGCCAGTGGCACTCTGCTCTCCGGAGCTGCTGCCTCCCCAAGCTGAGGTCATTAAAGATGTCAAAGAGCTGTTTTTAACAGGAGGGGGTGTTCAGCTCGACGCCTGGCTCTGCTCCAAAGGGAATAAAATCACAAGCTCCCCGCCTGCACCATGTGCAGCTGCAGTGCCCAGTGCTGGGGGCTGCAGGACCGATATTGCCGGTGGAGGTGTTTTGGAGGCCCAGGGCAGCCCCTGAATTTCAACAGCCCCCCGGGGTCCCTGTGGACCCAGGGTGATGCTGCAAGGTGGAAGGCAGCCAGAGGGTGCCCAGGTTTGGAGCTACTTTGGCTGCACCTCGGAGGGTCTGGGACCTGGTAGGGGTGCGCTGGGCAGCACCCAAATGCAGCGGAGGGACCCTGGGGAGGCTGGGGGAGGTGGGGAGGGTTCTGGGTGGCTGCTGGAGAAGGCAGGGCTGCAAGAGCCTGGGGAGATGGTGGAAAGCAGAGGGGAATGAAGGTGGGAGCAGATGCCGTGGAGAGGGGAAGGGTAATTCCTCCCACCTCGTGGATGACCGCGGGAGGACATCAGGGTGCTGATGGTTACCCCTGGTGGCTGAAGCCACTGGAGCTTTTGCTGGTGGCCCTGTTGGCTGGAGATCTGTCTGTGCTGACAGCTTTGCACGATGCACTTGGGGTGGCAGGCCCAAGCCAAGACAGAAAACAGCTGGGGCGGGGAGAGGGCTTGCAGGGGGGCAGGAGCGGGGGACCCGGGGGGACGGGGCATGGGCGATGCTGAGGCACCCCAAACTGTTTCTTGCAGGGGTGGCTGGCATGAGGAGGGGAGAGGGCGCAGTAGAGGGGACAAGGACAGGCCAGCAGTGGGGGGGCCACCCTGCACCTGCAATAACAAGCTCCGGGCGTAGGGCCTGACAGCGGGACGGGGGCCGAGCTGGAGTTACAGCCCCCGGGGGAGACCCTGGTGGCTTGGTGCCCGGGAAACACCTCCTAGCCAGCCCCCCTTCCACCAAGGAGCCAGGCGCACAGGGGCTCCGCCAGCCCCACGCCTGCCCGGCCGGGAGCTTCGCCCCGCTGCTCCGGCTGCTCCCGTGCACCCACAGTGCTGCGCAGCCCCCGGGACCCTCTCTCCTTCCCACCCCCGGAGACACCTGCTCCCAAAACCCCTCTGCTCCCTGCTGTGCTTGAGGCACCCTACAGATGCTTCTTGACCCCGGACAGCCCTGTGCCCTGTGTATCCCCCCCAAAATTGCTCCATCACATGTTATGTCCTCTGCCCACAGCTTTTCCATGCCTACCCCAAACCTTTCCTCGCTAGCCTGCCCTGGCATGAGTTTTGCCCCACTCCAGCCTCTCTGCAGGGCTTAAGCCCTCCTGCTGCCCTCCCTGCCCCAAATCCTGATGCTGCTTGCTCCTACTCCAGCTCAGCAGACCATTGCTCCCACCATAGCCCTTTCAAAACCAACTCATCCCCCACCTTTCTCCCAACACCTCCCTCTCCTCCATCTCCCTCTGTGCTCCCTGCTTGATCTGTCCCCAGAGCTGGGGTAGCCAGGGAAGAGCCACAGCAATGCCCTTCGCTCCTTTCCCATTCTCACGGGCCTGCTCACACCATGGAGGACACTGAGAAAAATCCCATCTCAGGCACTTGTTCCCCTTGCCCTGGCCATGTTCCTAGCAGGGTCCAGAGCTGGTCCTCACCATGGGGGTACAGCAGTCACCCCTATCCTGCAGCCAGGGCTCCCTCTCCTGCATTTGCCTCCCACTGCTGGGCCTTCCCCAGGAGTGAATGGGGATGCACACCAGCCCGAACCTTCCCAACATCAAGGGAAGCTCCTGGGGTCTCCCAAGCAAAGAGGGTCATGCAGACCCTTTGTCTCATGCAGACCCTTTGGTCATGCCTTTAAGCTTTTGCACCTGCTGTGACCTTCCCCAAACCAAGTTTATGTGGGTGCCTGTTGCTAGCATCAATCCAGCATCAGTGCTACCTAGCCGTTGTGTGCGGGGCCCAACCCATGCCCACCCCATTCCCAAGGAGCTGTCTCTAGTGGGGGAGGTGCCTCTTGGTGTCTCCTGGCTCTTCCCATGCAATGAAGCTTTGGTTTTTTACAGCAAAGCTTTAGGGGTTCTCTGTTTTCCGAGGGACAGGCCAGGCAGCAGAGCCCAACTCCTACCTCATAGCTGAAGGCTGTAACCACAAGGCTCTCACGTTTTCCACCAGATGATGTGAACTACATTCCTGGCAGTGTCACAGCCCAGGTTCAGCAAGATGAGGAGACTCCTCCTTCTTCCCAGCCTGCACCTCACATGTCCTCACAGCTGGGGCACTCTTGGGAGATGGACTGGGAGAGGATGGCGGAAGCTGGTTCTGAGTTTCCCACCTCTTTGCCACGTCAGGTTTGGAGTGCCCATCATGCAGCCCTGCCACCAAGCTGAGCTGGAGGTTGTGTGTTTCAGGCTGGACATGCAGATGGTAAACAAGAGGCATCCCTTTTCTGGGTCACTGTCAGCCTTTGGGAAGAGGAAGATGCTCAGAGAGCTTCACAGATTGAGGGACACCAAGCAGGTGTTAAGCACTGGAAGAAAGACTTGCCAGAAATCTTAAGTCAATGTCTTGGGGGGCACTATGCAGGTTAGATGATAGTGTTCTCTGGAAAGCGGTCCTAGAGGTAAGCTCCTTGCTTGCCCTTTAGGCAATCAGCTGCCTGCTTGGACTTTGCCTGAATTTCCCCTGGTGACTCAAGCCTTGGGAAGGGCACTGGGAGCTGCGTGGAGCTTAGCTCTTCCTGGGCGCTGGGTCTCACTGTGGTCGGTGCTGCTCCCACTGGTCTCTAAGCCACCTCTCCACGTGGAAGGGGATCTTGGAGCACTGCCAGAGGATTGCTGCAGTCATGGTGGGGGGTGTGTAAAGGAAGAAACAGCAATCCCTCCCACCCACCACAACCTGGCGCAGAGACACGAACAGTCCCATAAGACTCCCTGGGACAACTGCACAGCTAGCAGAATGACCTGGCTTGTCCCAAAAACCCTCTAAGCCCATCTTGCAAGTCATTTACTTTATGAGTGCAGACCCCAGTACCAGCAGGGGAACCCCCAAATGCACAGTGTGGCCTGCTGGGAGCGCGGGTGTTTATGTTCCTTCACTAAGCTCCCCATGAGAGTGTGCTCCAGGCAAGATCCAGGGACTGTTTGTTAGGTATCATCTGCAGCTATTCCCTCTAAAAGGGTTTCACTCACACACCCCAACAGTCTGGCTATTGCTTCTCCTGCAATTAACTGCAGGTGATTAAAGAAAGAGGGAGTTAATGGGACTCGGGAAATAGATTTCCCCCGTAGGACCTGGCAGCCTGGGCCAGCCTAGTTAAGTAAGGATGGTCACAAAGTCCAGATCCTATCCAAGCAGGTGACATGAGCCTCTCCGAGTTAGAAAGCCAAGAAGGTCCAAGTCAAGAGCCGCCTGCACTGCGTGGAAGTGGGGAGATGGAGCATGGCAAAGCTTCTGCTTTCCTGTGGATGAAGACAAACAAGGAGGAGAGGCTGGGGAATGTGAGAGCTGGTGCACACAGCATGCAAATGCCAAAAAGGAGATGCGTCCCTTCCTCATGGTAGCTTGTCTTTGCTGGATAGATGATGAAGCTGGGGAGGGTCAGTCTGCTCAGGTCAGGGGTGCCCCAGACATGGTACTAACAGAAGGTGCCACTCTGTTCCCCCCAGGTATCCTTCCTTTCCTTTTCTTCCTTATTTTGCCTTTGGGTTCCCGCTCCTTTCTCAAGGCCATACTAAAGCCCCTTGAATCTTGACACACAGACTGGGGCTGCTGGCACCTTTCCTCCTGACCCACAGCCCCGTGGGCATGAGATCTCGCCCAGAAAGGCCGAACATAGTTTGTCTGCCCAGTAACCTGGCAACTGCACTAATGCATGCGTGCTCATAAAACATCCTTCCCTGAACGGGAGCCAGCACCCACCAAGGACCGTATCCCCTTACACCGGAGACATGCTGCACTCCCTGTCTTGCTGCTTCACCGTGGGCACTTCTGAAGGGCAAAACATGCTCCACGCTTCTGTCTTATTCCTGAAATGTCTTCTCCTTGCCCACCTCCATACTGCACCCCACATTGCAGTGGGATGCTCAGAGGTGGAGGAGGCTCTACGTGTGGAGCGGAAGGAGACCAGTTTGGCGTCAAAACCACCGAGAGGCATGTCCACCATCGGGAATGCCTACCCCAAATCCACCCACCTGGGAAATGCATCTCAGTGTTAAAGCCCAGGGCTGGCTCATCCCTGCCTGCCTGGCCATCAGGAGGACAGGCGACTGCCCCACACCAGAGAGCAGCTCCTGATGTGCCGTGGGGTAAAGGCCCCTGCAAGACGTGTGCCTAGTGCCCAGGTCTGATGCCTGCTCCGTAGGTGGGCAGGGCTGAGCTCCGCTGCGGTCAAAGCCTCCTAGCCTTGTATTCAACCTCTCGGATTTATAGAAAAATGTTGTTCCAATGGTAGACAATGAGGATTTTAAGGCTGATTTGACTTTTCTGGAAGAGACTAAATCTGGCACGTCAGATAAAATCTGCAGCCCTGGAGAGAACAGCTTGTGCTCCCCACCCAGCATCTCCATGAGCTGGGCGGCATTTGGAGGAAGGCTTGGGGGCTGCGCTGGGGCAAGTCCCTCGAGGAGGATACGGGAGGAGTCATCTGGCTGTTTGAATTTGTGTCTTGTGGCTCCAGGGGTTTCCTGAGCCTGGAGGGCAGAGGGAGGGAGGTGAAAAGAGAGAGGTGGCTGATTTATAGCTTACCATCTTCTCTGATCTTGATCGCCCTTTGTCTTGGGAGTCTCTCTTATCCAGACATGGAGATGGGAGGAGGGGATCTGTTTCAGAGATTGCTGAACTCTGGGTGTTTGCTGTTTCCTGGAGATCTTTTGATGTTCCCTTTGCTTTAAAACATTTTCAATGTTAAGTTTCTCAGTCTCCCGCTGCACCTCGACTCTCGACATCGGAGCACGATCCATCACGACTTACACAAACAATCTCCAGCAAGGCGAGACCTCCCCATCTCCGGGGCCGGCGAGGCAATCTGTCCCTGCAGGACCAGGCGGCAGGGCTTCTGGGGCACCTCACCCCAAGACCACAGGCTGCTACGGGCTATCCACTGCTCGTTCCCTTTCAGCGTGGTGGGGGATGATGGGTGCCAGCGCAGGGCTGAGAGATGTTGGGAAGGCCGGACTGCAAACAAGCAGTGTGGGCTGAGGTCTGCCTCTCGCTTTTCTCCAAGGCAGCCCAGCACAGTGACTTCCAACAGGATGAAAGCCACCTCTCTGGGTGAGATATCATCAGGCTTGTGCCCTTAAGTGAGTCCTACAGATATTGCTAAAAGCTTGATTTAGGACTCACTAGAGTGAGAAGTGCAGAAAAAAAAACCCTTTCTGACCTGAATCTCTACCAGGCTATGAAAGGTCTCCAGCTCAGAGACGATCTTCTCTCTTGTCCAGCATGTGCAACTTGTCAGCTCTGGTAATGGACATCAGGTCTGTAATTAAAAGACCATCAAACAGTCCTTTTCCGTAAATCCTCTCACAGGACTGTCAGTTCATAAAATTGATTTCATTTAACTGGTGCCATTTTCCAGAAGAGACAGGCCAAAGAACAACATCGCCTGTAAAACAATCTTTTTTGTTCCATGAAAGTAATTAGTTTTGCTTGGACTTAATGTGCTTGGGGGTTAATTATCCTAAAACTGCCCATGAACTCCCATGATGTGGGGATATTTGTGCTGGGCTGCCGGAGGTGCCAATTCTTGCAGCAAGGCTCTTTATGAGTCTTGATGATGCTCATTGTTTTCCTTCAATTCTCAGCTTAGTGGCGTTGTGTGCTTGCATGAAAATTTGCTTTTATAACCTGTGCCCCAAGAAGTTTCTAGCCTTCATGGTTCAAACCCATAACCTGAGAGCACCTGGGAGGAAAAGGCAAATAAGATTTACTTGTTTATTACTGGTTTAATCATGATTTTTATGCTAAAGTCATAATTTTGCAGAGCCTTGAGTTATGATTTCTCATGGCTGGAGCTGTCAATGTCAGCCTGTCTTTACAATAGTCCTAGACAGCTTTTTTTGGGTGAAAGAAGAGGCCACAGAGGGAGATGGACCCAGCTTTGTTTGTAGTAACGTGCTTTCCAAGTGCACAGTCTGTAAAGGTGAGATCATGTCAAAGCTGCTGGAGGCTGAGCTTCAGCTCAGGAGGGGCTTTTGGGTGGAAAAAGGTGAGAACTCCTGAACTTTCACCGCATGTTAGAGTAGAAAAAAACTGCAACCAAAATATCTCATAAACCTCTTTTCTTTCTATTCTTTTTTTTTTTTTTTTTTTTTTTTTTTTTTTTTTTTTGGTGTAAAGAAATGGCTATACATGGCTGTTCTACTTGTAACCCAGCCAAGAATAATTTGTGGCAGGAAAGTTTGAGCATTTGTAAAAATAAAATAAAAATTAAAAAAAAATTGAAAGCACGTTAGAGTATTTTATCGTGAACCCAAACAGAGAGGCGGGTATTCAGAGGGCAGAATAGCCCCAATAGCATGACACTCTGCATTTCTGGCCATGTGTTGAAACAGGGTTTTTTTTCATGTGTTTGTTTTATTAATCACACTACAGAGCTCAGTGCAGCACTTGCTGATTTTTGTCTTGTTAACATTTTTCTGTCCCACTGCCATTTGGTCTCCATTTGAGCTCTACACCTGCTTCCCACGTGATAAATAGGAGCCTCACACTGTGTAGGAGCAGAAAGCCACTTCTTACCCCCGTCTTGGCAAATTTTGGTAACCATTTACCTTTTGCCATGCTATTGCATGGGTGCTTTTGACCCCAGGGCTACACTGACCACTGGGGACTCAGCATGCAGTCCTTATTCCCATGGAATGGATCTCCTTCATGCAAGCGCTTCTCATGGACACCAATGGACTCCGCCACGAGCAGATGCATTGCAAACAGCAGAGCAAACAACCGGGGTGAGTTGGGAAGGCAATCAATATCCCACTGCACTTTCCCCAGCCCACCAAAAAGCACAGATTTTTGCAATAAAGGGCCATGGCCAAAATTTTGCGGTGTCGAATATGGAGTGGGGCAAGGGAGAGCAGCGGAAAGGGTCTGCTCTGCCTGCGGGATAACACAGGAACGCGGCAAGATGAACAGGTGGTGCCCGGCTCCGATAAACAGGAGTGTCTCCACACGGAGCAATTTGCCACAGGATGTTGCTGAAGCCGAAAAGTTAAGTGAGATTCCAGCCTGGGCTGGACATTTGCATGGCTAACAAGAATATCCAGAATTATAATAGTTAATACCGACACTGCGCTCGGAAGAGATATCAGATCCGCGGCCCCAGGGCAAACGCCGACTGTAACAGATTAGGAAGAGGCCTCTGGTGGGGGATGGATTTGGGGGGGCATGGATTAGACACCTGCCTGACGTGGGGACTTGCACCTTTCCTGAGTGCTGGACGTTAACCCCTCCAGCAGGCAGCCCGTCTCCCACCAGAGACTGCTGATTCATCAGGATAGAAATATTCCCCAGAGATCCGTCGCTGCGGATGAAATCCTGATGGAAAACTGCCCGGTTTCCTGCCAGCATACCCTTGGCAGCCCGCCTGACCAGCTGGTAGCAAGAGGAGAACATGGGAGCCTGGCTAACGAGACAAACTCTCCCAACTCCCGTGCAGCCGGCTGGGTGAGGGATGGCGGGCTCCCAGCTGGTGGACCACGGCGTGGTGGTGTCTTCCAGCCTCCCAGCTTGAGCCCACCAGCTGGGGGAAAAGGGGAGTGAGGGGCCAGACTGCTTTGCCTTTTGCAAAGGCTGCTTCTGGGTTTTCATCTCAGATTGGCCCCAAATAAATCTCGAGTCACCAGAAAGCAATGGCAGGACTTCATGGTCCTCCTGTCTGCTGCCTCACCCTGCTCATATGCCCTTTTCCTCTTTTTCTGATCTCTGCCCATTGTCTGGGTGACCAAGTGCCTCCCAGGGGTGCAGAAGACCCTGGTGGGCTCCTTGCAGGCTCTCCACCAGGCAGAGGGGGTGTGTGTCCAGCTTTGCTACTGGACAGAGGAAGCTGAGATGGGTCTCTCAGGGTCTGGCAGCCCCAAATCCAGGTCCCCGTCTCCCACACCAGCACTGACATAACAGCATGGGACCACCCTGTCCCAGTGCTCCGTTGTGTAGGGACCCTTGGGGGTCCCTCATTCATCTTCCTCCCAGGGTGGGGGGCGTGGGTAAACACGGGGCTCTCCATAGATGCAATGGTATGAGTACACTCTTAGCCCGACTCCTGAAGTCCTGTCTCTGCTGTGTGCGGGCGGCTGGCCACGGCATTTTTTTTCGTGCTTCAAATGCACACTTGCCTTTGCTAAGACAATCCTGAACAGAAAATTCTGCCAGAGTTTTCCTCCCTGAGAAGGTCGCCTGCGCCCTGGCCGTGACAAAACTCCCAACAGCCCACGCCATCCCTCAGATAAGCCACCTCTCAGAGGAGAGGTTCAACAGTGACCGAAAACACTTGGGATATTAAATTCTTGGGCATGAAAGCTGTGCTTGGACGTGCCACTCCTGGAAGAGTACACAGTGCCATCTAGCCGCGCTGGTCCGAAGTACAGAGCTCTCCGCAGGTACCTTCCCAGCCCCAAAACCCAGCCCTCTGCACCCCCGACCTCAAGAAGCCTTGCCACCCCTTTTCCATCACTGCCCAACCTTCAGACCAGGCTACTGGGAGATTAACATTGCCAGCACCTTACCCACGGATGGGGGATGTGCTTATTTCAGACATCTGCATTTGGTTTTAGCTTATGGTGAGGTTTGTACCTAAGCAACGCAACCTGGCTGAAACGGCGATGTTTTTGGTGAAAGCTGGGTCTTGAACTGACTGGCCCCGTTTCTTCATGGTCTCCTCCAGGGTGGCGGCTATGTCTCCTGGTGTCATTTGGTGCTAGTGTGCTCGGAGACATGGTCTGTCCCTCACCGTTACTGTTTGCTTTTCTGCACCTGATAGGTGGGAGAAGCACAGAGAGGTCCTTGTTGTGGATTCAGACATTTCCCCAAGTCATTTCTTCTGGTCCTGACCATGATTTCCCTTCTTCACCTGACAGATCTCAGTGCCAGCTCTGGCATCCAAATCTGGAGAAAGATCAGAGATGCTAGGACAGCTGTAGAGCTTGGGGTGGCTTTGGACTCCATCTAGCAATATGCTGAGCTCCCCTGTTGCAGCACAGCCATGCTCACAAACACCTACCACAGGTGTCAGAGCCCGTGTCCTCCAGCTGGCTTCAGTCAGGGGTTTCCTTTGATGCTGTGGCATTTCACCTGCGAGGAAACTGTGGGTCTTGCTGGTGCTGAGTGTTGATTCTCGGTGCCCACGGAGGACAAGTCCTGTCTCTTGGAAATTTCACAGCTGGAGTTGACAAGGCTTACACTGTGCTGTTCACCATCTGTCTGTCCTTTCTTCCCCTCTGCCATTTCTTCCCTCACCAGGGGATGGGATAGAGAGAAAGATGTGCCACGCACCTACCTTCTCATCTGGCAGGGAGGGAGATTTAAGACCTGATCTAGCTGAACTAGGATTTCACTAGGACTTCTACTGGATGCCTGACAACGATCTTCAGCTGAGCCTCATTCCAGCTGCCATCATCAGCCAGGAACACCTGCAGGTCTTGCTGCTGGACACCTCACCTTTTTGTAGTCCCCTCTGCCTCTGATCCTTTGCTACTCAACCTGCTTTTCTGGCCCTTCCCAAACCCTGGTGCTGAGCGCATGGGCCTTTATCACTGTGGTGTGTCAACTATATTAATTTGAATCTCACCTCACATTGCTTTTTTTATTCTGGTCCATTTCTATCAGGTCCTTCTCTCACCTACTGCTCCGTTGCTGGACTACGTGGAGCAAGTGGAACATCTTGCATAAATCTGGGAAGAGTTCTTCTTGACTACAGTGTCTATTACCCTTGGATGTGTAGTGCCTGGGGCTGAAAAATGCTCTAAGATGCCCTTAGTAGGTGGGATCTAGCTAAGATCCCATCACCATGAACTGTAGAGGAACAGGCAGGATCTTTGGAAAGGTTGGTTCCTTGGGTCTTCTCTAGTTATGTGTGAACTGAAATCTTTATGATGCTCATAACTTGGCAAAAGTTGTGACAACATTGAGATACAGGCACTCACATGCACACAGACAAATTCTTTAAGCAAAAACCAAACACTATTCTCCTTGGCCCAACCCTTCTGGCTTAGGTTTCCCCCGCAGACAATCCAGCCCAAAACAGTACGTGAGGGTGGGATTAATTGAATCATCTGTAGACACCAGATATCTACAGGAGAGACAGTTGTGTAGGCACCTTCTACAGCTAATGCCAAGAAACTTTGTCCTACCTGCAATGCTTGCCTCAGGATGATGTGATTTTTCCCCTAGAAGCCCCTATTTCTCTCCAGTGACTATAAAGGCAGGCAGCTCTGTAGCTGGCTGAGATGGAAAATAGCCCAGCAGTTAGAGTCTGGTGAAATGTAAGTAACTGAAAACAGTGTTTTATAATAGGAAACACTGCCTTAACACCAGACCTTGCTGTGAGACCCACCTGTGACAGTGCAGGGACGGAGGAGGCAGAGCCAGGTCTCAGTTACATCCTGCCTCCTGGGTATTTTTGTGCAGGGCTGGGTGTTCAGCTGCAGTTTTACATTTATTCCCCACATGTGCTGATCGTACTGGTGTGATTTCAGAGAAACGAAGAGCAGGACATGTCCTGCCTTTGCTGAGCATCTCTTTGGCCACACTGAGATATCCTTGGGCTGAGGACTCCTGTCCACCACGGGTGGCTGGGTGGGTGTGGGGCTGGGTTGGACAACCACATCACCCTCCTTGGTGGGAGAAAATTAGAAGAATGGAAGAAAATGAGTTTCCTCCAGAGCTATTTTGCATTAACATTAAGGAGAAACATCAACAACAGCAGACGGAAATATGACAAAACCAGGAAGTTTTAATCCAAAATGTGAAAATTTCTGAAAGCTCTGAAAAGTGTTAAAACCCAAGAATGAAGCTGTGGCTGCACTCCTAGCTCTATCAGGTGTAACGTTGCCAACCGGGGTGATATTATTGCAAGTCTCTCTAAAATTAGCATTTTCCTTAAAGCTCTGGCTGCTGGAGACAAATAAAAAGCATCTAGTAAAGAATCATGGTTTTTAAGCCAATCTCATGATTTCTGGAGCCTGGTGTTTTAAAGACAGTTGAATTGTTTCACATCTGCGACTGCCTATCCTGTAGGTGCCAGAATACAGCTGGGAACTCCCAGAAACCCCTGAGCATGAGCACACGTGGGTGTTGGTGTGTGCTGAGGTGCTGCCAATACGCATGATTTCAGCCAGTAGTTGTTTCCCTAATAACCCGAGATGCTGGAGTCCTGTGAATACCTACGCCTCTCAGCTTTCATTTCAAATAAAACTCTTTTTCTAATTCTCCCAGTTGCAGAGGAAAAAAGTTGACAGACTGTTTTGAAAGCAGCTTAAGCACCCCAAAAGCAGAAGGCCTATAAACCAAATTAACAAATGTAATATTTAAACAAGATTGCAAGCAGCTTAAGCCAATTCCATGCTGTTTTGAAGTGTGACTGTGCTCTGTGCCTGGCTTGGCTATGGTTGGGGTGGGAGGTGATGTGAGCGAAGGAAAAGCTATCATCTGCTCTGGAGCTTAACTCTGTTTCTGGGTCTTGCTCCTTAAAAAGCCACCTCTGGGGCACCTTTCTAAAGGGCTCTACAGGCGTGAGGCCCACGTGCGTTCTTGGGGAGTGCCGGGAAATGTTAATTTGGGTAAATTGTGAAATGCAGAGGGAGAAGGGCTGGATGGACAGCTTCCCTGGTGCTGTGCAAACCCCAAAAGGAACCAAATGGGACCAAGCAAAGACTCTGGCATCTCTGAGGCTCTACAGTCATGGTCTGCACCTCATGGTCTATGTCTTGGCCTGACACCAGAGTAGGGATGCTCACTGGCTCTGAACTGACAGTGCATGTTATAATAGATGTTTGGAAACAATTAGGAGTGTCTTACTGGAACCCCACCACTGCTTTTGGGAGGCTTTTAGCTCTAAGGCCCCAGTTGTAGCTGCAGACATTAAGGTCAAGAGGAGGTCAGATTAAAAATACAGGATACAAGCACACAGCCCAGACAAGCTCCATCTGACACTCATGACAACTTGGCTGCATGGCTGCACACAGACCCTTGGCAAATACACAGTGAGTACACTGGAGTGCCATTGTTGCTGGTGTTGTCACGCTCTAAGGGTAAAAGTAAGGCAAAGTTTGTAGAAAGAAACCATCTCATTTGTTAGGCTGACTGCTATATGCAATCCTGTATGCTATATGCAATTCCTGTATGCACAGGATCACAGGACAGTTCAGGTCGGAAAGGACCTCAGGAGGTCTCTGGTTCAATGTCTTGCTCAAAGCAGTATCACCTGTGAGATTAGGTCCGCTTAGTCAGGGCTTTATCCAATTTGGTCTTGAAACCCTTCAAGGACTGGGATCTCACGGCCTCTCTGAACAACGTGCCCTGCTGCTGGACTGTGCTTAAAGGTAAGAGAGGCTGAGACCTCTCTTAAGAAATACATTACACAGAGAGACGTGCATAGACACATATGTACACACACACACACACATACACACACAGAGGCAGGGAGATGCTCACACTCACTGTGCTCATCTCCTGAGATAAATGCTTGAATTACTTGAGCTAAAAAGCCAGCCTCTGCAACAAGAACCCCCAATTCAGCCAGTTTGGCCCTGAGGAGACCTCTTAACACCCCAGACCAGATATTTGTATCCATCACCTCACCAGCACCACCACAGGCACATTTGCATAAAGCCTGGGTGGAAACTCAACGAGGAAGAAAAGGAGGTGAAGGGTTCACCAAGGAGAACAGTAGTCCTGGGGGCTGTTGTGTCCACAGCACAAGAAGATCTTCCATGCTGAGGTGATAGAGAGCTGAGGTAGGACACCCAGGACAGCCAAACCTTGGGGAGACGTAACACCCTCCTGAATACTTTGGGATGGAAAGGCTAAGCGCAGAGTGAAGGACTGAGTCCAGTGTCCCCATTCTATACCTCTCTGCCCCTTTACATTCAGGCCCGGACCATGTTCCTTCACATTTGGTCATTACCCAAAGCTCACACTCTGGAGCAGTGCTTCAGCCAGTGGCAGCTAATCCCAACAGCAGGTCAAGAGCTTGTAGAGATGGACCTGACAAGAGGCACCCTCAGAGAAGGTGGGACTCCGTATGCGACTGTCTGCCTGTCCATATCCCACTTTGGAGAGGATCGGAGAGGGAGCTATAAAATGCATTTGAAAGTGCAAGTTCCAGGTACTTTGGGGGACAAATGGACATTTATTTAAGGACTCAGACAAGGAAGAAGAGAAAAAACCCATGGAAGTCCAGGCACATCTCCCTGGCAGTCTCTCTGACTCTTGCATCATTTGCAGCGCTCTCAAATGGTTATCAAAGCCAGGTTTTCATTCCCTGACTGACAGCAGTGCTTGTTTAACTGAAATGCTCTTAAGCTACTCAGTGTAAACAGGCATCCAGCCTGGGAAACTGCAGCCAAGACAGTGAAAGTTTGTCAGAGGCCATAACAACTTTAACTATAGGTTTCCCTAATTCTGCTGCCTCTGATAAGCCCATCCAGCTCCCCTCCATCCTGGGACCTACCATCCCCTTGTTCCTGGATGATCTTGTAGGAATAGGACCCTTTAAAGAGGGAGGGTCTGGAAACAAGTTTCTCCTTGAAAAATCGGGGCATGAAAGTCATTGTCTCCTGTTTGGATGATTGCTGTGAAAGGTCTTTGGGCTGCTATGAAGTGAAGGACAAAAATCAGCATGCCTCAGAGGCTGCCTTGGCTGAGTACGACCTTGCCCTGTGAATAATGCTGCTGAGAGCAGAAGGGGAAGGTTCAGACTAAGGCAGGTGCTGGTGGATACTGGAGTGATGCAGATTAGTTTGGAAATGAGGAATTCACAGGTTGATGGTGGCAAAGATCAATGAATGCATCATCAAATAGGAGCTGATCCATAAAACAAGCTGCCACTGCTCAGGAGAGAGGCTGTGCTGAGACCTCCCAAAGAGACAGTGATAAATGGAGCAGACATCCCACTGGTCTCTGTTATCAACAACAAAATGCTTTGACCCTCTCTGCTTTTGGCCAAAGGGTGCTGGTATAACAGAGAAGCCTCTCATGACCGTAATGGAGCTATACTGGTTTATACTGGCTAAGACCCACACTTTTTGAGCAGCTGATATATGGAGTGGAAAGAGGAGCTGGTCCTCCATGTGAACTCATGACTCTAGCTGGCTGGGAAAAAGCTTCTGAAAACCATTTCAAATAGGATTGATAGACAAAATAAGCAGAGTGGGAGAATGAAGAAGAGGTGCGGGGCATGTGGGAGAGAAGACCTGCCCCAGGCTCTCGTATGAACCTGGCCTCGTGAATGAGGAGGGTTTGCTGGGGAAGGGTGCCCAACGGGGAGCAACGCACGGCGCTGAGACAGATGTTCACAAACACTCGTGATTCAGCTGTGACGAAGCTTTGCACAAGTGCACGAAGGAGTTGGAAGGAGGCCACTGTAGTGCCACAGGCTCCTTTGGAAATCTCAACCTTTCTGAACCAACCAATATCATGCCCAGTCCTGCAGGGTACAGAGGAAAGGGTTAATGCCTCCTAAAACCCTCTTGTTCTGGGAATGAAATAGAAAATCTGAAAGCAGGTCAGTACCTCAGCTGCTTCTGAATTCTCATTAATTTGCGTTCCCCTCTCATTTATTAATGGGCTGACTCACACTGTATTTGCTTTCCCTTTGCTGCAATTTGCAAAATTCCTTCTTATTCCCAGTAGCCCTCTTGGCAGTGTTATTTTTCTCTGTTTTTCCCTGGCCTTTATCATTTCCTTGCAGGTCTTAGCTGAGTTTGCATATTCTTGCTCAGTTCCCCTGGCTATTTCTTTTCAGCCTTTTTCTTTTCATCTTCAGGCCTCCTAAAGCATCCCTCGGGGCTATCTCAGTGTCTCTGGGAGCAGCTGGGAATATCCTGCCACCCACTGTGCCCATGAAGGGGATTTTAATAGCTCCCTTGGCCCTCCATGCCCTTTTTCCTTTCAGTCCCATGTGGGGAACCAGATGCCCTCCCAAAGGCTTGGAAGCTCCCAGTGCTTGAAGCAACCTGGATTTCCAGACAGCGAACCACAGATCCCAGTAGCCAGCAGGTCCTGTGGAGATGCTGCTCTGCTCTTCGCTGCTCTCTGGTCCCAAATGCTCTGTGGGTTGGTTATTGCAGTGGGCAGACTGGTTTCTTCTGTGCTCTGGCCAACACTGACCATCTTGCTCTGCCTGTGGTGGAGCCCAGTCTTCTCCAACCCAAGGGCCAGGCAGCCTGTTGTAGATGGCCCAAAACTGTGGTTCCCGCACCATTGTACATGCTTTGCTCCCCTCATTTGGCTGAGTCCAGGATCTGCACCCACAGAGAGCAAGATGTGACTGCGCGAGCCCATCGGAGGGGCAATGTTTGGCTATAGGAGCCCACCTCGAGGGGCTCTGTGGCGACAGGAGCCTTTTGGGGCTCTACACATTTGTTTTCCCAGGTGCTGGAGAGTGCAGCGTGCCTGGTGGGGGTTCACCGTTTGGTGTGGCAAACGGGGCGAGGGGGTGTTTTGGTGGGTGCCAGCCTTGCCAGGGCTCCCCGGGTGCTCCCCTTGTCCTTCCCCAGATTTGCCCACAAGAGGGAGGCAGCGACTTGCGGTGTCCGCTCCCACGCTGCATGGGTGCCGCAGGGTCCCAGCCACGAGGCCTGGGCTGCGTGGGGGCCCATGGGCTGCGTGGGGGCCGTACCCACCCTGCACCGCACACACGCACCACCGGCGCCCAGGCGTCTGGATAGGATGGCCAATGGTGGGTGGCTGGGGCTTGTCCACAGCACATCTAGCCCTGGGTGGGAAGAGCTGAGGGAGAGCATCGTCTTGCTTCGCTGGCTTTTTTTTTTGTGTGTGTGTCAAAAAGTGGAAGGAAGTGGTGTTCATTTTTTGACCTGAGTGAGATTTCTGTCCTCTGCCAGGGCTGGGTGAGACCTGTCATGGTGCTGTGCCCATTAGCAGAAGACTGCTCCTTCACCCGTGACACAGGTTGCTAGCAAAAGACGGGAGCTGGAGGGTACTGTCCTTGACAACCCTTTTCTGTACCTCTCCAAACCATCAGCCCTTGCCTATTGCGGTGCAAAGAAGCCCAAAGGGAAAGGCTGAGGGACTTACTGGTGTATTTACCAAGGTGATCCTTGGAAACTGATGCCTTTCCACGGACCTGGGGAAGGCAGAAAAGTCCTGTAGGTGCAGGGACTCTGCTCAGCAGTCCTGGATCCAAGGCAATAGCCCTGTTTCCAAATACTCCTGGGACCAGGCTCCAGGCAGCCAGACTCCAGTGACAGCTTTGTCCCCGTGAAGCTTGCCAAGACCTTTCCCACACTGGGAACCTGTTGAGATAGTGTGGTTAGCTCTGGTCAACCCAGGTGGATGGGAGGCCACCCTTTGTTCTGATATCAAAATAACGGGTTCATCACACATCATTTACTCAAATGTTGCCTCGATGACTTCAGAAATAATCGTATCCCTTTGGGAAGTTCAAGGGAAGTTGATAGCAGCCAGGGATTTCTGTCCCAGGCCCTGGGTCTTTCCATTGCTCAAGAGGCCCCCTGCTCTTTGGGCTGAACTCATGCAGTTGTGATGCCCTCCTGGCTACCAGGGGCAGAGTTGAGGCTTGAAGCTGCTGTAAGATGGACCATCCCAAATCATGCCTCCCGGCGGGCAGCAGGCTCTGGGGTCACCTCACCCCATATAAGCAGTTCATTCTTCCATGCAAAGTGGCCTCACTCCAGCAAGGGCATGGAAATTGCTTGCCACGGAGAGCTGTAACTTCAACAAAGGCTTCCTTTCTCCGAACGGCGACACAATTGTTGGAGTTAAATAAATCTGTCATGCACAAAGCAAACTGCGTTAAACAGCGTCCTCTCCCACTCTAGCCGGATAAAAGCTGGGCACTTTGGAGAGTGTTTAAAAAACATTTTTCATTCCCTTGTGTTCACTCTTCCCTCCTGTTGCATCCTCATTGCATTCACTCATTCAGGAGCCCGCACAAGGACCTGAATTTCTAATAGGAACAAAAAAAGAAGAAGGGGAATAAACCCAGTGTTAAAACCCATTCAGAGCTTCTATTATTTGGGACCAAAAGGGGAAGGTCCCTTGCAGGTCACTTTTAAATGTGTCTGTCTAGAGGCAAAGAGATTCAAAGTGCATTTATCATCCTTTTTATTCACCCTCTCCGTCGTCCACAGCAACCCCGGGATTTTTTCCTGCTTCGTGATGCGGTGATTGCTACGAATCTGGCTGGGCTCAGCCACCATGGGAGGAAGGAGGGCTCTCCTCTGCCTCACACATCATCGACACGGCTGGGAGCTGCATACCACTGTTGCACTCAGCGTTGGTGGTGACATGCAAGGTGGAAGGGGCCCGGGATGACTTGTCCCAAAACTCAGCTGGGCTGCAGGGCAGTGAAACCCCGGGCTGCGGTGGGAGCAGCCAGCTGGAACCTTTTACGCGTAGTAATTCACCAAAAATGGGGTTTCAGCAGGACCAAAAGGAGCTGTAAGTTCATGTTTCAGTCGTTTGGATGTGTGTGAAAGTGTCAGCATAGTCCTGCTAGATGTTTCCAAGGTAAAAACGTCTCATTTCAGAAGTGCTGGAGTATTTCATTAGACAGCCTTGAAACAAAACTCTTTTCCTATTTTCTTAGGGCATTTTTATTTAAAGGCTGACCCAAAGCAGGAGAATATGAAGCTAAGCAAAACCACTGGGTATCCCAAAGGAAAGGGTTCCTTTTGGGTCAAGGGGACAAACGACTCCAGAGAAATCTCTTGTGATGATTCTGATCCCTGGCCTTGGTCCCCAGCCCCAGGGTCCCCGACCCAGCCATAGGCTGAACATGGGGAGAAACCACTGGTGCGGCAGATCAGCAGAGTCATGGCACACTTCAGGACTGGAGGGACAGTGAGGAACAGGCAAAGAGGGAGCCATGGGGAATGGCATGGATGGGGGAGAGGAAAAGTTAAGGGCAGCATATGGGTGATAGCGAAGGAGGAGAAGGGGGAGAGGCAGATCTTCTGCTTAGCTTTCAGTGGTGCAACGGAGGACATGGTGGGAGAGGAAGAGGCAAAGCCCAGAGTAAGGCAAACTGAGGTATGGGTTGGAAGGAGAAGGGTTGGAAGCTTTGGGGTTTCCTCCCTCTTAC
This sequence comes from Platalea leucorodia, assembly GCF_965183815.1. Lineage (NCBI taxonomy): Eukaryota > Metazoa > Chordata > Aves > Pelecaniformes > Threskiornithidae > Platalea > Platalea leucorodia. Next base: position 9,115,184 of record NC_138839.1, read on the forward strand.
CCTGTGGAGTTTTGCTGGGAAAAGGACTCCGTGGTCCATCCAGGGGTGAGGTCCATGAGGCTGGTTGAGCTTCAATGAGATTCAGGAGAGGAGTTCAGTGTTGGGCAGGCTGTGGAGGGAGCAGGGCAGCCAGGTTGTATGACCCAGAGCCTGGGGAGTGCAGTGGCCATGTCCCTGGTGGGTTGTTGAGACAGGTGGGACCCACGTGTGCCAGTGGGACAGAGAAGGAGCCATGGGGTGGTCTCTTCCTATGGCTCAACATCTCCAAGTCCTTGTACCCTCCAGGACACTGATGTCGGATGGGGTCTCTCACCTCTTTGACACATCTGGCTGGTGGCTGCTTGGCCATCTTTTCTCTCGCCCCACTAGGAATGGTCCGGCTTCATGTCTTACCCCTATGGCATCCCTTGCAGCTTCGTGTCCCTTCACGTACTGTGTGGGGCTGCTCTTCTCACCGAGGTCAACATTGTCATCTGTTAGTCAACACGGTGTTACCCCAGCTCCAGATCCAGCCTGGTGTTTTTAGGTCCCCCCATCTCTTTCCAAACAGGTGGCTATGAACTAATGAGGTCTAAGGATAGTTAGAGAGTTATAAATATCTTCTGAGATGATGAATTTTAATCAGGAGCCTCTAATGAGCACAAGATGAAATCAGGAATGAGAATGATGGTCCCCCAATGGATCTTCATTAACAATTTAAATGACTGAGGTCTTAATTAAAGGGCTCAGGACTTAGCTGAGGGATTACAGATTGCCCAGGGGGAGAAATCAAAGACTTCAAAACCATTTTTTTACACAAGGTAACGAGCTTTTAAATTAGATTTTTTTTTTTTTTTAAAAGAACAAGGCTTTGCTGTTTTATCTGGCTTCTTCACTCATTTAAATGATGCTCAGATCTTGAAAGGTGCAACCTTGGCCTGACAGCCACCCGTCATATGCAAGTCCCCACACTGCCCCTGTCATCATCTCACCTCCACGTCCTACTAAACATTGATCCTTGGGCAGGGACAGCATGAGGGTATCCATGTTCCCTTTAGGGGATCCCCCAGGGATTCCTGATCTGAGGGGAGATGTCTGCAGGAAGACATTGAGATGGGCCCAGCCTCCCATCAGCTTTATGACTCTTCCCCCTTGCTTAGTTGCTCTGAAATATTTTTCCTAGAGAGAAATACTGCATATGTTCAGCTTGTGTTTGTGAAGAGTTTCAGGATATACAAAACCAGATTTTTTTTATAAATGTAGTATTTGTTCATGCCCAGCCCCAGGCCCATTGCCTACGGCACACATACCTCCAGACAGCAGTCTTCCCTCCCTAGGCAAGCATTGATCTTCTCTGCAACACTCAACTCAGAAATTTTCCTCCTTCCTGGGAGGGCCCTCTTGCTAATCCACCACGGTGACCTCTGTTAATGCCAGGGTCTGCCTGTGACTGTTGTATCTCTGTCATATCTAGTGGACAGAAGGAGGGAGGGTATGCTCGGACGTGGTTGCATGAGAGAGCTCCGGGGCAGAGGAGGAGTTTCAGACCATGGGACAAAGATGAGTGCTCCGACCTCCTGATCCAGTGCTTCTTTCCAAGAAGGAGAGGGACAGTGTTGCAGCCAGACAGGGGGATGCTGCAGAGAGATGGATGGAAAGACATGCTCAGGGTGAGCAGTCAAGGTGGAAGTGGCTCCAAAACCTGTGGCTGGGGCCGACTCCTGGGTCCGATGAGGCTCAGGAGCAGGTCTCACACAGAGGGAAGGACACTTCTGTGCCATGCTTCGCAGAAGCTGTTCTTCACAAGCATCTCCATTCCTGGTGGTTCCTGAATCTCTGCTGCTCCAATGGCAAGAAGCTCAAGGAGGGCTATCTGCAGGGGTGGTTTGAGGAACCTATATGAGGAACAAGCCATTTTGGAAAAGCAAAATGCTGGAGTTGGATTTCCTGGCTATTTGTGCCTGGAGGGAACAGCCTCCGTGGAGATCCTCTGCTGGTTAATAAGTCTGAACTTCCCCCTGCAGCCTACAGGCATCTGTGAAGTCTTAGACCCTCCACCCTCCTCCCAGAAATCTCCCAGGAACATCATATTGCTGAGAACTGCACTGGATGTTTGGAGATGACACTGAGCAAGTTTTCAGAGGGCTGAGAGAGATACACAGAGGCACAGAGTGCTATCCCATGACCTCTGTTTCATTAGGAAACTTGGCTAAAATGGACAGATGCACTTGGAAACTGAAGCAGGAGCCCTTTCCAAAGGGGCTGGCCTGGCTGAGCGCAGTCTATTTTGGAGCTAAGATAAAGGGCACTATAAAACCTGCAAAAACCCCTGAACTGGCCTGCTGAGTCTCGCCCTGGGCTCCAGGTCAGAGAGCTGCTGTGGCTCCGGCACGGCAATGAAACTGTGGCTGGGAGTTTTGAATGGCTGCAGAATGGGGCATCCTTGCCTCAGAGGGTGCCAGCTGGGAGCCCAGCATGCCTGCATGGACACGGTGCCTCTAGGCTCAGCCACCTCTGCATGGCTCCCACAGAACCCAGGGGTGACACCAGATGAATGATGGGTCCTGCACGGCTCCAGGTATGAGGGTGGAAGGATGGGATGCAGTAGGACTGAGCACTGGCTCTGGCAGGGTCCTGCAAGGGAGGGTGGCTGGGTACCAACCTGGGCTATTGCACAGGGCGTTTGGCCCTGAGAGGCATGGGGATGCAGAGAAACTGCCATGGAGGCCTCCCTCTTCTTCACACTCTCAGAGCTCAGCATGTGAGGCACAGTCCTAAAAACGGTGCCCATGTGCTTCTGCCCTCGCTCCCTGTCCTGAAGGTACCACAGCCCCAGCCTCTTGGCTTTGCCCAGTTTCAAGGATGCTGGAGGGAGACTCTGGCTCCTCTGAGGGGCTAAAGGACCATCAGGGACTCCCAAATTGTGTCCTTTGGGAGGGAGAATTGGGCTGTGGGAAGAACAGGCAAAATTGTGGTGTCCTGAGAAGATGAGCAAGAGAAAGCAAGTCCTTCCAGGGCATAGCAAAGGGGATGCTTCGCCTCCTGTGCCTGCTCCCTCTTCTGCATCCTTGCCCTTGCCCTTGGCGCTGTGTTGCCCAGTGCCAGGATGTGGGGCTGGTTTCTCCCCATCGAGATCCCCCCACCATGGCTGACCTCCCTCCCACCTCAGTCCCTCTCCTGGTGAGCCCTGTTGCAACAGGCAACTGCCTCAGGCTCCACAACCAGACCATAAATCATCCCCGTGGCTGGCATGGGCACAGGGGTGTCTGATTTATCCTCCAGCACTTAGTGCACCGAGGTCTCCTCTCCACCGAGCTGTGTCTCCGGACAGGCGCCCTGGTTTCTGTGGAGCTGGGGGAGGCAGCTGGACCGTTATCTGTCTCAGACAGCAAAGATCTGGCAGGAGGGTCTTTGCTCATCCCCTCATTGGAGACTGCTGAGGATTTGGGGGATTTCAGACACCTCATCTGCAGCACAGTGGGTGGGAAGATGCCAGTTTTGGGTCTGTGCAAGGGTAGAGGCTTGTCTCCCTTCCATGGCTTCCCAGTCAGATGCTGGGACAGAGTTATTGTCTCAGGATCAGGGCTGGTTTTGTTGTGTAGAAAGCCCTGCAGATGATGGGGGGAGCAGGGCAGGGGTTGCTCTGTGGATGTGGTGGGAGGGGGATGAATGGGACTGGGGAAAGGATGGATGGGAAGTGGTGGCCCCTCTCAGCTACAGAAAGCTGATGTTTTTATCACCCTCAGCAAGGCAAGTGCTTTCCAAACTCAAGGAGACTGTCCTTGTTCCAAAGAGCCTGCTGTCTGCAGATGAGGACAAGCGGGGTGGTGAGGGCTGAGACCTAGCACTAGGCAACATTAATGGAGATGTTAATGACTTTAAAGCGAATCTTCCCTGTTTTTTTCCTGCTCTTGCTCATCTGTTCAAGGCTTGGTGATCTTTGGAAGGGGCAGTAATCTCCTGCCTAAAGGGGCAAGCTGTCTATGCAAGCTGCAGGGTTCAGGGTGATGGTCCTTGTGGGCATCCTTGATGGGCAGCAGGAGATGGTCGTGAACAGGGAGTGACCCCTGGAAGACCCTACCAGAGAGGGTGGCCCAGGCGGTGCCTGGAAGGGGATACTGGCATTAACCCGGACCCATTTACACCTTTTTCAGTAAATGAGCCCCATGCTCCTCATGGCTGAGGTCATGCATCCCTAGAAAATGCCCCATCCATTCAGTTGTGATGCTGGCCTCCAGTGCACCTCCAGGTGCTGGGGGATACCTTGCACGCCCCCAGCTGCTGCCCATGCTTGTCCTGTTGCAGAAACACGGCCGGAGTGGTGCCGTGGTGCACCCACCATCACCTGCACCGACCCGGTCGCCATCCCCATGGCCCGAGGTGCGAGGGTGACTTCACTGGCTGCCCGGGGCTGGCTCAGGAGGGGCAGCAGCTGCAGGTCTGGCAGGGGTTTACACCTATCACTCTGTAACTTCTGACGGAGGCTGGATTTGCTGAAATGTTCACTGGATTTTTTCCAGCCTGCTGGGGCCCATAAATCTGGCTGTGCAGAGGCCGCTCCTGCTCCTTCCCCTCGGTGAGCGGGGCTGGTATTTTTCTTGGAGGGCGAGACTGGTTGCAACCCTCCTTCCAGCACCTGCCGCTCCACCTCGAGCCACATTCCTGAGCGGTGGCGGAGAACAGATCCGGCTCCGCCAGCCAGGGATGCTGCAGCCTCCAAGCTGGCCCCGCTTCCCCCAGCTCCTCTGCAGCAAGGCAGTGAGGAGGTGCTGGTCTTCTCCCTGCTCCCACAGAAGCCCCTTTTCTCTAGCTGCCAATCTGCTTCAGAGCCAGAGAGCCTGGCCCAGCGCTTGTCAGGGGCAGGTCTCTGAAGACCATCTCTGATTGCTTCTTCTTGGACAGAGGGACCAGAAACACTGTGGATGCTGAATGTCCTGTTCAGCATCGATCCCTGGGGGACTGCCCTGGCTCAGCTGGGGCTTGCTGTGGAGCATGGCTCCAGGGCATTTCGTGGGACTCTCCCTCTTTCGGCATGGGTCTCTATGTGTCTCTCATCTGGAGTCCAGGAGACCTCCTTGCTGGCACGGGGAGCTCCCAGATCCCAAGAAACAATCTGGGATCCCCAGCACGGAGGATCTACCCCCCTCTGCATGGGCCATCTTGATCTCCAGGTGGGCAGAGCACCAGCTGCAGCTGAGGGATCAGCAGAGCTGGCTGGGAGTCGCAGAAGGCGAGGAGGAGGGAGGTGGCTGGGCTGGGGCAGCCTGGCTGCGGCAGGTCTGGGTGCTCATCATTTACGGGCATGCCCATCATTTAACACTTCTCTCACAGACCAGGATCTGCAAAATTCCAGCTGCTTTTCATCCTTTTATCCTTTACCAGTTCTTCATGCCCCACTTCAGAGATTACCTTTGAGTGGCGAGCTCTGCTTTGGCCCTCGTTGTGATGCACCAGAGAGGACTGTGGTGCCACTGAAAGATGCTTCAATACTGAGTGTCCGAGCCACTCCTTCTTGCTCACCTCCCACCACAGACCTCTTGCCCGCATCACCTGGACAGTTTTCCCTGTCCGCTGCCAGTGATATCCAGATCCTCCAGGGTCTCACTGACAAGTATGGGCAAGTCCTGAGTGATGCAGGATGCAGTATGGCTGGCCAAGGGATGCTGGGCGAGCCATCCATAGAGCATCATGGCTCTTCTGGCTGAAAGCCACCTGGGATGCGCAAAGGGAAGTGTGTGCATGTACGAGTGGGCACTGGGACGCACCCCTGGGCAGTGTGGGGAAAGCTAACACGGAGAGCTCTGCCGTACGCCAGGATCCTGTTACACGCCTCGCTGTAATTAGCCTCTGGCTTTCCTTGCAGAATGAGCAATCGTTTCTGTAATCTGCCAGAGCAGAGTTATGGGCATGTCAGGCTGGCACAGGGGGGCTGTAAAATCAGACCTGCCTGACCCACAGCCATCATTTGTCAAAAGGAAACCACCTGGCCAGAGAAAAAGGGATTTATTTGCTTCTTCCTTCATCCCATTCTTGCAGGCAGAATGTCAGCTCCTTGGGGAGTCCCCAGCCCTGCTGCCACAAAAAGCAGCCATTTGTGCCTCGTTCAGCTCTATTCCCTGATGCTTCTAACCTAGCATCATGCTCCACGCAGGTATCCTAAAACCCTGCACTTTCTGGTCCCAGAAATGTCCTGCACTTGTCCCCAGTAGCACAGGGAGAAGTTAGGAGAGTTTTGCACTGGCTTCAAATGGCTCTGTTCTCCAGGCCTGCTCTGCATGGAGGCAGGGTGCCTCTGCAGTGGTTTGCCCAGGGAAACACCCCATGCTTTCCCCAAATCTTTTTTGTTCTGTTTGTTTCCAGGAATGTTTCATAGGAGGTGTCTGAAATGTAGCTGCGGCCAAGGATCATCTCCAGCAGCATGGCTTTTCTACCGACCATCACCCACTGAAATCATGCATCAGGAAAAGGTCACATAATGTCCCCACAAGGAAATACCTTGTTCCCAAGCCCCTCCTGTAAGATGTCAGGTATCTTACAAGCAGATCAAGGACTTGGGATGCAACTTCATTCAAATTTAGAAGTGCATTCCTTTGAGCTGCTAAATTTGGCCTGAAAGATTCAGCCAAATTCCTGGTCCTCCTGGTGCACTGCGGAGACCTGATGAGACCTTCCAGCTCCTGCCACTTTCTGCCCACATCTGTTCCCCCTGTATCTGACCCTATCAACACCAGCAGCACTGGGCCACTTTGCTGTGTGCCAGTTTGGATGCCCAGTGCACGACAGCATCTGGTCTCATGGTAAATGACTCATGTGAGACCTGCCCCAAGTCCTACTCTGAGATTTCCACTCCACCACGTTATTAGCTCCCAGCCTTGATGGATGGGCTCATTAGCTTTAGGTTACTCATGAAGCATCTTCTGTAGTTTCTGATTAAAAACATCTTTCTGTTTCATCTTTATGGGAAGTACAGCACTTATTGCTTGGCTGCAGCTTCACTTAATCTCTTTGGCCTAAGTTAGCCAAAAGTAACTAAACACAGCAGGTTTTCAGAAAAATAACTACCTCCCAACTGTTTCTTCTGGATGTGGAGTGACATTCTGCTCAAGTGTTGGTCGCTTGCCTCCCAAGAGACCCCACTTCTTTGGGCACTGCCAGCACATGGGGGTGCTCTTTGCCTCCGGGAACCTTTTGTGGTTCAGTGGTCATGAAGGTTGGATTCAACAAAAGGCTGGGGAGGCTGACGTGTGTTTGGGGTGTCCCCATCTGCTCTGCTTGGGTACCCAGCACCTCAACATCTGCAGTTGTCCCAAGACTGTGTCTCACCTGAGGTCAGCTCAGCCAAAGGCCACAGAAACTGTCTTACCCCATCACTGAGCGCTGGTGGCATTGCTCAGTTTGTGCATGGGAGTCTACTGGTTAGAGCGGCTGGCCTGTAACCAGAAGACTGGTTTTCTAGGCTGCTGGCACCAGAGAAAACTCCTAGAAAGGGCCTGACGTACAACTTAGCTCCCTGAGGAACTTCCTTGTTGGAGAGAAGCAAAAACGAGGATTTCAGACACTTGCAAGTGGTCAAGGAGGTCAAGCAACTCTTCTGACCCGTAAGTGAGAACCTATGTGCTGGAGAGGTGCTCCAAAGGAACGCAGCCCTTCCTGATCAAAAGAGAAAGTGCCAGTCCCTGTGCCAAGCATAGGAGGTTGTCTCCAACTCTGGTCAGCCTCTGCATGCTCTGGCAGACAGTGCTGAGACTGGACAAGAGACAGCTCCAGCACTGCCCTGCCTCTCGTGTTTCCTACTGTGTGTTTCCTACTGCTGCCCAACCTGAGCCAAGCCCCACATTTCATGCACAGGTGCCTGAATCTGCTCCTAGAGCTGAGACCTCCCATTGGGTTTTGCCTGGTGGATCACTGCAAGGTGGAAGGTCTGCAGGAGAACGCTTCATCCCATGTTCAGCTCCAGCTGGATGACCATCAGGTCAAGGCAGAGGAGCTGCAGGTGAGTGTGTGTGCGCAGGACACCGAGGTTGGAAGAGCAGGGTTTGAGGGGGCTGGATTACAGCGTGCACCCAGAATGGTGTTTCAGTGGCTGGAAGTGCTGCCTGCTGTTTGCTTCCTTTATTTCACCACTTTCAGATCCAAAGAAGCAGCTGAAATCTCTGAAAGCAGCGAATTTAGAAGGGAAAAAAATAATCAGAAACTGAAAAGATCAAGGCAGCTTTGAAGGCTTTATCTTCCAAGAATCTGGGATTATTTTTGGGAAGGCAAGTGGGGCAGAATAGCGAAAGGCAGCAGATAGCCCCTGCCTCTGATCCCATCGGGCTGTGGGTGCTGTAAGGCCAGCTCATCTTGGATTCAGTTGGGCAGATCCCAGGCTGCGGAGAGCCAAGACTCAGATTTATTTCTGCAGTTTCCCATTATCTGAATGTCCTGCTGGAACAGCACCAAAACACAGCGCGGGGAGTTTTGTAACGCTATTTTCTACTGCAGCGCATGGTGCTTGCGCATCCCGCACCCAGTCTGGGCTTCCTGGTGCAAAGGGCCAGATGAGGCCAAAGGGACGCTACCTCTCCTACAGCACCCCAGATATTCAGCTCCAAGATAAACGAGCTCCCCCACAGTGTCACCGAGAGGTGAGAGAGGAAACGATACAGTTGGATGCCAGCCCCGGAGGAGGGGACACGTCCCAGCTTCACTGCTCTTTCCTGGGGTATATGCTCAGATCGCGCGGGGTGATTCATGCCTCTGCCCTGACCCTGGCTGCAACTTTGCCCTTCAGCTCTGAAAGCTCTTCCTCCCCTCTCCAGAAATACTTCTCCAGTAGGGAGCCAGGATCTAGCCACAACTATGAAACGAGGCAGACTGCCACCCATCGTGCCCACGGTTTAAAGATGCTGCAGTGAGAGACATTAGAAACATTACCCTTTGGGGCAACTAAGTCACAGTGGCCAGCAAAGGATTAGCTCCCACCAACACGTGAGCTAAAGGCAGAGATGTGATCTGTTCCTTTAATGCTGTTGGTTTTCCTGTAAAACTACAGCATCACTTAGTGCAGGGACTCCTTTCCACTGGATGCACACATGGTTGCTCTACAAAGCATGCTGGCCTGGCTACACCTGCTGGGCAGCTGGGGAAAAGTCACCTTGCTGGCCAGGAAAAGCCCACATACAATTTCCATCCATGTTTGCAGGTAGAGGAGCTGGGTAGCAGCTGCCCTCCAAGGAGATTTTTGCACATCCACAAAACAATGCTGTCTGCAGTCAAGGGGCTTTTCTGTAAAGGGTTTCTGAGGTGGCAAAAATTGGCCACTCTGTGGGTTTCTGCTTGTAACACATTACTCTTTAGGAATGTGACACTGATTTACAGAGATAACTGGTTAAAAGCTATCACACTCTCACCCTGAACTCTAAAGCACTGCAGCAAAGCATCCGTGTGAGGCAAAGGCATCCCGAGTTTGGCTGGTCCAAGCAAGGTGGGTGATTCACCCTTGCCCAGAAGCAGCGTGCTGTCTGCTCCCCTTGCCGGGAGCCTGCTCCGACTCCAGACAGACGCCGTCTTGTACACAGGTTGCACAATCCTGCTTGGCAGCGCAGGCTGCGGGGTTGCAAAACACGAAGCTGTCTGCAACAGTCACACTCTGGCAACTCATCCGGGAGCAAGCCATTGAGCTCATCTGTCAGGGGTGCCAGGCTTTCCAAAAGCACAGACAAAGATGCCGATAAGCAGGATTTTAACAAGCAGTAAACTGGGAAAGTCCATATTTCCTACTGAAACTGGGCAAGAAAAGCAGCTACTGCAATGCCCCTAATATTGCGGACGTCAAGGCGTGTGCAAGGTGCTGGCAGGGAGCGGGAGGGATGGAGAGGGAGGAGGGATCATTTTTCATTTTTCAATACATTTTTCATTAATAAAGCACCTGCGCGGGTGCACATCAGGCCCCCTGTGTGGTGGGGAGCGGGGGCAGCACCGTGCTGGGTGGTTGTGCTGGCCCCTATCACCAGGCAGGGCTGTCCTGATCTCATGCGGTCAGAAGTAATCCCACACAATTATTCTGAACAAGCACTGTTTTCCTTGGAAATAGCGAGCCTTCTTTCAAAATATCCCATTTTTATGAAAGATTGTTTTTCTGCTGCCAAGTTTGATTGGGATTTTTTCCAAAAATTATGATTTTTTAAATTTTTTTTTTTTTTTTTTTTTAATCTGAAACTCTCCCAAAAAACTCCATCGGGGAGAATGGAAAGAGTGTGGAGAGAATGTGTTTTCTGTTGGCTCAACACTGCACCCAGAGTCAGCGTGATGAGTAACTTTGGTTTATTAACAACGATACCGTGCTGCCCCAGAGCGATGCACTTGCTGTTACTGTGCACCGCAGCTTGCTGCAGACTGCGACTGTAAACCTGATGCAAGCTGAAAAACCAAGAGACTCAAATCTGGAATTGTTCAAACCTCTTCTGACTATTGTTAAGAAGCGAAGTAGCTTGCCCTGAGAATTTATGTGAAAGTACAACATTTGAGGTATGTGTGGTGGGGTAGGGAGGTTGACAGCCTGTACACAACACTCCCTCTGCCTGCTGGGCTGGCAGACCCAATTTTCTCATTTGCACTGATTTCTGCGGCGTCCCTGAGGTCCCCAGGAAACGTTTCTCTTTCCTTCATTTCTGAGGATTGGCTGTGCCTCTGCTCCCTGCTTTTCCCAGAAGATTTTTCCTCAGTTTTTCCCAGATCACAGCCCCAATTCGGGATTTCTCCTGCCTGCATCTACCTCTGCCGTGAAACCATCTTCCTTTCCCTCCTTAGGGCAGCACCAGGGAGGTGCAATTTGACCCATCCTCCAGAGCAGTTTTCCTCCCTGGAAAGATCTGAATAACAGGTTGCAACGAAGCAACTCACACCCATGCAGACATGGGGCAGGAGAAGGGCACGTGCCTGTGCACGTTGTCGTGTCACCCACTAAAACCAAACGAGGACGGTCCCGCTAAGAAACAGCACAGAGAAAATGGAAGAGGAGGAAGCCACAAAGTGCTGGTGCAGAGGAGGCGATCGAATGCTGAGGAGATGAAGGGTCCTTCCTTGGGTATCTCCTCTCCGCAGGGAGATCGTGGAAGAGGAGAAGCTTCTCGTGCGGCTCCGGCTCCCGGCAGAGGAGAGTGTGCAGCTTTGTGCTCGAGCATGCAATATGCAGCCACTAATGCTGTAACAGAGAGGCAGAAAAACACATGGAAAAAGCAAAATCCAGCAGAGTCAAATCATCAGCACCTACCACAGCACGTTCAGCACTCTTGCCTAACATACAGAAAGTGGATTAGGAATATCTCCCAGGAAAGGAAAGTAAGAAAACCTCTTTCTCCTGGGCTAGCTTCTCCTACACAGGGAGAGGGGACACAGTTCAACAACGAACTGGTGTAGGACAGCTTTTCCAACCACATGACAACGGCCCGGGTCTCTCTGTCATTAAAATTGCCAGCCTATGCTTTAAATGGCATAGTTTGCAGGCTGAACTTTAAAGCTCCTTGACTGGTCACTACAAAGTTTCCTAGAAAATTTTAGCATGGGAGCTCGTTGTTGGCATCTCATACCGATAAACAAACCTCGATGTTGGTGCTTTCCATCCCCGACACTGCAAGTGAGAACATCAGAGGTTTCTCTTTCCTGTGAAAACCCCATAAGCCAGCCAGGTAATTAATTTTCTGCTTTTGAGGAGAGCTTAGTCTGGCAAGGAGTTCAAGGCAGGAGCATTAGCACAGCTCAGCTCCTGCTGAACCCCAGGAGAGATGGATGTACCTTCTCCTAGGGTCCCGCTCAGCTGGGAGGCAGCTAGTGAAAGCAAAATAGGCTTCCTAACAGCAATCACATCCTGAGTCATTATTTTCAGATACTTGAGTGGCAGCCAAGGACATACAGCGAGTATGTCCCAGCGTGAGCCCTGTTGATTTTATCGGCCTGTTATTCCATCGTGCAAGAGGTCGCTGCCTATCCCGGGCTTTGCGTGATTGACCCAGCTCTGCCTGACTTCTCACCAGACCTCAGTGCCATCCAGCAACAAGCAGGGCCCAGTGCATGTCTCAGAAAAACGACGCAATGAGGAGGTGTTGTTGCATCCCAGGGTACAAGCATCACATCATTTCCCCGTCCAGCATGCAATGTGTGGGGGTTTCACCATGAGCTGTGGTGTTCCCACGTGGGGCATCCTCTGGGCAGGGGCAGCTCTGGTTACTCAGGGACCTGGAGGCTTTTCCAACTGCTCTTACAAACCAGACGGGTTATTGCACAAATTGCAGCAGACGTTTTCACCTTCTCCTGTCCACGGCTGCTTCAGGAGGTGCAGAGAGAAGGCTGGGGTGTTGTTTCTGCCCCCTCTCATTGTCGCAGTAGTCGTCCTAAGGGAGCGGGGTAACAGCTTTCTCCACGTGCTGGGATCGGTGACCTGCAGGTCTGTGTGAGGTGATTTGATGAAAGAAAAACACACATTTTGCCAAGTCTTTTTGCACTGTTTGCTCTTCATTGACAACTGCCGACTGTGCCCCAACCAGCTCCCCCGTGCAGGTGGCTTGGCTGGTGGCAGCAGGTCACCGTGGAGGTGCTCCTGCATGCTGAGAGCGAGAGCTCTGAGTTCACGGACAGCTGGTGGTGGCCTCTGTGCAAATCCAGATATTGCTCCCAGGTCAACTGGGCTAAACTGGCCAGTTGGGTCAACAGGCTGGGCTAGCACTGGACTTGGCAGTGCTGGGTTAACGGTTGGATTTGATGATCTTCAAGGTCTTTTCCAATCTAAACGATTCTATGATTCTATGGTTTTATGCCTGCCCAGCACACCGTTCCTTTCACGTCCCCAGTCTCAGTGCCTTGCCAGCTCTTGGCCCCGAGGGGTGTGAGCACCTCCTGAGGGTGCTCACCATGAGCAGCCACCCTGCAGACCTCGCATCCTGGGTTGGGTGCCTGGCGCATGATGCAGGACAGGTCCCTTGTTCAGGCTTGGCCTTTTGATGCTGCTGCCGCCGAAGTGGGCGCACACATCAGGAGTTTGTTATGGTCCAACGCAATGACATGGCACATCACCTCGGGGACAAATGCCTGTCTCCAAGGGGTGACACATCTTCCGTCCATTCTGCTTCTCTTCTCTGTCCCTTCCTTTGCCCCATCCTGCTGAGCCCAAAGAGCAGAAAATGACTCCGCAGCAGCTTGCTGCATTTTTGCAGGGGCTGGGGGATCCCCTCCCCCCCATGGCCGTTGCTGTGTGTAAGTGTTTTATTGTTTGCCTGTTGAGGTGTGAATGAAGTAATGGGCTTTCTCCGTCACTTCATCCGTCTCCGGCTGACAGCTTTGCTTAGACACATTGTGCTGTTCTGTATAAACCCTGTCACCTTGCCATCTCCAAACAGACAGCTTCCTCTGGGAAACTGTAATCAAGCCCTCCTGAGCACTCAGCTAGCACTGTCCGCGGCTCGTAAATCACGGCGGCTTTCCTGGAAAATCGCGAGAGGAGACAGACGGACCGACACACACACACAGTCAGCCATGAGGTCCCATGGCTCCCGGGCAGGCGGGCAGGCAGGAGCCGCGGGGCTGGCCACGGGCAGCGAGGTTTTCCGGGAAGGAGGGAAACTTTGGCTGCCGATGCAAGCACGCCTGGCTGGGGTGCGAGGACCTCAGTGAGGCGAGGAAATATTTCTGCTGACCCCAGCGCTGCACCAGCCCGTGCATTGGCTGGCACCGCCACAGCATCTCTGATGTGCCTGAGGCTGGAGGCGCCTGTTTTGGGAGCTGGGGCTGTCCCACTGGCAGTGGGGGTGCTCGCTGAGGGTCATTCATGGTCTCCATGTCCAGCTGTTAGATGGGCGACACCTTTCCCTCAGTGGTGTTGAAGTCTCCTCTGATACCAAGTCGCTGTCTCACGCCACCAGAGAGGGATTGTGAACGTGTCTGGGTTGCTGCTCCTGAGTGCTCAGCCATCTCCAGGTGGTGCTGGGCACCCCTCAAGGCCCCATCCTGGAACAAGTATCCCCTGTGAAGTGCAATGGGAGACAGCACCCAGCCTGCAAGGACCAGCTGCCTCGGGGTCACGGCTCTGCTCCTCCATGTCGTATTCTCCGCTCATCAAGTCCCATCTTCAAACTGCTCTGCTCGTGCATTGCCCTGGGCCCCCTGGCAAGCTGCCTCTGCCCGGGACCCGTCAGTCCTCCCGGGAGCCCAGCCATCAGTGCATCAGCAGCAGAGCTGCTGCATAAACCTCTCAGCATCTGGAGAGCAATGCATGGGGCTTTCCTCCGTCCACCTGGGTGTAAATGCTGTGTCAGGAAGCAAGGCGGCTGCTCCCATTAGCAACCCGTGCCTCTCACTCCGTTATTTTGGGAAGGATGCTCAGCCAGCTTCAGCCGAGAGCTGGCGGGAGGTGACCTGGCCACTGCCATGAGCTGCCACCACCATCCCTGGAGCTGCGTAGGCACCTGTGCAAAGCACCCACCTGTGCACGCCATGGGACCAGCGTCTCCTGATCAGCTGGGGCTGGGCAGAGGTGGCTGAGGGTTTTGCCCTCTCAAATGCTCACTTCTCCAGGGACCCTTCAGCTAGAAAAAAGTTGTGTGCTATTTTTTGGCCATTTTTATCCACTGGCTTGGGAATTTCATGCAGGTGGGAGCAGAAGGCGGGGGGGAATGACCGGTTCAGCACCGGCTGGAGATGGTCTGTCCTCCTTCCGAAGGGACCAGACTCCCCACTTCCTGACAGACCTTTGTTGCCATTGGAGATACCAGTTTTGGAGGACAACAAGGCTTTATGGACCAACGTCCTCATTTCATCCCTCCTTTTCCCTGGATTCCATCACCAGGCTATCAAGCCTTCCCTTTCCTGAACCCAAACCTGTGGCCGAGGCGCTGAGCTCCAGCAGGAGCTGCCTGTTTTGCAGCTCTGGCTGCAAAGGAGATGAAGGCAAATTGTTGGTCCAGCACAGTTGGCAGGGAGGCATATATCTGGCCTGTGATGATGGAGCATTAAATACCAGTGAAGCAGGAGAGGAGACAGGGGCTGAGCCGGAGTCGGGGTTCTCTGTGAAATACAAGAGGACTTTATGTCTCTTTTAGGAGCCTGCAGCAGCAGGCTGATGTTGAGCTGGAGCACGGTGCATTAACCTGGGATTACGAGAAGACTAACGATCGCCCGCCTGGTGCTGTCATCCCTCAGCGTGACGGATGCTTAAAGACTTTGCCGGCACGGTCCTGGAGGACAGACCAGTGCAGCCAGTGTGTGTGCGGAGAAGCTGCCGGCGGGGAGAGGCAGTGAGCCCGGGCCCCGAATCCCCAGCCCAATTCAGGAAACCATCAGCATGATATGCAACCCTAATTAGGGGAATAAACTTAGCAAAGAATTCAAACATAAATTTGCTCTTGCTGATTTCAGACTTCGCACACGTTCACTGAGCGGATGGGTTCCCCCAGGACCCCATACTGAGCTCTGCACTGTCTCTGATTTATAAGGTCCTCTTGGACATGCTAAATATAGTATTAAGTGTAATAAATGTAGATCACTTTCCTAAATATTCTGTGATTTATGCCCAGGCTCGTTCCCCTGAGAGCGGGGCTCATAAATCCTCTGTGCAGAGCTGTCACGGGGGGCACATTTCCTCAGGCGGGTTGGAGAGTTAATAAGCGGGAAGGGAGCACCAAGTGTGAAAGGGAGCAGGGGAGAAAAGCCAATATGGGGAGGGCCAGAGAGAAAGTGGAAGGAGCTGTGGGGAAGGAGCGGGGGTTCCCATCACCCTTTTTTTGGCGCATGTGGCACCCCTGTGTTGGGCAGCGGGATGCTGTGATGGTCCTGATAGGAAAGGGGCTGTGGATGTCTCCTCCATGCCAGGCAATATGGCCCTGAAGGAGTCTGCCAGAAGGGTCCTGAAGCTCTGGTTAATGCTCCGTGGGAAGGAAGTTGCTGCTGTGGTTTGCAGGTTTGCTTGGCTGACCATCCTCCTGTGCCAGCTTAAAATCGGTTGCATCTTACTGGTGCAGGCTGTTCTTTGCTTCCCTTCTCTGCACAGCATCCACCATGAAGATTAAACACGGAAAATGCTGACACGAAGGCTGGAGGATGTGCTGGGAAACCCCGGAGCCCAGCTGGAGGGAGTGGAAAGGGTTTTACCTACATCCAGCAGAGCACAGCCTGGGGAATGGATGTCCCATGGGATGCCCAGGGCAGCTCTCTCCCCCTCCCCTGGGGACACGTTGAGACCTGCACACCAGGATGCCCTGTGCTAGGTGGGGCAGCTCCGAGAGCATTGCAATGGCATTAACCCCACCACAGCCTGGAGACAAGGACTGCTGCAGCGCAGGGCCGTGGGGTGTGAAACAAACAGGGGAAGATGCTTTCGTCAGCTGAGCTGCCGCCTTCTTCAAACTTCCCTTGATACTTGTGTCTGCTGATGCAATCCTTCCTCCCTGCCCTCCCTCCCCTTCCCACCCCTGGGCACCTCTTTTTCCTCGCCTTAGATGTGATTCCCTCCCTTTTGTTCCTCCATCCTCCTCTGGCGAGGTCCAGACTCCTGCCCACCAGCCCATCTTTCAGCCAAGCCTTCGCAGACCTTCACTCTCCTCCCTGCCAACCATCTCTTCCCACCGCTTTCTCCAGTGCCCATTCTCCATCCCCATCATGCAGGACACCAGCTCATCATCCCAGCCTCTCCCTCCCATGGGATCATCCTCTCTGAAGCTGTTGTTGCAGCTCAAGCACTCTCCGGGCAGTGGAGGGACCAGCAGCTAAAATCGTGTCTTCCCTGAAGAAGCCAGGCCACCCTTGTTGCCATTTCCCACCCAACCCAATGAGAAAGCAGCCTAGGATGAGGTGTGCTACCTGATGGAAAAGCAACGCAGCAGGCTGGGAAGGGTTGCAAGTTCAGAGGAGGAACCTCTGGGCCAAACGGGAAGGGGACCTGTTTGAAAAGAGCCTCCCAAAGGGAGGAAAAAAGGGGAAAAAATGGGAGAAGTGAAAAAAAAAAGCTGCAGATTGACATCAGCGTGCCCTGCGGAGAAAGGCTCGTTTGTGATCGCGGACCATGCTTCCCGAGGAGGACAAGAGGGTGATTTATCTGCAGGAACAAGAGATGGGTCAGGCAGGGAGAGATGTGAAATGCGGATTTGGTCAGAGAAAACGGTCCCGCCAGCCCTCGGCACAACAAGGGAGGCTGTTGTGGGAGAGAGGATTCAGCAGTCCCTTTTTTTGGAGATGATTGCACCAGTTTGCCTCCTTGGTACACGCAAGGATAATCTCAGTGTTCAGCTTCACTGCTACTCGACCACAGCCAAAGCAGGAGGGCTAGAGCGGGGCACGAGGCCAGCTCTTTAATGACCGTACTCTGCATTACGGATTTCCAGTAAAAATCCATCATGATTAACGCGTTGAATTTGTCACAGCCTAGACTTTCATGACAAAAAACATGACTTTTTGGGTTTTCTCACAACAAGTCATGTTCTTTGTAATCTAATAAGCATTGCTCCCCCACAGTCCTTTACAAACTCAGCTCTGTTTGGTTCCCGGGTCGTCACAGATGGGAAAATGACCAGAGCTGTGAAACACTTTCATGCCATTTGTCAAGTTTTATTAAATGGCTTGGAATATTTTTATTACCAAACAAGGGTTTCTCAGTGGGGCTGGGGACCCCGCATGGGCCCTCCTCCATCTCCAGGGCTTTCATGTGTTTTGTGAGACTCTTTTCCCCCGTTTTGCCCCCACAAACAGGCAGCCTTAATGAGAATCTGAGATTTCTCAGCAGCCTTGTGTCAAGCAGGGGAAACCTAGAGGAGCATTTGTATTTAGTTGCTTGAGGTATTTCAGTGCAAAAATGTGGACTGAAAATGACGGCAAACAGGCAGTGGGGTACAAAACCCCATTTTTCCCCTATTGGAAGGAGAGAAACCCCCCCCCATGCAGATTTGTTCCCATTGGTATCAGCAGGGCTGTAAGAAGCTCCCGCAGATGAGGATGGGACATGCAGGTCACATTGCTAGCGTGACGCATCTTCTGCCCTCCATCCCTGGCCGTCTCTTCCCTGTGCCGTGCCATTTCATGCCATGCCATACCGTCCTGCCCTATCTTATCTCATCCCGTCTTGTGTTTCTCAGTGCTGGCCTCCTCGTTCCCTGCTTACAATTAGTTTGTAAGGTTGGCGCAAGGACTCTTGCACGGAGAATGCATCCTGTCCAGTCAAAAAGTCTCTTGGTCTAAATTGTGACAATGAAAATTGAGGAAGAACATGAAATCCTGACAGCTGATGTAAAGTAACATGCTGGTCTCACAGCGACCAGAGGGTATTCGTGATCCACGCCACAGAAAGCCTGCATAAAGTTTAGCTATTTATTGCAGAAATTGCAGGGATTTGGCAAAGAATGATAAGAAGGATGCAGGCTTGGAAAGCCCTCTTGGCCACGGGGCTTTTCAATGAGAGGTGGGAAGTCCCCACCGTAGGAAACCATCACGGTCACCAAGGAGGGTTTGTCTGGGAGACAAAAATACCTTGATGGCTTTGGCCAGACTTTAATTACCAGGCAGGAGGATGGGTCTTATCCTGGGGCAGACTGTCCACTCCTGTCAGGTCAGGCAAGGCACAGCCAGGACCTCAGATGACCTGGATGTCCAGGGAGACTCTGCAGCACCGCTGTGTTTCTGTGTCCTGGGCAGTGATGAGCTGCGCAGAATTTAATGCTGAAAGCTCATTTTTCTCTCTCTCGGAAATTTTCTTTCTGTGATGACAGCAGAGCTGGGCTCTCTGCCTGGACTGGTACCAGTCTGGGGGGATGAAGGTGAAGGCCAAGCACACTGGAATGCAGATGAGGGACCCACCAGAGGTGCAGAGGATGTTTCCCAGCCAGAAAGGAGTGGTGGGACAGTCCTGAAGAGAACCCCCTGCACATGTGGTATCAAACACAGACCACTGCTCAATGCCTTAGGGCAATGAATGGCACTGATTTACCCCATAAATTTTGGCACGGTAAGTTCTGCAGTACCTTGGAGGCCGGGGACTCCGTAAGATTAACTCTGAAATCAATAACCAGTAACCCTGGTCCAATAAACCAGGGTCTGTAACATAATGTCTCCTAAGTCTCAAGGGGCAGGAGTGTGATTTGGATAAAACAATGTTATGCACAGCACCAATGGAAATGGACAGGCTGCTGGGGAGTCTGCTCATCGGCTGCTGCATCATGTGTTGTGTGATCTATGTGATGGGATTATTTATCCAGAAACAACATTTTTCTCTTTGTAAAACTCAAAGCAATCACCACTGTGTAGTGTGCATTCCCCTGCTCAGCAAAGAGCAATGCACCCTCCAGCCTAACCTGTCAATAAGGAAGAAACATTTGAATTTTATGAAAGTCTCTGTAGGTTGCAAGACAGTTTATGGGACCAGATCCAGTATATGATACTGGGGTTTGCAGGCTAGTTTGGTCAGGAGGAGAAACCAGTAAGGAAAGTCTTAGCTCAATGCATTTTTTCATATTACAGGTGTCAGTCTCCCATCGCATGTATATAAAAAGGATCCAGGCAAATCCAGGGAATGGTCTTCTTCCAGGAACGGTTGCAGGTAGATGGACGGCGAAAGAAAGGACCGAGTCCTTTGTTAGGGTTTTTGACCAGAGCCTGTGTTTGTTTCCTGGGTTGAGGGTGACGGTGGGAACGTGGTCCAGCTGTGGAGTTCACAGAGTCACAGACCTGGGACACCCAGTGTCCAGTCTCCTGCCGCCCGCAGTAGCGATGGACCTCCAAGAGGTCAGTGAATTGTACTGCATCCAGGCACCTTCTATGTACTCTTCTGCCTGAGACACTGCATTTTCACTGAGCTGCAGATGACCTGGTTCTGAGCCTAACAAACTTGCTTGTATTTCTTTAGAGGTTTGCTGTGTGTTTTTATTTTGCAAATTAATATTATTTCTTTCTGTCCTTAGTCCTAAGCACACTCAGCTCTTTGCAACTTTCCCTATCCTATTTGGTGTTGGCAGTGTGTCAGGTTCTCTCCACTTTATCTTATCAGGATAGTAACTTCTCTCTCCAGATACGAATGTGTCCAACTTGCCTGTTTCCCTTCCCACCAATTTAATTTGTTTCTAATCTTACGGGTAGTTTCAGGGCTGTTGCTCAAACCACTTGGGCCCTTCTGTTGTCTTTTATGGCAAGATAGAGCGATACGGGCCCAGGCTTCCCTTACAGAACCTGCTTCAACTACCAGCATCTGCTAATTTGATGGTGCAAACAGAAAAGTGAGCCAACCGAGCAAACGTGATTGTTACAGCTCTGTACCGATCATTTATTTCCCTTTGCCATTTTGCAAGCACCACTTTTATGATCTGCCCTTCGCTTGGAAGGTGATCCTGAAACGTACAGTTACAGCAAGCGGTCTCTTGCCTCATTCGACGCAGCTCCTGAGAGCCATTCAGTTTCTCAAGAGTTTGACACTGGTTTGGTGCATCATGCATCATTGCTCCCCTGCTGCCACAGGACATGCTGCAGCGTACCCTGTCGCCATGTAAGGTTTTGGGTTTTTCACTTTTTTCTTTTTTTAAACTCCTCTTTCATAGTCAGTAGTAGCACCGGAAAACACGGTCATTTCTGAAGGACGTGAGCTCTTCCATCTGGTTTGGGAAGGCGAGGGTATTTTCTTGGAAAGGATGCATCTGAAAACTGTCTAAAGGGGCTACGTGCAAGAGAAAGCAGAAATGTCTTGGACTGGGACAATAATGCCTGGGGGAAACACAGGGTCCCAGCAGGGCTGGTGGAAGGGGGCTCGGGGGTCTCCAGACCAACCTCCACTGGCAGCAGGACTGTCTCCAGCACTAGATCGGGATGGCCATGGCTTTGTCTAGCTGAGTCCTGGAAAACTCCATCCTGCACCTCTCTGGGGACCCATCCCAAGACATGGGGAATAAGAGTTTCTCAATGTCCTGCCTGGATCTACCAAGCCCCAATATTCAACCATTGCCCCTGCTACCATCAGTTTGGCTCTGTGCTGTTTGTAACTGCCCTCCGAGTAGCTGCTGCTGCATTTCATCGCAGGATGAGGTGGATCTGCCACGACTGCCATACAGTGCCTGGGCTTGGTCAGAGCTCAGAGGAGACCCCAGAGCCAAGATGCCCAGGCACCAGCCCTTGTACATCCATGCGGCAGGCTCCCAGGGACCCCACAGCTGCCACTTGTGTGAGCAGAGGTGATTTATGCTGACTTTTCATTTTGTTGTTTAGTAAATCAGGAACTTGGAAATCAGCATGGTTTCTTGTGCGAGCCTTACTAACGGCCGAGGTTATCACAACAGCTATAAATCCCTCACGATTCTGGATAGGAAATCTCATTATTTCTCTTCTCTCCTCCCCTCCCTGGGCCATGAGACCTGGCAGAGCCACGGGAGAGAGGAGTTGATTCAATCCAGCTCCGGCTAAAGTGATCAACCATGAATCATCATCTCCTGGAGACCCTCTCCTTTGCTGAGCCTTGACTCCAAGGGAAGCTGTGCTGGCTGGTCCATGAGCAGGCACGGCCTCCAAGGCCGAAGCAGAGAGTGAGGTGGGACATCTCCTGCCCTGACAAGGCAGATCGCCATGCGAGAGAGGTGGAAACCATGCTGCTCTCCTTTTTTTGTCTACTCCTTCACTCTCTTGTGGGAACACAAAATGGCCAAGAGAGAAGGTGGACAAAGATGCTGGACAATCACTGTGAGCAGGTCTTCTAGGACTGGATAAGACTGTTAAAGGTCTTCAGCCAGCTAGGACATGAGGAAAAACACTCATGAACAAAGACAGACCCAAAGGGAATTCCTCTTCTCTCTCCTGCTGCCTTCCCATCCGTCTCTGCCCCCCAGGAGGGGAGTGTTTCCACACCACCCTGCCCCATGGGTCCCACTCTCCTGCTGCCTGCGCCCCTCCTCCTGCATCTCCTGGCCCTTGGTGCTGTCTTAAACAGAGCCTTGCAGTTGGCATGTGGGGAGGACATCTTCCTCCTTGCCAGCAGCCCAAGGGAGTCAGATGGTTTATGACCTTCCCTTGCACTTGGCAGCCCTCTGGAGAAGCTGTGGGTGTCCATGTAAGTCGTTCTTAGCTGGTACATTTTGTACGAATTGCTGCTAAAATAAGGACTGCTGCACCGCAGCACGTCAGTGAGCCCCACAGCAAGACGTCTCTTTTTCATCCGCTGTGATTCACTCCCTGCCACCCCATTTTTGGATAACAGAGCAGGGTGAGATGGAGGATACCAAGTTGTGTGGGTATCCCCATCCCAACACCTCCTCCTGGCCTGCTCACCCCATCAAACCGCCCTCCCTCCTGGTGTCCCTGGTGGAGTCCACTGCTGCTCCCCCCAGCCTTTCTGCCCCCCTATATCCCATGGGGCACGACATGACCGCAGGGGAGGGCGCTGCTCCAGAGGAGGGCACCCCGCTGGCTCGTGTGATGGCTTTATAATGTATTGCAGATTCCCCTCCATTCCCATCCCTGCTGCGTCCTATCATTTCCCTGTTTTTTTTTAATTGCTGCTGAGCACAGATCTTTGTGTGCATATTTTTGTTAGTAGCTCAGTCATTTCATTCTTATGTTCCTACACAAGTCTTGGATGCATCACTGGGGCTCAGTGACTTATTGCTCTTCAGTGTGTCAATTTATTCCACCATTTTCTTCTGACACCACTGTTGCACATTTTATAACCTGAAATGAGCAGATCCAGGGCAGCTTTCTCCCCAGCACCCTCTGCGGTCCTGAATAATCTGAAGAAACCACTCATCTTCCTATTGCTGCTTTTTCCCATCACCCTCTGTTTCTCTCCCAGGCTTCCAGCTACTCGCAAACATCAGATTTTATGTCTTTTTATGTCTTTTTATTGCTTATTTTTATACCTTTTTTATTTTATAACATTTTTTGCCATTCGCTCTGATGAAATCCCATCCTAATTCCCTTGTTAGGTAATCCCTGGCATGCTTTACGCTTGCTTCTATTGCCTGCGCTAAGGCTGGATTTCCTTTTTCTGAAGTACCCCGTTCAGCTCAAATACACGATGAAACCCTGTCGTTTCAGCAAATGCTGTTGATTTTCTTTCCCACATGGGTCTTTCTGCTTTTCCTCTTAGGATATGCAACCTTCAAAGCCTCATTGATGGGCACATACACGGCTTCCATATAAAAGCTATGGCCTTAAATGAATTTGCCTTTAGGGCCCTTTAAATGAACTCTCCTCATTTATTTATTTTGAAGTAAGTTCCCACTTTCTAACATTGAGCAGCCTCCAGCAGTTTTGGAGACAGCACTTCCCCCAGTGACTCTGGCTAATTGCGTTGTGATCACTGGAAGTTAATAGCTCGGCACTGGCAGCTTCTTGAAGTAAAACCTCCATGAGACTTCGGAGTGAGGGCAGAAACGGCGAGATATCTGTTAAAAAAACCCAAATAAACAACTGTGGCAGTCGTCGTAACTCTGTGTGTTGCTGTCTGGCTCAGATCAGTCACCCCTGCCTGAACTGGAACCCAAATCATTCGTACTGCAGTTGCAGTTATTTGTGGGAGAAGCGTCAATTTTGATAACAGTCATTACAATCTGTTTTGAGGGACACAGAAGCTTAATTGTGAATTCGAAGCAGTTTTGTCAGATGGGTTCTGGATTCCTTGACTCCAAACTAAAGACATGAAAATGAGGCTTGAAGCAGCAGATATTCCCCCAAATACTGCAGATTTCCAAACTTTTCAAACCAGAGTAAACTTGCAAGCACAATTATATGCGTGCCTGGGCTGCAATACTTAAAAGCATCCCTTGCAAAAATATCCCATGTCCACCGTGGTGAGAAACTATTCCTCTAAAGCATGCCTTGCTGGGCTGTCCCCTTGTGCTGCCCAGATGCTCCAGGGCTTGTGCTGAGGGTTTGCAGGCGTGTTGCATCTCCAATGCATCCCCAACTCCCTTGTAGCAGGGGCTGGCAGGGGCTGAGCGCAGTGTCCTGCCTGAGATGCCCTGGTCAGGACCTGTCTCCCAAAACAGCAAAGCAACTTCTCCCCCTTGAGGGCTCTCTGCACACCCGCTTATTTATAAATAGCAACTTCATCCCCGTGTCCCCGCAGAGGGGACACCGTTCCTGCTGCCCTCAGCCCCCAAATAGCTCCTGGACGAGGAGGGCGGGCTGTGGGCTTTATCGTGGGACCGCCAAGCCTGGCGGAGGCAGCTCCCTGCCAGCTCCAGCCAGGAGCCAGCATTCCTCAACCAGCAAGCCTCTCGCCCGATGAAAAGCCCCAATTCAGCTGCCTGCACGCCGAGTACCTGACACCTTCCCCAGCACAAAGAGGGCTTTCTGCCTCCCGCACCCGGCTGCTGCCGGGGAAGCGGTGGGCACAGAGAGCTGCCTCTCGCCGAGAGGGGTCACCGAGCCACATCCTGCACACACCCCGAACAAAACACGCTTGTCTTGGGGGGGCGGTGGAGAACAGAGCCCAGGGCAGGTGGCTGCCAGCCGGGATCGTGGCTCCAGGTCTGCCAGACTTCTGGATGGGATGGCTCTCCTGGGTCTCCAAGCCTTGCTCAGGATGGCGAGGCTCAAACTACAAAGGTTTTAGGACCAGCCCTGTGGCTGGGCTCCTGTCTCTGAGCTGCTGCCCTGGCCAGGCATGCTGGGGTGTCCGGCGCTCCCCTGTCCCTGTGCTCCTCTACAGCAGGCCCTGAGCTGGGATGGAGCGGGTGGTCACACCGAGACTGCCATGCTGGTGGGTCGGATGGGGCATGATGATACACAGACTTGGCTGGGAGGTGCGGGGTAATCCCAGCACTGAAAGAGGGTTTGTAGTGGATGGAGGGTAACCCATTTAGGGAGGCACCCACTGGGGAAGCACTGGCGAGGCTGTTGGTCTTTATACTATCTTCTTTGCTCTTCCCGTTCCCCAGGAGACCCAAAATTGGAAGTGGTCCACAAAAGCTCCCTCACCCGCCAGTGCCTAAATGCAGGCCACAGTGCGTGACACAGATCCTGCAGGATGTAAATTACTCAGCTCAGAGACCCTGCATCATTTCTGCTTTTCATCCAGGGGCTGTCCAATGCGATGTACATAAACCATCTAGGAGGAGAGGACCAGATCTCAGGGCTCCTATGCTGCAGCTGAGAGCCAAGGTCTCTAGACTGCAGCCAGGGCCTCCCATGCTTCTCTCTGCCTGTGCCTCGGCTCCCTGGCTCCTCAATGGTCTCCTGGTCCAATGCTCCCAATGCTGGATGTGGGGAAGTTGCCTGGGTCCCCTCCCCAGCTTCCCTGTCTATCACAGAGGGAACCCAGCCTTGCAAATCCATGTCTTGATGCAGACGCCTAAAACTCAGGCTGTGCAGTGCAGAGCACTGCAGCAAACCCCCTTCTTGGATCCGGTCCCGTGAAACTCAGAGTTAGGGTGCATATTGACTTCAGCTGGGTTTGGTTCAGACCCTGTGGTCATCCTGCTGCAGAAGCACAAGGGCCAGTCATCCTCCCCAGGTTTGGTGTCCCACAGGCCACATGTGCTGCCCAAAGAGGCTCAGCCCATTACAAGAAACCAGGGAGATGCTGGATGCATTTGCATTCCTTCTGAATACAAGTCAGATGTGATGTGAAACATACAGTTCAGGCAGATTGGCCAAGAAACGAAAACCAGCATTGTTCTCAGCAAGATGTGCAAACCCTTTCCTGTCTCCCCTAATCATCATTTTGCCTTTTATCGCGCTTACGAACTCTCTTGCAGAAAGCAGACGTGGCTTAAAAAACCCCAGATCCATTCTAGGTTATTGCCCACGTTTCCAAAGAAAGAACTGAGCGCTTTGACGGGGAAGCAAGAAATCACTATGAGGGTCTAATGAAGGGATAAAAGGCTGAAGTCCCAGGTAGGTATCATGGGATACCTTTCCCAGATGTGTGACCATTTTGCACAATTGCATATAAGCAGGTATGCCAGCACTGCTCACACATCTCATGGCCACTGTCTACCTCTGACAGCAACACCGAGTGCAGACTGCTGGACGGGTGCAGTGCTTTCAGAAAGAGATGGGAGAGCCTTGCTCCATCTGTACATAACAGCTGGGAAGAGCAAAATAAATCAGGCTCCAAAGCCTTCCCTGCCTGTTTGCTTACTGCACTGAAGGCCCTGGGCTCCAAGCTCTTAAGCAGGCGTTGCACCAGTGGCTTCGTGGAGGCTGCAGGAGTTTCCGATCCCCAGGGAAAGCTGGTGAGTAGTGCAGAAAGGACATTGTGAATGGAAAGCATCGCGGCGCTCACAGCGTAGGGCAGGTCCCTCCATCACTAACGCAGCCCTCAACAACAGCCCAGTTGCTCTGGAGGCTCTCCAGTTGCTCTCCAGGCATTCCCATGCGATCAGCAGGCACTTCTACTGGGGCGAGAATGCGGTCGGGACCATCGGGGGAGACACTTAGCTATGCTGCTGTTGCTCTTAGTGGGCTGTGCTTGGAGGTGGCATCTCTCCACCTCCTTCCTTTCCTTCCACATCTCAGCAACTTTCCCTCAACCCTTTTTCTTTCTCTCTCTTCTGCTTGGAGCTCCCCCATGCAGGCAACCAGGGCAGAGATGCTATAAACAGGATATGGTCTCTCTGGAAATCTGCAAGCAGGAGCGGCTGAAGGTATTTAAGAGTATCCCTGCAGTAAACAGGGATAAAGGGGGATCAGCTGCATGGAGCAGGGAGTCAGTATCAGATGGGGTTGCTCTGCCATGCCGACTATTTACTGAAACAGGAAACAAATATTTTTTTGGCTTTTGCCAAAGAAAGATTTCCTTAAAAATGTGTTAATATTAGAAGTAAAAATGTAGCTTTTAGACATGTTAAGTGGCCACACTCACTGGAGTTTTATTTACTATATAAAGGTTAACATTGGTCTGTTTATCCTACGGACGAGATTTCCAGCAAATTACAAGAAGGGTCATGTAACAGTCAGCTCCTGCTTGCCTGAGCTTATTTGCCAGAGCCAAATCCCTAGAGCCTGCAGAGCTGGAGCAGAGAGAAGGGATATTCAAAAGGACTCTGAGAATGGGAGAAAAGAAATAACAGAGCTTTAAGTTGCTTTGAGTTCACTCACCGGGAAGGTGGAGGCTGGGCTCGTCCCGGTGCTGGGGTGGGGTGGCGAGAGGCAGAGATGCTGTGCTGGACCCCCCGAGCCATCTGCGAGAGCAGCCAGTTGGAGTAAGGCTAAAGAAAACCCATCCTCAGTGCAAGCAAGCTGCTTTCCTGCTAACCCCAAAGAGCCAGTTTAAAGCCTGGATCAGGAGATTTTATCCCTTGGCCAACACTTCTTACGCGGTTTTACTATGATTACTCTGCTTGAGATATGGTGGTGCTCCAGAGAAACGTCCAGTCTCTGTCCTTCATCCAGGAAGGACATCCTGGGACTCGTGCTGAGGGAACACCCCCATTTAAATTTCTCTCACAGACATGCTGCCCCTTTCCTGAGGGTTCAGGCTGCCTTGCACCTCGCCCTGTCCCCCACGATCTGGCAGTCCCCTGCCTTGGGCAGGTTTGATGAGGTCGTCCCATCTCGTCCTGCCAGTTTTGGGACTTGCTTCTGCCTGCAGCTTCCCACACTGCCCTGTGGGAAGCCAATTCTCAAAACTGTTGTGAAAGTCCTGGAAAACGATTCAGTGTTAAAAAATATATCAGAAAATGGGTACATTATTAATGGCCCTGCTGTCAGCACCATAAAATCCCAACTGAACAGCGAGGCAAGGTGTTTTTTTTTTAATGAAGCAGTGCTGGTGCAATCAAGTAACACCGCTATCTGGAAGAGATGCTTTAGCCAAATTATTAGCCCTAATATAGAAAAATCAAGGTGAACATCAAAGGCTTGAGATACCTAGGAGGTTGAATTAGGTAATTTGCTACTTTTCTGGTCTTAAACTTAGTGATTTGCATAGCCTTATTAGCTGGAATCAATATGGCTTTACAATGGTCCTAGCAGCGGACAGGCAGAGAGCGGGCAGGGGAGAGCCTGGCTGCAGTCTAGAGGTCTTGGCTCTCAGCTGCGGCGTGGGAGCCCTGAGATCTGGTCCTGGTAAATGGCTGTTTGACACCTGGGGACACCTCGGACACCGATTTGTGTGGCCATTCCTCAAAGTGGTTGGCACTAAAAGGTGCAGCGTGACCTGCTGCTCATTCACGGCACGAAGAGGCACGCTGGCCCTGACTTGCCGAGTCCTGCCAGCGCTTCCACTCCACATGTGTAAAACCTGGCATCGCCACGGAGGGTGGGGGACAGGTGTCTGGAGGGGAGGGACGGCCAAAGCAAGCTAACACCAACCCGTGCACATCCAGAAAAGGGCCAGGCTTTGCCATGTGTGGTCCTGTCCGGCTTCAGAAGCTAAGGGACCATCTTGCCCGGTCATGATGGGTTTTCATGGAGGGAGGCAGTTCATTTCTCCCTGCCATGTTTCACTATCTACCCACACTGGCAAGGTGTGGGAGCTGTTTAAAGTAAAAAATAAATTAAAATGTCACAAATATCACTTCAGCTCCAAAACTGAAGGCTAGAGGCAGACACAAGCCACTCCGCAAGGGTGCACAATGGGAAGTCTCCGGCAGTGTCAGCCATATCTGCTGCTGTATGCATTGGATATCACAAGAGGGAAAACCTGAATCAGAAATAATGAACCAAGAAACCTGCATGTGGTAGGAGTGGAGACGATTGTTCCCTGAACACCAGGATCATCCCAGCATCAGGGATGATCTGAAAGGGATTGCCCCTCCTAGGTGAACCTTTCCAGGACCAGTTCTCCTCAGGGGTCCAACTTCTTGCCTTCATTGGCTGGTGAATAATGAGAGATCTCCCCAGACCCTCATTTTGCCAGAGAGGTACGAACAGCTTTCCACAACCTTCATGGATCGTGCTCAACAAGCAGGAAAGCTGAGCTCTGTCCTGCTCCAGGGAGTCATTGCAAGTGGAGAGGCCCTGAAGGAAATCTCCAGCATGCCAAATTTCCTTTCCACCTCGTGATGGAGGGGCAGCCTGCACTGTAAAGGATGGGGAGAAGAACATCTACACAGTTATATCCCAAAACATCAGGTTAACTGGGGTCTGTACCTTCTCTGAGGGATCAGCCCAACATGCCATGAAAAAGGATGAGTTTCTGCCCTCTTTTTGGAATAGGAAGCTGGGACTTCCCCCACTGCATGCAAATGTTTCCCCAGATCTCCCCATATATTTCCCCACATTCCATTAGGTTTCCCCATATCTGTGAGAGAGGGTATAGGGAAACAAAGGGAAACAAAACTGTTTTCAGGCACTCAGTGTCTCACACCCACATGCTCACAGCACCAGGACAAGTGTCCAGTGCTCAGGCACTGAGACGTATCTCCAGGTGGTCTGTCCAGAGCTCCTGGCAATGACACAGAAGAGAAGAGATGCCAGCTAGGCAGTCCTCACATCTCCCAGGCTCTCAGGCTGGCGGCCATGCACTGGCTTTGGATACACCCTTTGGTACTATTTAGGAATTGATCTTTCTTTTCATGCTGGTCCACCCCTGTGAGTCAATGGGCAACGCTGCTGATTTACACAGTTTCAACTCTTTTTTTTTTTTGAGACTCCGTTAGACTCCTTTTTTGGGCATAATTTGTCCTTAGTTATACGCTGTTCCTTTGTTTTTGGGCTGTCCTTTGTTTTCCCAGTTGGTCTGTCTTGAAAAGCTACTCACAGATGTGCTATAAGCTGAATTATCTGCTGAACTTGGTGCCATTAATGCCTGATATTCTTTTATCCCCTTTTGATATTCCTTCTGGAGCTTTGACCTCTATACATCCTCATTCAGACTTTATGTTTCTACTACATATCTCCATAGATGCTCACATCTTTTGAAGGAAACCCAGGCTACTCCTGTCCTCTGCTGTGATCAGGGAGGTTGTGTCAATAAGGCATGACTTCTGAGAGCTTTTCTCCTTCTCCTACACCCTGCCACTGGGTGGGAGTGGACACAAAAACTTTTGCATGCTGTTCAGTCTGGTGTCTGCTGGTGGTGATGGGCAATTCTGGCATTATTTCTCCTTTCCAAACAAGCTCCTCACACTCTGAGGCAGGACAAAAGACACAAAGTGGTGGGTACCAGAATGGTTTCAGTAATTTTATTCTGCATGTGTAAAGCTGGCATAGCCCTCAGGAAGAGCCTTTGTCTTCCCAGGAATAGCTGGCACAGTCTCTTCTTTCTTCTCCCCCAGGGAAGGCTTGCATCCACGTTTCTTTGACTGCTGGCAAGGTGATGTGGCCATGGTGAAGAGAGGAGTCATTTGGCTTCCAGCTGCTTGCCCTTCTCCTGTCCAGCTGGTATAACTCTAATGGAATGTCCCCTCTTTCTGGCCATTGCCATCTTCACACCATTGCTGGAAACAGAGGATTAATAAACTGCAGCTCAAAAATGTCCATGAACGTGTGGGTTGGCTGTGTTGGACAGAAGATAATTTGTGGTGAAATCCACAAAACGTCTGGGATTTGTAAATGTTTTCATGATGACTTGGCTCTTCTCCAAACACTCCCATCTACTGACAAACAAGAGCCATGAATCACCACACACAGGAAATCTTCCAAGCCCTTGACTTACTCCTCACCCAGCTCCACTAGACTGCCAGCTCTGATAGCACTCGCTGCCCGGTGAGGAATGAGGGCTTCAGGGTCAAGGTGAAGGAGATGCTTGGAAGCCCCACAGATGCTCTGTGTAAGTCCCTGGGCAAAGGAGGTGGAGACATGGCACACTGGCTTCTCTGGGTAGCAGCCCACAGGACAGTCCTAGCTGATGTCAAGGCTAAGCTCCTTGACATAGCCCAGAGATTACCTCCTTTCCCAGAGAGAGGATTTGCTTTCCACTACTGAAGGTGGGGTCCAGGCAGTTTTCTGCCTGATATCAGCTGGGGTTAATGATGCCTTTCTGCAGACTGGGCTGTTTGGGGTCTTGCAGAGCTCCTTGCTTGCTGCCTGTAGTGTTTCCCATCAATTCTTATTTTTGGATTTAGGAGTAAGCCTCGATCCAGTTGGCTTAGCAAGAAAAGCCCTCAAAAGCTGCTACTGCAGGGCATCTTTGCCATTTGCCACCCTGCATCCAGTAGGACCCTAGGGCAGGATGGTGACTCACCCTAACCAGGCAGCCTGGCTGCTGGGGACCATTCACCCGAACCCAAGTCATAAAATACTCCACCGCTGATTCATAAACAGAGTGGCTGGCAGCAGTACGTTTGCTACTGGGGCTCAGCCCGTGTGCCAGGGGCAGACTCACAAAAATAGCTGATGATTCGGGGGCAGGATGCTTTGTCCCTCTGTCCATGAGCCCATGATCCTGCCTCCATCCCCTAGTCAGGCCAGGATAAGACAGAGAAGTGACTTCCAAGCAGCTTCTCATCTCCACTGTCTCCTGGTCTCTCCAAGAGGAACACATTAAAGGGAGTCCCTCCTTGTCAGAGCTTCTCATATGGGCTGTTACAGCAGCCACGCTTTTCAATCCTGGAGCCCTGCAGCCCCTGTACCCTGAAAAGCAGCACGTCCCTGTAGGGTGGACATCCCATGGGGTGCCTTGGTAGCTTTGTGGTGTGCTGTATGCGCAATATTGCTCCTGGGATTGCAAAGTCACTGCTAACGGCATGTCCTCCTGCAGGAGGGAATCAGACTTGGGGGTCCTCTCCCTCTTCTGCTCCAGTGAGCTCCAGTGCCACAATCTTCTGTGAAAATACAACCACCACTGCTTTTTCCAGCTTTGGTGGCTGGGAAGAAGGACACGTTCTGCCAAGGAGGGCCTCCTCTGGCTTGGGGAATGCAGGTATTTATGCCACTATAGCCTCTAGCTATGGCACGGAGCCCTACAGCTCTTCTTCAGATGCATGTGGTATGTGGTATGTACCCTACCTGTAAATGCAATGGAGCCCACAGCAGTCCCTGGCAAGACACTTTATGTTTCCTCCTAAGTTACCTTCACTTTCAGCATCAAACACAAGGAAATGCCAGGTTTCACTCCTGTTTCCCCCTGGCTATGCTATGTTCTGCTTTGTTGAAGCCCCTTAGATCCTAGGACTGGTTTGAGGCCTCAGCCAGAGGCCACTCCGCTGTTTTTGTCTGATCCAAGCACTTATCTCAGAAAGGACAAAACGTGTGTCACCCTTTTGTTGCCTGGGATTGCCAGAGACTCGAGCCCATTCTCCCTACTGCAGAATTTGTCCTGTGCATTTCTAGCACCTCTTTCCTCCATCCCAGATCCCATCCTTGGCTTACAGCAGATTTTTTTTTTCTCTCTCTCACATTTCCACCTCACTTTTCCTGTGATGTGTCCCCCAAAATGGATCAGTGAGCAAATCCCTATCTGTCTGGCACAAGGTGACAGCTGATCTGGAAGCAGGATTTCCAAGCACACTGACCACCTAGCTGGTCCTGATGTCTCCTGAGAAGCAGGAGTTGCTGTGCTGTCTTCTAGATGACAGGGCAGGGCCAAGATGATGTGGAGCAGAAAGAAAGGAAACTTCCTCCAAAATCAGCTATGGACAAAATCATCCTTTCTGTTTGCCCCTTGCAACCCTCAGGTCTGGATTTGCAGAGGCTGCCTGGCCTCTCTGGCAACCTTGTTGTGATCCTGCAGAGATGGACTGGGCACCTTTGAATGGCAAGTAGAGGAGAAAAACATCTTTCCCAGCTCCAGCAGAACAGTCCAAGGTTAGGATTAGAAAAGGATACCCCACAATTTCTACTGAAAAACATTGCCACTTGTGGGAGAGACATGAGAATTTTGTTTTTCTGCTTCCTGCCTCCTTGTTAGTGATGGGATGTTAGACTGCACCTGCCTCCGTCTCCCATTTGCATTGTGGGAGAAGTGCCAGGAAGGGAAAAGGAGAACAGAGCCATGTTTTGGTGGTCAGACATGTGCCCCCAAAGCTTTGCCAACTTTTCTGCACTGGCAGTACTTAGCCCTCACATGGCAGAAGTGTTCTCCCCAAAAACCATCTGAGATCTTAGGAAATTGCCTTATTCTGAATTGGACTGACACACAAACCTCATGAAATCTTTCACAGGAGGAAAGCTACTGAGATATTTTGTTTTGGAAACACCTGCAGTCCAAACAGTTTGCTATTTCTGAAACCAAACTATTCACGACTTCCTGCAAACCTGGAAGCCACTGCTTCCTGCCAGCTGCTCTGGACGTGGCTGGGGAGCACGGGAGGGCTCGACTCGCGGTTGCCTCAATGCTGGGTGGGCAGATGAACCAGCAGGGAAGCGGGCAGAGCTCAGAGACACCAGCTTGCACTCAGTCAAAATCTGCACGTCGCATGTTCAATGATGCTGCGTTCTGCCAAAAACCATTTGCCACCAAGCTCCCAGCCTGTCCCGGTCCCACTTCCCAAGGAGATACGTACCATTTAGCACACTGTAGCAGAAAGGAGTAGCAGCCGGAATGGGTAAGCAATGGGCAGTTAGGTGTGAAGGCGGAGCATGTGGCTTCCATGCCGCGGGACCAGGAATGCTCTTCTTCCCATGCGAACCTTGAATTCATGCTTTCAGGGCAACGCATGAAATAACCTCAGCGGTGGTACCTCTATACAGGAAGGCGGTGGTGTCTGTGATGGGATGGTTAGACTAAATAGTCTGTGGCATGGACCAGTTCTCTTCCCACAAGGACGTCTTCCACTGACTGGTAGATGTGACCCTTCTGACTATAAATATCATGACATTTCCAGTGGTCTCACACCTTCCTCTGTACAGGTTTTCCTGCAGGATACCTGCCAATGGGTGCCCTGGAAGAAGGCCAGGATAAGGACAGCATTGGAGAACCAACAAGCTAGGACGAAACAAGGAAATATTTCAAACTCAGAGGCATGGAAAATGTCTCCTGATAGTGGCTTTCTGTCAAATTCCTCTTGGGTGAGTGTCATCCTTTACTTTTCTTTATCAGCAGATTTCCGTCTTGGGACTTTTGTGTTTGCTGAATGACTCGTACCCCCAGGACATGATCACTGATGTGGCAAAGGGAAAAGTCCTCACTTCTGCCAGAACTGCAGGGTCTCAGATCATTGGCCATATCTGTCACACCGCTCATGGCTACAACATCTCTGTAGGTCTTCCCAAGAGCTTGTCTGTCTCCATGCACAACTGTGGGTTTGAGATCAGATTTTGCTGGTGGCACTAGGCTTCCAGAGAGGTCATGCTGCAATACAGAAGCCAACTGGTAATTTACAGAGGTCTCATGCTAATGACACTTAGCACTTGATGGAAGCGAAGTTGCTTGAGTGGAGTTTCCAACCAGAAGGAGGTAACTAGAAGAGACGGTTTGGGAAACCCCATAGGGAGTTTGTGGGGTGTGGAGAGCAAGTCTCCCTCAAACACGTACGGCATAGTCTGTAGGGAAGGAGTCTATTTTCTGGGGATTTGCAATGAAGTTTTCATTCAGCATTGGAATTAGAATTCATTTTATTATGGGACCTTTAAATATTTCCAGAGCCTGACCTTTTCTGGAGGCTGTTGACTAATTAATGTCTGGTCTGGTATTCTTCAAACTTTCCACATAGTTCAACTTGTTGCCAGCTGCTTTCAAACACATTTTTCAAAAAATTAGGTTGTAATTAAGTACAGTTATTAATGACTGTTTTTCCTGCCTTTCCCATTGGGTTTGCAACTTACTTTGCTCCATGTGGCAGAAAAGATGGCCAATATTTCACAGGGTGAGTGAAGGAACGTCTAATATGATCTTTGACATGTTGATTTGACTCAGCTCCAACTCTGCAATGCATGGTGGTGACCACCAAACCACACAGGAGAAACCTGGGTAGAAAGTACAGCGTCAGGGTCAAGTCCCCGTAGGGGAGCTGACAGATGGGACAGGGAGCTCCTTCAGCCTTGGAGATCCAGTGTGTGGGGTGAGCGGTTCATGCAGATGGGACGATGCATTCATTGCTCTTTGCCCTGCTCCCCAAAGGATGGAGAGGAGAAGCTGCAGACCCACCAGAGTGATGGAAATCACTCTCATGCTTAAAATTCAGGGCATGCTGATCTGGGAGCTCTGCAAATAATGTCAAGCTCATTCGAGTGAACACTCCTCTCCTGCATGGTCCTCCCTCCACCCAAGAGGGACTAACAGGGAGACCCGTGTGTGGAGAGAGCAGATGGAGCCGAAAGCAGCCAAGAAGGGAAGCGGCACTCCTACGCAGAGCCCAGAAAGGTTTTACACGCTCTCCGCTCTCCG
Source organism: Platalea leucorodia (assembly GCF_965183815.1). NCBI lineage: Eukaryota > Metazoa > Chordata > Aves > Pelecaniformes > Threskiornithidae > Platalea > Platalea leucorodia. Next base: position 9,150,309 of record NC_138839.1, read on the forward strand.
GTGTCTCTGAGGTCACTCCTCTTTGTCAGGCACATGGCAGCAAATCCCCCTCTAAGCCCCAGATCTCGGAGGCATTATAATAATAAAAGCCTGGGCTGAAGCGTCTGAGCAAACACATCGGCTGAGCAAGTGTTTTTCCCCAGCGCCGGGACCAGGTTATTCTGGGAACTGGCAGTGCTGAAACATCAAGGCGGCAACATCATCCAGCGAAATCTGCTGCCAGAGGGCCGGCAGGGGTGCGGGGGACGGTGGGCAGGTGAGGGAGCCCACCCACGAGGGGGGGACAAGGGGGGTGCATAGCACCTATTTCATTTCCTGACTGGCCTTCAACTGAGTCCTGGCAGCTCCGGGCAGCCAAGGCAGCGAGGGTGGAGGCAGATAGACGCTGACAAGTAACACACACGTGCATGGACACGGGGGCGCAGACATGAACAGCCCCTTGCCAGAGGGCTGGGATTTCTCCAGGCATTTTACATCCCTCTTTTTTCCAGAGTCTCACCCTTTTCCTTTTGCTTTCTCCCAATGGTCCCAATGCCACGCATTCCCAGTAGGGTGGAGGGGCCCGGCGGACCTTGTCCATGGGGATAAGCATGCATGCAAGCACACACAGGCTCACACACCCCCTGCACTTCTGGCACACGTGTCCACACATTGTGCACGGCAGATCTGCAGGCACAGCGCGTCCCGCAGCCAGGTGCTCCCTCGTGTGCACTGGGTGATGGGCCAATATGGACGCTGATGCTAGAGGTATCCCAATGGTACAGAAATCCATCTGTGCTCTGCTCCCAACCACAAAAGCCACACTCACGAGCGAATGATGAAAACAAGCCCAGCAGTCACCTGCCTGGAGAGGTGCTGATGGGCAGGTCAGCCCGTAGAGCATCCTTTCTCCCCATGCAGCTCCAGCCACAGCCGGGACCTGTCCCGCCTTGTGCTTTATCAGCAGATGTCCACAGTCAGGCTGTGTTGCAGTTTATGAGCATCTACTGCCTGCCCTTCAGCACCTGGGATCTGATTTTGGCTGATCTTTATGGGCGCAGTACCTGATGCCAGCCCTGGAAGCAGCTGGAGGAAGGAGCCAAGAGGGAGGTGGCAAGAGAGGAGATGGGGAGAAAAGCCGCTGATGGAGGTGAACCGAGAAAGGTGGGACTTGGCCTTGATCAGGACCCAGGGCAGCCTGTGGCCGTTCCCAGAACTGGAGCAAGGCTGGCTTCTCCGAAAGGATGAACAACAGGCCTGCTTCATCAGCTCAGCTGCTAGGAAGGACGGAGCAGAGCCAAAAATCCAGGAGAAAAATGTTATGCAAAATTGTTCATCTGTTACTGATTGGGAGGCTGAGAGCTCAATTCAAACCACCCAATAAAACCGGCTTGGACGATAATTTCCTGAATCCCAGATTAAGTGAATAAAGATGTTTCAGGAGTTCAGGGCCGCAGTTGGGTGGTTTGCACACAATTTGCTGTTGGTTTCACCCTTTGTTGCTTAATGAAGAACAGAAGGAGGATCTCCCATCTCATTTGACCAAGGGAAAAAATTATTTCTTCTAAATTTAAATTAATTTCCTGTTGCAGGCACGGCTCTGTTTATCTGACCTACGCAGGGGCTCCATCTTGGATTGCAGCTCATTCTGCTCCGTGCGAGACACTCTTCCCCTCGGGGACTGCAGCATCCCCAGGCTGGTGGCATCAAGTCAGCATGGCAGGGTTTTTTGCAAGTGGAGCTCAGAGGCTAAAAGCTAATGGTAAGAAGTGCTTTGAAAGCCAGGTCTCAGTTAAACCTGCAATTTTGCACACCCTGTGTGTCCCCCCAACTCATTCAGGGAGTAGGTCCTTTCTCGCTGTACATCTCACTACCACCAACGTGCTCCCCAGTCATGCCCGTGAAGGAAGCCCCGAGGAGCAGTGGGTGCTCGGCTCAACTGTAAGGGCTGAGCAACAGCCACGTTTGGCGAGGATCACATCCCACACCGTGCTCGCTGGGGACCGAGGGGATTCCCCGCCCTTGCAGCATCCAATGTTGGAGAGCTGCTCTACCAGGGGGGTTGCACAACCCTGCAAATTACTTATTTTAATAAGCCTTTTATTCACGGTGAGGGAAAGGAGCCAGGCTGTACGTACTGAAGTCTTTAGAAAGTTGCCAAATCATGGCTACATCTCTTGCTCCTAAAGGCATCAATCTAGATATCTGCCTATCTCCCTTTCTCTCCATCTGTCGTTCACCTTGCTAGTAAATGCTGAAGTCTCTTTTACAAACTGGAAACCTTTAAGTCACCTGGTGCCTGCATCATTCCTCTAAGTGGCATCACGTGTCTTGGTGGGACTTCAAGCTCTAATTAAGTGTGGAAAAGGGATGGAGATCCCTGGAGAAATCAGAGATCAAATTTTAAAGAAGGAAAACTAGATCAGAACAAAAGATAAAGAATCATCATGAGAAACTTCAGAAACACAGAAACAAGCTTTTTACTCAAGGGCCCATCTCTCTAAACCCTGTGCTTGATTTTGCATGAAAACCTCTCCAGAATATTCCCCTTTGCAGAATTTCTGGGGAATCTGGCTTCTTAGGAGGAGTCCAAAGGCTCCAAGGACGAAGCAACCTATTTGCAGCCTTGGGTCTGGAGCCATTACCATCGTACTGTAAAATGTAGCTTGTCTAGATGGCAACCCAGGGAAAATATGACAGTAACTGTCAGCAGGAATGTGATGGGTATGAACACCAAGGAGAGACATGCTTTCAGAGCGCCCCACAGGAGGATCAGCAGGAGTAATGGGATGTATGTGAGCAACAGCAGATTTAGGCAGAATATCAGGAAACATTTCCATCTCAGCTATTAGTTTTATTAGGAAAAGTCTCCCGTGGGAAACTGGAAGCTGCATCACTTGACTCACTCCAAGCTAAGCACTAGATAACATGAAGCAGAGAACAGGCGTGTGTTCGCGGGGGCCGATGGCCCAGATGACCTAATGGTCTTTTCCATCACTCCGATTACAATCTAGCCCGGGTAGAAGCTCTTCGCTTGTCTCTGACTCAGGGTAATGACAGGCTGGAGAATAACATGTGAGTTTGTTCCAGTGTTATTTTCCACTTTCTTCATTTGAGGTCTCTGGGTAAAAGATGGGCTGCAGAGTGACCTCAACTGAAGTGACAATATTTCCCAGTCCTCTTGCCAGGTCCTCCTCGGAGGGCTTGTGTGTGTTGGTGTGGGGGCTGCAGGGTGGCATCGGCCCCAGAGGCCAGGTCCTGGTTCAGAAATTGCTGCTTAGCAAAGGAGTGGAGGAAATACAGATACAGAAGACATCCAGAAAAGCTAGAAAAGCCTCTCACCAGTTTTTGCTGTCTCAGACATGGCTGCTCCAGAGTCTGTTGCTGCCTTTTCTCGGCAGTCGCTGGTTTCCCATGGAGGGACAGTGGGAGCAGCGGGCGATGCAGGACTTTTTGGTGCAGCTGAACAAGCAGAAGGGGCTGAGTGCATCTTCCTGGTGCTCAGGGAGAGCGCAGTTCTGCTGAGATGGGGACAGGGGAGATGCAGGGGTTCATCTCGTCCCCAAAGGGAACCCTCTAGGGAAGGCTGTTCCTCTGAAAACAAAGCTTTTCTCAGCTCCTCAGACCTCTTGCCATGGTTCGAGCTGTCCAGAGGTGTGTAGACTGTCACCTGCCTGGCTGATACCCACGTGGACCCATGCTGGGGTCCTCCTCTCTCCTCTGGGGTGGAGGTCTGGGTTTACGCTGGAGTAGGGACTTCCAAGCCCGTGATAGGTCCCTGTTCTGTTATCCTTAATGTCTGGGAGCAATGTTCCTTCTCTGCCGACTTCACTCTCCCCCTCCTTCAAATCCCCTTTTAAAACTATTCCATCAGAAATCCTCCAGCCTCTGTCCTCCCAGCCTGCCCAGGCTGTCCCTCAGAGGACACAGGGCAACAACACAGGGCACAGACCGCCCTATCTGTGTTGTTCAAAGCTGAGATGAAGCAAGCTGATGATCTACAAAATGGTTTGCACAGCCTCATCCCATCCCTCTCCCTGCCACGTGCAGAGCCAAGGGGGAATGTGCAGGTAGACAGCGAATGGCTCTGGGCTCACACTGGTGGCTCTGGAGCCCATCCAGCTCCTCTGTTGAAACCTCCCAGGTTGCTTCTTGCTTCACAGGACTTGGGTTTGACACCGGCCCTTCGGTGATACAGCCCAAACAGGTACGATCAAGCTGGCTTCTCCATGTTCCTCCCATTGCAAAGTACTTAACTGAAGTTCACCTCTTAACATTAAAGATATTTCTAAGAAGTGCTTTATTAAGGGGCACCATAACCTCTTAAATACCTTGTTAACGAAGAGCCCTGACAGCTAGATGGGAAGTATCCCCTTGAGATGTGCAGTGAGTGCATCCAGAGGAGATTGTGTGAACCCACCATCTGCCATGGAGAAAGAAGGGCAGCACTGGCCAGAGCCGTGCTCGCGTTGCAGAGCATGGGATGCACGGGGATGCTGCTGCCCCGACTCCCATCCGTCCTGGGGGTGGGTGAGGATCCTGAGCTCTGCTAAGAGGCACGTGCATGAATGCTGGAGCAAGAATTCTGGGGGATTTGGATGCTGCATTTCATTGACTCTTGTTGGCTATTTGAAAAATGGGACCTTAACTCCCATTGTCATTCGGCTTTGCCTCACTTTGCTGTCTAGTCTAGGAGCTGTCTGGGGTTCTCTGCAGCTGGAGAAGAAAGGTGGATCCCTCCAAATGGCATGTCTTTCAGTATTTCAGATGCCTTTTTAGAGTGGGGTGCGCTGTCTCTGTCAATGCCATGATACCCTTCCCAGAATGCAAACTTGGGCCTGCCTGTTATGCTTCCTAAAAAGTTCTCATTTTAGAAATACCTGACTTAATGCTGTAGAAATCAACTGGAACCGTCTGTACTGTGCAAGGTGATGGCAAAGATTTTCTTTCCCTGTTGGAAGCAACTGGTATGCTGCAAGCACAAGAACTTCATGGGAAAAGCTTGTTTATGGGATTAATGACAGTAGAGAGTGGTTGCCTGGGATGGGATAAAATCTTATCTAAAGAAAAACATAGACGGATACTTGGTGGCACAGGAAGAAATCAAGCTGGAGGGATGAGGGGTTCATAGGCACCAGAATACAGAAAAACAGGGACACTTCAGTGAACATTTAATGATTGCTTGATATCAGGTCTGCAGGCCACTTCTGCAATGACGGAGCAGGGAAAGCAGGAACTCTGGAGAGGGTTTAGGCTTCAGCTGAAACCCAGAGAACAGAAACTCCCACCGGTGCTGCAAGGCTGAATATGATCTTGATAATACACAAGCAGGGAATATCAGGGAGGTGGCATTGCTCCTGCCTGTGATTTTAGTGACATCACCACCAAAATGGCACATTCAGGTCTAGTGCTTACGCTTGAGAGTGACACTGAAAACTTGGAGAGGACTCAGGAAAGAACCAGAAAATTATCCCAGGGCTAGAAATCATTCTCAGTGAGAGACTAATGGAACATGATCTGTTTAGTTTATCTAGTTTTTAAGAGGTGATTTAATCATGGTCTGTGAGAACTGATGTGAGGGAATACTTTGAGTGCAAAGGGCTCTTTAAGAGGGCAGACAAAGACAGAAAAAGATCCAGGGATTGGAAAGCAAAGCTGGTGGTTGTCGAGCTAGAGATAAAGTAACTATTTTTAACAGTGGGAATAACTGACCATTGGAACAAGGAGCCCAGAGATGTCGTAAACTCTCCATCCCATACAGCCTTGAAAAGTAGACCGGCCACTCTTCTGTGAATATGTGAACTGAAACTCAGGCTGCTGGTCTTGGTGAAGTTAGAAATGTGAATTTTCAGCTAAGAAAACCTGAAATGACCCGTGGTGGCAAGAGAGAGATACTCCATCTTCATCACATGCTGACATGGTGGTAGGGCCAGGCCTGGCTCCTACTGACGTTTGCAAAGACAGACAAACACAAAGCCATGCTTACTCTGTGTAAAGTCCTACCTGAGACTGCAAAACTTCTGCTGTTTGAACCTCCCTTTTCTGGTACATTCATCCGTGTTGATCCTTTCTTCTTTTGTATGTTCCTGGGAGCTCGTTCTGTTTCTGGCAAATGTGAAAGAATACTTTTCTGCATCCAACTGATAGTTTTAAAATATATTTTGAAAATGTATTTTCATGAGGAGAAAGCTCCTGGGAAGTTACCTAGAACAAAACTCCCTGAAACAGGAGCGTCGTGGCTGGGTCTTGTGGCAGTCCAGGTGCTCCTTCTCACATGCAGCACAGCTAACAGCTTCTCCATCACGAATGGGCTGTAGCACTTCTCAGCCCAGCTTGACAAGGACGAAATCATGAAGCTATCAAGGGCAGGATTTCATAAGTGTGCAGATTGTCACCGTTGGTGATGATCCTGGCTGGTGACCCTTGGAGGGGGGTCTCCCCCTTTTCCTCAGCATGCAATAAAGTTTGTTTCCCCAGGCATTGCTGGGAGGCAGTCCCCATGTCTCGTTTCTCCCAAACTTATTTGGTTGCCGCATTTGGAAATTTCTGTAATTCCCCTATGAGGCAGATCTAGAACAACAGCAGAAACAAATTTTATTCTAGAAGAGCAAAAGGTTAAGTTTTTCAGGACAAAACTGGAAATAAACTTGCTAGAAGAAAACATAAAATGAGGAAAATCCATGCCTTAACTTCTCCTGACAATGTCTGCTCACGGGTCAGCAGCAGGGACGTTGGGTCCTGAAGATGCGCGTGCCAGCGGGGCAGCTCAGGTCTGCCTCCCTCCCCAAAACCACTTTGCTTAGGAACCCCCTCTTCCCAGTTATACTAGAGGGCTAGCAGATATGCTCAGACTCTTTTTGGGAGATCGCCCTCCTTCCTCTAGGAAGGATCAATATCATATCATATCTTTCACGGCTGCGGTGATGAAAACTATGCTGGACTGCAGCAGGATCAGAAGAAGTCTTTTATAGGCTGCTTTTGCCCAGGAGGAGTTAGTGGACTCGCCACTCCTCCAGGCACCTTCTTTGTCATCATGACAACACGTAGTTTCCGAATTAGGGAGACTGTCACTCCTGGGACATGCTGCAGGGGCTCCCAGGGCATTGCTGGATTATATTACAACAACTGCAGCATACAAATAACCTAGCTTTGCTCTGTGGGTGTGGGGCCCTCCTCCAAGTCTAAGAAGGTCGCAGCACTGCCAGGGTAAAACATCTTCTGGTCGGTCAGATGAAGCTTTGTGTAGGTAGGTCTTTGCACCTCAAATGTCCTTTCTCTGATGTGAAAGGGCTCAGACAAGCGTTGTGGCAGGAAGGTTGCATCTGACGTTGACGTGACTTAAACCGCAGGCTCCCCACACGGCGGCCAAGCTGGCCACCTCTCTGGTCGACTGCCCAGCAGGAAGGCTGATGCAAATAGCAACTGTGGATGCTGGCACTTGCTGGGGGACAGCACAAACACGCATCTGTGCCGTCTGCCGGTTGCTATTCAGCACCCATCTTCCTTCTGTTTGTAAAGCTTCGGGTCCACCCAATCCATGAGCAGAAGCTGTTGCATGTGGCCGAGCAGCCCAGTCAGGCTTCATGGTGAATGAACAACAAATAAGCAAAAAATATTCTGAAAATAGTTTGAGGCTAAATATTGTTTGTGCAAGTTACTTGACCAAGACTCCTGAATGAGGAAGTCATCGGCAGGAACTGAGATCACCCTGGGAAGGATTCCGAAGAGAGTGAAATTCATCGCCTCCTTTGTCTCGCTGGACAATCGCAGCTTTCATCCTTCACCAGTTGCATTTCGAAATGCATCTCATGCTTGAAGCCAGAGTGGATGCTTTGGTCAAACTATTCAGCACACTGAAATCCTGGGCTTAAACTGTACCGTTCAGCTCATTGCCACAGTAACAAGGTTTATCCAAGCATGTTACCAAAGCTGTGAGGAGTCCTGGATCGTGGTACAGAAGTGAAGAAACACAGCTGCATCCTTAACGCAGTAGTTTCTGGGCCCTGGGAAGGACTAGGATCTTCTAAATTACTTCTCTGTGAAACTGGGAATATGTTGGGAACTGCAAGATGAAGCCTTCTTCCTAACCCAGCCCAATCCATTTTACCCATCCCTAGTTGCTTCCTACATATCTGTAAACGAGCACTTTCTTGTAAAGGGACAATTGCCGTAAGCTCCGTATTAGTTGGCTGGGAAGATCGTTCATTATTATCATGTCCTAGGTCTGCCTGATCCTCACACCATGGCTGCTATTCAGGCGGGATTCATTTGTAAAGGAGTCTCAATAATTCAGTGGAAATATGTTGGAAAAAGCAGATGAGTTATTTGCCTCTGCAAAGACCCTGAGGAGAAAGAACAAAAACTGAATGGCCTGCATGTGTCTGTATGGTATGTGGTACACAGCCTCCGCTGATGGGTGTACAGGATTTGTGCGACACTGGCAAGTCCCCGTTGGACCCACGCTGGGAAAAGGATGTCTTCTTGCCCCTGGACCAGCACAGCTCTATCCACTGCCTGCATTTTCTTTTTGAGGAGGTGCTTGGAGCTGTGGCCCACCCCTGGGCTGCATGTCCAGCAGAGAGAGGCACAGCAAGACTGCTGGCTCCAGCACGAGCACATCAGGGCTGTGCAGGGAAGATCTAGCTGCTAAGAGTGTCATATGTAGCTGACTGTGGATGGTTTCAATGCCTGGACATGGACACAGCACACACTTCCCTGTGTGCTTCCTCCCTATCAATAAGAGCTTGCCCTCCCCATGGTGAGAGTGGAGGTTATCGTCATGGGCACGTCCCTCAGCCCCATTGCTGAGACGCCCCATTAGCCGAGTGCTAACTGATGGAAAACTCTTGCAGCAGAAAATTGGAACAGGAGAGGTAATAGGAATACAAGAGACACCTTACTGGGTCAGAGCTACAGCCTGTCTAGCCTGCATCTAGTAGGGCAATAGGAGTTGCTGCTTCGGGTGAGCCTTCTGCAGCCTAAGCACCTCACACTTTAGCATCCAGAGTCACTGGGCTTGGGACAGCAGAAGGCACATACCTGCCTGTTCCCTCTGATATTCCCTTACGGACCTGTTGCCCATTAGCTGGTCTAATCCCTTTCTGACCATGCAGACAGCATCTCCCTCCACAGCCTCTTGTGGCAGTAAATTCCCAAGGTTTCTTCCCTTTCCTCTGTTTCAGAGCTGTATCCCACCAGTTCCACTGACCGCCCCTAGTTCTTGTCCTTGGGATTTGATTTCATGTTCACCTGATTCACCACCTTGGCGATTTTTTAAACTTTAGTCACATCCCTCTCAGCTTTCTCCTCTCCCAAATGATGAATCCCAACCTTTTCAGGGCTTCTTCACAAGACAACTGCTCCAGCCCCTTGCTTGTTTTAATTTTTAATTGAATTGCCCTTCTTATAGGGAAGTTAAAGCCTCCAGGTTTGTTTCTATCCTCTGTTTAGTTCTGGAGAAGATCTGGAGGATCTTCTCTAGGGGCTGTAATTGCGGTGAATGAACACTCAGCTGCTTGGAAATATATCCTAAAAATATCAAATGCCTTGTTTGTGATGTTGGCTATAGTCCTTTTGGATTTATAGTTTCTTTATAGGGTATTGCTCTTGCTCCAGCAACCTGTATTGGTAGTTGAAGACATAAGTGACCTACAGCTAAAGAAAATCTCAGGAACTCAGCTCTGCAAAAAGAAAAGGCTGTTGTGGTTTAACCTCAGGCTGAGGAACAGCAAAATTGTGAAGACAACCTCAGATTGAGGTCAAAAATCTCACAGGCCAATGTCCCTGGTGGCTTACCATAAATATGCATTTAGTTAACACTGGGCTGCATGTGGTCCTGGAGCATTTGCCGGAGGATGGTTGATGTGTCTCACCCTGCTTCCAGAGCTGTCTGGAGATCCCAAGTCTTTGCTCTGCAGAAGCACAGCTGTGCTTAAGAGTCTTTTCTCAAGGCTCACTGCAAAGGTTAAGCTGCGTCAAAGGAAATTGTTTTTCCAGAGTCAGGGTTGAAGGACAGAGCTCTGGTATACCAGCATGCAGCTTGTGTGGTTGCGACAGGCCATCAGAAGGGCTTTGAGACAGAGAAGATGGACATTTATTTGTAAATTCTCTGGTCTCCTGAAATGCTCACGGATGAGTGAATGAATAAAAACCAACTCTCTGCCATGTTTCATCTGCTTCACCTTCTGCAAAAGCATACACCTCATGCACAACTGAATGGGATAAGTTCATCTTGAGCATAGCATCAAGCTAAGCATCTCCCCAACTTAATATTCACCCCACATCTTCTGCTCCTTCCTGGCCCCACGCTTGTATGTCCCCACCCCTGAAAAGACCAGGCAGAGCTTGCACTTGGCTCTTGAGCCCGTTGCCCACAGTGGCAGCTCTCCAGTGAGGATCCTGGTGGCAGTACACAGCCATCCATCAGGCTCCTGTCCATTGCGATCAGCACAGTGCGTGCAGGAAGCCATGGGGCAGGACGGGGCAGCACCAGCATTCAGGTACCTGCTCTCTGCAGGAAACCGGGTGGGCAAGCAGCAGTTCGTGACTCATGCAGAGTCCTTTTGCCATGGCCACAGATGCCAGGGAGCAGCGGGTGGTGGGCGAGGAGATACCCTCCTGCCCTGCTCCGCTGCTCTGAGACCTCTGCATCCCACGTGGGCAGATGCAGGCCTGCCCTCGGCCGTCCCCTCGCAGATCCTGTGCAGCAGGAGTGGGACACTGACCTCTCCCTGCACAAGGCTGGACGCTTTGGTCTGTGCTTTGGGACCCGCTGAGTCACACCTCTGACTCACTCCAAGGCTGAATTTCCATTGCCCCAAGTTACTCCGTTTTGCTAACCCTTAAGTGCCCCCCAGCCACGGGGATCCTCTCCCTGTGGCAGGGAGGCTCTCAGCCCTGCGGCAGGACAGCAGCAGCTTTACTGAGAGTCAGCAAAGTGGCTGAGAAATGACAAATGGGTTCATGGTTTTGGCTCCAGCATGTGCAGAACAGAGCCCTTGAGCCCTTGCACACAGCTATTGCCTGTACTTGCTACCTGCTCGCTGGAGCAGGGCAGGGGAGCCCAGGAGGCCAACTCCAGCCTCCAGCGTTAGCCTGCAGAAGGAGGCTGCCTGGGACAAGAGCTGTCTGACATCAGCCAGATGGTTGACCCCCTCAGCCCAGGGCTCCAGCCCTGCAGCCACCCGCGGACCTGCCCAATGCGTGCTCTGCTCCTAGCTGGCCACGTGCATCACCAGTGGACCACCTGGCTAGTGCTGCCCGGTGCTGCAGACCAGCCTTTCTGTTTTTCCCTCCGAAATGGGGCACATGGGGACACACGGAGCAATTTGCCTCCCTCTCAGGAAGGGATGCAGAGCCTTGCCCAGGTGGTAAAAGAGGCTGCAAGATGCAGAGGTCAGGAGGAAAGGAGAGACCAGAACGAGTGTGTGCCAGCTCCGATCTTGCTCTGGCTGCCTGGTAAGAGTGGCTCACCTTGCCTTATGATTTTCAGTGCACTCTGTGCTTCACACCCCATCTCACCAGAAACCTCTCACCCCCAAAGAGAAGCACAGTCCTCCAGGAAAGTGTCCCTCTGACAGATCCCTGTGCTGGCTGAAAGGTGCAAGAATCAGCTCTTCCCTTTGGATACAAGAAGAGGATCTGCCCTGGGTTAGGGAGAGCAGGACTGACACTTCATTTGTCCCTGTTGGCCCCAGGAATGGGGTCTCCTCAGCCCAGCTTTGCTCCCAGCCCATGCTACGGCACTGCTGGAGCAGCAAACCCACTGCCTTGGGAAGGGAGGGCAGGCTGGCTCGTACCTAGCTGGTTTGAGTTAAGTGGTGGGGATCTCCGGGATGCTTGTTGTCCCCAGAGCCTCCTCTGCCTGCCTCGGCACCTGCCTGCCCATGCTTCTTTAAAATTTATTGGTCAAAATCCCCCCCAGATCCCACTAGGATGGAGCAGCTCTGCGCTGTCCCTGGGGCCTGGCCAGGCTGGCAGCTCTCCTGGGAGGATGACTGAATGCTCACCGTCCATCTGGTCTGTTGTCCCCATGCCTGCCCTCCCCTGTAGGAGGTCAGCCTCAAGAAGAAATGACCACAGCTGCCAGGTCAGAGCAAACAGCAAAAGGTCTCTGAACTTCTACAGAGAGGAAGACTCCTGGTTCACAGCTCCCTGCCCAAGTGATCCAGATGATAGACAAACATGGGTTTCAGTTGCTTCTGCTAACCCACTACGGTTACCTCTGTCTTATTTGTACTATGTCCCAGCCAGGGCAGTCTTATCCACACAAACATGTAAGCAATTGTTGCTACAGAGATGTCCAGCACTGCCTCCTGAGGGATTACATGGCCCTCAGGGCTCAGGACCCTGGCAGGACCATGGCAGGATGTGCCTCTAGCTCCAAATGGGAGCCTGCATCTTCAGGGATGGAGAGCTTGGATGGTGTGGCTGAATTTGAAACCACTTATCATGATTGAACCACTTTCTTTTTCTGGAGGTTCCCCATCCCAGGAGATCAGGCTAGATCAAGGTCTCTGGGTTCCACCCAGATGTGTCCACCCAGTGACCCTCCACTTACAAGAGCAGTGTCCCAGCCCACCAGAACATGTGCCATTCTTCATCCTTTGCACCTGGAGTAAAAGATCTCCCAAGGTTGATTCACAGGCTCGATTAGAAACGCTGTCTCAGTCACCAACAAACTTCTGGAGCTTTGCAAGGCCCTAGAAACCTTTTGCAAGCCTATTTCTGAGACTCCCCTCCATTTTCTAGATGGTGCACATGTCTGGGAGGCACAGAGGAGGTGCTGGTAGTGTTTTTCCCAGAGGGTGACTGTTGCTGGGTACCACGCATCAGAACAGAGCGTACCGTACAGCCAGTGCAGCGTTACTGCTGCCCTGAGCCAGCTCTGGAGGGGCGGGTGGGTGGCCGCGCACAACCTGTCCCCAGTGCGTGGGGAGAGGGCTCAAACAGTCAGAGGGCTAAGCCGCTTCCCTGGCAAAGAGCTCTGTGATAGACAGACCTTTTCCAGGTCTGCCCTGCCCAGAGAGACCCCAAAATAAATATCCCCGAGGCACCGAGCCCCAGGGGAGAGAGGAGCAGGAGCAGGGAGCAGGAGCAGGCTCAGCCCCGCGCACAGGGCAGCCACACAGATCCACGCTGTTGACAGATCCAAAAATAACTCCAGCATCTCTATTTAGTGCTATTTAGAAAAACCTCCCTCTCTGAAATGGTGAGCTTCCCCAAAGACAGGATCAATATTTATAAATGCCGCGACTTCCGTGACCCGGTGATTTATACGGGAACCGGGCTGTCGGGCAGGGTCTGCATGCATTAATAGCATCAGTCATTTTTGCTGTTCCCCAGGGGAGCAGGATGGGCTGGGGCGGCCAGAGGAGGAGGGCTGGGCTGTGCAGGGAGGCTGCTGGGCAGGGGCAGCTCACACGGAGGCTGAATTTTCCTCCCACGTGAAAACATAATGAATTTTTGAGGAAATTCAGTGTCAGTGCTGAGCAGGTTGAAGCTGCCAAGTAACATTGGCTGGTGGTAAGCTGCTTTCCCACGTCAGAAAGGGCTGGGGGCTCCTCTGTGATAGCAGAGGGAGCGTGGGGCACCCCCCGGACACAGGAGACTGTCCCCATCCTCCCGTGCCCAGGATTCAGATCAGCTTGCCTCTTCCCAGCAGCCTGTCCTGCCCACGGGGAGAAGAGTCTGGAGGTCAGTGCCTCAACTTTCATGGACATGACCAAAGTTTGAACCAATAAGGAAAACTGCAAAGAAATAACCATTTTGGGTCAATGTGAACTGTGTTTTCTGGATTGCAATTTTCCAGGCCACAAATCAGCCAGCAAACACAGTACTTGCCCAGCCCTGATCAGGATGGCTGTCTCTTCCTACCAGACTGGCTGACAGTCCCCCGGTCCCCTCCCACTACAGCATGCTTTCTTGGGTGACAAAGATGATTTTAACGATTTCTCTCCTTCCTCTCACGCCTTGCCATCCCCTCTGCTGTTCCTATCCAGCTGCCTGTGGACTGCTGTAGAAAGCAGATGGGGGATATATTTAACCCCAAATCATCTCCACGGCTGGAACTTTAGCACAAACAAATGTGTCAGCAGATGGCAGGGACAACAAGCTGTGGCATGAAGATGGAGAGATGATTACTAGCAACTCCACAAACTGACTTTCCCTGATAAAAAAGCCTCCTCTGCAACACTGGTTCCCAAAATGTCCTGCCTGGCATTTGGACTGGGATGTCTGAGGGATTGCATATGGGCTGCTGGTTGCTCTGCCTGCATCAGCTAGGGATAGGTCCCACCTTGTTAGATGCCAGCCATCAGGACCTCTCCTACTTGGCCTTCACGGATCCCACAGGACAGGTCCCAGTCCATGGGAAAGGACCCTTTTGAAGTGACTGGGGTGCTACACCTCTGTGATGGAGGCCTGGAAGCAGGATGCTTCCCAGGCAGGTGCGCAGGGCACAGATTTACCAGCACGGCCGAGTGATGGAGAACATCAAGCCCTTCTCTGTTCTGCAGCTCAATTCTGCTGCCTGGAAAGGAGCTCATGATCCAAACCATAGCACTACCTTGGCACCATCAGGGGACTGCAGGAGTCTCCATCCCCTGCTCCTCCAGCAGAGAAAGCAAAGCATGGCGGTGGGAAAGCCAAGCCTACTTTCCACTCCCAGCCAGCAGCAGGCACTGGCGTGCAGCGGCCTGCATGTGCTGGGGGCCAAAACAGGGACTGGCAGGAGTCTCTGCCCCAGCAGGAACATGGTCCATGCAGCAACTGGGCTGGGACGTGCAGAGGGACATGTGCCCCAGGGGGCAGTTTGGAGGGAGAGCAGCTCAGGCAGCAGGCGAGTGCATGGCTGGAGCCCCGCCAGCACCTGCCACCTCTGCAAATAGCTCGTACAGAACCGGCTTACAGGCGTGGAGTACCCTTCCCTTGTGTTATTACGCAGCACATGATACATGAAACGTATTGGCAGCGGTCAGTCTAGGGAGAGTTGCAGCAAGAGAGGGAGAGAGATTAATAGGAAAACAAATCAGCACCTAGAAACGGAGCAAACGGACAACATGGAGGGACCCGGACCACCGGGGATGCTGGATCGCAGACAAACCATGCACATGCATGGAAGGAAAAACAGGCTGTGTGCAGAGCTGGCCACCAGGAGTAAAGACAGGAAAATGAAAGGAAAACCCTTTATTATCTAAATGGGGATACAATTTCTGGAAGAACAGACTCTTCAGCCCAGGAATGGTGTCTGAAGCACTACAACAGCTGAGAGAGGTGTTGATGGGTGCTGTTACCAGAAAAAATGAGAGTACGGAGATACTGTTTTTTACCTAAAGCCAAGACACGGGAGAAGAAATAGGTACTCGATTCTGGAGCGGGGAACTCTGCATCAGCATGGGCCTGCAGGTAGTAAAGTGGAACATGTAGGGGAGATGCTGAGAGAAGCAGATCTAACACAGAAGAAATGTCACAAGACTAACAGTTACGAGAAATGATCGATAACGAGTGGTAGCTGCTGGCTAACAGCAATGTACAATGGCCACGAGGGAACAGAGCGGACAGAAAAATGTGTGGCTCTGGGCAGCAGTGGAGGAACTGCTCTGTGCTCAGTGCCCAGCGCAGTCTGCAGCGCGCAGATCTAGGCGCAGGGATCCTGCCAAGCCAGAAACTTGCTGCTCCACTAACAGAGCATCTATGGATAGGAAGGAGGTTGTGCTCAGACCAAACAGGAGCTGCTGACCGCGTCCTCTGGAAGGGGACGAACCTACCAGCTCACGGCAGCGCATACACTGAGCGATCCCCGGTCACCATGAAGAAGCCCCTACTGAGGAGCTTTGGAGATCAGCTCTGAGAAACAAGAGTTCAAGTAAGTTAAGCTGGGCTTACCTCGCACTGCACATGCAGATTGATCTGCAGGCTTTTAGCCTGTTACAGCACTGGCATGGCTGGAAGGAGAGGCTCAAGGGCTGTTACAAAGATGCCAACAGAAACGGGTACTGAGACAGGACAAGGATTTGTACAGCGAGGCTGGTGAGATCACGGAAAATCAACGTGACAGATACCAGCAGCGCCTACCAGCAGGTGAGGGGCGAGTTCCGGGCCACATTTAGGGTGGGATTTTGCTTAAAAGAGGCCAGGCACTAATACCAGGGGACTGAAGAGCTGACATCATGGACAGATGCCTAGGCATGCTGAGTCGAGGATGAAGGCATGCCTGGAGTGGTGCCAGGGCTGCATATTGATGCTCAGCTGAAGACGAGTGCTGTGCCCCATCCTGAAAGGAATCTCTGCAGCCTCCTGAAACTTCAACCTGTCTGTGAAAAGACTGGAAGAAACCTGTTCACATTTAGTAATGGATCACAGACACGCCATCGCTGCGATAGCAACCACCGAGCCTGGGAACTGGACTTTCTTGAGGCCACTGAAGTCAAAATCTGATGGAGGAGGTGAAGATGCACTTCGGAAAGCCTGATGTTCTCAACATGTTCTGCTCAGACACTGGGCCACCACACTCAGCAACAGAGTGGACACAGCCTGGCATCCTGTGGGAACCTGGACACAGGATACCGTTCCCCACATACCACAGACTGGGGCAGGAATGGCAAATGCCAAGGAGATGGTCCCCCTTGGGAATCATTGCAATAAAAAGCAATGAAGTCAAAAGCCAAGGAAGCTGGTGAACCAGAAACTACAAGAGGGCGTTAGGAAGTCAGTCTGGGTGCCGGCAGTCCACCTCTTAAGTGAAAATTCAGTTTGGCTGGAGAAACACACAGTGAAACACTCCAAACCCATTTACAGTCCCTGCTTCTTAAGGTGAATGTCCCCTTCCTCAAAAGACCTCATCAGACTCGGTTTCGAGGGCAATTTAGCTGGAATAACAGGGCAACGTACAGTCTCCGAGTACAACCCTGGAATGTGCTGGCAAAGGCAAGAGGATGGGGCAAAAAGGGGGACAGAGACTGCTCTGCCATGGAACAGTGGCTCCCCTGGGAGGAGGGGGAAGGACTGGGGTGGGGGGAAATCTGGAGTGTGGTACACGGAGAGTGCACTTTGCTTGGTAACTCCCAGTGTCTCCTCTGGGACAGCTTGGAGGGGTTGTGCATGCTGTTCCGCTCCATTAGTAATTACTTTATGCCAGCACATGTAAATAATTATTCTGGCACAGCTTCCCAGCAGAGTGCTGTGTGCAGTCCTTCTGAGCCGTTGTAGCATTGACCCCGGAGCGCAGCCTGCTCTGCTGGCTCCCTTGGAGGCCAACACCAGGAGCGATGAGATTTGTGTTCGCACATGGCCAGGCTGCAAGTCCTTGCATCAACAGCACTTTGGAAACTTGTGGTATCTGTGCAGGTGAAGTGTATTTCCGTGTGATCAAACTCAGTGCTTCCCCTCAAGAACTGATTGTGCAGCCACCCCTTTCCCTGACATCAGACCCTCAAGAGGGAAGCTTTGGGGTTAAAAAGATGGAAGGGAGAAATGCTTACAGAAAAAGGAAGATAAGTCTCCATCACCTGACATTTTCTGTGAAAGGTTTTGCCTGAGATGGGGCGTTTATGCCAAAGTCAGAAACCCCTGCGAACAGCAAGGTTTCCAGTGGAAGCCAGAGTCCTTGCAAACTGACGTGCCTCTGCGTGGTCTGACATGAAACAAATCTTTCACCCCAGAAATCTGCCTCTTTCCAAACTCCAACAGTGCCCTCAAGTGCTCAAAGGAGAAGCCGCAAGCCAGGGATGGAGCTTGCTACCACCCAGGCTGCGGTGCAGAGGAGAGATTATGAACTAGGAGGGGAAAGATGTGGTTGTATGGCCTTGAGCTTGGCTCGGTGCTGTCCCTGCCTGTGCTAAGCTGAAATGACCGCATCCCCCTGTCTTGTGTCTGTTCCCCTGCGTGGGCAGATCTGCGATATGTGACAGCCCAGCTGTCACCAAGAGACGCTCCAAGAGCATCCAAAGCAGATCCGTGGTCTATGTTGCCTGGAAAACATGCACACGTCAAAAGCAGTGTGGTTTGGATTTGACCACTGGAGTGATCCCACCCAGCCCGACCTCCTGGACCCATCCCTCCAGAAGATGTGACCTCCTCTGGAGAGCAAAGGACCGAGTGCCAGTGTCCCAGCTTCGGCGGGAAGGTTGTGCTTCACCCCGTCTGACTCCCTGCCGTGAGCTTTCCAAGCTGTGTGGAGACAGTTTTGGCACAGCGAGGCAGGGCAGTCCTCGCTCCTTCAGTGGGCTGCCTCTCAGCAAGAGGGGCTCTTTCAGGGAACAAGAGGTAAAGCCTGCTTGGATCTGTGGGACCTCTGCCTGCTCCCAGTGAGACAGCGGGAGCTGGAGACACTGTACGTGCTCATCTGGGCCCCTTTGTGCGACACACAGGTGATCCCTGGCAGGATGGTGAGCTCAGAAACAGCTCACCTCGCACAGGTCTTCCCCTGCGGGTTCCCTGGAGAGTCACCTGGTGGAGCTTTATCCTACGGTCCTACAGTTTGGGGAAAAAACAGCTCAGATGGTACACCTCCACTCACCAGTACTTGCTGTATGAGAATTAAGATGTTTCCGGGGTGGAAACAGGGACAACAGGATGTTACTGTGATGGGAATTGACAAAGGTATATCGGGACACCATTCTTGTCCCTGTTTCCTCACCCTTTTCCTTATTCTTAGCCTGGATCATGGCGTTGGTTTGATTTACACTGTGTGGCCCCAAAACCCGTTGAGTTAAGCAGCAGAGGGGACAGACACAGGCAGATGGGGAAGGGAACTTCTGAATCCGTTTTTGTCCCTGTAGCCAGAGTATCATGGGACCGTCCCCTCCGCCCACCTTACCTTCAGCCCTTGGAGGAAAGCCTGCCTGCCTGAAGCATGTTTGTCGTTCTCTTCTGTCACTTCTCATCATGCTACTGTCCCGTCGTCTCCATGCACCACTGTCCATCACCTCCAAGGCAGGAGACCGTAGCTGCTCTCTCAGCAGGCTGCCATCATCCCGTCAGTCCACCCTGAATCACAGGCACTGCCAAGCAAACAGCGATTTCGGCTCCAGAGCCGGTTTCAGCAAAGAGCCACCCTTCTGTCACCTTTTGGTGCGCTGCCTGGGTCTGGGCGGTGATGGGCGTTCAGCTTTCTCCTCTCTCTGATCCTGGTGAAAAGCTGCTATCACAGCTGCCTGCTCCAGGGGTTCACTGCAAGTACCACAACACAAAGCCAAAGCAGACACTACACAGGCAGGCTTGCAAACACGGAGCCAAAACCTCACGCCCCACTAGACTCCTTTTAGTGCCGGAGCTGCAAGTTTCTTCCCCAAGGACCAATTCCCAAGGTACGAGACACATCGGGGCTCCTCGCTGCCACCCTAGACTTTGCAGGCAAGGTTTTGCTGCTCCGGAGAAGGCACTTACTGCAAGGCACAGCTCCTGCTCTGCTGTGGTTCACCACTGCCTCGGACAGCACGAGATGACCCTGCCAGCAAGCGCCGATCCGACAGTGATGAGGATGGTCCTTCTGGCACAGCGGGAGCGCTCACTGCCCTTCATCTCACCGATGCTCCTTGGCAAGCGCCAGCCTCTCCCTGCGGCAGATGGGGAGCGGGTTTTTCATCTGACACAGCCTGCTCATCATCTTCAGGTCAGCTGCTGCCACAGAGCAACAGACACTAGTGACTGCTCAGGGCTTCAGCATCAACTTGCTCTGCTCATCACCTGCCTGGGGCGAAAAATAACCAGATCTGGGTCCAACTTTTTTCACAGGGACCTCTTCAGCACGTAAATAGGAGCGCATATGAGAAAACTGATGGAGTGGGAATTGACAGCTGTAACAGAGACAACTAGTTGCAGCAGACCGGCACGGGACCATAGTCTGCGCAGGTCCCCCAGGAATGTCTCCACGCCGCTGCAAGAAAATGGCCTGTCCTGCTTTTCTTGCATTCACCAGAAGCGACCTTGAAGCCTGCTGCTGTGATGCCATGTCTATTCTAACGGCCAGCATAGCTGGCTGTGCCACTCACGGCTGAGGATCCCAGCCAAAAGGTATTTCCCTGGCAGAGCGCAGAGGCCCCACACCAGAGCAGGTCTCATCATGACGTTGTGGGTTTCTAATTAATACCCATTTGTGTGCAAGCTGATCTGCCCAGCCACATGCCAGCCCCAGAATTTCATCTGCATTCCTCCAGAGACGGCCTGACAGTCGCCAGGACCCAATATCCCAGGCCCTGCCAGCCTGCCTGCTGCTCTCTACCAGGTCACACACAGCCTGGTCTCAAAGCTGCATAGCCCAGGGTATCACCCTCCTCAGCCCCCTG
Source organism: Platalea leucorodia (assembly GCF_965183815.1). Taxonomy (NCBI): domain Eukaryota; kingdom Metazoa; phylum Chordata; class Aves; order Pelecaniformes; family Threskiornithidae; genus Platalea; species Platalea leucorodia. Next base: position 9,170,573 of record NC_138839.1, read on the forward strand.
CATTTATCCCGAAATTAGCACTTGTTTAGGCAATCCATCAATAGATGGCAGCAGATAGCCCCCTTCCAGGCCTGGGAATACGGATGGCAATGCCTGAACCTGCTGCTCCTCGCAGTCCAGCGACTTTTGGTTTTTTTTTTTTCATGCAAAATACAGCTAAAACCTTTCTGCTTCCACAGTGACACAAGTCAGACGAAACTTTCCCTGTGGGCAGAGGAAACAGTGGCTTTCAGGTGTGCGCTTTGGCACTCTGCAACCGTTCAGCTAAGAAAGCAGAAAACACCCGCCCGACGTAACACACGGGAGAGGGATCACATCTTCGCTGGCCGAGGTATGATAGTGATTGAGTGAGGCCAGCAGGGCCACTTGGTGGCCTGGCTGTTTGATGGCAGGGGCAGTCCCGCTTACTGGGGCCATCTGGAAGCTCTCAGAGCCCCCTGAAATGAAATGCACCCAGAGGCCCTTGCTGAGCTACAGGCTGGGTCAGATTACTGACAGAGAGACAGGGAACATAAACACACCAAGGCCTCGGGGAGGAACAAGGAGCACGCCTGCTGTGCCAGCGTGTGTCCGTACAGAAATACAAACGGGGATCTCGTCCCTTCTGCCCCTGAGCAGGTTGCCAGCGCACGGCTTAGCGAGGACAGCCTGTTCCCACCCCACCTCCTGCCGTACGCAGACTAACGCATGGCATAGGTACACAGGGCCTTGAACAGCGCAGCAGCCTGCAGCACCTGGTGGCTCCTCGCATTAACTGGGGCCAGCCGGACACCGCGGGGGTCTCTGCTGGCATTGCCTGTGAGCGCCCAGTTCGCCTGCTAGGCCTGGTGACCCTGCTGGCTTCCCCAGCCTGTGGTGCAGGGCCCCCGTGAGCCGGGCTGCAGGCTTGCTGGGGAGGCTACCTACCCTCAGGGTGGCTAGGGGAGGTGTGGGGGGCCACTACAACGGTGAGATGGCCGCCAGGAGGGAGCAGGCAGCGGCGCCAGCAGCGCGCTGCGAGGCCAAGGGCCGGCAGCTGGGCAAGCGGCTGACGGAGCAGGGCGAAGATCGGGCCGCGCCCCTCTGCCCTCCCACAGCCTCCGAAGAACGCCCATAGCCTTGGCCCTGGAAGGCCCAGGTCCTTCCTCCCCCTCGCTCCCGCCAGGGACCCCCCTCCTCAGACCGGCAGGGCCCTCGCAGCCGGCCGCCCACCACCGGGCTGCTCACCCAGGGCCCCCGCCCTGCCACCGCCGCCGCCGCCCTCCTCAGGGAACGGGCCCCGGCTCTGCCCCGGGAGGACGATGGTTTATTAACCGAGGGGGCTCCCTGCGGCGGCCGGGCGGGGCGGGAGGAGCCGCCGCGGCGGCCATCGCCGATCGCTCCCTCAGGGCGGCCCCGCGGGGGGGGGGGGGACGGGGGGGGGGGCGCGCGAGAACCGCGCATGCCCAGCTGCCACCGCTCTCCCGTCACGTGCCGGGGGAGCCGGCCCGCTGCCGCTTCAAGATGGCGGCGGGCGGCACAGCGCCGCTGAGGGGCGCCTGTTGTTGAAGCTTTATTGTTCCCGCGGCGGCGGCAGCGGCTCGTGCTGCCGCCGCGCGCCGTGTCCGCCGCGCCGCTCCCAATAAAGGTAACCATGGCGACGGTGGCGCCGGCCGGGGCGGGGGCGGCCGGGCCCGGCCCGCGTCGCCTCGCTCGGCCCCTGCGCTGCGGGCCGGCGCCGCGGGCCTCCCGGAGGGGCCCGGCGGGCAGCTCCCCCCTCCCCGCTTCCACCCCCGCCGGGGCGCGGCCTCGCTTCCCCGCCTCGGTGCCAAACCCGCGCGGGGTGGGCCCAGCTGGGCCGCGGCTCTGCCGCGCCGGGGATGGGGCGGTTTGGCCGTGTCCCGCGGGGGGAGCAGGGGGACGGGAGCGGCTGTCTTCCCCCGCAGGGAGGGACCGGCCCCCGCCAGGCCTTTGCGGGCGGACAGGGAGGTTGAAGGGAGCCTGCGGGCTGCCCTTGCCCGCAGCCTGGGCGGGAGGTGGATCCCCCGGGAGTGCTGTGGGAAACGGAGGGGTGCTTGAGGGGTGCTCCGCGGGCGGCCAAAACCCGCCGGACGGCTGGCCCTCCCCTTTCAAACACTGCCCGGGTAGCTTCTGCCGGAGGGAGCTGGTTGAGTGCATCGCTGCCATGGCAAATATGGCAGGGGTCCTTCCTTTTGTAACCTGCGCTTAAAAGCAAAGGTGCTTCCACCAGAATTGTGGCTCTGCCTGTGAGCCAAAGCCTGCCAGCTGGGTGCCGCTGGCCCCCCAAAGATATTTCTCATTAGATGTGCTTTAGGGGCTCTTGGAGCTGTGTCCCCTGCTTGGGCAGAAGCTGTGAACCTCCCAGAAAGTATTTTAAAAGTAGGCAGGGAAGGGAATTACCTTCCTCTTCCATGCCTGTTGCTGTAGATACCTCTCCTTTGCTTTGGACCACTAATCGTGTCTGTTCATTGAGATGGTCGGTTAGAAGACTGACCCATCAAGAGACAAATAAATAGTTTTTGTGCACTGAGCCAAGAAATCAGCAGTCTGATCCAGTTTCTTGTGTGATCACCAGCTCGACAGAGCTGCTGGAGAGGAGCAGGGCTGCCCCGTTCTGTAGCAGCCCGTTCCCAGGTCGGGTTAGATGTGTTATGGAAATGCGCTGTGGTGGGTCCTGGTCAATAAAACCCACCTCCTCCCCAGAGAGGGACAGGCTTGTACGTGAGTCTTGGCGGTAATTTCTTCTCCTGTGGTGGAAAGGAAGGCTGGCACACCTTGTTTATTGGCCCAGATATGACATAAGGCAGCATGATTCTGCAGGTTTTTGGGTAAGGGATACCAAGTGTCTTGCGTTTGAGGAAGAATTTGGGTTTCCAACCCCGGTCCAAGGACAGGGTGATGCAGGAACAGCCTGTTGGAGTACGGACCAGAACGGAGGTCCTCCCCCAACTGACCGCCCCAGCCCTCGTGCCCTGCTCATTCCCTCTTGTTTCATCTCTCTTACCAGTATATTTTGAGTTAACTGCCACGACATACTGCTTAAAGAGGGTGCTGAAAATGTGCCCGATGTTGCCTAGACCGCAGCTCAGCAATTATAGAAGTCTTCCAGGAGATGGAGGAAGTGAATTGGCCTCCTGGGGTAGATGCCATCAGGCTCTTACATTGCTGCATCCTTCTCTGTCTGTGTTTTAAAGCAGCTGCACTCACATCTGAAGAGTTGTTGGAGGATCTTTTGCCTTAATGGAGTTTCGGGGCCATGGAGGTGCCTCTCTGATAGCGTTAAGCAGGAGGTGACAGCATTGGAAGCCCAGGTGCCTCCTGACTTGCTGTCTCATTAGATGCAGCTCAAAGTAATTCTGTGTACTTTACTAACAGGTCTGACGGAATCGGTCCCTGATTGGGGCTGACCATGCTTGAGAAATGTCGTTCTAAACCTTTTTTTTTTTTTTTTTTTTTCCCCCTGTGCACTTGAAGAGGCCTTTGGATCAAGGCACCTTACAGGTGCATTGTGCCTTGTCTGCTCTTGGGTGTAGGAACAAATGTCTTCTGGACTTCTGCTGACAGCAAAATGGATCGCAAAAGCTGGTCAAAGTAGTGTGGTTTTTTCTTTTGTGGCTTTTTGTTTGTTTGTTTGTTTGTTTCTAAAAGGCCACTAATAAATTGCAACATGCAGTCTTCTCTGATGTAAATCTACCTGACAAACAGGAGTTCAGATGTCCAGCTTTTGTTTTTTGAGGATGTTATGGGAACCTGCCAAATACAATTAGCACTTTCAGCGTTCTCGAGCTCAGTGAGACGTGGATGAGCAGCGACTGGAGCAAACTTGGGCTGTTGCTTTGGGTTTGTGCTGGTTCTCCACTGTGTGATTTCATTATCTTGTTGGGGCAGCCCTATTCCAGGAGGAACAGGCAGCAGCCCTCGCTTTGAAGAGGGATGGAAAACTTGCTGTTAAGAGTTGGAGCATACCCATTTGTTTTTCAATCTATTATATTTCCATTAAGAACATCAGTGCAGACAGATAGCCCAAGTGTGGCGTGTTTTTTTGAGCGGTATATTCTGCTGCCTTTGGAGACCATGGAGCGCTGAATTTAGTCAAAGTGTTGCTTATTTTCCTCTGTTATCTGTCTGCAGTGATGCTCTGAACTGAAATAAAATAGATTGAAAAACAAATTGCTGTGCCCTGGCTCCTCGTACTGGATTTCACATTATCCTCTGGGAGAGCTGCCTGTGCTGGCCCTTTGGAGCACCCCAGGGAAAGGTAATGACCCCTCAGCCTTTTTCAGCACTTCAAAGACTGAATTACTTTTGGTGGGAGAGGTAGGAAAATTGAATTGCAGTACATGATTTTCTGGCTTTCCAATAACCCTCTTTGTAAGGTCATCATTTTAGTAACAAGAAAACAGGAAACTGGTAAACGCACACAAAAAGTATTCAGATTCTGATTTAAGGCTGTCACTGTCCTTAACACCTCAGAGCTAAAAACAGAATGTTGCCTGTTGCTTGGAGGCTGCTGTCGTACCCGAGGGACTGCAGCGCCAAGGAACACGAGAGAACAAATCTCAGCTTTCTGTCCTGCTGCATTTCCCGAGTCACACGAGTCTTTTGAAACGAGTAAGTGTAAAAGGGGTAGCGATGGGGTGAGCTCCTCTCGCAGGGGCAGGGGGCCTTCCTGGGCTGAGCCTGGGCTGGCTTCGATGACCACTTCGGGTGGTAGCTCCGGTGAGCAGAAAGCTAAGAGCGCAGGGAACAGGAGGGATGCGGGGCTGCCCCTGCGAGACCCTCCAACCAGCTCTAACAGAAGTGACGTTTACTTAAGACAGAGAAGTTGGATTCTTCCATTTTGCTTCTCTCTTTCTGTCCACTTTATTTTTTTCTGCCTGCTTTGTTTTAGCTTTTTAGAACTTGTGGAGGATTTGCTTGCTTCTACTTTTGCACCGAGCGAGCAGGTTGGTCTTGGTGAGCTGCGTTATCCGCCTGGGCCTTGCGTCGCACAGCGCTGTGCTGGCAGCAGAGGGAGCGCAAGGCTGCGGGTCCGTGCCTTTAAAAAGCGGTGGGATGGTATTGCTTCATTTCTTGGTGGCCCAGCAATAGTTGGGGTTTTTGTTGTTCTGGGATTCTTTTATTATTATTATTTTTTCTGAAAGCTAAAAAAAGCCTGCTCCATGTGCATCCCAAAGAACAATTTCAGGCACGGAACACATCTTCAAGCTGGCCACTGACATGCTACTAATCAATGCGGAAAGTAGCTTTTGGCGTTATTTTATTAATGCCAGCAGCTGTGTTGACCAGCACCTTGTAAAAGCCCTTAATTCTGGCAGCGAGGGGCACACAGAATCCTTTTGCTGAGGCCATGGGGGCATTACAATTCTTTCTGTGCCTCGTGATGGGCTTTCTGCCGATGCGGCAGCCTCGTAACTGCAAGGGAGGGATGGCCTCGCCTGTGCGTCTTTGGAGCACCAGTCTCTGTAGCGTCTAATTGATAAAGTGCTCAGTCCTAAATTTCAATTATCTTTTGATGAACCTAGTAACGTGTATGGCTTTTGAATCTGTTGAATCTGGATTGAAGTAACTATATGAATAATGAAGGGAAGTAATTTAATTTGGGAACTCCTTTTCAGTTATGTAGATAGAACTGGGTGTTTCTTTTCCTGTTCTAATGTAGCTTAAAGAAAAAGACGTGATCCCCTCGAACTGTGGAGGTGTATGAGGACAGAAATACCTGGGAAAGAGAAGAAGGAGCTGGAAGTGGACAGTGGAGGGTAACGTTTGGCACAGAACCATTCTGGACCTCCTGTAATTGGGAGGTTCAGAAGAAGGGGCTTCTTTGCTGAAGCGGGTGTCCTGAGAGCAGTCCCAGATGATAACTGCTCCTTAAGGGTGAACAGGAGGACGTTTATCAGCACGTGGTTGAGTAGAGCCTTAGGAATATTAGGCACTTTTGAAAATGTGACTCAAATTGATTGACTTTGTAGTCTCACGGGAAATCAGTGGAATGAAAACTCCTAAGCCGCCTTGGTGTTCTCCCTGGAAGCTTAAGACGTGGCTTGGTGTTCCTCGAAAGATTCATCGTTCTTCTGCAAAGCCCATCTGGAGGGCAGCTAAGATGAGCAAATATCTCTGTCTCCTCTGTCCCCCCTTCTGACTCAGGTGAGGCGATATTTTGGAACAGGGCAGTGCTCTTGCGGCTCAGGTGTCAGAGATCCCAGAAGCAGCCCATTTACCTTAAGTTTGAAATTCATAAAAAGCCCCAGTGAGCCTGGCTCCAGAGAGGATGCAGAGAAGCAGCTTTAAGCTGAAAAAGTAATAAATGGCTTTTTCTTACCAGTAGTGCTGGCAGAGGCAGATGGCTCCTGCTCTGCAAGCACTCATCGCTGCTGAAGTATTAGTTACCTGCTCTCAGAGAGATTCCCAGTTCAGCAAAGTCCCCCAGCCAAATCTCCCAAAAGCCATCGTGAATATGGCTGGGAAGTGAAGCCGGACAAATTCAGGTAAGAAATGAGGCATGTAATTTAACAGTTAGAATAACTATGGCAGTGGAGGGTCCTCCCCCTAAAAATCAGTTCTTATCGTGACTGGGCACCTTGCTGGAAGAGAGGCTTTAGCCAAACCCACGTTACTGAGTCCGGAAATCGAGGAGGCAGTGACGGATGAGAAATCGGATTGCTGGTGGTGGTCCCTTCTGGCCGTAAGCTTTAAATAAAAGCCTGAAGCGTGTTCTAAGTAGGGGGCAATTGCCTTGACGATGGTCTTGGCCATCACCCCTTGTTAAAAAATGTCTGTTCTCTTCGGTAGTACTAGATCTTTGGGCCTCTATAATTAAAGAAATAAAACGTATTCAAACAAATATGTCTGATCTAATTGCTCAGGACACATTTTCCAGGGCTCTGGGTTGCTGTAATAAAGAAGGGGAGGTGCTGCTAGGCTGCTTAGAGCTTTACTGTTTTGAGCTGTCATGGGCAAATATATCTTCTATATTCGTGCCAGGAATAGAGGGAGCAGACGGTGCTGCTGCTTCTTCCAGCTTGCTACGGTGGAAGCGATAGGTTTTATGCAGAAGGCTATTCATGGCAAAGTGAGCAGACGTGTCTTCCAGGACATCGATGTTTCCAGCTTGTCCTTTTGTAGGAAGATCCACAGCTATTATTATTTAACCAGCAGACCCCATTTCATCTCAGATACTGGAAGTCCTTCAGCTCCAGGGAAGGAGTGGGTGGACTAAAACTGCTATTACATTGAGCCTGGCAAAAGAAATGGGTCTCTTTCTTCTCCCACGACCAGCAGCAGCTCCGCTGACGGCAGCTTGGTTACTCATGATTTACAGTGGCGTGGGAGGATAGCGGAGCCTGCGTGTTTAATAGGCTGGAAGTGCAGGTGGCCAGGCCTGTGGATGGGCGAGGGGGCGGATCTGGTACTTGCAAAGTAGCAGAGATGAGCTGCAGACCAGACAGCCTGCGGTAGCGATGTGCCCGGAGAAGCTCTGGCTCCTGGGAAGCAGGAGGGTGAGATATCAGTGACTACTTAGGTTTCATAGAATCGTCAAGGTTGGAAAAGACCCTTAAGATCATCGAGTCCAACCGTTAACCTATCAGTGCCAAGTCCATCTATACCATGTCCTCGAGCACCACATCTATCTGTTCTTTAGATACCTCCAGGGATGGAGACTCAACCACTTCCCTGGGCAGCCTGTGCTTGACCACCCTTTTGGTGAAGAAGTTTTTCCTAATATCCAACCTAAACCTTCCCTGGCGCAGCTTGAGGCCGTTTCCTCTCGTCCTATCACTTGTTAGTAGGGAGAAGAGAGCAACCCCCACCTCACCACAACCTCCTTTCAGGCCGTTGCAGAGAGCGATGAGGGCTCCCCTCAGCCTCCTCTTCTCCAGACTAAACAACCCCAGCTCCCCCAGCCGCTCCTCCCCAGCCTTGTGCTCCAGCCCCTGCCCCAGCCTCGCTGCCCTGCTCTGGCCACGCTCCAGCCCCTCCATGGCCGCCTTGGGGTGAGGGGCCCAACACTGAACACAGTACCTGAGGTGCAGCCTCACCAATGCCGAGTACAGGGGCACCATCACCTCCCTGCTCCTGGAGGACTGTTTCCCTGCCTTCCAGAAAAGGACTCGCCTGCCCTGTGCTCTTGCTTCGGCGGTTTTCGGATGGAGAGCGTGGCACCTCTGCTTTGAGGTGATGTCAAAACCATCTGTGATTTTTTCCTCTGGTGACTGAGAGGCAAGTTACATAGTACTTCATCCTTAAAGCACGGGGGAGCTCTTGGCTGAGCAGGAGAGCTCTCCTGCATGGGTGGTATCCACCGACCAGTTGCTCAGCCGTCTGCAGCTTGGCTATGAGGTGATGTCTCTTGGCTCCTCCTGTCTTCCCGCAGCCGCCGCGGGCAGTGCCGTGCGGAAGGACGGCTGGAGCCCTGCCTGCCTGGGGGCAGGAGGTCCGGCTTCCCACCCAGTCTGAGTTCCAGCGGGGTTGGTGCCTCGTGGGAGCGAGACGCCAGCTCAACCCGTGCCCCGTGTCTGCTTGCAACTTGCAATTTGGTGCAAGTTGGGAGTTGCTCCGAGCCTGCTTTTCTGCGAGGCGGCGCTTCAATGCGGTGTATGAGCATTGGCTCATTATTGTGCCCTGATGATAGACAATATTACTCCTGTTGTCTACGAGACAGGAGGAAGCTGGGTGCAAAGATGTTAAGCAGTTGAAGGTCATGTAAATCGTGTCCATCCAGGTGCTCTTCCTCTAGCGCTCATGCTGTTTTGTTTCAGCATCGCTGCCAGCACCAGTGCTAGGCATCCTAGTGTGTAGACAAGGCAGTAACATCTTTATCTTGTCTAGCTTAGATAAAAACTCCAGATATCCCGCTGATAAAAATTCTGTTGGCAGATGTCCTATCTGTTCTCCCTCCTGCAATGGGGCGGGGGGGGGAAGTTAAAGGGGGGCTCTGGTAGATGGGATTAGGGGCCACAGACTTCTGCAAGAAATTACAGCTTGGGGGAAAAGACTCGTACGTCGATGAGTTAGGACCGTGGTGTGCTGAGAAGGGAGGTGCTGAAGGCCCCGGGCTGCAAGCAGACCTCTACCTCCAACGCTCGCGTGCCCCTGCTGATCTTAGCAGTGATGTGGGGAGAAAATTAACTGGTCCCAAACCACTTAGTGCTTTGCAGGTCAAAACCACCACCTCAGGTTCTCCTCTCTGTTTGGTACTGGTCTGAACAGGTCTTGCTGCGCTGCTTCCTCACCTGCCCTTTCAGAAACCAGCCGCTGAATTCGGCGTCGGTGCCTGATCGGAAGAGCGTTCACACCTCCTTGAGCTCTGTCAGGGGCACGTCAGGGAGCTTCTTCTCCCTTTTAATAACTCCTGTACTCGTTTCCAAGCTCTTTCTGAAGCATTTATATTTGAACGTTATCTAGACTCTTCAGCTCTAGTGGGGTAAGTTGCTGAATTTGGGGAGTGCGAGTTCAGGAGGGGGCCTGTTCTTGCTGTAACCACTGAACTGCAGCAGAGTAGGCTACTAGGAGGTGTAAACTGAAAAGTAGTATTTGCTTACTCTTTCTGTCATGCTAGTATCTGAGCAACATGCTAACAGGACCCTTTGTTTTTTCACTAGCTGGGCTTTGTGAAAGCGGTGTGGAGACCACGGCGAGAGGAGGCCGGCAGAGCCTGGTGCCATGGAGCTTCCCAGTTACAGCAAGCAGCTGCTGCAGCAGCTGTACGCTCTCTGCAAAGAGCAGCAGTTCTGCGATTGCACCATCTTCATCGGGAACGTTCATTTTAGAGCACACAAGGTGGTTTTGGCTGCTGCCAGCCTGCTTTTTAAATCCTTGTTGGACAGCACAGACACCATCTCCATCGATGCTTCTGTGGTGACCCCTGGGGAGTTTGCGCTCTTGTTGGAGATGATGTACAGTGGCAAACTCCCACTGGGGAAGCACAATTTCACCAAAGTAATCTCCGTGGCAGATAGTCTGCAGATGTTTGATGTGGCTGTTAGCTGCAAAAACCTCCTCAGGGACCTCATCAGCTGTTCGACTCAGGACCAGGTAGTGAGAGAAGTCTCTGGCCAGGCAGCAGGCTCATCTGGAAACCATGCTGAAGCTAATAACCTGCCCCAGTCTGAAAAACCTGCTGAAGGAAAAACAGATATCCTCCTCCCTATCCCGAGAGTTTCCTCTTCTCCTGGCCCTGTAGAAGCAGAAATGGGAGCAAATGTTTCTCCTCCTGGCCAGGAACTTACCATGAATCACACCTGGGTTTACCAGGATGCGATGCCGAGTGACTCCCGATCCGTCCGGGAGGATTCAGGCTCTCGTGCTGATCCGCCTGCGCGTGCCGAGCAGGGTGGCAGTGCAGAAGAGGAGCTTGCTGAGCCTCCGGAGGAGAAAGGAGGAGCGAGGGATTTAGGTGAGACTTTACAGGTCTGGGCGCAGCATTGCCTCTTATTTGCAGCTGCAGTGACTCACGTTTTCCTCTTATGAGGGATCTTTTCCTGTGTTTTTTCTTTTTGGTTTGCCCTGGGTTGGCATCAGCACCAGCACGTACCCCTTTTCCGCAGGGACTTTCTTCCTTTGGCTCTGTGCAATGCTCTCCTTTAGCCTTTGCATTTGCTTCACTCTCACCACTTTACCAGAGTCGTAGTGAGGAAAACTTTTCTCACCCATGCATGTGATTGCATCTGACGTACGGTGGGATCTGCGTTAGTGCAGGACGTGAGGTTGATAAGGCAATCTGTATAACAGCAAGTGAACAGAGTTGCCTGCTAATGCTACCTTATCCTTTAAACTCCTGTTCAGCATGGGAGGAAAACAGAGGCTGTACTGGGTTTAAAATAAATGTTCCATTTATAACTGCTGTTAAATAAACTGTTGGTTTTCCCTCCAGGCTGCGTGATATCTTTAGAAGGGATTTGTGAGTCACAGTTTCCCTATTATAGCCAATGTGCTGGTTACAAACTGATGCCTTTCAATCACATCACGCTTTCTGTGAATCCCTTCAATTAGCAAATAACTTATCTTGTTTCTCTCACACAGCAGCAGAGAGCAAAAGCTGTAAACTGGATTTCTTTCTTCGATATGAAAGTGTTTTCTCTGAGGCCCTTTCTGATGCCCGAGCTGTGCTGAAAAGACTGGAAGAGTGCAGAGAAATTGATGCCTCTCAAAAGGAGGTAGGTGTGTTTACTTGGGTAAATGATACAAGTTTTTTCTTCACCCTGCTGAGGGCTAGAATAGTTTGTGCCTTGCTTAGGAAATTGTTTGATGGGAAACTGGGGCTCTGGTGCCTGGTTGTTTGAAGGGCAACACGTGCTCGCCGGAGCAAAGCCCCGGAGAGAAGCATCTGTAAGAGCAAGCTGCTCGTGCAGGTGGGTAAAGAAGTATATGTCCTGCCCTGAAGACGTCTTCATTGTGTTGAAGGAGAGCTCTGGTGCTGATTTCTCTCCTCTTGTTTGTGGCATTTGCTTCGGGAACTCTATCGACTTGTAAATGACTGACATATGAGATCCCGAAATAGAGCTCCCGAGCCCTCAGCGAGGGCTTGCCACGGAGCATCTGCTCCGCTCTGCGTATGGCAATCTGCTCGTGGGGAGCGTTACGGGGGGGTTACGGGTGCCGCCCCACCGCGCTTTCTCCTGGCGATGGGCTGCTTTAAAAGCAGTCGTCGCTGATGAATAATGCTTGAGTTACTGTCGGAGGGGATATTTGAGTCTGGTGCTTGGTTAATGCTGAAGGATACTCTGGGCTCTGAACAACGGTAGCAGATGCCAGCTGTCGTACCGGCTCTAAGCCACCACGGAAACAGCAGGTTACGTCTGTATTGGCGTAGCAGTGTGCAGGAGGACACGGAGCTCAGAAACAGTTGCCTGGGTCCGGGCGGGCACTCGTGCTGGCTGCGCGCTGCTGCGCGACGCAGGGTGTGTGAAAAAAGCTGTGGCCACTATGGAGTGAGGATGGGACTGTATCTGCTCTCCTCACCCCGGCTCTTTCTGATAGAGTGGTTTTCATACCAGGCTGCGTGAACTGCCTTGTGTACCCTTTCTGTAGGTGGAAAAATGCGGATGTGACTGCTTTATGGCCAGCTCTTCAGTGGCTCCATGGTTAGCTGACCTTTTGAAGCTGAGAAATACGCTCCAAAGCCTCCCTAGGTCGGGGGGCTGCGATGCTGTCCAGGTTCCCATGCTCTTGCTGGCTGGGAAGCTGTCTGGATGCAAGTCATTTGGTCCCTCCAGTACCAGTGTGACCATGGGACATTTTGGCCGTGGTGGCATTCTGCTTTTAGAAACCCAAGGCAACATATTTATTAGGAAAAAACCTGTGTGACAGCAGGGAAGAGAATTCCCTTGAGTTCGGGAGTGCAGGTTTCTTTTGTGACAAGCCTTTAAGTGTTCACGGAGGGAAGCCTGTTTTCCCTGAGCTGCTGAGCCTCCTGATGGTGGTGTTCTTAACATCTCTGGGGCTTTAGGAAGGAGATGTGGGTCCTAATTCATGTTCATAGCAGCAAGCCCAAGCCGGGCCAGGCTGACGAGCACCTGTGAGTGCATTGCTCTCAGCATGCCTGTGTGCCCCAAGAAGGATTAGGTTTTTGTACACTTGTTTGTTGCCCTGATCAGAAAAATATGTCAGGTTTAAGGTTTTACCTATTCCGCACCTTGACAATTGGAGCAGAGCTGGGGAGGGTGCTGTGCGATGTGGATGGGCGCTGCCAGAAGGGATTTGGCAGCTCCGTGCCCGTGCCAGCAGGCATCACCCGTGCTGGCATGCCTTCCCTCGCCCGCTTGTGCTACCTCCGCGGTCACGGGGCAGAACAGCACCTGCACAGCGCCCAGGCAGGCCTGCTGCCTTGCTTCTGCTCTGCATAACAGCCCCCTTTGCTATTGCATTGCAGTAACTGTTGTTTCATGTTTCCTCAGCACCTCCAGGACCCAGCAGGTGAGGTTCGCAGACCTGTGCCTGGCCCCTTATGCTCCCAGATGAGCTGTTGCAGCAGGAGCCAAGCGAGAGGTTGTGGAGCTCAGAGACAGTTTGGGTGTCTGACTGCAAAACGGCAGCTGGACAATTTTTCTGCAGCTATAAATAAACCTGAATAAATGAGAAATGGATTTTCTTTAAGCCTTCCCGAAAAATCACTTCTCAGCTGTGACAAGCATGAGAAGTGTCAGCCTCAGGGCAGTGGGGGGGACAGACTGCAGCCTGTTGGAAGCAAGGGCTCAGCCAGAACTGTCCCTCTCTGAGCTCCCCTCTGGGACACGCAGGACCTGTGGGCACCAGCACCGAGCCTGGGTTCTGTTTCCAGCAGACGGAGTAGCTTTTTCCCCCAAGGGCCCGGTGTTTTCTTCGGGGGAAACACAGCGGTGTGTTTTTAGTGTCATGCTTAAAGTGCAAGTTCAGCTCCAAAGAGCCCAGCTCGGGATGCATAATTAAGGCTGAGATTGTGCCAGTGGTAGACATCAGTGGATTTTTTTCTCTCTCTCCTTTTTTTTTTTTTTCCCCTCCCCGTTTTTTGTATTATTTTGCTTGAAGTCTCTTAGGTGCCTCGGGGCAAGTAGAAGTCGGTCTGGAAGCCGGTGAGATGCCGTTTCTTTGCACTAAGCAGTCTTGCTGGGCACGCTTGCCCTGCCGCAGGGGAGATCTCCCATCCCTTGTGCGCATCCCTCTTCTGCTCAGGAGCCTTTCGTGGGTGGCTTATCTCTACAGGCAAGCAGCAATGCGCTTTGGACAGCAAAGCCTGGGCAGCGTGGGGGCTTGCGGGTGTTCGTGGGGGTTTTGCAAGCCTGCCTGTTGACACCGAGGCTGTCCTGGTGTTTAGGCTCCTCTGGTTTCAGTGGCGTTTTGCCTTGGACGTAGCCTCTGTGCTTCTATTCCTTTGCTCGTGAGCTTGTCCCTGCGTGGGTGCCTCGTTCCCTGCCGTGGTCCTGTCTGCTCCCCTCCGGTGTTGCTGCCTTATTTTCTGCTACCTCCAGTGGAGATTTGTTAGGCTGTGGGTTTTTTTCCCAAGGAGATTTGTGGTGCAGGGCTTGCTTTTGTGAGAATTGTTGCTTCTCTCTAAGTTTGATGTTATGTTCTGCTCCCTGGGCTGAAAAATGCGGACGCATTGCTTTTCTGTGTAGGGAGATGTGATTTTTGGGGTTGTTTTTTGTTTTAGAGTCTCTGTGTATCTCACATAAACTATTCCTATCTAATTTGGTTGTGGCCTGGATGAAACCTGCTTGGAAATGAGAACAAGACTGAAATTGCAGTAATTTGGGGAAGCGTAGAAGAGCTTTGCTGGTGTCAAGTCTTATCTTCCTGTGCTCTCTTAGAGAAACTCAATTCAAATTATTGCACAGCTCATTTGTTCCCTCTACTTTCAGATGTTCAGATGAAGTGGGGGAGCGTTGATTCTCCCGCGCAGAATAAATGTCGCTGTGCTTGTGGATCATTTTCATTGCCTATGGGCCTGTGCAATTATTGTCGTCCTTCGTTTGCAGCTGCAGGGATTTCTGGATGCAGCAGAAGAAAGAAGTTTCCCATTATCTTCTGCATCCTGATTAGGAGTGATAGGTTGTGAAGGTTTTATTTTGTGATGGCAGAGCTGGAAAACTTTTTCCCCCTATTCTGGTGTACTTGTGTGGAAGTTTGGGCTGAGCTTTTGTTCCTGTTGTGTGGAGCAAGCAGGGGCCAGCGTTCTCCACAGAGCCTTCCTGGGGCTGAGGTCTCCCTCATCAGTCACGTACAAATGCAGGCTTGAAAAAAAGCACTTCAGATACCTGAACCAGAAGTGGGAACCTAGTTTTTCTCTGATTATGGCATGCACAGTGACAGCTGATAGACTTCATGACACGGTCATAGCCTACGAGCTTCTCTGTGGTCCAGATGTGTAGAGCCAGTCCCTGTGCCGTCCATGCCACCGGCGCTGTGGGCAGCGGCTGTCTGTGCAGGTTTCCAATGGCTTTTTTCTATTTTTTTCACCTTATGCACATCAAAAATAAAAAAACCCAAAGCAGCTTGTGTTCACGGGGGACTGATGATTATGTCTCTGGAAGCTGCCCTGCGGTGCCCAGCCTCCTGTGGCCGGGGACTTTGCAGCTCGATGCACGGCCAGTGCAGCTTTCCCCAGGGAGCGGAGGTGGCGTTGAGGTACGAGCACAGGATTTACCACGTTCAGGGGTGTCTTGTAAATGAATGTGCCTCGGCTTGTGAGGGAGGGGTCTGAAGGGAGCTAGCTTTTTCTGTCACCCTAAACCCCATGACTTTCCAGCCGGTCTCTTGCAGATCCCTCCCCACCACCCTTTGGGTGCTCGCATTCGCTTTAAAGCTGATGCTTGAGGGAGATCACTCAGTCACTAAAGTGGCTTTTTGCTGAGACATGCTCTCACGGTGGGAGCAGGAGCATGGATAAGGCATGAAAAACCATAACCCTGCTCGCCCACTTGTAGGGAAGAGGCTAGTGGCCACACTGCCCTTCCCTCCCTCTCTCCCCACGTCCCTCTTTAGTCTCGGTTATGGGCCGTTGCACTCTCGGGTGGGATGTGCATTACTTGCCCATCTGGTTGAGGTCCTCTCCGTGTCCCAGGACCTCCCTCAGGATGGCACACCAGCTGAGCCCAGCCCAGCCCAGGCTCAGGGTCCAGCCCAGCCACCAGCTGCTCTTCGGGCATCCCTGTCCCCACCCAGAAAAACTGAATCTCACGATCATGTTGGAAGGGGAGGTGGGATCCCAGAGGCACTGTTCCCTCGGGGTGTTGTGGATTGGTGTGAGGTTAGTGCCTGGCTGGGAGGACACAGCGCTAACTCAGCTCTTGCCGAGCAGGTTGTGGCTCTGCCTGAGCAGCCTGATGCATCTTCCTAGCCAAAGCGGCAGGGGACGTCGGAAGGAGCAGAAGATAATAAGGAGCAATGGGGCAGAGCAAGAGGTCCTGTGGTGGGGCGAAGAGACACAGGAATTGATCGTGTTAGGAAGGAGATCTGGAAAAATGTGGAAGATGTGGAGACGATAGAGAGACAGGAGACCTACGTCCTGCAGCGTTACCTGCAGAGGTTCCTGTTCAGAGCTTGCCTTGGGGCTGCTGTGGACATGGGGAGGTTTGAGATGACCTGGGAGGGCTGTTTTGTGGTGTTTGACCATTGCGGTACTGGGCTATTGAGTTAGCGGTGCTGTGGCCACCAGGCCTGACACCCTCAACTGGGACCCAGCTTCTTGGTGGACATTGAACCTGTTTGGCGGCACAGCTCAAGCTTAAGCTGGATCTTGGTGAGCAGGATTCCCTGCTCAGAGAGCCCATCTCTTCCTCCCTGCATGCTGGATGCGTGCTAATTTGCGCCCATTTGTCCATGAAGGGTTTTGCAGGTGTCCCAGGTAGCGAAAGCCTAACGGGTCAGGCTGTAATGCGTGGGCACATTATGACTAAGTGGAAGCTGGGATTCCAGCTTCTCCGTTTTTTCCAGGATCTTTGGGAATTGTTAGTGCTTCAAAGTAAGTCTAAAATGTGCTGTGTGCTCTTTCAAAACAATGTTAAAAGGCTGTTGTTCCCCCTGAGCAATGTGTCCAAGGAAAGGTCTTCCGGAAAGGGACTATAAATAGCAGAGCCTTTCAGTTTCTGAAAACTCATTTCCATTAGCCAAAACCACGCACTGAGGAAGGGATGTTATCTGGAGCTCTGGGTAGCAATGCTGTGCTGATTTTAATTAAAAAAAAAAAAAAATTAGAAAGAAAAAAAATATTGCAACAATACAAGCTACTTTTCATCCATATTAGTAAAAACATGTATTTGGCAGGGTGCTGAGCACCTTTAGGATGGTGAGAGTCAAGGTATTTTGTGTTTTACAGGATCGTTTTGATCTGGAAGGGGCCAGGCATGCCAACTTGAGAACAAACATGATCTGGTTATCGAGTCTCATTACAAATTAATGTTTGCATTAAAAAAAAAATACCTTTAAGCTTGCTCTTCAGCACGTCTGCGGCATCTTCTTTCTTCCTTTATAACAGAGCCCTTCATGTCCACGTCTCTCTGTTCGGCAGGAAAAATGCCGTTAGCGGGTAAGAGCTGGGACTCCTGCAGCTTCCCCTCTGTGGATACGCTTTGCAATAGGTCATTGCACTGTCACGCTGCCCTAATATATGAGCGTTTACACCTGCTAGGAAAAGCAAGTCCACCATCCCCCTGGTGCGGCCCCAAGCAGTTGCATTCAGTCTTTTTTATCATAGAAATAAAAATGACAATGACAGCAGAAAATGGCCGCTCTCTCTGGAGCTGGGCTAAGCTCTCCACTTCAAAGGTACTTTTATAGCATCCCTGGAGTCTCTAATAAAGGACGCCTGCTCTGAAAGGCTGGCATCTCTCCTGGAGAGCTGGGGAGCCTGTGTCTTTAGGGGCAATATTTACAGCGTTAAAGGGCTCCGGGGAAATGGGAGCAAGAGTTACAGCTTATTTCTTTTCCTTTTATTTCCATAACTGTGCAGGCATGTTTGCCTCTGGTTGCTGTTTCAGGTCACTGGAGTGGATTTTGGAGCTCTGGGCGTGATTGCCAGGCGTGCTGAGAGCCCGCGACACTCAGAGCTGCGTGCCTCCTCTCCAAAGCTTTCTCGAGGAGACGCAGCTCCATCGTGACTTGAGGATGGAGATTCCTGAAAGTCCCACTTAAGATGCTCTCTGCTTTCTGTGCAAGTGATCTCTCCTTGTTCTGCAGTGAAATCTAGTATCCCCTGCCCTGGCCTTGGGCTTCCAAAGTAACGGTGTTTAAATCCTGTTTTATTAGGTCTCTTAGACTTATTGACATTTGGCTGTTAGGGGAAGAAATGAAGAGATCTTTGGTGCTGGAACCAGCTCCAGTTTGTGGGACTTGCTGTAAAGATAAGAGCTGTCAGGCAGGGCTTGCTGCCCTCCTTCCCGGGGCCGATGGCCGCAGACCAGAGCTCGAGTTCAACAACGTGTGTCTATGTGGTTATTTTTTTGTTTGTTTAATTTTTTGTCCCCTGAACAAAACCCCAGGATTCTGCTTTTTGTGTCAGTTTGCGTGGGGCAGTTGACTCTGTTATTAAAACCTTCCGTGTCTGCCTGTCCTGCTGTAGGCCCTGGTTGCCTGTCTGGCAGAGGCAGGGGAAGAGTCGGTGTTCAAGACGCTGCTGCGCGAAGTGAAGGATGCTCGGCCCCTGGCTGCTCAGACCCTCCTCTCGTTACTGAAGCTGTTTCAAGACGCGAATCCCACGCTGAGAGCGGCTTTGCTGGAGAGGGAAGGGGGCAGCGGAGAAGCCCTGCGGCAAACAGGTACAGAAGTGGGTGCAGCCTCTAGCAAAGCGAGCGGGCAACCTTACAGGCAAAGCAGGTCTCCAGAAACCCCGTATCCTTACTGGGATGCAGGAGATTTACCGCGTGCTGGCCAAGATCCTGGAGTGTTCCCGTCCCGCAGCAGCGGGGTGCGGCAGCGCAGGGCTCTCCCCATCGCTGCCTGGAGGGCTGGATCGATGGCTGCGCAGCCAGCGTGGGGCAGAGCGCAGCTGAGCCTCGGGATTGAAAGCTCCTTTCTTACTTGAGTCTGACACAAAGCAGTCGCCTTGCAAACCTGGTGTTAACCTCCAGCTTGCTTTATGGCTTTGTGCTCTGTTAGATAAATGAGACGTTTTCCTTTCATAGAGTTTAAAGAGAATAGTAAAGTGGTTTTCCTCTGCTGCTTGTGCTTGGGATGAGCTTTGCTATTCACTTAGATCTTTCACAGAGTCTCACTCACTTCAGGAGCCTGTCAGTTCCTTCAGACTGACTTGTTTCTTCTCTTGTGTTTCTGAATCCTTTTCCCCCCAGAGAGCACAGACGAGGGAGAGACGCTGACCGCTCGCTTGCTGGGATGCAAGGAGGAGCTGATCCAGAGTGTGACACAGCTGAGCCCCATCGTAGAGTTCCTGGAGGCGGCAGAAGAGGGATTCCTGACCGCCTTGGAGAAGCGGGTAAAAAAAAACCTGAAATAAGGAAACCTCTGTGGGCGAGGTGGGGGGGTGTGTGTCTGCGAGGCACCGTCTTATTGCGTGGTTTGCCAAGTGATGTGCTAGCCTCACCTGGCAATTTCACCACCCTTTTGCACAGCACGGACTGCACGCGCGTGTTGTCCCAGGTCCCTCTGCGCTGAACTGTGGGAATGGTGAAAGCCGAGCTGCGAAGGCATCCGCAAGACCAGGACGAACACTGCCTGGCGCAGTGTCAGACTGCCCCGCAAGCGGAGCCTGGGGCAGAGGAGGTGCCTGGTATTCCTCCTGGGCCCTGAAAATGCCTTTCTGTGAGCCCGGAGAAGGCTCTGTAGCAGAGGTTGGTTTCAGCAGAACCGCTAATACCTCTGTGCTGCCTGCTTGCCGGTTATGTCCTTATGTACGTGGTCATCAGCTTACCTTTCAGCTGGCTCTCCCAGCTTTAACTCTTTTCTTTAACTGTTATCGCACAGTTGCCTGCAAGAGTAGCACATCCACTGGCAGTTTTGTTTTGTTTTTTTTTTTTTGATGTGTTGAGTGCAGCAGTTGGTGGGGAGGACTGTTGCTTTCCTGTAAGCGATTGCATTATGTATGCTCATTTGCAGAAGTCATAGAGGACAAAATATTGTGTATAATCTGCTTTTCTTTGTGTTTTGGGGGGAGCTGGCTATACCCTGCCTGCGCAGCTGAAGCTTGCAGGGTGCCCTAGCGCGCTGCGTTCAGCACGCAGCGTGCAGACCTCCTGTCCTAGTTTGTCACATCAGTTAGTTCCCCTGACGCAGGATTATAGCGAGTGGAAAGCACTGTTGTGCTCAGTGGCATGAATGATGTCTGCTTTCTGTCTGAGTGAGCCTGACCAGAGCCATGACAGGTGGGCTGAGAACCTCTGCCCGTCTTTTAAGTCCCTCAATAACGTCTTGCTCACCTGCACACGGTCCCTGACCAAGTGTCCAGCGTGGAGCATCCCCGAGTACGGGCGCAGCTTGGTGCAGGAGGGCCGGAGAAGGTGCTGCCAACAGAGGCATCCGCCTTGTCCTCATGGGCGAGCGTGTGACTGGTGGCTGATGAATTTTCCCCTCTGGAAGCAGCATGGCTGAGCCTGGAATGGGGATGCGAGAGGGAGGCGTGAATGCAGCAAAGGACTCGGCATCTGCTGGGGATATTGCGGCTGTCAGCAGAGACCCGCGCAGGGGTGCCTGGAGCTGAGCTCCTGGCCACGAAAGCTGCATCAGCAGTGGGGAGATTAGCATTTTTCATATATACCTGTTCATGTTGCTGTGCGGCCTTTCTTCTAAAGGCTGCACCTTTTCCCTGCACTCTTCTTTTTTTCTTCATGAAATTAGATGGTTATAATGCAGCCATTTTTAATCTCCCTTTCCATTTTAAAAAAACAAACAAACCAGCCACAAACTGAGACCATTCTGCCCTCATAATTCTGCCCCTTGGGCACAGGATCCAGCCTTTAATTGCATCATCATATACTACGGGACCCCTGCCTTGTTTGGTGAAGGGGTAGTGTTATTCAGTATTTCTTTTTATCCTCTTCAGTCGCTCTATGCTCCGTTCGCTGCAGAGCCTCCAAACCCTGCTCCGAATGCAAAATCCTTCTCCTCTCTATGGGATCCCTTTGTGCTCTTGTTTTAGCCCATGGGTTCCCAGCAAATAACAGCTGTATTTGGGGAGCGCTCCGGTGAGGCTGGGTGCATCGCGCTTTCCCTGCTGTGGCACAGGAAAATAAGGTGGAAATTGCCAAGTGTAGGCTGACCTTGGGAGGTTCCCTCTTTTTTCTTTTCAGGCTTCGTTTATTTGTTTGGGTTTTTTTCCCTCCAGAAAAGTGGAAAAGTGCTTAATTATTTCAGAAGTTAAATTGATTAAAACGGTGGGCCTGTGGCGTATGTGCAGTTGAGATCTCTGGTGTCTCAGGTGCAGTACTGGGAAAACAAACATGGAATTAGCAGCCACCTCTGAAGGTTTCATCTTACCTGGTTCATCCAGCATGGCATGAGAGCTCTGGGCTGGCAGGGGTAGGATCTAGTTCTCCAAGGGTTCATAAAGATGAGGCTTTCCTTTTCCTTTTCCTTCTCACAGTCTCTGCCTTGTTACCTACACATTCAGCAAGACAAGCGTGAGTTTTACGTGTAACAGCCTTTTTTCTAGGCAGCTGGCTTCTTTCTGTGCCTGGTCCAAGCTATGCGTGGAGCAAGTCTGATTTTCTTTGCTCGAAAACCAGTACGCGATGTGTTGCCAAGGCCCTTTGTAAATCCCTGTTTTTCTGGGGAACTACCTTACATTTCTATTTTTTGAGGCTTAACAGTATTTCTGTGATGTGGGGAGGTAGGGTGGAGGATTTGGGGGTGGCTTGGATGCAGATTATCACTTAAAAGAAATAAACTTGGATACAAAGGAAGAGCAGGCAACCTCTCATGCGTGGTGTCCCATGGCTTAGGTCGTTGCAGAGTTGAGAGCAACCAGCCCGCAGTACAGCCCTGAACCCGGAGTGTCGGAGTAGCTGCTACGAGCATCCATCCTCTCCTTCTGTCCAGGCTCTCTTCTAGAGGGGAGTTGGGTATTTTGAGCTCTGTGCTTTCCCCACCTTTGGCTCCAGTGCCTACACAGGTTGATGCTCAAACCGAGCTGCTGCAGAGCTAGGACAGGGATCAGTGACAACACAGGCAAGATTACTGGCTGTTGTAGGAGCGACCTTAACTGGCCGCGCTGCGGGACGGAGAAGTCCTGCTGCGAGCAGAATGGGGGGATGTTTTCCGACTGTCTCGCCTGGTGTTGTCAAAATGAGTCTCAAAATGTCCGCGCCGCATCTCCCCTGCCAGGGGCATCGCTTCTGCGCCTGTCGACACTTGCCTGGGAGCGGTGGTAGGGTACAGCGTCAGCTCCCCGAAAGGATGCTGCTCTTGTACCCCTTTCTGTGTTCTCTTAAAAGAGGACTTCAGAGTGAGCGAGCCAGAGTCAGCTCAGTGTGAATTAGATGGGAGGATATGTCAACAGGTTCACTAACAGTGTTTTGGCTATAAAAGAACAGATTTTTAGAAATGAGAAAAACTAATTAATGAGATCAGCTGCTCGTAAGAGCGCAGGAGGAGCTGTTGAATTAGTTTCTTTTATGTTAAAGGTAGGAGAACTGTCTGAAGTTTGCATCCTGAACAAGAGAGGAGAATTTGTATGAGAGGTTACAGACCTGAATGAGTGAATAACTTGAGGAAGAGTATTAGGACCTGCAAGGAATGGCTGAAATGTCTGACAGGCAAAGAAATGTACTTTAGAGGGATGAAGAGCCTTCGGTACATCAGGCTGCTGGGCATCGCAGCCTGTATTGAGACAAGCAACAA
Source organism: Platalea leucorodia (assembly GCF_965183815.1). Classification (NCBI taxonomy): domain Eukaryota; kingdom Metazoa; phylum Chordata; class Aves; order Pelecaniformes; family Threskiornithidae; genus Platalea; species Platalea leucorodia. The sequence goes on from NC_138839.1 coordinate 9,192,815, forward strand.
ATGTTTGTCTGATCAAGTAAAGAAAAAGAACAATGAGATGACCCTCAAACTCGCGACTGAACCTAGGGACAAATGCAGGAGAGACATGGAAACAGAAATTTCCTGCAGCTGAAGTGAAACCACAACTCGGGGCATCCCCCAGCAGACTGGAGGAGCTGACATGTGGCTATGGGAGCGACAGCAAAGTTTATTACTGTATTCTCCAAGTTGAGAGTGGTCCCTACAACTGATGACCAGGACAGACATGCGGGAGAGGTGATGCAGGCAGCCGGCCCTGTGGGTGCGCAGGAATATGTGCTGAGCAGGCTGAAGGATGCGTGTAGCTGAAGCACTGGGTGTAAGCAAAAAAATGGGATAAAATGCAGCAAAGGGTGTTCAACTAAATTGTTTCTGCCTGACCTGGAATCTTTATTTGATGAGATAAAAATGGGTTTTTCTGCCTCAATCTAGATGTGAGCAAAGCATTTGAATTCCATGTGAGGAAATTGTTAAACTAGAGGAAGCAGTGATATTAAAAAAGGAGGTATCTTATTGGGAGATAACTACAGATTGTGCCGAAGGCAGGACTGACGGGTCGGAGCAGGGTTACCAGTGGGATTCTTGGCACTTACTTAATATTAACACTAATGTTATTGATGCAAAAATACCAAGGCATGCTTAGCAAAACTTGCTGATGAGCAAAACTGGGATCTTTTGTCCACGCAGAGGAGGATTTGCAAGAGGGAGGAGAATTACACGGCTGGAGAGCTGAGTAGCGAGAATTGAATGGCGTGGTAGTATAAAGTGAAGGGCACGCATTTAGATGCAGTAACGAGAACTAAGAATTAAGACCTCATCTGAAATTTCTGTGTGCAGTTGTTCAAAAAAGGTGAATTTGTATTGAAGCAGAGACAGATCTGCAGTCATAAGATCAGGGGAGTGGAGAAGGTGTTTTACGAGAGGAGCTGCCTTATTTAGACAGTGAAATGAAGACTGAGAGGGAATATGATCGTGCTCTTATAAAGAAATTGGAGAGGAAGGGTAGGGTAAACACCTCGGAGAGTTTAGAAGAGCTTTTTAAGCTAAAGGATAACGTTGGCACATGAACAAATGGGTATACACTGGCCATGAATAAATTTAAGCTGAAAATTAGAAGGATCAACAGGGGAATGAGACTGTGGAAGAGCTTTCCAATGAGGGGAAAGGGAGCAAAAATGTAACTAGTTTTAGGACAGATCTTAATAATTTTATTAATGGGACTGTGTAGTATAGTGCTTATGACAGCAGGGAACTGGGCTGGTGACTACAGGGTTTCTTCCAGTCCTACATTTCAAACGCTTAGGACCGCAGTGTTTGCGGAGAGGAGGTCCACCTGTATTTGTCGATTGGCTTTCCCTTGTAGGAGCCTTGTAGGTACTCTGCTGCCATACCAGAGCTTTTCCAAGCTACACTGATTGCATCTCACATAAGAGATGTCTCACGTGACCTCATCATAGAAATAATCATTCAATTAATAAGATGTTTATTTAAATAACGCGAGTCTTTTTTTTTTTTTTTCTCTCTCCATCCCCGTCTTTTGATGACAAGCAGAAAAATTGGGGAGACAGGGGAAAAGAGACTGCCAATTTAAAAAGTATTTGCTAAAAATACTAAATGAAATATTATTTTGAATCCTGTCTTTAAGTCTTTTTGGTGTGGGGTATTTTTTTTTTCCTTCCCTTTGAAAAAATGTTTTTTTGCTTGTCAGCCACTTCCAAGAGCTAGACTTGGTGGAAGAACCCACCAGGGTAGTTTTCAAGGTGACACATGTCAGATATACCTGGGGCGTGTTTAGCTGTTCCTGTAACTAGTACCCTGTAACATCTCCCAGTTAATCTAATTAGGGGAAGCAGCAAATATGGATTTATTGCAGTGCTGTGCACTGTGATACTCTTACTGTTTCTCTGATCTCTGTTCATCTCCAGGAGTTTGTAGGAAGCTCTTACAAACACAGGTTCTTGGCTGTTTCTTCATCACAGGTGGTTTTGGATTGCTGTGAAGGCGTCTCTCGGAGGGAAGCCATGGACAATCTGCTCAGGAAGGTGGATGAAGAGAAAACCCTGAAAGCAGAAAGTCTGGTCAAACTTCTGGGGGCTGTGAAAGCATCATTCCCCGGTCTCCACCTTCTGCTAGACAACTTGATGACAACAGCAAATGTCTCTGATGGCAAAGGTATGGGTGCACTAAACTTCAGAGCCTGGGGGCTCAGTTCAGGAATCGCCAGAAAGTTTGGATGTTTGTCGGGACTTCAGCGTGCTCTTATAATCTTACTTTCATGTAAGGGAATGGGATGGCTGTTTTATGCAAACAAAAATGGTCTGGGAGCACCGGGGTAGGAAGACTATGCCAGCAAGAAGGCCCCTGCTTTGCAATGAAATGAGGAGTGTTGGGCAGAAGCTTGTTGGGCTCCTTCCTTGAGTTTGACACTGATAGGGTAGAAACTGGGATGTCATATCTGGAAAAAGGGAGAACTGTTCCTTCCATGTCAAATTACTTCTTGGTTTTGAGTCACTTTAAAAGCAGCAGCATGTGTCTCCATAATAAAAAGAACAATTTTCACATAATAAACGCATCGTAGGTGAAGACATCTTTAACAGCTCTGGTCCATAGGTGACTTAACTCATGGTACTTCCTGGCTTTGAAAGCAAGTACCTCAAACTTCCCCAAAGTCGTAGATGTCTTGACATTAAATACAGGCGATGTCTTTACCTGGCTGCTGTCTTTGTGAATTCCTTGTGATTGAGGGATTGTAGGAGAATTTAGTTGGGCTGTGCTCTTCTCCTAGATCCAGGCAGTGTTTCTGCATGTTGTGGTCATGGACTTGTGGTCTCCTGTGTGGAGCAGAGTGTGCTGATGGGAGTCTCACACTTAGTGTCCCCATTAGACATCCTTATCTTGGACAGCTAGTCCCCTCCTTTTTGTTTTGGTGGGGTTTTATTGTTTATTGCCCACCTATGGTCATTCAGGGACTCGTGAGCCCTCATCTTTCGACTGGTGGGACAGCCTCCCAGGTTCGGGTGGGTTTAGGCACACCCCTGCGCGGTTCGGATAGAGAGGCGAATTTCGGCAGCTCTGAAGTTGCTTAAAAATTAAAAACTAAATTAGCATGCAGTGAAATGTAAATGAGTGTTTAATAGAAAGCAAAACTGTGCTCATAATGCTGATAATTTCCTCCGTAGCAAACATTCCCGACAGGCAGCTTGCTTTGTCATTTGTTAAGCAAGATTGCTTTCTTGAAACACCAGATTCCCAACATGGTTAATTATCTGGTGGTAATACCCATTCCAAGGAGGAGCATTCCTTAATTACACAGAGCTGAATCGCCTCAAATTGCAGCTTGAACAAACAGAAGCACAAGTATTTCTTATCGTGGAAATGAAGAGGAGGGAATGATTTGAGCCACTGACGGCAGCCTTTGATGTCCTGTGCTGTCCTGCAAACAGAAAGGAGGACGTCTTGTGTGCCCTGCACGCTCAGTACTCTGGTTACGGAGCTCACCTTGGTACGGCAGCAGAGCTGAGGGGGCATTCATAACAACTCGAATTTGTGTAATAAAGCCAGAAACATTCCAATGGGAGAATGAGGAAAATATTTTATTTGTAAACCAGCCCCTGATCCATGTTGGGCGCATCCAAGTCATACCTAAACCCTGTGGAGCTCAAGTGCTTAATGAGGTTCTCTTAGCTTTGCCAGGGAGCAGACTTGTGTCTCCAAGAAGTCTTTGTCCAGGGAGTTTTTCATATTAGCTCAAAAATCTTCCATTGGTTATTCCCACAGCCTGCCATTGCCTCCTTCTCCATCCTGGAGAGCTTTCTCTTCTTAACTGGCACTGTATGTCTTCTGGGTCCCAGAGACTGTCTTTTCTTTTCACCAAGCTGTGTCTGTTTAGCTGCTTTTCTCCCAAGTAGTGCTGTGCAAATAATAGGTTGTTCTGTTTGGTACTGAACCAAAATGATTAAAAGACCTAAGCACACAAACAAAAAACATGCACAGATGTCTTGGATGAACTACAGTTTTTGTTTTGGTTTCTCCTACAAAAGTATAACTATGCATCTTCTCCAATTTAGTAACTCCAACAGTGAAAAAAATCCTTTTCAGATTCATCTATTTAGCAATTTCCAGTTTTGTTTATCAACTAATCTGGTGACAAGTACAATCCTATATTACTTTTAGTACACAGTATATTCTGTCCAAGTCTCTTCATTATCCTGAATAAACACTGTTCCTCTTTCTTGAATGAGTCCATTGCGTCCTGATACTGGGCTGTCTTTAAAGGGTTGTGGTGTTACTCTAGAGTCGTCGTTTCTCAGATTCATCAGGGCAGACCCAGCTTGGAATTAGGTATGGGAGGGGGAAGGAATGAGGTTAAAGTTGCCTTTTTTTGGTGTAAGGGAGAGAAAAGGGTGTTAGTGCAGCTTTGCAATCACAAGTCTGGTTTGTGTTCCCGTAACGCTTTCATCAAGGACAACTCATCCTGCTAAGTTCTGGATTACCTTGGACCACCTGGATGTTTGTAGACTGTTAGTATGTTTGATAGTCATACACCGCTGAGACAGAGCATGTTGCAGAGCTCCTTCTTGGTGGAGTGGATCAAAGACTCTCACTTACAGACCTCTTTCAATGAAACTACAGTTAAGAGTCAGTAATGGGGTCTCCTTGATTCCAGGGCATCAGAAGAGGCTGATGAACATATTGAGGTGTTGTCTTCACAGACAGGGCCACAGGTTTACCTGGTGAACATGGCTGAAAACTGAGACTTTCTTCTTCTGGGCTCAGGCCAGGACTGAGACTCGGAAGGCATTGGGGTCCAGAGAACTATTTCTGTAGGCAGGTATGGGCAGAGGATATTC